>NC_050100.1:15625000-16250000 GCF_902167145.1 Zea mays
GGAAAGGGGGCCAAACGTATCTGGGTGCCAAAGGAGATAATTTCAACCATGAAAAGCACCAAGAAGGTTTGGATCCCGAAAGGGAAGTGAGTGGACTGAAGGTCATCAGGAAATTTGGAGACTTGGCAAAATTGGGATGTATATCATGGGATACATCATATTGGATCAAGTTTATTGCCAAGTGGGTTAGTGAAAAATTTGGACCCAAATTTCCCACCCATGACTAAGGTAACTAGTTTTATTGTATTCTTCGTTTTTAGATATGCGTATCTATTTACCTTTTATCTAGTTTACCTTTCTTGCCTAGTATTACATTTGTTATGTACTTTTGTTTAAAATCATGCATACTAGGTAAATCATATGGTAGGATTGCTTGTTTTTAATTCATATACTTAAGCAAACCTACATGGCTTAAAATGTTTATTTAAGCACGACACATAGCTTTTATATCACTCCATAGTAAATGATGCATCAATTGAAAATTTTGATTTCTACAAAGTGTATCATTTAACTTATATGTGCCAAAGTTTGGATTATGGATAATTTGCCCCTCTTGATATCAAATCAAAGTGCATGTCTCCTACAAGTATTCAAAACTTGTATGCACACCTTTAGGGGGAGGTTACTCTATAATCTAACACTTTGAGACTAACACCTTTTCAAGTCTATTTCATGTGATAGTCTCATTGTAAGGAAAATGAAGTCCCCGGAGAAAGACAACAATCTTCCACTGCAAAATCTCCAAGAACTCTCATGTCTCTCAAGCTCGCCATTGATCTTCAATTGGTATCTTTTGAGACTACATTCAGTATCATTTACATGTCTTCTCCAATATTTCATTAGACTATAGTTCATATCATATGCTTCCATGTTGCTAAAAATGCATAAGTAGTTAACTCATATTCTGTTACCTATGCATAAGGGAAGTTAGTCTTTTCAAACCATGTCTTGCACCTCTAATTTTTCACATGCTTTTTCCTAAGTAGAGGATCTCTATCAGGGGGAGTATTTCTTCATCTCTAAAAAGGGGGAGAAACTTCTTTCTAAAGAAAACACTCATTTAGGGGGAGTAATCCTTTCAACTGATATCATTCATATTGTTTAATTTAATATCCTTCTAGTGGTATCATTTGATAGATTTCTTGATGAGGGCAAGCTTTTATTTTCTTCCTACATGCTTTTAATGTCTTCCTTTTCAGTAGTTGATGCCAAAGAGGGAGAAGTTTAGGGACCAAAGCAATGGAAACTATATCAAACACCAAACACC
Organism: Zea mays; assembly: GCF_902167145.1. Taxonomy (NCBI): domain Eukaryota; kingdom Viridiplantae; phylum Streptophyta; class Magnoliopsida; order Poales; family Poaceae; genus Zea; species Zea mays. The sequence continues at coordinate 15,626,268 of NC_050100.1, forward strand.
ACCAATTTAAAATTTTATATCTCCAAATGATTTTTCAAGTGGTTTTGGTTATTTGGTCCAAAAATAGGAAGTAAGTGAATTATGGAGTTAGGAGGAGGCTTAAGTCCATAATTTCACATTATGGGGACAATCATGCATCTTAGCAAGTAGATTGTATATTTTAATTCAAATATCTGTATTATTTGCTTGCTTTGGTTGTGTTGTCATCAATCACCAAAAAGGGGGAGATTGTAAGGAAAATGGACCCTGGGCCATTTGGCTAATTGAGTTTTGGTGTTTGATGATTAACACAACCTGTGGACTAATATGTTTGCTAGTGTTTATAATTATAGTTCACAGGGTGCGAAGAGAATTGGATCATGGCAATGAGGATGCAACACCTCAAAAGAAGATATAAAAAGATGCATAGGAGTCCAATACTCAAGAACAAAAGAAGCCTGAAGAAATCAGCAAAGGAATCCAAGAAACGGGCTGTTAGCCAGCGCCTGGTGGCGCACCGGACATTGATGTCCGGTGTGCACCGGACTGTCCGGTGTGCCAACGGGCAGACGGCAACCGTCGGATCCAACGGTCGACTGCTACAGGCGCCAACGGTCGGCTGACGTGGCGTGCACCGGACACTGCACAGTAGATGTCCGGTGGTGCACCGGACTGTCCGGTGCACCCGACGACAGAAAGCTGCTGCTTTCTGTCCAACGGCTAGTTTGGGGTGTGGAGGCTATAAATACCACCCCAACCGGCCATTCTCAAGTGTGAGAGCCCAAGCAACATACCAAGACACATAGTGCATATTTCCAAGAGCTCAAACACCCAAGTGCTTAATAGAATCACTCGGTGATTAGCGTAGGTGCTTTGCGAAGTGCTTAGGTTAGTTAGACCACTTTAGCGCTTGCTCTAGGTGAACCCTAGATTGTTGAGTGAGTTTAGATAAACCTCACAACCCCTCGGCTCTTGCGTGAGTCGTTGTAATTGTACCAAGTGGGGCAAGAGTCTTGCGAGACCGTGACAACCGCGTTTGTGTCACGGCCGCCACCGTGTACCGGAGGGAACGAGGCCCGCGGCGTTTCAGCCGGAAGCTCGATAGTGGAGATAGCGGGGAGCGTCCGAGAGGAGCCGGAAGCGAAGCACCACTTGCGCGTGGAGAAGGCCCGCGGCTCTCTACGGAGTTACTCGACCGTGGTGCTTGGCCCTCGCGTGGGCTTCCCTTTGCGTAGGGGCACCAACGAGGATTAGTCGGGACCTTGCGTGGTTCCGGATACCTCGGTAAAAATACCGGCGTCATCCACGAGAGTTTGCTTCTCTACTTAGCTCTTTACATTCCGCATTTATATTAAGCATTTAAGTTTCAATCTTGTAGTCATACTTATTTAGTGTAGATTGAAACTTAGCATTTGCGGTAGAGATAGCAACACTTAGACAAAACCAAGTTTGCACATTCTAGTTTTGATTATTTGCATAGGTTTTGCTCTAGGGATTTAATTGTGGCCTAGTTTAGAAAAAGTTTTAGAAGTCCTAATTCACCCCCCCTTAGGCGTCACCTGTTTCCTACACCAGGGCGGCGTGAGCTTGTGCCGCCCTCGGGCATCTTGTCATAGTCAAAGCACCAAGTCGCCCACCTAGAGGTCTCGGGACCGAACCCCTTGGGCGTGGTAGCGTCACAGGGACTGCTGATACCACGTCGAGTGTAGTAAGGCCACGTCCCGAGCCTCTTCCAGCTGGTCCAGTGAGTCTTCTCGGTTGGTTCGATTGCTTTGGCCGTCGTACGCCCTCGTCCTCGGGGAACCGTATTCTAAGTCTGTGGGCAAGATGGCCTCGGCCCCATAGACTAGAAAGAATGGTGTGAAGCCCGTGGCTCGGCTCGGCGTTGTCTTCAGACTCCAGACCACCGAGGGGAGTTCCTTCATCCATCGCTTGCCGAACTTGTTGAGGTCGTTGTAGATCCGTGGCTTGAGTCCTTGCAGAATCATGCCGTTAGCACGCTCTACTTGCCCATTCGTCATGGGGTGAGCCACGGCGGCCCAGTCCACCCGGATGTGGTGATCCTCGCAGAAGTCCAAGAACTTTCTGCCGGTGAACTGGGTGCCGTTGTCGGTGATGATGGAGTTCGGGACCCCCAAAGCGATGGATTATGTTGGTGAAGAATGCCACCGCCTGTTCGGACCTGATGCTGTTTAGGGGTCGGACCTCGATCCACTTGGAGAATTTGTCGATGGCGACCAGCAGGTGCGTGTAGCCCCCGGGTGCCTTCTGCAAGGGACCGACGAGGTCCAGACCCCACACAGCAAACGACCAGATGATGGGTATTGTTTGCAGAGCCTGAGCGGGTAGGTGCGTCTGCCTTGCATAGAATTGACACCCTTGGCAGGTGCGGACAATTCTAGTGGCGTCGGCCACCGCGGTCGGCCAGTAGAAACCTTGTCGGAAAGCATTTCCTACAAGGGCTCGAGGCGCTGCGTGATGACCGCAAGCCCCCGAGTGTATTTCTTGTAAGAGCTCCTAGCCTTCGGCGATGGATATGCATCTGTAACGCCCTGAATTTGGGGGTAGAATTTTTTCTTCTTGTCTTTCACCAAATTCAGGCGTTACCCTGTTCTTTTTCTCATTCCCTCGCTAAACCTTGGTCTTTTCCAAAGTTATAACGGAGTTCGGCTTGGAATTCCCGTGTAAAGAAAAACCCTAAATTACTTTATGTTGTTTGATGCACCATGCCGAACCATGCATTCTTTCGATTGCTTAAAAAATGTAAGTGCATTCATCTAGGAAGATCGGATTTCAAAAAGGAGAAAAAACCTTTTCTTTCTTTTTCTTTTTCTTTCTCTCTCTTTTTTTTCTCTCTCCCGCGCCGTGGGCCGCCCCTGGCCGACCCAGCCGCTCCCCCGCGCGCCCCCTTTGGGCCCATTGGCCCAGCCGCCCCCTCCCTTTTTCCCCCAATTCCCCCCAATCCCTCTCCCTCCCTCTCATTCTCTCTTCCCCACCCCAGCCGCCGCCCCCTGCCCTAGCCGTCGCCCCCTGCAGCTCGGCCGCCCCCTGCAGCTCGGCCGCCCCGCCGCTCGGCCACCCGTCCCCGTTCCCGGTGAGCCCTCCCCTCTCCCCCTTCCCTCTCCCCTCCCCTCCCTCTCCCCGGTCAAGCCGCCGCCCGGCCCAACCGCCCCTGCCCGCGCGCCCAGCCGCCGCTCGGCCGCCCCTGTGGCCGCCCGGCTCGGCCGCCCCCCGTGCCCGCCCGGCTCGGCCGCCCCTGTGGCCGCCCGGCTCGGCCGCCCCGGCCCCGGCCCAACCGCCCGCCCGCCCCTGCTCGGCCGCCCCCCGTGCCCGCCGGCTCAGCCGCCCCCGCCCCTGCCCAGGCCGGTTCAACCGCCCCCTGGCCGGTTCAACCGCCCCCTTTTTTTGTTTTATTTTATTTTATTTTATTTTCTTTCATTACTGTTATTTATTTTATTTTAGGCAGGTTAATCATTGTTCATGTTATTGAAATAGGAAACTTAATTTAGAATTCCGTTACGCTAGTTAATTCATATAATCAATTGTTTATCCAGTTCAATGTTGATCAACTAAAAATGACTAGGTTTCCATTAGTGCATATAACTGAATTCTTTTGTTAGAACCAATTGTAACTAATCATTAGTGCATAAGCTTTACCCCCCCCCTCGCGAGACCTTTCCCGTTTCTTTCTAACCATAATGAATGTGATATCGAATGTCATACTTGATGCATATTCACTTTATTTGTTCCCTTGTATGATGTACTGTTTGTTTCCCAATTTGAATGGATGAATGTATGTATGCTTGCAATCGCATAGAAAACGATCCGGTCGAAGAGCCCGAGGAACTCACAGGAGAAGTTCCTGAGCAGCAGTCGGTTGGTGGAGGCAAGTGTCCTTTGACCTATCTATGTCCTATTCATTCTTTAATTCACCCCCCGCTTTACACATTTATACCTAAGGACTAACTAGCTTTTGTTATCCATGTCCTTGATTACCTATTTGGGTTGGATTATTATTACCTAGCTTTATGCTATTGCTTAACTCTAATCAATGAACATGATGAGATTATCTATGATACGCTGTTTTCCCTTCTCTTATTATGATGTTGTACTTGTGGTATTCAAGGGGGCTCGAGCGGTTTCTCGAGTGCCTCTCCGTAAGGACCTGTTCTATGGATGACCGCCCGGGAAAACAGTGCAACCATGAGGGTAGAATGGGGTGCCCTTAGCTGAATAATTAGAGGATCCGGGATGTAGTTCACTTAGCCGTCGTGCCGTCAATGGGGCTCGGTGTATGCGGCTCGCTCTGCCAAGGTTGATTTGTCCCTTGGGGAGGAGTGCGGTACATTTAGGAAACCTAACGGGTGGCTACAGCCCCGGGGAATCTTTGTAAAGGCTACGTAGTGAAACCCTGCCTATTCACCTTGGTAGTGTTTAAGGGTTTGATCGGCCCGAGGCAAGAGGGAATCACGGCTTGTGGGTAAAGTGCACAACCTCTGCAGAGTGTTATGAAACTGATATATTAGCCGTGCTCGCGGTTATGAGCGGCCAAGGGAGCTCCAGTGATTAGTGGAACTTGATCAGAGACATTATGGTACAGGTGGTTATGAGATCGATGGTTCTGGTTATGACCATGGTGTTGGTAAGTGGTATTCTTTCCGTTTGGAAAGGGTACATCGGGTTAATAACTTGGGTAATGCTAAAACTTGGCTTTCTACTAGTAAGTAATAATCTGACCAACTAAAAGCAACTGCTTGACTTATCCCCACATAAAGCTAGTCCACTACAGCCAAACAGGATACTTGCTGAGTATGTTGATGTGTACTCACCCTTGCTCTACACACCAAACCCCCCCCAGGTTGTCAGCATTGCAACCACTGCTCAGGCGAAGATGAAGCTGTGGAAGGAGACTTCCAGGAGTTCCAAGACTATGACGAGTTCTAGGTGTGGGTTAGCGGCAACCCCCAGTCGGCTGCCTGTGAAGGCCGCGTTTATCTACGTTTCTTTTCCGCACTTTGATTTATTGTAAGAACTATATGGACGTCTCAGACGTATGATGTAATCGACTATTATTTCCCTTTTAGTACTATTTTGAGCACTGTGTGATGATGTCCATATTATGTAACTGCTGTGTACGTGAATAACTGATCCTGGCACGTACATGGTTCGCATTCGGTTTGCCTTCTAAAACCGGGTGTGACATAAGTGGTATCAGAGCCGTGCTGACTGTAGGACCGCTAACCTAGAGTAGAATGGTCGTTCTAAGGACTATAGACCTCTGTCCTTGCCTTGACTTTGATATCCCTTCAAAAGTTGGTCATACCGACCAAACCTATGTTCTACTATATACTATACCTTGCTGAAAATCATGTTTTATCCTAATCCTTCATTTATTTATGGTTCATTACTTGCTGGTCATATTGATTCTGTTCTCCCCCTTTTGCTTGCGATGTCTTTTGTAGATGGCTCGTCTTAGACACACTGCACGAAAGTCCGTCATCCCTTTCTTACCCTCCCGCCTTGCTGACCGTCCGCTTCGCCGTCCTGTGGCCGGACAGTCCAGCCACTTGGAGAGACTGCACCACCGCCTGCATGCGGAGCAGGAGCGTCGACGGCAGGAGCAGCAGGGCTCTTCCTTCTCGCTCCAACAGGAGATAGAGTCTGTGAGGAGCTGCTCCCCTGTGCTTCCTCTGGAGGCGCCCCCTGCACCACCACAGGGCGCCCCAACCCCTGGAGTAGCTGCTGGAGGAGACCCAGACGACGGAGATGGCGACGACAGCTCGAGCCACGGCACCGACTTCTCTGCTAACCATGAGCTGGAAGGATGGTTTGCTCGATCCATCACTCGCGACGCTGCTCGCGGGTGCCACTTCCACGATGCGCTCGATACCCTGCTACGTCGGGCACTTAACCGGCATACTTGGTCCATCGAGTATCGCTGTGTGGTCTACCAGCACTGTCGCGGGGTCTACCCGGACCGCTGGGAGGCAACCTGCTTGGTGCGCCGTCCGGAGAACAGTCTCCAGGGTGCAGAGGCCTGCTCAGAGCACTATTCTATCTCTGAGCGGGACTCAGCTGAGGCAGCCATGCAAGATGCTGCACGGCGTGCGCTTTCGCACTACTGCTCGGTTTTCGGTGGGGTAGCTGACGGTCTTGACCTGAAGTATTACCCCCGCCGTTCATCTGGCAGCACAGGAGGCATGATTGTCTCACCTGTCGGTGAGGGCAATCCTAGGTTGAGCAGCACAGTCAACCTAGCCGCCGTGCTAAACACGGAGCTGGACCATGCATTGGACGAGCTGAGTAGGGCTCGTGCTGAGATCGCCCAGCTGCGGGCTGAGCGCGCGGAACGTCGTCACCTGGAGGATGGTTCCCCCGCTCCCGTCGGGACTCAGCACCTGTACCGCTCACCTCGGCGTGGACACCAGTCTTATGGCAACCCCGACTGCAAGACCAAGATAACTCTAGAACCATAGATCGTTAGAGTTGGATCTTGTAATTAATACGAAATATATACATAGAAGCTTCAGTCTTAGCGTTAGTCTCGGTCTTAGTTAGTCTTAGTTAGACAGGGTAGTTTGCTATATCCTGTGCATTTATGTTTGTCATGATGAACTATGTTTGGTTTGGTTCTTTGTAATGATTGTCACCAGAGTGTGGGTATCCCCTGCATTTTGGTTTACCTATTATGTTAATGGAGTTAGTTATATAGTTGGGAAACCCTTTATTCTACTTTCCTCTTTATCTGAGAAGTTGTGTGGTCTGTGTTGGAGATCAGTGAAGATGCTCATCTGTTCAGTGCTGTTGAAGGATTCTATACTCTTTTCTTATGCTGCAAGATTTGCCAGATCAGTTCTGATGTGTGGTTGCGTTCTGCAGATGTCAGAGAACAGGCGCAGAGGAGGAAGGCGTGCTCAGCAGGAGCGAACCGCTCCGCAGGATGAGGTGCCCCAGCAGCAGCACCTGCCGCCCCCGCCCCTGATGTCGATCGAGCAGATGTTTCTAATGCAGACTCAGGCAGTTCAAGCCATCAGTCAGACTCTGGCCGCCATTCAGCAGAAGGCAGCCCAGCAGCAGTCAGGCCCCAATGCCCCAGCGAAGCAGAATGTGCCTCAGCCTGGAGCAGGCAATCGCTCTCAGCCGCGTTACAATCATGGGAGACTGAACCACTTGGAGGCTGAAGCAGTTCAGGAGACCCCCGGCATGATAGTAGGTATGTTCCCAGTCGACTCCCATATTGCAGAAGTGTTATTTGATACTGGAGCAACGCATTCTTTCATTACTGCATCATGGGTAGAAGCACATGATCTTCCAATTACTACCATGTCAACCCCCATTCAAATTGACTCAGCCGGTGGTAGAATTCGAGCCGATAGCATTTGTTTGAATATAAGTGTGGAAATAAGGGGATAGCGTTTCCCGCCAACCTTATAGTAATGGGTACTCAGGGAATAGATGTCATCCTAGGGATGAATTGGCTAGATAAGTATCAGGCAGTTATCAACTGTGATAAGCGGACAATCAAGTTGGTGTCTCCACTAGGAGAGGAAGTGGTGACCGAGTTAGTCCCGCCTGAGCCAAAGAAAGATGGCACCAAAAGGATGTGTATCGATTATCGAGCTTTGAATGAAGTCACGATCAAGAACAAGTATCCCTTGCCCAGAATAGAAGATCTGTTCGACCAGTTGAGAGGAGCCAGTGTGTTCTCCAAGATTGATCTGAGGTCAGGTTATCATCAGCTCAGGATCCGACCTTCGGACATTCCGAAGACAGCATTCATTTCCAAGTATGGTTTGTATGAGTTCACAGTGATGTCTTTTGGTTTGACCAATGCGCCAGCATTCTTTATGAACTTGATGAACAGTGTATTCATGGATTACCTTGATAAGTTTGTGGTGGTATTCATTGATGACATTCTGATTTATTCTCAAAGCGAAGAAGAGCATGCAGATCATTTGAAGATGGTATTGCAGAGATTGCGAGAGCACCAGTTGTATGCAAAGTTGAGCAAGTGTGAGTTCTGGATCAGTGAAGTCCTGTTCTTGGGTCATATAATCAACAAAGAAGGATTGGCTGTGGATCCGAAGAAAGTGGCAGACATTCTAAACTAGAAAGCGCCAACGGATGCTCGAGGAATCAAGAGTTTCATTGGAATGGCCGGATATTATCGGCGATTCATTGAAGGGTTTTCGAAGATTGCAAAACCGATGACAGCGTTGCTAGGCAACAAAGTTGAGTTCAAGTGGACCCAGAAATGGCAAGAGGCCTTTGAAGCGCTGAAAGAGAAGTTGACTACAACGCCTGTCCTAGTCTTGCCTGATGTGCACAAGCCCTTCTCGGTGTATTGTGATGCTTGCTACACAGGTTTGGGATGTGTGTTGATGCAAGAGGGAAGAGTTGTGGCTTACTCGTCCCGACAGCTGAAGGTTCATGAGAAGAACTACCCAATCCATGATCTAGAGTTGGCAGCAGTGGTTCACGCACTGAAGACATGGAGGCACTATCTGTATGGACAGAAATGTGATGTTTACACAGATCACAAGAGTCTGAAGTACATATTCACTCAGTCAGAGTTGAACATGAGGCAACGAAGATGGTTAGAGTTGATCAAAGATTATGAGTTGGAGATTCATTACCATCCAGGCAAAGCAAACGTAGTGGCAGATGCTTTAAGCAGAAAGAGTCAAGTCAATCTGATGGTCGCTCGTCCGATGCCTTATGAGTTGGCCAAGGAGTTTGACAGGTTGAGTCTCGGATTTCTGAACAATTCGCGAGGAGTCACAGTCGAGTTGGAACCTACCTTGGAGCGCGAAATCAAAGAAGCGCAGAAGAATGATGAAAAGATCAGTGAGATTCGGCGACTGATTCTAGATGGCAGAGGCAAAGATTTTCGAGAAGATGCAGAAGGCGTGATATGGTTCAAAGACCGCTTGTGTGTTCCCAATGTCCAGTCCATTCGGGAGTTGATCCTTAAGGAAGCTCATGAGACAGCTTATTCGATTCACCCTGGCAGTGAGAAGATGTATCAGGATCTGAAGAAGAAATTCTGGTGGTACGGAATGAAGAGGGAAATCGCAGAGCATGTGGCTATGTGCGATAGTTGTCGAAGAATTAAGGCAGAGCACCAGAGACCTGCTGGATTGTTGCAACCGTTGCAGATCCCTCAGTGGAAATGGGACGAAATCGGTATGGATTTCATAGTCGGATTGCCTCGCACTCGAGCCGGCTACGATTCCATTTGGGTAGTAGTGGACCGCTTGACCAAGTCAGCCCACTTCATACCAGTCAAGACCAACTACAGCAGTGCAGTATTGGCAGAATTGTATATGTCTCGGATCGTTTGTCTTCATGGTGTGCCAAAGAAGATAGTATCAGACAGAGGAACGCAGTTCACCTCTCATTTCTGGTAGCAGTTGCATGAAGCCTTGGGCACGCATCTGAATTTCAGTTCAGCTTATCACCCGCAGACAGATGGCCAGATCGAAAGGACCAACCAAGTTCTTGAAGACATGTTGAGAGCCTGTGCGTTGCAAGATCAGTCCGGATGGGACAAGCGATTGCCCTATGCAGAGTTTTCCTATAACAACAGTTACCAGGCCAGTTTGAAGATGTCACCATTTCAGGCGCTCTATGGAAGGAGTTGCAGAACTCCGTTGCAATGGGATCAGCCTGGAGAGAAGCAAGTGTTTGGGCCAGACATTTTGCTTGAAGCCGAAGAGAACATCAAGATGGTCCGAGAGAATCTGAAGATAGCGCAATCGAGACAGCGAAGCTATGCAGACACAAGAAGAAGAGAGCTGAGTTTCGAAGTCGGAGACTTTGTCTATCTGAAAGTGTCACCGATCAGAGGAGTCAGAAGATTCGGAGTGAAAGGCAAGCTAGCACCCCGCTACATTAGTCCGTATCAGATTCTTGCAAGACGTGGAGAAGTGGCCTATCAGCTCAGTCTACCAGGGAATTTGTCTGCTGTGCATGATGTCTTTCATGTATCTCAGTTGAAGAAGTGCTTGCGTGTGCCAGAAGAGCAGTTGCCAGTGGAAGGTCTTGAAGTCCAGGAGGACTTGACCTACGTTGAGAAGCCAGTGCAAATCCTTGAAGTTGCAGACCGAGTCACCCGAAGGAAGACCATCAGAATGTGCAAAGTCAGATGGAATCACCACTCTGAGGAAGAAGCAACCTGGGAGCGTGAAGATGATCTGATGGCCAAGTACCCTGAGCTCTTTGCTAGCCAACCATGAATCTCGAGGGCGAGATTCTTTTAAGGGGGATAGGTTTGTAACGCCCTGAATTTGGGGGTAGAATTTTTTCTTCTTGTCTTTCACCAAATTCAGGCGTTACCCTGTTCTTTTTCTCATTCCCTCGCTAAACCTTGATCTTTTCCAAAGTTATAACGGAGTTCGGCTTGGAATTCCCGTGTAAAGAAAAACCCTAAATTACTTTATGTTGTTTGATGCACCATGCCGAACCATGCATTCTTTCGATTGCTTAAAAAATGTAAGTGCATTCATCTAGGAAGATCGGATTTCAAAAAGGAGAAAATACCTTTTCTTTCTTTTTCTTTTTCTTTCTCTCTCTTTTTTTTCTCTCTCACGCGCCGTGGGCCGCCCCTGGCCGGCCCAGCCGCTCCCCCGCGCGCCCCCTTTGGGCCCATTGGCCCAGCCGCCCCCTCCCTTTTCCCCCCAATTCCCCCCAATCCCTCTCCCTCCCTCTCATTCTCTCTTCCCCACCCCAGCCGCCGCCCCCTGCCCTAGCCGCCGCCCCCTGCAGCTCGGCCGCCCCGCCGCTCGGCCACCCGTCCCCGTCCCCGGTGAGCCCTCCCCTCTCCCCCTTCCCTCTCCCCTCCCCTCCCTCTCCCCGGTCAAGCCGCCGCCCGGCCCAACCGCCCCTGCCCGCGCGCCCAGCCGCCGCTCGGCCGCCCCTGTGGCCGCCCGGCTCGGCCGCCCCCCGTGCCCGCCCGGCTCGGCCGCCCCTGTGGCCGCCCCGGCCCCGGCCCAACCGCCCGCCCGCCCCTGCTCGGCCGCCCCCCGTGCCCGCCGGCTCAGCCGCCCCCGCCCCTGCCCAGGCCGGTTCAACCGCCCCCTGGCCGGTTCAACCGCCCCCCTTTTTTTATTTTATTTTATTTTATTTTATTTTCTTTCATTACTGTTATTTATTTTATTTTAGGCAGGTTAATCATTGTTCATGTTATTGAAATAGGAAACTTAATTTAGAATTCCGTTACGCTAGTTAATTCATATAATCAATTGTTTATCCAGTTCAATGTTGATCAACTAAAAATGACTAGGTTTCCATTAGTGCATATAACTGAATTCTTTTGTTAGAACCAATTGTAACTAATCATTAGTGCATAAGCTTTAACCCCCCCTCGCGAGACCTTTCCCGTTTCTTTCTAACCATAATGAATGCGATATCGAATGTCATACTTGATGCATATTCACTTTATTTGTTCCCTTGTATGATGTACTGTTTGTTTCCCAATTTGAATGGATGAATGTATGTATGCTTGCAATCGCATAGAGAACGATCCGGTCGAAGAGCCCGAGGAACTCGCAGGAGAAGCCCCTGAGCAGCAGTCGGTTGGTGGAGGCAAGTGTCCTTTGACCTATCTCTGTCCTATTCATTCTTTAATTCACCCCCCGCTTTACACATTTATACCTAAGGATTAACTAGCTTTTGTTATCCATGTCCTTGATTACCTATTTGGGTTGGATTATTATTACCTAGCTTTATGCTATTGCTTAACTCTAATCAATGAACATGATGAGATTATCTATGATACGTTGTTTTCCCTTCTGTTATTATGATGTTGTACTTGTGGTATTCAAGGGGGCTCGAGCGGTTTCTCGAGTGCCTCTCCGTAAGGACCTGTTCTATGGATGACCGCCCGGGAAAACAGTGCAACCATGAGGGTAGAATGGGGTGCCCTTAGCTGAATAATTAGAGGATCCAGGATGTAGTTCACTTAGCCGTCGTGCCGTCAATGGGGCTCGGTGTATGCGGCTCGCTCTGCCAAGGTTGATTTGTCCCTTGGGGAGGAGTGCGGTACATTTAGGAAACCTAACGGGTGGCTACAGCCCCGGGGAATCTTTGTAAAGGCTACGTAGTGAAACCATGCCTATTCACCTTGGTAGTGTTTAAGGGTTTGATCGGCCCGAGGCAAGAGGGAATCACGGCTTGTGGGTAAAGTGCATAACCTCTGCAGAGTGTTATGAAACTGATATATCAGCCGTGCTCGCGGTTATGAGCGGCCAAGGGAGCTCCAGTGATTAGTGGAACTTGATCAGAGACATTATGGTACAGGTGGTTATGAGATCGATGGTTCTGGTTATGACCATGGTGCTGGTAAGTGGTATTCTTTCCGTTTGGAAAGGGTACATCGGGTTAATAACTTGGGTAATGCTAAAACTTGGCTTTCTACTAGTAAGTAATAATCTGACCAACTAAAAGCAACTGCTTGACTTATCCCCACATAAAGCTAGCCACTACAGCCAAACAGGATACTTGCTGAGTATGTTGATGTGTACTCACCCTTGCTCTACACACCAAACCCCCCCAGGTTGTCAGCATTGCAACCACTGCTCAGGCGAAGATGAAGCTGTGGAAGGAGACTTCCAGGAGTTCCAAGACTACGATGAGTTCTAGGTGTGGGTTAGCGGCAACCCCCAGTCGGCTGCCTGTGAAGGCCGCGTTTATCTACATTTCTTTTCCGCACTTTGATTTATTGTAAGAACTATATGGACATCTCAGACGTATGATGTAATCGACTATTATTTCCCTTTTAGTACTATTTTGAGCACTGTGTGATGATGTCCATATTATGTAACTGCTGTGTACGTGAATAACTGATACTGGCACGTACATGGTTCGCATTCGGTTTGCCTTCTAAAACCGGGTGTGACAGCATCGCTAGAGGATGTCGGAGGGGCTGCGGTGGTAGAGCTCCTTCCTGTCACCCAGCAAGACGAATGACTTGGCGCGCCGCGCTAGTCGCTGAGCTTCGGCTCTGTCGAGGGGTAGCTCTCCTCGGTGGAGATATTGTAGGTACGGGGTCTGCCAGTTTCGATTAGGCGTGACGCCATTCCGCTCTTCCTCGATGCGCAGAGCCTCACCCTCGGTAGCCGAGGGTGCCTCGGGCCGGGCCGAGGCCTTCTCGGGCTCGGGCGTGTCGTTTGTCCTGACTGAGGGTTGATGTAGGTCCCAGGAGAAGACGTTCGGGGGAATCGTTGTTCGTGCCGAAGCTATCTTCGCCAGCTCGTCCGCAGTCTCGTTGTACCGCCGGGCGACGTGGTTGACCTCGAGCCCGTAGAACTTGTCCTCCAGGCGCCGAACCTCGTCGCAGTAGGCTTCCATCTTCGGGTCGCGGCAGTGGGAGTTCTTCATGACTTGGTCGATGACAAGCTGCGAGTCACCGTGAGCGTCAAGGCGTCGGACCCCTAGCTCGATGGCGATGCGCAACCCATTGACCAGAGCCTCGTACTCAGCCACGTTGTTGGACGCCGGGAAATAGAGGCGCAACACGTAGCAGAGGTGCTTCCCTAGGGGCGAGATGAAGAGCAGGCCTGCGTCCGCTCCTGTTTTCATCAGCGACCCGTCGAAAAACATGGTCCAAAGTTCTGGCTGGATCGGAGCCGCTGGAAGCTGGGTGTCGACCCATTCAGCCACAAAGTCCGCCAAGACTTGGGACTTGATGGCCTTCCGAGGGGCGAACGAGATTGTCTCGCCCATGATCTCCACGTTGATGGCCTTCCCAGGGGAAGGATGACACCACAGTCACCGGATGAGACTCGAAGTAGTGTCGCAACTTCTGCCGCGTCAGAATCACCGCGCACAACAGCTTCTAAATTTGTGGGTAGCGGATCTTGGTCTCGGACAGTACTTCACTGATGAAGTAGACTGGCCTCTGGACGGGCAATGCATGCCCCTCTTCTCGTCCCTCAACCACGATCGCGGCGCTGACCACCTGAGTGGTAGCGGCGACGTAGATCAAGAGGGCTTCTCCGGCAGCGGGGGGAACCAAGATGGGCGCACTGGTAAGGAGCACTTTTAGGTTCCCGAGGGCTTCCTCGGCCTTGGGGGTCCAAGTGAAGCACTCGGTCTTTCTTAAGAGGCGGTACAGAGGTAGGCCTCTTTCGCCGAGGCGCGAGATGAAGCGGCTCAGAGACGCAAGGCATCCCATGACCCTCTGTACGCCTTTCAAGTCCTTGATGGGCCCCATGTTGGTGATGGCCGCGATTTTCTCTGGGTTGGCCTCGATGCCCCGCTCGGAGACGATGAACCCCAGGAGCATGCCTCGGGGGACTCCGAAGACACACTTCTCGGGATTGAGTTTCACGCCTTTCGCCTTGAGACACCGGAATGTCGTTTCAAGGTCGGAGAGGAGGTCGGAGGCTTTCCTCGTCTTGACTACGATGTCATCGACGTAAGCCTCGACCGTTCGACCAATGTGCTCTCCGAACACGTGGTTCATGCACCTTTGGTACGTCGCACCCGCATTCCTCAAACCAAATGGCATAGTAACGTAGCAGTACATGCCAAAGGGCGTGATGAAAGAAGTCGCGAGCTAGTCGGACTCTTTCATCCTGATTTGGTGATACCCTGAGTAGGCATCGAGGAAAGATAGGGTTTCGCACCCAGCAGTGGAATCCACGATTTGACCGATGCGAGGCAGAGGGTAGGGAACCTTCGGACATGCTTTGTTTAGACCAGTGTAGTCTACACACATCCGCCATTTCCCTCATCTCTTTTTCACAAGCACAGGGTTGGCAAGCCATTCGGGATGGAATACCTCTTTGATGAACCCTGCGGCCATCAGCTTGTGGATCTCCTCGCCTATGGCTCTGCGCTTTTCTTCGTCGAATCGGCGCAGAGGCTGCTTCATGGATTGGGCTCCAGCTCGGATATCCAGCGAGTGCTCGACGACATCCCTCGGTATGCCAGGCATGTTCAAGGGACTCCACGCAAAGACTTCGGCGTTCGCGCGGAGAAAGTTGACGAGCACTGCTTCCTATCAGGGGTCGAGCTCGGAGCCGATCCATATCTGCTTGGGGGCGTCGTTGCTGGGGTCGAGAGGGACGGACTTAACCGTCTTTGCTAGCTCGAAGTTGCCGGCGTGGTGCTTCACATCTGGCGCCTCCTTGGAGGGGCTCTCCAGGTCGGCGATGAGGGCCTCAGATTCGGCGAGGGCCTCGGCGTACTCCACGCACTCCATGTCGCGTTCGTACGCGTGTCGGTACGTGGGGCCGATGGTGATGACCCCGTTGGGGCCCGACATTTTGAGCTTGAGGTAGGTGTAGTTGGGGACGGCCATGAACTTGGCGTAGCATGGCCTCCCCAGTACTGCGTGGTAGGTTCCTCGGAACCCGACCACCTCGAACGTGAGGGTTTCCCTTCGGAAGTTGGAGGGAGTCCCGAAGCAGACGGGCAAATCGAGTTGTCTGAGGGGTTGGACGCGTTTCCCGGGGATGATCCCGTGAAAAGGCACCGCACCTGTCCGGATCGAGGACAGATCGATCTGCAAGAGCCCGAGGGTCTCGGCGTAGATGATGTTGAGGCTGCTGCCTCCGTCCATGAGGACCTTGGTGAGCCTGACGTTGCCGATGACGGGGTCGACAACGAGCGGATATTTCCCCGGGCTCAGCACGCGGTCGGGGTGGTCGCCCTGGTCGAAGGTGATGGGCTTGTCGGACCAGTCTAGGTAGACTGGCGCCGCCACCTTTACCGAGCAGACCTCCCGACACTCTTGCTTGCGGTGCCGAGCCGAGGCGTTCGCCACTTGCCCACTGTAGATCATGAAGCAGTCGTGGACCTCGAGGAACTCCTCTGCCTTATGATCCTCCTTCTTGTTGTTATTGTGGGCCCTGCCACCTTCCGCAGGTGGCCCGACCTTGTGAAAGTGGCGCCGAAGCATGACGCTCCTCAAGGGTGTGCTTAACGGGCCCCTGATGATAGGGGCACGGCTCCTTGAGCATCTTATCGAAGAGATTGGCACCTCCAGGAGGTTTCTGAGGGTTCTTGTACTCAGCGGCGGCGACAAGGTCCACGTCCGTGGCGTCGCGTTTCGCTTGCGACTTCTTCTTGTTCTTCTTCTTGGTGCCGCGCTGAGTGGACGCCTCGGGGATGTCTTCCGGCTGGCGGCCCTGGGGCTGCTTGTCCTTTCGGAAGATGGCCTCAACCGCCTCATGGCCAGAGGCAAACTTGGTGGCGATGTCCATCAGCTCGCTCGCCCTGGTGGGGGTCTTGCGACCCAGCTTGCTCACCAGGTCGCGGCAGGTGGTGCCGGCGAGGAACGCGCCGATGACGTCCGAGTCGATGACGTTGGGCAGCTCGGTGCGCTGCTTCGAGAATTGCCGGATGTAGTCCCGGAGAGACTCTCCCGGCTGCTGGCGACAGCTTCGAAGATCCCAGGAGTTCCCAGGGCGCACGTACGTGCCCTGGAAGTTGCCGGCGAAGGCTTGGACCAAGTCGTCCCAGTTGGAGATCTGCTCCAGAGGCAGATGCTCCAGCCAGGCTCAAGCGGTGTCGGAGAGGAACTGGGGGAGGTTGCGGATGATGAGGTTGTCATCGTCCGTTCCACCCAGCTGGCAGGCCAGTCGGTAGTCCGCGAGCCACGGTTCCGGCCTTGTCTCCCCCGAGTACTTTGTGATGGTAGTCGAGGTTCGGAACCGGGTCGGGAACGACGCCCGTCGTATGGCCCGGCTGAAAGCCTGCGGACCGGGTGGTTCGGGCGAGGGGCTCCGATCCTCCCCGCTGTCGTAGCGTCCCCCACGCCTGGGGTGGTAGCCTCGGCGCACTCTCTCGTCGAGGTGGGCTCGACGATTGCGGTGGTGGTGCTAGTTGCCGAGGCGACCCGGGGCCGCAGGCGCCGTGTTGCGCGTGCGCCCGGTGTGGACCAAGGCTTCCCGCATGAATCGGGAAGTCACAGCGCGATGCTCCGATGGGTACCCCTGCCTTCGGGAGGCAGAGCTTTCGGCCCGTCGGACCGCGGCATCCTCCAGGAGATTCTTGAGCTCTCCCTGGATACGCCGCCCTTCGATGGTCGATGGTTCCGGCATCGCGCGGAGTAGTATTGCTGCTGCAGCCAGGTTCTGGCCGACCCCACTGAAAGCCGGTGGCGGCCTTGCCGTGACGTCGTCGGCAATGCGGTGTTGGATGCCCTGAGGTAGATGACGCGCTTCTCCGGCCGGAGCTTGGTCTGCCCATTCCTGCCCGATGTTCCGCCGGAAATGCTCAAGTGTTCCTGCTTCCTCGTCGAGCCTGGCCTACATCTCGCGGATTTGCTCGAGCTGTGCGTCCTGACCCCCCGCAGGGACTGGGACCACAGCTAGCTCCCGAAGGATGTCAACGTGAGGTGCAGGCCTAGGGGGATCGTCGTTTTCCGGCATACCAAGATGATTGCCTTCGCCGGGACCCCCTAGATCGACGTGGAAACATTCACGACTTGGGCCGCAGTCCTCATCGCCAAAGCTGCGGCTACCATCGGAACAATCGGAGAGGCAGTAGTCGCATGCGGTCATGAAGTCCTGCATGGCACTAGGGTTACCGAGCCCGGAGAAATCCCAACAAAAGTCAGGCTCGTCATCTTCCTCGAAACCCGAGGGTCCGTAGGTCGAGACGGGCGTCAGTCTCTCCCAGGGCGACCGCATATGGTACCCCGGAGGGTTGGTACATGCCTCTATGAAGGCTTCCACCGAAGCGAGGTCGCTTGGTGGGTCGAAGCTGAATCCAAAAGGCACGAGATGGGAATCGGTCGGTACCTCTTGGTCGACGAGCGGTGACGAAGTCGCGTCAGGGGCGGACTGCACCATTGTCTTAGGTACGAGGGCGACGCCCAGCAAGTCCTTCGCGAGCGTGCTGGCGTCGTTCGTCTGCTTGGGGTTGGCGTGTTGCCGGGAAACGGCGCTCGTCTTCGTCTCAGACGCAAGGTCGAAGCCCGACGTGTCCCCCGCTGGGGCACCGGCGTCGTCGACTTGCTCGACAGCCGACGAGGTGTCGCCTCCTGCTTGGCCATGGTTGCCCCGCCTCCTCCTCCGTCGGTGGGGGAGGTGATGGGACAAACCCGGATGTTGTTCTTCCGCCATGTGGGGAAGACGTCGTTGATTCCGCCGCCGGCGGGCGGGCTGACGACCGCCATTGTCGCTGTCGCGCGGCGGAGGAAGGAGTATCATGTCGTAGCTGCCGTCGAGGGACATGAACTCAAGACTCCCGAAACGGAGCATCGTCCCGGGTTGGAAAGGTTGCTGGAGACTACCCCTCTGGAGCTTGACGGGAAGCTGTTCATCAACACGCAGCAGGCCCCTACCCGACGTGCCAACTGTCGGCGTTTCGACCCCGGGGGGTCCCTAGACCGACGAGTAAATTGTCGCTGCGTGTCCCAGCCTAGATGGGTCAGCGCGAGACGAGACACAAAGGGGGGAGAACAGTAAGGGGAACCCGTGGCCTTCGTGTTGTCCTGCGCCCAGGGCGGATGGATGCGCTTGTAGTAGGGGGTTACAAGCGTTCGCGTGAGAGAGAGAGAGAGAGTGAGCCTTATGCGTCGGCCCGTTCTCCCGCGCGGCCAACCTTCTCATACGAGAGCCTTGGACCTTCCTTTTTATAGGCGTAAGGAGAGGGTCCAGGTGTACAATGGGGGGTGTAGCAGTGTGCTAACGTGTCTAGCAGAGAGGAGCTAGAGCCCTAAGTACATGCCGTCGTGGTAGTCGGAGAGGTTTTGGCACCCTGTTCATGTGATGTCGTGGCCGTCGGAGGAGCGCTTGGGCCCTGTGGAAGGACAGCTGTCGGGGCTGTCGAATCCTTGCTGACGTCTCCTTGCTTCCGTAAGGGGCTGAGAGTCGCCGTCGTCATGGAGCACGCGGGGCGCCATCATTATTTGTTTACCGGGGCGAGCTAGATGGGACGCCGGTCTTGTTCCCCGTAGCCTGAGCTAGCTAGTGGTAGGGTAATGATGGCCCCCCTGTGACGTGGTCGGTTCGAGCCCTAGGTCGGGCGAGGCGGAGGCTCCTCCGAGGTCGAGGTCGAGTTCGTCTTCCGAGGTCGAGGCTGAGTCCGACCCCTAGGGTCGGGCGAGGCGGAGTCCGTCTTCCGAGGTCGAGGTTGAGTCCGAGCCCTGGGTCGGGCGAGGCGGAGACCGTCTTCCGAGGCCGAGGCTGTGTCCAAGCCCTGGGGTCGGGCGAGGCGGAGTCCGTCGTCCAGCGTCGAGGTTGAGCCCGAGCCCTAGGGTCGGGCGAGGCGGAGACCGTCTTCCGAGGCCGAGGCTGTGTCCGAGCCCTAGGGTCGGGCGAGGCGGAGCTTCCTATGGCGCCTGAGGCTGGACTTAGCTGCTGTCAGCCTCACTCTGTCGAGTGGCACAGCAGTCAGAGCGACGCAGGCGACGCTGTTTTCTTGTCAGGTCGGTCAGTGGAGCGGCGAAGTGACTGTGGTCACTTCGGCTCTGTCGACTGAAGAGCGCGCGTCAGGATAAGGTGTCAGGCGATCCTCGCATTAAATGCTCCTGCGATACGGTCGGTTGGCGTGGCGATCTGGCCAAGGTTGCTTCTCTGCGAAGACTGGGCCTCGAGCGAGCCGAAGGTGTGTCCGTTGCATGAGGGGGCCCTCGGGCGAGACGTGAATCCTTCGGGGTCGGCTGCCTTTGCCCGAGGTTGGGCTCGGGCGAGGCGAGATCGTGTCCCTTGAGTGGACTGAGCCTTGACCTTAATCGTGCCCATCAGGCCTTTGCAGCTTTGTGCTGATGGGGGTTACCAGCTAAGAATAGGAGTCTTGGGGGTACCCCTAATTATGGTCCCCGACAATATTGCTGGTGGAAACCTCAGAGCTATCCTTTGAACCAGCCATTGAGGGTCGATTTGATAGGTTTATATGTGTTGTCCCCAGCGGAGTCGCAAAAAAGTATGTTGACGCCTTTTTAGAGCGCCAAACACTCAACAAGAACCGTGGCGGTGTCCTCTGCATAGGGGCGGACGGTCCGCGCATAGGGGCCGGACGGTCCGCGGCCTGATGCGAGGCGCGGTGGTACTCTCTGCGCAGGGGCGGACTGTCCGCGGCCTGGGGACGGACGGTCCGCGGCCTAGTTGAAAGGGAAATGTGCCCTTGGGTCATTTCTAAGTATTTTGGTGATTTAGTGTCCAACACGAGTGCTTAAGTGATAAACTATGCCAAATGGTGGATAAGGTGCAAATCAATACAAAGGTATGATTCTAGACTTAGTACATTGATTTTTGTGTGCTAACATGTTTGTCTAAGTGCTAGAATCAGAGAAAATACAATTGGAAAAGCTTGGCTCGAAGTAGCCAAGAGTCTGCTCAGTCTGGGTACACCGGACTGTCCGGTGCGCCAGGCTGGCTCTGGCGAACTGGCCGCTCTCGGGATTTCGTCGACGGCGTACGACTATAAATCACCGGACTGTCCGGTGGTGCACCGGACTGTCCGGTGAGCCAACAGTCGGCCGGGCCAACGGTCGGCCGCGTAATCCGCGCGTGACACGTGGCAGAGCCAACGGTCAGAAGGGGGCACCGGACTGTCCGGTGCGCCAACGGCTCTGGATCCTCAATGGTCGGCTTTGCCAAAGAAGGAAAGAAATCCGCACCAGACAGTGTCCGGTGGTGCACCGGACTGTCCGGTGCGCCAGGCGACAGAAGGCAAGAATTGCCTTCCTGGAATGCTCTCAACGGCTCCTAGCTGCTTTGGGGCTATAAAAGGGACCCCTAGGCGCATGGAGGAGTACACAAAGCATTCTCTAAGCATTCCTAAGCACCAAGACTCCCATTCCGCGCATTCGATTCTTTGTGATAGCAACTAGAGCTCCATTTGAGTAGAGAAATCTTTGGTTTGTGTTGTGAGCTAGAGTTGTGACTTGTGTGCGTATTTGTGCTCTGTTTTTATGTCTTGTGTGCGTTGCTCATCCCAGCCTTACTTCCGTGCTTCTTTGTGAACATCATATTGTAAGGGCGAGAGGCTCCAAGTTGTAGAGATTCCTCGCAAGCGGGATATAGTAAAAAGCAAAACACCATGGTATTCAAGTGGGTCTTTGGACCGCTTGAGAGGGGTTGATTGCAACCCTCGTCCATTGGGACGCCACAACGTGGAGTAGGCAAGTGTTGGACTTGGCCGAACCACGGGATAAACCACTATGTCTATCTGTGTTGATCTTCTTGTGGTTATCGTGTCTTGCAAGAACTCTTATCTAGCCACTTGGCTTTATTGTGCTAACTCCTAACAAAGTTTTGTGGCATTAAAGTTCAAGTTTTTACAGGATCACCTATTCACCCCCCCTCTAGGTGCTCTCAATTGGTATCAGAGCCGTTCTCTTCACGTAAGGGACTAATCGCCCGAAGAGATGGATCCTAAGGGCAAGGGGATGGTGGTCAATGATAAGGAGAAGGAGTCCTTCATCAATGATCCAAAGGATGACAAGCCTACTGACTCAGGCTCGGGCCACAAAAGAAAAGACGGGAGGAAGAAGAAAACAAGGCGCATCAAGGAGATAGTTTACTACGACAGCGACGAATCTTCCTCTTCCCAAAAGGACGACGACAACGACTACGAGAAAAAGAAGACGGTTAATTCAAACTTTTCCTTTTATTATTCTCGTATTCCGCAAAGTTCCAATGCTCATTTGCTTTCCATTCCCCTTGGTAAACCCCCCCCCACTTTGATGGAGAGGACTACGGATTTTGGAGTCACAAAATGCGTAGCCACTTGTTCTCTCTCCATCCAAGTATATGGGAGATAGTAGAAAATGGAATGCACTTTGATAGTGCGGATAGTCCCATGTTCATTAATGAGCAAATTCACAAAAATGCACAAGCTACTACTGTTCTTCTAGCTTCATTGTGCAGGGATGAATATCATAAGGTGAGCGGCTTAGATAACGCCAAGCAGATTTGGAACACCCTCAAAATATCACATGAGGGGAACGACGTCACCATGCTCACCAAGATGGAGTTGGTGGAGGGCGAACTTGGGAGATTCGCAATGATCAGGGGCGAGGAGCCAACCCAAACGTACAACCGGCTCAAGACCCTCGTCAACAAAATAAGGAGCTATGGAAGCACGCGATGGACGGACCACGACGTCGTCCGCCTAATGCTAAGGTCGTTTACTGTCCTTGATCCACATCTTGTGAATAATATTCGTGAGAATCCTAGGTACACCAAGATGACGCCCGAGGAGATACTTGGAAAGTTTGTAAGCGGGCGGATGATGATCAAGGAGGCAAGATATGTTGACGATGCATTGAACGGCCCAATCCACGAGCCTCAAACCGTTGCTCTCAAAGCAACAAGGAGCAAGGAAGTGCTACCTAGCAAGGTGGCACAAGTTGAGGCAGCGGGACTCAATGAGGAAGAGATGGCCCTCATCATTAAGCGTTTCAAGACGGCGCTAAGGGGTCGCAAGGAGCATCCCAACAAGACCAAGACGAAGGGGAAGCGCTCATGCTTCAAATGTGGTAAGATTGGTCATTTTATCGCTAATTGTCCCGATAACGATAGTGACTAGGAACAAGGGAACAAGAGGGAAAAGAAGAAGGCTTACAAGAGGCTAAGGGCGAGGCACACCTTGGAAAGGAGTGGGACTCGGATTGTTCGTCGTCCGACTCCGACAACGAAGGACTCGCCGCCACCGCCTTCAACAAGTCGGCCCTCTTCCCCAATGAGCATCACACCTGCCTCATGGCAAGGGAAAAGAAGGTAAGCACTCATAATACTAGTACTTATGCTTCCTCAAGTGATGAAGAATCTAGCGATGATGAAATAGACTATTCATGTTTATTCAAGGGCCTAGATAGAACTAAGGTTGATAAGATTAATGAATTAATTGATGCATTGAATGATAAGAATAGGTTATTAGAAAAGCAAGAGGATCTTTTGTATGAAGAACATGATAAGTTTGTAGAGGCACAAAAATCCCTTGCTTTAGAAATTAAAAGGAATGAAATGCTTTCTTATGAATTGTCTACATGCCATGACTCTATTTCTAGCTTAAAGAGCATAAATAATGATTTGAATGCTAAGTTAGAAATAGCTAATAAATCAACATCTTGTGTAGAACATGTTGCAATTTGCAATAGGTGTAAAGATTTTAATGTTGATGCTTGTAGTGAACACCTAGTTTGCATTTCTAAACTAAATGATGAAGTGGCTAGTCTTAATGCTCAACTTAAGACTAGCAAAAATGATTTTGATAAACTAAAATTTGCAAGGGATGCCTACACGGTTGGTAGACACCCCTCAATTAATGATGGACTTGGCTTCAAGAGGGAAGCCAAGAACTTGACAAGTCATAAGGCTCCCATCTCCATCAAGGAGAAAGGGAAGGCCCCTATGGCAAATAGTATTCAAAAGAACCATGCTTTCTTATACCATGATAGAAGATATTCTAGGAATGTTCATCATGATAGAAGTTGCAATGATGTTGTTTCACATGCTTATGATTCAAATGCAATGTTTGCTTCAAGTTCTTCTATTATGCATGATAGAAGTTTGGCTAGGAAAAATGTCATTCATCATGTGCCTAGGAGAAATGCTCATGTACCTAGGAAAACAAGTAATGAACCTTCTACAATTTATCATGCTTTAAATGCTTCCTTTGCTATTTGTAGAAAGGATAGGAAGGTGGTTGCTAGAAAATTAGGGGCAAAATGCAAGGGAGATAAAACTTGCATTTGGGTCCCTAAGGCTATTTGTACTAACCTTGTAGGACCCAACAAGAGTTGGGTACCTAAGACCCAAGCCTAAATTGCCTTGCAGGTTTATGCATCCGGGGGCTCAAGCTGGATTATCGACAGCGGATGCACAAACCACATGACGGGGGAGAAGAAGATGTTCTCTTCCTACGTCAAGAACAAGGATTCCCAAGATTCAATCATATTCGGTGATGGGAACCAAGGCAAGGTGAAAGGACTAGGAAAAATTGTTATTTCATCCGAGCACTCTAATTCTAATGTATTCTTAGTTGAGTCGCTTGGATATAACTTGTTGTCTGTGAGTCAACTTTGTAACATGGGATATAATTGCTTATTCACAAATGTAGATGTGTCTGTCTTTAGAAGAAGTGATGGTTCATTAGCTTTTAAGGGTGTACTAGACGACAAACTTTATTTAGTTGATTTTGCAAAAGAGGAGGCCGGTCTAGATGCATGCTTAATTGCTAAGACTAGCATGGGCTGGCTGTGGCATCGCCGTTTAGCACATGTGGGGATGAAGAACCTTCACAAGCTTCTAAAGGGAGAACACGTAATAGGTCTAACAAATGTTACTTTCGAAAAAGATAGACCTTGTGCAGCTTGTCAAGCAGGTAAACAGGTGGGAAGCTCTCATCATACAAAAAATGTGGTGACCACATCAAGACCTTTGGAGTTACTTCATATGGACCTCTTCGGACCCGTCGCCTATCTAAGCATAGGAGGAAGTAAGTATGGTCTTGTTATAGTAGATGTTTTTCCCGCTTCACTTGGGTATTCTTTTTGCAGGATAAATCTGAAACCCAAGGGACCCTCAAGCGCTTCCTAAGGAGAGCTCAAAACGAGTTTGAGCTCAAGGTGAAAAAGATAAGGAGCGACAATGGGTCCGAGTTCAAGAACCTTCAAGTGGAGGAGTACCTTGAGGAGGAAGGGATCAAGCACGAGTTCTCAGCTCCCTACACACCACAACAAAATGGTGTGGTAGAGAGGAAGAACAGGACGCTCATAGACATGGCGAGGACAATGCTTGGAGAATTCAAGACACCCGAGCAGTTTTGGTCGGAAGCTGTGAACACGGCTTGCCACGCCATAAACCGGGTGTACCTTCATCGCCTCCTCAAGAAGACTTCCTATGAGCTTCTAACCGGTAACAAACCCAATGTTTCGTACTTTCGTGTATTTGGGAGCAAATGTTATATTCTAGTGAAGAAAGGTAGAAATTCTAAGTTTGCTCCCAAAGCTGTAGAAGGGTTTTTGTTAGGTTATGACTCAAATACAAAGGCGTATAGGGTCTTCAACAAATCATCAGGTTTGGTTGAAGTCTCTAGCGACGTTGTATTTGATGAGACTAATGGCTCTCCAAGAGAGCAAGTTGTTGATCTTGATGATGTAGATGAAGAAGACGTTCCAACGGCCGCAATACGCACCATGGTGATTGGAGATGTGCGACCACAGGAACAAAAGGAGCAAGATCGACCTTCTTCCTCAACAATGGTGCATCCCCCAACTCAAGACGATGAACAGGTTCATCAAGAGGAGGCGTATGATCAAGGGGGAGCACAAGATGATCATGTAATGGAGGAAGAAGCACAACTGGCACCTCCAACTCAAGTTCGAGCGACGATTAAAAGGAATCACCCCATCGACCAAATTTTGGGTGATATTAGCAAGGGAGTAACTACTCGCTCTAGATTAGTTAATTTTTGTGAGCATTACTCTTTTGTCTCTTCTATTGAGCCTTTCAGGGTAGAAGAGGCCTTGCTAGATCTGGACTGGGTGTTAGCCATGCAGGAAGAGCTCAACAGCTTCAAGAGAAATGAAGTTTGGACACTGGTGCCTCGTCCCAAGCAAAACATTGTGGGAACCAAGTGGGTGTTCCGCAACAAACAAGACGAGCACGGGGTGGTGACAAGGAACAAGGCACGACTTGTGGCAAAAGCTTATGCCCAAGTCGCAGGTTTGGACTTTGAGGAGACCTTTGCTCCTGTGGCTAGGCTAGAGTCAATTCGCATATTGTTAGCCTATGCTGCTCACCATTCTTTCAGGTTGTTCCAAATGGATGTGAAGAGCGCTTTCCTCAACGGGCCAATCAAGGAGGAGGTGTACGTGGAGCAACCCCCTGGCTTCGAGGATGAACGGTACCCCGACCACGTATGTAAGCTCTCTAAGGCGCTCTATGGACTTAAGTAAGCCCCAAGAGCATGGTATGAATACATTAGAGACTTTTTAATTGCTAATGATTTCAAGGTTGGGAAAGCCGATCCAACTCTTTTTACTAAGACTTGTGATGGTGATCTTTTTTGTGTGCCAAATTTATGTCGATGACATAATATTTGGTTCTACTAACCAAAAGTCTTGTGAAGAGTTTAGCAGGGTGATGACTCAAAAGTTTAAGATGTCGATGATGGGCGAGTTAAGCTATTTCCTTGGGTTCCAAGTGAAGCAACTCAAGGATGGGACCTTCATCTCCCAAACGAAGTACACGCAAGACTTGATTAAGCGGTTTGGGATGAAGGACGCCAAGCCCGCAAAGACTCCAATGGGAACCGACGGACACACCGACCTCAACAAAGGAGGTAAGTCCGTTGATCAAAAGGCATACCGGTCTATGATAGGGTCCTTACTTTATTTATGTGCTAGTAGACCGGATATTATGCTTAGCGTATGCATGTGTGCTAGATTTCAATCCGATCCAAGGGAGTGTCACTTAGTGGCCGTGAAGCGAATTCTTAGATATTTAGTCGCTACGCCTTGCTTCGGGATCTGGTATCCAAAGGGGTCTACCTTCGACTTGATTGGATATTCAGACTCCGATTATGCTGGATGTAAGGTCGATAGAAAGAGTACATCATGGACGTGCCAATTCTTAGGAAGGTCCCTGGTGTCATGGAGCTCTAAGAAACAAACTTCCATTGCCCTATCCACCGCTGAGGCCGAGTATGTTGCCGCAGGTCAGTGTTGCGCGCAACTACTTTGGATGAGGCAAACCCTCAGGGACTTTGGCTACAATCTGAGCAAAGTCCCACTCCTATGTGATAATGAGAGTGCTATCCGCATGGCGGATAATCCTGTTGAACACAGCCGCACAAAGCACATAGACATCCGGCATCACTTTTTGAGAGACCACCAGCAAAAGGGAGATATCGAAGTGTTTTATGTTAGCACCGAGAACCAGCTAGCCGATATCTTTACCAAGCCTCTAGATGAGTCGACCTTTTGCAGGCTGCGTAGTGAGCTAAATGTCTTAGATTCGCGGAACCTAGATTGATTTGTAGCATACATGTGTCTTATGCTTTGATCATGTTCCCTTATGCATCTTGTTATGTATTTATGGTGTTCAAGTTGTACAAACACTCCCCGGACCTCACAAGTCCATTTGCAAGTGATGCACATATTTAGGGGGAGTTGTGTTACAACCTGATCCTTTGAGACTAACCATGTGCTTGAGTGTTCTTAATTTAGTCTCAAAGGTGGATTGAAAGTGAAAAGGTGGACTTGGACCATGCAAGACTTCCACTGCACTCCAATGAAAGAGTAACTAACTCCAAGTTCATCTTCATGCTCTTATTGCCTTTTTTACTCTTAATTGACGATTTTGGTGAGGCGATGGGGTTCTTGGGCCAAGATTGATCCCGTTTTGGTGCTTTATGCCAAAGGGGAGAAAATAAGGCTAAAGCAATAAATGGATCAGCTACCACTTGAGAATTTTGAAAAAAAGTAGAATAGAGCTTTTGGTTTGTCAAAAATCTCTTATTATCTCTTTTGTCAAAAGTTGGCCTCTTGTAGGGAGAATGGTTGATTATGGGAAAACGGGGAGTTTTTGAAATCTTTAATCAATTTCTCTTGGAATACTTTTCTCTATGCTTCATCAAGTGAATTTGACTTAGAGATAGGAAATTGAGTTTGATTTTCAAAAACAAACCGAGTGGTGGCAAAGAATGATCCAAATATGCCAAATTTGATTCAAAACAAATTTGTGTTCTCATTTGAATTGATGTTGCACTTCTTTTAGTTGCTTTATGTTGTGTTGTCATAAATCACAAAAAGGGGGAGATTGAAAGGGAAATGTGCCCTTGGGTCATTTCTAAGTATTTTGGTGATTTAGTGTCCAACACAAGTGCTTAAGTGATAAACTATGCCAAATGGTGGATTAGGTGTAAATCAATACAAAGGTATGATTCTAGACTTAGTACATTGGTTTTTTTGTGCTAACATGTTTGTCTAAGTGCTAGAATCAGAGAAGATACAATTGGAAAAGCTTGGCTCGAAGTAGCCAAGAGTCTGCTCAGTCTGGGTACACCGGACTGTCCGGTGGAGCACCGGACAGTGTCTGGTGCGCCAACGACTCTGGATCCTCAACGGTCGGCTTCGCCAAAGAAGGAAAGAAATCTGCACCGGACAGCGTCCGATGGTGCACCGGACTGTCCGGTGCGCCAGGCGACAGAAGGCAAGAATTGCCTTCCTGGAATGCTCTCAACGGCTCCTAGCTGCCTTGGGGCTATAAATGGGACCCCTAGGCGCATGGAGGAGTACACAAAGCATTCTCTAAGCATTCCTAAGCACCAAGACTCCCATTCCGCGCATTTGATTCTTTGTGATAGCAACTAGAGCTCCATTTGAGTAGAGAACTCTTTGGGTTGTGTTGTGAGCTAGAGTTGTGACTTGTGTGCGTATTTGTGCTCTGTTTTTGTGTCTTGTGTGTGTTGCTCATCCCAGCCTTACTTCCGTGCTTCTTTGTGAACATCATATTGTAAGGGCGAGAGGCTCCAAGTTGTAGAGATTCCTCGCAAGCGGGATATAGTAAAAAGCAAAACACCGTGGTATTCAAGTGGGTCTTTGGACCGCTTGAGAGGGGTTGATTGCAACCCTCGTCCGTTGGGACGCCACAACGTGGAGTAGGCAAGTGTTGGACTTGGCCGAACCACGGGATAAACCACTGTGTCTATCTGTGTTGATCTTCTTGTGGTTATCGTGTCTTGCAAGAACTCTTATCTAGCCACTTGGCTTTATTATGCTAACTCCTAACAAAGTTTTGTGGCATTAAAGTTCAAGTTTTTACAGGATCACCTATTCACCCCCCTCTAGGTGCTCTCACTGGTGCGCGGCTAGGGCTCCTGCCTGACGGCCGGACGGTCCGCGCGTACGCAGGGGCGGCGGAAGATCGCCGACGGCGCCTGGATCTCGCTCCCGGGAGGGACCCCGTCGGGGAGGAGAGATCCTAGGAGTTGTCTAGGCTCGGGCCGGCCGACCTAGACTCCTCTAATTGACGTAGAGTCGAAGAGAAGCGGAGAATTTGGAGGATCGAGAGGCTAAACTAGAACTACTCCTAATTGTACTGGAAATAAATGTGAAATGGAAGTTGTATTGATTCGATTGATTGTTACAAATCGGCCGTATACCTCTCTATTTATAGAGGAGGGAGGCTGGACCCTTTACAAACTAATTTCCGAGCTTTTTCCGTGATTTTAGCTAACAACCGTAACACAAAACTCGGAACCATAATCTGCTCTGCTCACGCGCGGACCGTCCGACCCCCAGGCGTGGACTGTCCGGACCGCGGACCGTCCGACCACCTCAGGGCCGGACCGTCCGCAAGGCTCAATTTGGTTCCAAACAGGTTTGTTGTTGCAGAATTATAGGTGAACTCCCGTCGGCCCAGTTAATTCCTGTCTGTTTGACCATAGCTGACGGGAATTAACTATTAACTCTCGTCGGCCCAGTTAATCTCGTCGGCTGACCTGGCCGACGGGAGTTAATAGTTAATCCCCATCGGCTGACCTGGCCGACGGGAGTTAATAGTTAATCCCCGTCGCTGTCCTGGCCGACGAGAATTAACCATAACTCCCGTCGGTTAGTTAGTGGCTGACGGGGATTAATTATTCTCATCAGCGGCCGACGGGAATAACCTTATCCCTGACACCTGACGTCTGTCGGCTGAGAACCCAGGAATAAGCACTAAACTGACGGGAATTACTAATTCCCGTCAGTTTAATGCTTATTCTCGTCGGTTACTGGCCGACGGGAATTAAGTGTTTTCCTGTAGTGACGGTCTACAACAATTTCTAGTGGCTAAATGCTGAAACAAACAGGACCACAGTGGTGCGACACAATTGTAGACCGTTGGTATGAGGCGAGGCGTGGCAACGAGTGAGAGGATAGGTGCGAGCATAACAATAGGGAGGAGATGTCACGATTGTAAGGATGAAATATTGGTGCCAAGATCTATTCAACCGATGATATAAACTGCGGTGTTAAAATCTTATATTGTTATAGTTTACAGTGTTGTTCACACTGTTAAATTGATATATCATCGTTATAATCTACTCTCTTTGTTCTTGAATATTTTTCGTCCGATAGTTTATTTTTAACTAAAATGTGTAAGTAAAAAGAACAGAGGATAAATCGTATGACTTTAACGTCACGTGTCACGCCACTTACCTTAAGATCTTAAAGCCGTAATAATACCAAATATATATGGTGTAGGCATGAAA
Organism: Zea mays; assembly: GCF_902167145.1. NCBI lineage: Eukaryota > Viridiplantae > Streptophyta > Magnoliopsida > Poales > Poaceae > Zea > Zea mays. Next base: position 15,656,412 of record NC_050100.1, read on the forward strand.
ATAAAAAAAAACTGCAATATTATTTAAAAAGTGTCGGTCTAATTTTACATTCTTAAAGTACCGTAAATACTTACTAATAACAACGAAGGGTCTCATGGCACAATGGCGAAGGCCACTTGTTGATAGTGCTCCCGCAGGGACGGCAGGGTTCAGTACACACGAATGTTTAGTGGTATTGCATGTTCACAGGCATTAGAGTTCTAGACCTCTTAATTTATTCTTAGCTTGTAAAGGATGCGTATGTGGTGTGATGTGCAGCAGTGTGAGCTAGTATCGTTCTTCCTTGTACCCTCTAAAAAATTCTTACTAATAATAGATTTGTTAGTTTTAATAATTTGGTATCGTCGTTTATTAGCTTTATAAGCAGTTTATTTAATATTCGTAATTGAATTTGACGTGACATGAGTATTGATAGTACTAGCCGAGGAGAGGAGTACGTAGACAGAGGGCAGCAGTGAGTGGCGTAGGCTGACCCATCCCCATCACACAGCGGGCGACATCTGCCATCAATGCGGCCCTCCACAGCCTACCCCGCTCGCATTCATTGCACATCTTGTCCTCATACCTCTCCTTTCCAACACCTAATTAATGGCGCGCCCATACGTGCCTGATGCTGGCTCCAAACCCCGACCCTTTTCATCCCTCCCTCCCTCCCTCGTCGTCTCCTGACTTTGCTCGCCGGCCGCCCCGCCCACACCCTCCTCCTGCGCTACCACTGTCAGCAAGTGCACACCCTTCGAGGACAGCTGCTGTCGCCGCCAAGGCCGCAACCGGCCGTCGCTCCATGCTGCGGTAGAATTTAGAAACGAGAAGGGAGATGGCGGCCGAGGCGCTGGGGTTCATGGCGCGGGGAGCCAACGGTGGGAGGGCGGCGGAGCTCGTCACAAGGGACTTTCTCGGCGGGTGCGCCGCCACCGGCGACGCCAGGGACGCGTCCGCCAGGAATGGCACCGTGGTAAGCCCCTCGGCCCCGTGCTGTTTTTGAATTTCCTCTGCCTCCACCTCTGTTTTCCGATTCGGATCGGACCCGCTCGCGCGGTTTCCTTCTCCAAGTTTCAAGTTTGTGGTTCCAAGTGGTTACTACCAGTATGATTTTTAAAAGTCATTTCTTCTCCAAGTCCAAATTCCTTTCCCCTTGTGATTACAATTAGATCCTTTCTGGAACTCTGTTTCTTATATGAATCTGTTGTTCTACCAGAATCCTTAAACATTCCCACTAAACTACTTTCCGTACGCGAAGACTAGAGTTCCCCAAATTAAAATTGAAGAAAACAAAATCTGTACTTGCACATGCTCTCTTTTTGTGTACCATTTATTACTAGTAGACTTGTTTAGAAGAATTGCCAGCATCATATCAGTAGCTGCATTAGCTTATGCTTATACAAAATCATGTGAGTAACGTTTTGTGTGCCCACGTGCAGCCCGGGAGGGTGCCTCAGCAGAAGCACGCGTGCCCGCCAACGCCGATGGACCTCAACCTGTTCCCGATCGCGGCGGCGACGAAGCCCTGCGCCCTGACGCCGTCGCCGTCGCCGTCGCCAGCGCCAGCGCCAGCCTCCGCGGGCGGCGCCGGCGCCGGCGCCACGACGACGTACCGCAGCGTGTGCACCATCGAGAAGGTGAAGACGGCCCTGGAGCGGTTCGAGCGCGGCAGGCAGCAACAGCCCTCCCATCCGCACCACAACCACCCCCAGCAGCAGCAGCAGCACAGCGGCGCGGGCGCCTCCCCGTCGTCGTCGACCGTGACCACGTCCTCCGTGAAGCGGCGCGGCGGCGGCGTGGAGCAGGGCGACGACTGCGACTCGCCCTCCGGCGGCGGCGGGATGGTGGCCGCGGCGTGCCCCAGGTGCTTCCTGTACGTGCTCATCTCCCGGAGCGACCCGCGGTGCCCGCGGTGCGAGTCCCACGTCCCGGCGCCGGCCGTGAGCAAGAAGCCGCGGATCGACCTCAACGTCGGCTACCTCGGCACCTAATTTCTTGTTTGCCATGGCGTAGCGCCGTAGCCTAGAGCCCTAGACGGATCGGCCGCCGTCTCGTACCGTACGGACGTACGTACGTACGTCCTAAATTATAGGCTCGTGTAACGTGACGATCCATCCACGAACCGAGTTGGGGGACCATATATAGGAGTTGTCAGGAAATTTATGACCGATCAGACTCCCACTCCCCTCCCGGTTGTTTGCCATGGCGTAGCATAGAACATGAATGATGGTTGATACTGCTGCTGCTCCTGTAGAACCAATCAATCCTACTACCACAATTGATCGAGGCTATAAGTACGCGCTACTTCTTGATCGATCTATCATGTCCAGTTTCGAGCTCCAGAGTCCAGACCGTTGGTGGTGACGTTTGCAGATCGCAAGTTTGGATGTGGCGTCGCCGGCCGCCGTCCATAGGCTCATCGCATTGATTGCGCGCGTTGTCGCCGTCGGTGGTAGCAGCGGGTGATGATGTGGGCGGGGCCAGGGGGGAGGGGTGCTTGGCGCTCGCGTCTCCTGCGGCCGGCCGTTTTATGCCAGGGCAGGGAGTTGACGTCGTGGCCGCAGGCCCGCAGCTGCAGGCGCTTTGATGAGCCGAGCCCGGCACGTCGTCGGAGCAGAAGTGTACTCGCCTCCGGCCTGTGACCGGCGTGAATGCGAGTTATTAATGGCGCGAGGGAGGGCGATGTGTGTCCGTGCCTGCTTGTCTTGGTCGCGGAAAGAGAGGCGGTCTGGAGCCCCTTGCGGCTGCCGTTTTCAGCCGCAGCGCGGCGTTATTGCGCGCAGGCGCAGCCGCGCAGCATGCGCAGGCCGCCGCGGCGCGCGTGAACTAGCCGCGGCGTTATTGTTGGAGTGTAGGTCACGCAGGCATTACCCTTCGTTCACGTCGTACGAGCATTCATGCAGGCTGCAGTCAGATACGATCCGAGACCGAGGGGGGACCGTGCTTGCCATCAGTGTTTATGCATGCTGCGCTGCGGCCTTGATTGCGCCGGCTCAGCGAGCCTTTTAAACACGCCGGACAGGCGCGTACTTAGCAGTTCGGTGTTCCTGAACGAACTGGCCGGGGATGGACTTTTCGAACGACAACAGGCGGAAGAATCGCTGTTCCTGGTCGGACGATCTGAGAAAAAAAAATTCTCTATATCCCAGATGCAAACGCTCTATTTCACGTCCATCACTTAAAGACCTAAAAAACAGATTAAAATTTGTAATATAATACTTTAGTAATTTAGTTTTATTCTATTTATATGGATCATCATATGGTGGATGTGAGTGTTGGAGCGAAGGTGGAGACGCTACCCTTCGCTCGATGCCTTCGTTGATTCGCTACACCATCAAAGACCGCCCCTGAACGAGCTGAGGGCGCCCGCCGAAAGAAGACCGGCGCGGTCGGCCTTCGTCCCCTCCATTGCAAGACGAAGGCAGGGCTCCATCGAAGTCTGCTAATCCCACATCCTCATCGCGTCCGGAGGCCCATGTAGGATTCGGCCCACCGTAACGGGCCCCGCACGGATAAGCATGTTACGGGCCTCATTTGTAATGACGGTCTGTAACCTCCCCTGTGAGAATATTCTGAGGATAGTCCGGGTACCCGAAGGCATAAATGTCCTTGCCAGGGGACGGTGGGCACTTGGGTGCCTATAAATACCCCCGTACAGTGCCCTCGAGTGGCCAGATTAACAGAGCAATCACTATTCTCCGTTGAACCTTGCAAATTCTCTTTCCACTCTTCTGTTGGATCTACTTGCCTAGAAAATCAAGTACCAACATTTGGCGCCCACCGTTCGTGCTACGAACAAACAACCCGCGATGGCACCCAAGCGAGCTAGTTCGAAGGCAGTCCCATCCATCGACGAAGCAGCGAAGGTAGCGCTGCTGGCTGAGAAAAAAGGCAAGGCCCTCGCGGACAACACCCATCAAGCAGCCTCCGAAGACGAAGCTGTCAGCAAAAGACAGCGTCAAGAGCACCCCACCCCCGAAGGCACCTTACGCACTTGCAGCTCCGGAGGACTACCGCAAGCACCCCCTCCAGGCTTCGCTCCACCAGAGGGCGAAGACGCAATAGAAGACGGCGAAGTCATCGGCATATCAGCCGAATAACAGCTACAGTTGCGGGCCCTGCGCATCAAGAACCACAACCTCTAAAAATAGAGAGACATCCTCGAGGCCAAGCGCCAACGTGTCACCGCGCAGGCCAAGGTGCGCCAGATGATACGAGACGAGGAGCAGAGAGCTCGGGAGCTCGAGCAAGAAATCGCGCTCATGCAGAGCGAAGGCCAGCATGATCTGCGGCACAGATCACCCTCCAACAGCGCGTCCCAGCCGGAGACCTATTCATACCTCAGCGCACGCCCTTCATCCCGCATGTCACAGCATTCCAAGGGATCAACTACCTTGATGAGCAAAGCCCCCTGGCTCCACAACTCCAAGCGTCACCTTGGCCCGCCAACTTCAGGGCAGGGACCTACCCCAAGTATAACGGCAGCACTGACCTAGCACAATACATCATGAGCTACCAAGTCGTCGTCGCATCGTCCGGAGGGGATGACGCGACAATGGCCAAATCTTTTATCATCGCGCTCGAGGGTCCGGCCTTAACCTGGTACACCAGGTTGCCGCCACTGTCCATCTGAGAGCACCTAGAGGGGGGGTGAATAGGTGATCCTGTAAAAACTTGAAACTTAAAGCAACAAAACTTGATTAGGAGTTAGCACAATGAAATCAAGTGGCTAAGGAGAGCTCTTGTGAAGCACAATAGTCACAGTGAGAACAAGCACAAGAGACACGAGGATTTATCCCGTGGTTCGGCCAAGTACAACACTTGCCTACTCCACGTTGTGGCGTCCCAACGGACGAGAGTTGCACTCAACTCCTCTCAAGTGATCCAATGATCAACTTGAATACCACGGTGTTCTTCTTTTCTTTACTCTTTCCCGTTTGCGAGGAATCTCAACAACTTGGAGTCTCTCGCCCTTACAATGAGAATCAAAGTGAAAGCACTAGAGTAAGGGAGGGAAGCAACACACACAAATCCACAGCAATACGCACACACACGGCCAAGACTTGAGCTCAAACGAATATCACAAGGTTCTCACTAGAACGGAGCTCAAATCACTAAGAATGTCAAACAAGTGCGCAAAGACGGAATGTGAATGATCAAGAATGCTCAAAGTATGCTTGGTGTACTCCTCCATGCGCCTAGGGGTCCCTTTTATAGCCCCAAGGCAGCTAGGAGCCATTGAGAGCAATCCAGGAAGGCAATTCTTGCCTTCTGTCGACTGGCGCACCGGACAGTCCGGTGCACCACCCGACACTGTCCGGTGCTGATTTCTTTCCTATTCTGGCGCAGCCGACCGTTGGAGACTTGGAGCCGTTAGCGCACCGGACACTGTCCGGTGCTCCCATCTGACCGTTGGCTCGGCCACACGTCACGTGCGGATTGCGCGCCCGACCGTTGGCACACCGGACAGTCCGGTGTCTCACGGGACAGTTCGGTGAATTATAGCCGTACGTTGTTGACTTGGTTCCCGAGAGCGGCGACTTCGTCGCAGCCGACTCACCGGACACTGTCCGGTGCACCACCGGACAGTCCGGTGATTTATAGCCGTACGCCGTCGTCGAGACCCGAGAGCAGCTAGTTGACCAGGCGCCAGCCTGGCACGCCGGACACTGTCCGGTGCACCACCGGACAGTCCGGTGCACCCAGACTGAGTAGAGTCTTGGCTGCTCGAGCCAAGTCTTTTCCAATTGTATTTTCTCTGATTCTAGCACTTAGACAAATATGTTAGTACACAAAAACCAATGTACTAAGTCTAGAATCTTACCTTTGTGTTGACTTTGCACTTTTTCCGCCATTTGGCATAGTTTCACACTTAAACCATTTGTGTTGGCACTTGATCACCAAAATACTTAGAAATGGCCCAAGGGCACATTTCTCTTTCAATCTCCTCCTTTTTGGTGGTTTATGCCAACACAACAAAAAGCAACTAAAAGAAGTTCAACATCAATGCAAATGAGAACACAAATTTGTATTTGATTCAAATTTGGCATATATGGATCATTCTTTGCCACCACTTGGTTTGTTTTTGCAAATCAAACTCAATTTCCTATCTCTAAGTCAAAATCACTTGTTGAGGCATAGAGAGAGGTATTCCAAGAGAAATTGATCAAAGATTCAAAAACTCCCCCTTTTTCCCATAATCAAACATTCTCCCCACAAGAGACAAACTTTTGACAATAAGAGACATAAGAGTGTTTTGACAAAACAAAAGGCTCTAATTCTATTATTTTCAAAATTCTCAAGTGGTAGCTGATCCATTTCTTGCTTTGGCCTTATTTTGTCCCCCTTTGGCATCAAGCACCAAAACGGGATCAATCTTGGCCCTTAAACCCCATTGCCTCACCAAAATCTTCAAATAAGAGTAAAAAGGCAATAAGAATATGGAAATGAACTTGGAGTGAGTTACCCTCTCATCGGAGTGCAGTGGAAGTCTTGCATGGTCCAAGTTTACCTTTCCCTTTCAATCCACCTTTGAGACTAAATTAAGAAAGCTCAAGCACACGATTAGTCTCAAAGGGTCGAGTTGTAACATTTCTCCCCCTAAGTGTGTGCATCATTCGCACATGGACTTGTGAGGTACGGGAATCCTTTGCACAACTTTAGCACCATAAGTAAGCAATAAAATGCATAAAGGAACATGATCAAAGGCATAAAACACATGTATGCTCTATATCAATCCAAGTTCCGCGAATCTAAGACATTTAGCTCGCTACGCAGCCTGCAAAAGGTCTTTTCATCTAAAGGCTTGGTAAAGATATCGGCTAACTGGTTCTCGGTGCTAACATAAAACACTTCGATATCTCCCTTTTACTGGTGGTCTCTTAAAAAGTGATGCCGGATGTCTATGTGCTTTGTGCGGCTGTGTTCAACAGGATTTTCCGCCATGCGGATTGCACTCTCATTGTCACATAGGAGTGGGACTTTGCTCAGATTGTAGCCAAAGTCCCTGAGGGTTTGCCTCATCCAAAGTAGTTGCGCGCAACACTGTCCTGCGGCAACCTACTCGGCCTCAGCGGTGGATAGGGCAACAGATGTTTGTTTCTTAGAACTCCACGACACCAGGGACCTTCCTAGGAATTGGCACGTCCCTGATGTACTCTTCCTATCGACCTTACATCCAGCATAATCGGACTCTGAATATCCAATTAAGTCAAAGGTAGACCCCTTTGGATACTAGATCCCGAAGCAAGGCGTAGCGACTAAATATCTAAGAATTTGCTTAACGGCCACAAGGTGACACTCCCTTGGGTCGGATTGAAATCTAGCACACATGCATAAGCTAAGCATAATATCCGGTCTACTAGCACATAAATAAAGTAAAGACCCTATCATAGACCGGTATGCCTTTTGATCGACGAACTTACCTCCTTTGTTGAGGTCGACATGTCCGTCGGTTCCCATCGGAGTCTTTGCGGGCTTGGCGTCCTTCATCCCAAACCGCTTGAGCAAGTCTTGCGTATACTTTGTTTGAGAGATGAAGGTGCCGTCCTTGAGTTGCTTCACTTGGAACCCAAGGAAGTAGTTCAACTCGCCCATCATCGACATCTCGAATTTCTGAGTCAACACCCTGCTAAACTCTTCACAAGACTTTTGGTTAGTAGAACCAAATATTATGTCATCGACATAAATTTGGCACACAAATAAGTCACCATCACATGTCTTAGTGAAAAGAGTTGGATTGGCTTTCCCAACCTTGAAAGCATTAGCAATTAAAAAGTCTCTAAGGCATTCATACCATGCTCTTGGGGCTTGCTTAAGTCCATAGAGCGCCTTAGAGAGCTTACACACGTGGTCGGGGTACCGTTCATCCTCAAAGCCAGGGGGTTGCTCCACGTACACCTCCTCCTTGATTGGCCCGTTGAGGAAAGCGCTCGTCACGTCCATTTGGAACAACCTGAAAGAATGGTGAGTGGCATAGGCTAACAAAATACGAATCGACTCTAGCCTAGCCACAGGAGCAAAAGTCTCCTCAAATTCCAAACCTGCGACTTGGGCATAACCTTTTGCCACAAGTCGAGCCTTGTTCCTTGTTACCACCCCGTGCTCGTCCTGTTTGTTGCGGAACACCCACTTGGTTCCCACAATGTTTTGCTTGGGACGTGGCACCAGTGTCCAAACTTCATTTCGTTTGAAGTTGTTGAGCTCTTCCTGCATAGCCAACACCTAGTCCGGATCTAGCAAGGCCTCTTCTACCCTGAAAGGCTCAATAGAAGAGACAAAAGAGTAATGCTCACAAAAATTAGCTAATCTAGAGCGAGTAGTTACTCCCTTGCTAATGTCACCCAAAATCTGGTCGACGGGATGGTTCCTTTGAATCATCGCTCGAACTTGAGTTGGAGGGGCCTGTGGTGCTTCTTCCTCTTCAACTTGGACATCCTGTGCTCCCCCTTGATCACACGCCTCCTCTTGAGGTACTTGTTCATCATCTTGAGTTGGGGGGTGCACCGTCGTTGAGGAAGAAGGTTGATCTTGCTCCTCGTGTTCCTGTGGTCGCACGTCTCCAATCGCCATGGTACGAATTGCGCTTGTTGGAACATCATCCTCATCTACATCATCAAGATCAACTTGCTCTCTTGGAGAGCCATTAGTCTCATCAAATACAACATCGCTAGAGACTTCAACCAAACCTGATGATTTGTTGAAAACTCTATACGCCTTTGTATTTGAGTCATAACCTAACAAAAAACCTTCTACAGCTTTGGGAGCAAATTTTGAATTTCTACCTTTCTTCACCAGAATGTAGCATTTACTCCCAAAAACTCGAAAATAAGAAACGTTGGGTTTGTTACCGGTTAGAAGCTCGTATGACGTCTTCTTGAGGAGGCGATGGAGATAGACTCGGTTTATGGCGTGGCAGGCCGTGTTCACAGCTTCCGACCAAAACCGCTCGGGCGCCTTGAATTCTCCAAGCATCGTCCTCGCCATGTCTATGAGCATCTTGTTCTTCCTCTCTACCACACCATTTTGTTGTGGTGTGTAGGGAGCGGAGAACTCGTGCTTGATTCCTTCCTCCTCAAGGTACTCCTCCACTTGAAGGTTCTTGAACTCGGACCCGTTGTCGCTCCTTATCTTCTTCACCTTGAGCTCAAATTCATTTTGAGCTCTCCTTAGGAAGCGCTTGAGGGTCCCTTGGGTTTCAGATTTATTCTGCAAAAAGAATACCCAAGTGAAGCGGGAAAAATCATCAACAATTACTAAACCATACTTACTTCCCCCGATGCTGAGGTAGGTGACGGGTCCGAAGAGGTCCATATGCAGCAGCTCCAGGGGTCTTGATGTGGTCATCACATTCTTGCTGTGATGCGCACTTCCAACTTGTTTACCTGCTTGACAAGCTACACAAGGTCTATCTTTTTTGAAATACACATTTGTTAGACCTAACACATGTTCTCCCTTTAGAAGTTTGTGAAGGTTCTTCATCCCCACATGTGCTAGACGGCGATGCCACAGCCAGCCCATGCTAGTCTTAGCAATTAAGCATGCATCTAGACCGGCCTCCTCCTTTGCAAAATCAACTAAATAGAGTTTGTCATCTAGTACACCCTTAAAAGCTAATGAACCATCACTCCTTATAAAGACAGACACATCTACATTTGTGAATAAGCAATTGTATCCCATATTACATAATTGACTAACCGATAGAAGATTATAACCTAGCGACTCTACTAAAAAAACATTAGAGATAGAGTGCTCATTTGAGATGGCTATCTTTAACTTTGCCTTGATTCCCGTCACCGAATATGATTGAATCTTAGGAATCTTTGTTCTTGACGTAGGAGGTGAACATCTTCTTCTCCCCCGTCATGTGGTTTGTGCATCCGCTGTCGATAATCCAGCTTGAGCCCCCGGATGCATAAACCTGCAAGGCAAATTAGGCTTGGGTTTTAGGTACCCAACTCTTGTTGGGTCCTACAAGGTTAGTGACAATAGTCTTAGGAACCCAAATGCAAGTTTTATCTCCCTTACATTTGGCTCCCGCCTTTTTAGCAATCACCTTTTTATTTTTACATGAAAGAATAAACTTAGCATTGCAAGCATGAAAGACAGTGGTAGAACCATTATATACTTTTCTAGGAGCATGAGACATAACATTCTTCCTAGATCTACCATTAAAGTTTGAACTCGAAGCAATCATGGCATGAGAGTTGAACACATTACAACTCCTATCATAATGAACATTTCTAGAATCTTTCATAGCCAGATTTCTACCATGCATATAAGAACTAGAAGCAGTCATAGCATGTGAATCATAAGAATAATTCCTACAAACATTTCTAGAGAATTTCCTATCGCTATAAATGAAGGCATGATTCTTTTGATTGCTACTAGTCATAGGAGCCTTCCCTTTCTCCTTAGCGGGGATGGGAGCCTTATGACTTGTTAAGTTCTTGGCTTCCCTCTTAAAGCCAAGCCCATCCTTAATTGAGGGGTGTCTACCAATAGTGTAGGCATCCCTTGCAAATTTTAGTTTATCAAATTCATCTTTGCTAGTCTTAAGTTGAGCATTAAGACTAGCCACTTCATCATTTAATTTAGAAATGGAAACTAGGTGTTCACTACAAGCATCAACATTAAAATCTTTACACCTATTGCAAATCATAACATGTTCTACACAAGAGGTTGATTTATTAGCTATTTCTAACTTAGCACTCAAGTCATCATTGATACTTTTTAAGCTAGAGATAGATTCATGGCATGTAGACAATTCACATGAAAGCACTTCATTTCTTTTAACTTCTAGAGCAAGAGAATTTTGCGCACTAACAAATTTATCATGCTCTTCATATAGAAGGTCCTCTTGATTTTCTAACAATCTATTCTTCTCATTCAAACCATCAATTAATTCATTGATTTTATCAATTTCGGTTCTATCTAAACCTTTGAATAGACTAGCATAGTCTACTTCATCAACACTAGATTCATCATCACTTGAAGAAGTGTAAGTAACAGTATTATGAGTGCTTACCTTCTTTTCCCTTGCCATGAGGCAGGTGTGATGCTCGTTGGGGAAGAGGGATGATTTGTTGAAGGCGGTGGCGGCGAGTCCTTCATCGTCGGAGTCGGACGAAGAACAATCCGAGTCCCACTCTTTGCCAAGGTGTGCCTCGCCTTTAGCCTTCTTGTAAGTCTTCTTCTTTTCCCTCTTCTTTTCTTGATTCTGATCACTGTCATTATCGGGACAATTAGCAATAAAGTGACCAACCTTACCGCACTTGAAGCAGGAGCGCTTTCCCTTCGTCTTGTTCTTTTTGGGATGCTCCTTGCGACCCTTTAGCGCCATCTTGAAGCGCTTGATGATGAGGGCCATTTCTTCCTCGTTGAGCCCCGCCGCCTCGACTTGCGCCACCTTGCTAGGTAGCACCTCCCTGCTACTTGTTGCTTTGAGAGCAACGGTTTGAGGCTCGTGGATTGGACCATTCAATGCCTCATCGACGTATCTTGCCTCCTTGATCATCATTCGGCCGCTTACAAACTTTCCAAGTATTTCTTCGGGCGACATCTTGATGTACCTAGGATTCTCACGAATAGAGTTTACAAGATGTGGATCAAGGACAGTGAAAGACCTTAGCATTAGGCGAACGATGTCGTGGTCCGTCCATCGCGTGCTTCCATAGCTCCTTATTTTGTTGACGAGGGTCTTGAGCCTGTTGTACGTTTGGTTTGGCTCCTCCCCCCTGATCATCGCGAACCTTCCTAGTTCGCCTTCCACTAACTCCATCTTGGTGAGCATGGTGACGTCGTTCCCCTCATGCGAGATCCTAAGGGTGTCCCAAATTTGCTTTGCGTTATCCAAGCCGCTCACCTTATGGTATTCATCCCTACACAATGACGCTAAAAGAACAGTAGTAGCTTGTGCATTTTTGTTCATTGATGAACATGGGACATTCAGTACTATCAAATTGCATTCCATTTTCTACTATCTCCCATATACTTGGATGGAGAGAGAACAAGTGGCTACGCATTTTGTGACTCCAAAATCCATAGTCCTCTCCATCAAAGTGAGGAGGTTTACCAAGGGGAATGGAAAGCAAATGAGCATTGGAACTTTGCGGAATACGAGAATAATCAAAAGAAAAGTTCGAGTTAACCGTCTTCTTTTTCTCGTAGTCGTTGTCGTCGTCGTCCTTTTGGGAAGAAGAAGACTCTTCGCTGTCGTCGTAGTAGACGATCTTCTTGATACGCCTCTTCTTCTTCCCGTCCTTCTTCTTATGACTTGAGCCCGAGTCAGTGGGCTTGTCGTCTTTTGGCTCATTTATGAAGGACTCCTTCTCCTTGTCGTTGATCACCATCCCCTTTCCCTTAGGATCCATCCCTTCGGTCGATTCGTCCCTTTCTTGAAGAGAACGGCTCTGATACCAATTGAGAGCACCTAGAGGGGGGGTGAATAGGTGATCCTGTAAAAACTTGAAACTTAAAGCAACAAAACTTGATTAGGAGTTAGCACAATAAAATCAAGTGGCTAAGGAGAGCTCTTGTGAAGCACAATAGTCACAGTGAGAACAAGCACAAGAGACACGAGGATTTATCCCGTGGTTCGGCTAAGTACAACACTTGCCTACTCCACGTTGTGGCGTCCCAACAGACGAGAGATGCACTCAACTCCTCTCAAGTGATCCAATGATCAACTTGAATACCACGGTGTTCTTCTTTTCTTTACTCTTTCCCGTTTGCGAGGAATCTCCACAACTTGGAGTCTCTCGCCCTTACAATGAGAATCAAAGTGAAAGCACTAGAGTAAGGGAGGGAAGCAACACACACAAATCCACAGCAATACGCACACACACGACCAAGACTTGAGCTCAAATGAATATCACAAGGTTCTCACTAGAACGGAGCTCAAATCACTAAGAATGTCAAACAAGTGCGCAAAGACGGAGTGTGAATGATCAAGAATGCTCAAAGTATGCTTGGTGTACTCCTACATGCGCCTAGGGATCCCTTTTATAGCCCCAAGGCAGCTAGGAGCCGTTGAGAGCAATCCAGGAAGGCAATTCTTGCCTTCTGTCGACTGGCGCACCGGACAGTCCGGTGCACCACCGGACACTGTCCGGTGCGGATTTCTTTCCTATTCTGGCGCAGCCGACCGTTGGAGACTTGGAGCCATTGGCGCACCGGACAGTCCGGTGCTCCCATCCGACCGTTGGCTCGGCCACGCGTCACGCGCGGATTGCGCGGCCAACCTTTGGCGCGCCCGACCGTTGGCACACCGGACAGTCCGGTGTCTCACCAGACAGTCCGGTGAATTATAGCCGTACGCTGTTGACTTAGTTCCCGAGAGCGGCGACTTCGTCGCAGCCGACTCACCGGACACTGTCTGGTGCACCACCGGACAGTCCGGTGATTTATAGCCGTACGCCGCTGTCGGCGTTTCGACCCCGGGGGTCCCTGGACCGACGAGTAAATTGTCGCCGCGTGTCCCAGCCCAGATGGGTCGGCGCGAGACGGAGCACGAAGGGGGGTAGAAGAGAGGGGAAAGCCCGCGGCCTCCGTGTTTGTCCTGCGCCCAGGTCGGGTGCGCTTGTAGTAGGGGGTTACAAGCGTCCGCGTGGGGGGAGAGCGAGGGACTCTACGCGTCGTCCCGTCCTCCCGCGCGGCCAACTTTCTCGTAAGAGAGCCCTGGACCTTCCTTTTATAGGCGTAAGGAGAGGGTCCAGGTGTACAATGGGGGGGGGGTGTAGCAGTGTGCTATCGTGTCTAGCAGAGAGGAGCTAGTGCCCTAAGTACATGCCGTCGTGGCAGCCAGAGAGGTTTTGGCACCCTGTTCATGTGATGTCGTGGCCGTCGGAGGAGCGTTGGAGCCTTGCGGAAGGACAGCTATCGGGGCTGTCGAGTCCTTGCTGACGTCTCCTTGCTTCCGTAAGGGTTTGAGAGTCGCCGTCGTCATGGAGCACGCGGGGCGCCATCATTATCTGTTTTCCGGGGCGAGCCAGATGGGACGCCGGTCCCGTTACCCGTAGCCTGAGCTAGCTAGGGATAGGGTAATGATGCCCCCCCCTGTGACGTGGTCGGTCCGAGCCCTAGGTCGAGCGAGGCGGAGGCTCTTCCGAGGTCGGGGTTGAGTCGGTCTTCCGAGGTCGAGGTCGTGTCCGAGCCTCGGGTCGGGCGAGGCGGAGTTCGTCGTCTTTCGGGGCCGAGCCCGAGTCCAAGCCCTGGGGTCGGGCGAGGCAGAGTTCGTCGTCTTCCGGGGCCGAGCCCGAGTCCGAGCCCTGGGGTCGGGCGAGGCGGAGTTCGTCATCTTCCGGGGCCGAGCCCGAGCCCTGGGGTCGGGCGAAGCAGAGTTCGTCGTCTTCCGGGGCCGAGCCCGAGTCCGAGCCCTAGGTTCGGGCGAAGCGGAGTTCGTCGTCTTCCGGGGCCGAGCCCGAGTCTGAGCCCTGGGTCGGGCGAGGCGGAGTTTCCTATGGCGCCTGAGGCCGGACTTGGCTGCTGTCAGCCTCACTCTGTCGAGTGGCACAGCAGTCGGAGCGACGCAGGCGGCGCTGTCTTCTTGTGAGGCCGGTCAGTGGAGCGGTGAAGTGACTGCGGTCACTTTCGGCTCTGTCGACTGAAGGGCGCATGACAGGATAAGATGTCAGGCCATCCTTGCAATAAATGCTCCTGCGATTCGGTCGGTCGGTGTGGCGATCTGGCCAAGGTTGCTTCTTGGCGAAGACTGGGCCTCGGGCGAGCCGAAGGTGTGTACGTCGCTTGAGGGGGTCCTCGGGCGAGACGTGAATCTTCCGGGGTCGGCTGCCTTTGCTCGAGGCTGGGCTCGGGCGAGGCGAGGTCGTGTCCCTTGAGTGGACCGAGCCTTGGCTTAATCGCACCCATCAGGCCTTTGCAGCTTAGTGCTGATGGGGGTTACCAGCTGAGATTAGGAGTCTTGGGGGCACCCCTAATTATGGTCCCCGACAGCCGCCGTCGAGACCCGAGAGCAGCTAGTTGACCAGGCGCCAGCCTGGCACGCCGGACACTGTCCGGTGCACCACCGGACAGTCCGGTGCACCTAGACTGAGCAGAGTCTTGGCTGCTCGAGCCAAGTCTTTTCCAATTGTATTTTCTCTGATTCTAGCACTTAGACAAATATGTTAGTACACAAAAATCAATGTACTAAGTCTAGAATCATACCTTTGTGTTGACTTTGCACTTCTTCCGCCATTTGGCATAGTTTCACACTTAAACCATTTGTGTTGGCACTTGATCACCAAAATACTTAGAAATGGCCCAAGGGCACATTTCCCTTTCACCATCGACTCCTGGAAAGGACTTCGAGACAAGTTCCTGCTCAACTTCCAAGGGTACCGACCCGATACTTACGCCTTGGCCGAGCTGTCACTCTGCAAGCAGCAGGAGAAGGAAACCCTTCGGGAGTACTACCGAAAGTTCCTCATTCTCAAGTCACAACTGCCATCGGTCAACGACCACATCGCGATTCATTACACCATCAGTGGCCTTCGAGCCAGTGTCCTATACAGTCACTGCATCAGGGACCCACCCAAAAACCTCCAAGAGCTATATCAGCTATTCGAGAAGTACGCTAGATCCGAAGAGCTACATCAGTTGAAGGTCGAATCTCAGAGAAAGCCTAAGGACCCTCCACAGTCCAGCAGAACCTAGACTAGGCCTTCACAGCCAGACTCCGGACAGGATAGCCGCAATCAGCAGCAGGTGCACAACATAGCCAACCAACACCCAACCACCAGGGTCGCGGTAATGGCACGAGTGGGCGGGGCCGGGGACGGGCGCAGCAACCATGCATATTTTACTGCCTGTTTTATGGCGAGGATTAAGCACACCCAACAAGAGATTGTCTAGAAACGAAGGCCACCAGGGATAGGATGTCTCGAGCACAGCCAGCCGACAACCAAAGAGTCGTCGCGCACACATACCACCACCACCAACAACAACCATACAATAACGACCATGCCTAGCATCCACCCAACCATGCATACCAACACCGCCAGGAAGTGCAAGTCCTCCCACCCCCGCCCCCACCTCCGCATCACCCAAATCCACACCACCCAAACCACCCCCAACCACCAAAGTAGGAAGACTTCGCCGAGCAGCCATATCGTGGAGTCATCCACATGATCACCAGAGGGTCCAGCGTCGACTTCGAGACGAAGCGGTAGAAGAGGAATCATTACCGGAGCGTCAACCACGTCGCTCTCATCGGCTCAGTGGTACAAACGAGGTGGTCACATATGCCACTAACCTTCGATGCCAGAGATGTTGATTTGCACAGCGCACCCCACGTCGACGCCATGGTGATCAACTGTAGCGTAGCAGGCTAGGACCTACACAAAGTCCTGGTTGACAACAGCAGCCAAGCTAACATTATCTTCCTACACGCCTTCGACCAGATGGGTATCAGCCACAGCTTACTCAAGCCTTCGGATAACCCCTTATATGTCTTCGGCGGCAAGGGCACCTTCCCCGTCGGCAAGATAGAACTACCCCTATCATTCAGCGTAGCGCCCAATGCGCGAAGTGAGCAGGTCACCTTCGACATCGTCGACATGGTTTACCCGTACAACGCCATAATGGGTCGGGGCTCCATCAATAAATTTGAAGCGACCATTCACGAACTTTACCTTTGCATGAAAATCCCGGGTCCGCAAGGCGTGATAACAGTTTATGGTAACCAGTAGACTGCGCGCAATATTGAAAGAGACTTCATTCCAGGCCAACGGAACATACACTACCTCACAGCACAACGCGAAGTCTTAGAAGGGACCTGCCCAGTCGCCGACGAAACAGTAAAGGCACAGCTACAGATCAACGATGGAACGAAGGCGGTACCCCTTGATCTGGCAACGCCTATGCAAACGGTCGTAACAAGCGAAGACCTGATCCCGCTGGATGAGGAAAAACTCATCTCCTGTCTCTCCCGCAACAAGGACGTCTTCGCTTGGTCCGCCCTCGACCTGGTCGGAGTCAGCCGCACCATCATTGAGCACGGTCTGGGCATCGACCCTTCGGTACGCCCAAAAAAGCAGCGACTGCACAAAATGTCCGACGAAAAGACAGAAGCCGCCAAAGCCGAGGTGCACCACCTGCTAGAAGCCAACTTCATCGAACCAATCGCTTATCCTACATGGCTCGCTAATGTTGTCATGGTGCAAAAGAAAAGCGGCAAGTGGCGCATGTGCATCGACTTCACCAGCCTCAATAAGGCCTGTCCCAAGGACAACTTCCTGCTGCCACGGATCGACAAAATAGTCGATAGCGTAGCCGGATGCGAAGTCATGTCCCTCCTCGACTGCTTCTCCGGCTACCATCAAATATACATGAAAGAGGAAGACAAGGCCAGCACCGGCTTCATCACACCCTTCGGCACGTATTGCTTCATCAGGATGCCAGAGGGACTCAAGAACGCCGGGTCAACCTTCTCCCGCCTCACCAAGAAGGTGCTCGAGAGCCAAGTGGGCCACAACATTTTCACATACGTGGATGACATCGTTGCCGCGACCAAAAATAAAGAAGATCACCTGGCCGACCTCGCAGAGATGTTCGCTAATATGCGGGACGCACGACTTCGTCTCAACCCCGAGAAGTGTGTTTTCGGAGTTCGCCAGGGAAAAATACTTGGCTACCTAGTGTTGCACCGCGAGATTGAGGCCAACCCAACCAAGATCCAAGCAATCATCAACATGACACCCCCGCGATCAGCCAAGGATGTCCAGCGACTGACAGGCAGACTGGCCGCCTTGAACAAATTCATTTCCAAGTCCGCAGAGCGAAGCCTTCCCTTTCTCAAGACACTGCGCGGCGCAAAAGACTTTGCGTGGGGACCAGAGTAGGCGGCCGCCTTCGAGTCACTTAAGCAACACCTGTCAAACTTGGCAACTCTTGCCAGCCCCAACCCCTCGCTGCCTCTGCTACTCTACATTGCAGCCTCGCTATGTGCAGTCAGCGCAGCGCTAGTCTAGGAGCAAGACAGAGAGGGCACGACCCGGCAATGCCCAGTTTACTACGTCTCCGAAGTCCTCACGACCTCCAAGTGCAACATGACTAAACTAGAAAAAATTTCATACGCAGTTGTCATGGCATCGCGCAAGCTGCGCCACTACTTTGAGGCATTCAAGGTGCGGGTCACCTCGGACAGAGGTTTGGGTGAACTATTCAGAAACCCGGAGGAGTCCGTCTGAATCACCAAATGGGCAGCCGAACTCTCTGAGTACCACATCACCTTTGAACCCAGGACAGCGATCAAGTCGCAGGTCCTGGCAGACTTCATCGTTGACTGGACAGGGCCAACATGGCAGCAAGAAGAGTTTCCAGAGAAGGTGTGGACCATCCACTGTGATGACACGTGGTGTCATGCGGGGGCAGGCGCAGCGGCTATTATCACGTCACCCGCAGGCGTCAAGTACAGATACGCGGCATGCCTTAGCTTCGCCTTCGAGTCTGATAGATGCACCAACAATATAGCAGAATATGAAGCCGTCATCCTGGGCCTTCGCAAACTGCGAGCACTCGGTGTCACCACATGCATAATCAGGACAGACTCCAAAGTAGTTGCCGGCCAGGTCGAAAAAGAATACTCAGCAAAAGACCCCACGCTCATGCAATATCTCATAGCTGTCCGCAATCTCGAGAAACAATTCAAGGGCTTTACCCTACAGCATGTGGACCACGCCAGGAACGAAGAGGCTGATGCATTGGCTAAGGCAGCGGCCAAAGGTGAGGTCTTGCCCTCCAACGTGTTCTACCACGTCATCGGCACACCAGCTGTCCGCAACCCAGAAGGCTTACAAATAACTAATGACGCCGACAGCCATCGCATTGTCAATATCATCATGGCTGAAGATTGGCGGGACCCAATAACTTTGTATCTGCAAGGCCAATACCATCCAAGTGATATCAATGAGGCCAAACACCTGAAGCACCGAAGCTGGGACTTCGCACTACTCGGGGGTCAGCTGTACAAGAAGGGGATCAGTCAGCCCATGCTAAAATGTGTGACTGAAATCGAAGGCATTCAAATCCTTAGCAAAGTCCACAGCAGAACTTGCGGCTCCCACTCAGGACCTAGGGCCCTCGCCGCCAAGGTGATCCATCAAGGATTTTACTGGTCTGCAATAATCTGTGCTGCAAATCGAGTCGCGAGGTCCTGCGAAGCATGCCAAAAGTTTTCCTCCCGCTCAAGCAACCCTTCGCAATTTACCAAGCTAATCGCCCATACATGGCCACTTCAACGCTGGGGGCTGAATATTATCGAACCTCTGCCTACGGCTCAAGGGAACCTCAAATTCACCTTCGTTGCCGTTGAATACTTCACCAAGTGGATCGAGGCCAAAGCAGTATCCACCATAACGTCGAAGACCGCCCAAAAGTTCTTCTAGCAAAACATTGTCTGCCGCTTCGGAGTGCCGTCCGAACTCACAGTCGACAACGACAAACAGTTTGACAGCCAAGACTTCAGGGATTTCTGTTTCTCCATCGGCACCAAGCCTGTCTTCGCCTTGGTATACCACCCACAATACAATGGCGTCGTTGAGCGCGCCAACGGCAAGATCTTCACTACCATCAAGAAAAGACTTCTCGACGACAAAAAGGGCAAATGGGCCGACCAACAACCTGAAGTGGTATGGTCCCTAAATATGACAGAATGCCGGGCAACCGAATTCACACCATTTCGTCAATTGTATGGATCCGAGGTCATGACGCCGCAAGAGATAAAGCATGGGTCACCCCGAACAAGCACATCAGCAGTCCCCAATGTCGACAAACCAACGTCCAAAGACCTCATTGATGGAGACCACGTCCTTGCCCTACAGGTCCTCAACAAATATCAGGCTCAAACCAAGGCCTGGCGCGACAACGCGGTCATCCCAAGAGAGTTCAACAAAGGAGACCTTGTACTTGTCCGGACCACCCGGACAGAATCATGGGGCAAGCTTGAGCCGAAGTTCATCGTCAAGTCGAAGGCATCCCCAGCGCGTACAAGCTAGTAACGCCTTCTGGCGAAGACTCAGAGCACTCCTGGAACATTGACAACCTCCGGAAGTTTTTCGTTTAAACCTCAGGGCCCACGCGCCCTTGTAATACAGCAAACAATGTTATTCTGGTCCGTACTCTTTTCCTCCCAGGGGGTGAAGTTTTTAACGAGGCGGAGCCATGTAATATACCAGCAAAAGCCCCCGCAAAAGCAAAAAACTGAGGTGCAACATGTCGAAAAAGACCGCTCCGACGATCTTCGGCATTCGACCAATCCTAGGTCACCGCGACAGGTAGCGTAGACTACCCTCGCGTGCGACACTCTCCGCACAAAAGTCACCTAGGGTGCAGCCGGAATAGCACAACAAGTGCGTCAATCGAAGTCTTTTTATCAAAAAGACACTCCGTGCAAAAGTCGCCTAAGCGTGCAGCCGGAATAGCACAACAAGTGCGTCAATCAAAGTCTTTTTATCAAAAAGCCACTCCGTGCAAAAGTCACCTAAGGGTGCAGCCAGAATAACACAGGCGCATCGCTCGAAATCTCTTCTGAAAAAGACACTTCGCGCAAAAGTCGCCTAAGGGTGCAGCCGGATTAGCACAAGTGCGCGGCAACCAGTCTCACTCAAAGATGGCCAGCAGTCCACATACACATTACAATACAAGTTGTAGTTACATACACTCAGCGAGGGCACCACATTCTACATCGGCTCAACCTTTGGGATGAAGCCCGCCTCCCTATAATTGAACAACATTATTTTCAACTCCTCACCCTCAAAAGATTCCGCAGATCCACCTCACCAATGCTCGTCCCAATCGGCGAAGACAATAGCTCTCGTTTACCAAACCGATCTACTCGCAGATGGTCCCACTCCATCCCCATACGACGGCGTCTACCACTTCGCGAAACCTCGCCCACGCTATGCTTCGACACCACTCTTCGTTGCCGGCACTTGGTCCTCGCACTAGGGAGATCAGCCACTTCGCCAACCTCCACCCGCGGTGAGGACTCTGCCGCGACCACATCTAACGCAGCAAAATAATCCAAGTCTTCTCCTGAAGACTCTTTGGTCCAGGAAAATGGACTCTCAAACTCACCATCAGACGAAAAGGACCTAGACCTAGAACCAGACAAATTGTCATTGGCAGGCACTGAGGTTGCGACCGCCACAAAAATTGTATCGTCAGCAGTGGTTACTTGCGCAGGCCCATACGTCGGAACCTGCGCAGCAACCAAGTTTTCAGTATCACAAAAACAAAATCCTACATCCTATAGCCCTAGCCCCTACCCCGCCACCTGCGAAGGGCCGGCCGACGCTGCAGGGTCTTTGGCAGATGGTTCGCCCGCCACCACCGAAGTGACCTCACCAGTCGACGCAGCAGTCGGCATAGGGTCTTCACCGGCACAAGTAGGCGCGTGGGTCAACATGGGGCCTTCACCAACATCGGTCGGCGGCGTCAGCTGCCCCTCAGTCCCTTCCTTCGCACCCGACGCTTCGGGCAGCATGCTCTCTAGGCCCCCAAATTCTTCGACCTCCTCATCATGCGCCATCTATAGAAATAACATACTCATTCAACAAAAACCGCATGCAAATACACATATACGGATATACCCATACATACAATCACAAAACAACCACATACCTGCTCCATCGCCTAGTTGGACCTCTCGCGGACAGTATCACGGTCGTGAGGGCCCCACATCCTATCATAGAGTGCCCCGGCAGATCGCTTCAGCACTGGGTCCTCAACCTGGAAGATCCCGCGTTCGAAGTCTTCGACCGACCGATCAAATACTTCGAAGTGCCTGCACCCCTCATGGGACAAGGCATTCACGGCCCCTTCGCAGGTGATCAGCGAGGCGAAGGACATGAGGCCTTCACAGCCGTTAGCTTCTCCGCCAGCCTACGGCTCTTATTTTCCTCAGCTAACTTGTCTCACACATCTTCCGTATGCTGCGTCCGGAGGCGTTCAATCTTGCCCTCGAGTCGTTGCCTCTCGGCAGCGAACTCCGATGTCAGAGCGCCCGACACAACATGATCAGCGAAGGCAGCCGCCTACCATAACAAGTCCATCAAATTTACAATCACATAAACACAACAAACCGACGAAGTCCAAGACAACTTACATGCTTCAGCTGCAGCATTGCATGCTTCAGCTGCTAAGCAACAGAATCGGCCACGTCCTTAGCGGCGGCGACCGAAGTAATCTCGCCGCTGGCACAAAACTTGGACCATGGGTCCTACACAGCACCCTTCGCCTCGACCGCCGCCGTGATCGGTGCGGCCGTCACTGAAGTCGGAACAACAGCCAGTTGCCCAGCATCCGACCCTGCATCACAATCTTGTCCAAGACCTAGACTCCGTAAAAAACTGAGAGCACCTAGAGGGGGGGTGAATAGGTGATCCTATAAAATTCAACACTAAATAGCCACAAGCTTGGTTATAAAGATGTTAGTGCAATAGAACCAAGTGGCTATAGAGCAAGCTCTTACGAATCACAAATAATCAAAGAGAAAGACAACACAAGAGACACAGTGGTTTATCCCGTGGTTCGGCCAAATATAACACTTGCCTACCTCCACGTTGTGGCGTCCCAATGGACGAGGGTTGCACTCAACCCCTTTCAAGTGATCCAATGATCAACTTGAATACCACGACTTTTCTTTGCTTATCTCTTTTTCCCATTTGCGAGGAATCTCCACAAGTTGGAGTATCTCGCCCTTACAACAAAGATCACAGTGAAAGCACAAGAGTAAGGGTGGGAAGCAACACACACAAATCCGCAGCAACACACACGCACACAAGCCAAGACTTGAGCTCAAAATGAAGCACAACGAGTTCACAACTAGAACGGAGCTCAAATCACTACCACTGTCGATCAAGTGCGCGTAGATGGAGTGCGGAAGACTTAGAATTCTTAGAGTATGCTTGGGTGACTCCTCCATGTGCCTAGGGGTCCCTTTTATAGCCCCAAGGCAGCTAGGAGCCGTTGGAGGCAATCTTGGAAGGCTAATCTTGTCTTCTGTCGAGTGGCGCATCGGACAGTCCGGTGCGCCACCGGACAGTCACTATAGCTGTCCGGTGCGCAATCTCCTTCATTTTCTGGCGCATCCGACCGTTGCAGATTCGTGGCAGTTGGCACACCGGACAGTGTCCAGTGCACACCGGACAGTCCGGTGCCCCCTACCGACCGTTGGCGCGGGCCACGCGTCGCCTGCGGATTGCGCGGCCGACTGTTGCGCAGTCGACCGTTGGCTCACTGGACAGTCCGGTGCTCCACCAGACAGTCCGGTGAATTTTAGCCGTACGCCATTGAACTTTTCCCGAGAGTGACGACTTTGTCGCGGATGACTCACCGACAGTCCGGTGCACCATCGGACAGTCCGGTGAATTATAGTCGTACGCCGCCGTCGAGTCCCGAGAGTGGCCTATTCACCGAAGGCTGGCCTGGCGCACCGGACGGTCCGGTGCACCCAGACACAGCCAACTCTTCTCCAATCCTTTTTCTCTTGTTTCTAGCACTTAGACAATATATATTAGTATCCAAATCAATGTACTAAGTCTAGAAACGTACCTTGTTACATGATTTGCACTTCTTCACTCTTTGGCACAATTTAACACTTAGAGAATATGTGTTGGACACTTTATCACCAAAACACTTTAGAAATGGCCCAAGGGCACATTTCCCTTTCAATCTCCCCCTTTTTGGTGATTTATGCCAACACATCCAAAAGCAACAAAAAGAAGTGCAATATCAATGCAAAAGAGAACAAAAATTGTTTTTGATTCAAATTTGGCATATTTGTATCATACTTTGCCACCACTTGGTTTGTTTTTGCAAATCAAATTCATTTTCCTATCTCTAAGTCAAACACACTTGTTTAGGCACAAAGAGAGATATTCCAATGGAAAAATTGATCAAGAGCCAAAAACTCCCCCTTTTTCCCATAATCATAAATTCTCCCCACAAACAGACCAAATTTTGACAATAAAGTTCTAACTCTACTCTTTTCGAAATTTCACAAGTGGTAGATGATCCATTTGCTTTGGCCTTAATTTCTCCCCCTTTGGCATTAAGCACCAAAATGGGATCATTCTTGGCCCTTTAACCCCATTGCCTCACCAAAATTGTCAATTAAGAGCAAAAAGGCAATAAGAGCATAGATATGAACTTGGAGTTAATACCGGAGTGCAGTGGAAGTCTTTGCATGGTCCAAGTTCACCTTTCCCTTTCAATTCACTTTTGAGACTAAATCAATAACTCAAACACAAAGGTTAGTCTCAAAGGGTCAAGTTGTAGCATGCCTCCCCCTAAATAAGTGCATCACTTGCAAATGGACTTGTGAGGTCCGGGGATCATGTGTACAACTTGAGCACCACAAATGAACAAAATAGATTGAAATGCATAAATTAACATGATCAAAGGCATAAAACACATGTATGCTATAGATCAATCCAAGTTACGCGAATCTAAGACATTTAGCTCACTACGCAACCTGCAAAACCTTTTCTCATCTAAAGGCTTGGTGAAGATATCGGCTAGTTGGTTCTCGGTGTTAATATGGTACACCTCGATATCCCCCTTTTGCTGGTGGTCTCTCAGGAAGTGATGCCGGATGTCTATGTGCGTAGTGCGGCTGTGTTCAACAGGATTATCCGCCATGCGGATTGCACTCTCATTGTCACATAGGAGTGGGACTTTGCTCAGATTGTAGCCAAAGTCCCGGAGGGTTTGCCTCATCCAAAGTAGTTGTGCGCAATACTGTCCTGCGGCAACATACTCGGCCTCAGCGGTGGATAGGGCAACAAAAGTTTGTTTCTTTGAACTCCAAGACACCAGGGACCTTCCTAGGAATTGGCATGTCCCTGATGTACTCTTCCTATCAACCTTGCACCCGGTATAATCGGAGTCTGAATATCCAATCAAGTCAAAGGTAGACCCCTTTGGATACCAGATCCCGAAGCAAGGCGTAGCAACTAAATATCTAAGAATCCGCTTAACGGCCATAAGGTGACATTCCCTTGGGTCGGATTGATATCTACCACACATGCAAACGCTAAGCATAATATCTGGTCTACTAGCACATAAGTAAAGCAAGGAACCTATCATAGACCGGTATGCCTTTTGATCAACGGACTTACCTCCTTTGTTGAGGTCGACATGTCCGTCGGTTCCCATTAGTGTCTTTGCGGGCTTGGCGTCCTTCATCCCAAACCGCTTGAGAAGGTCTTGCGTGTACTTCATTTGTGAGATGAAGGTGTCGTCCTTGAGTTGCTTCACTTGGAACCCAAGGAAGTAGTTCAACTCGCCCATCATTGACATCTCAAATTTCTGTGTCATCACCCTGCTAAACTCCTCACAAGACTTTTGGTTAGTAGAACCAAATATTATGTCATCGACATAAATTTGGGACACAAAAAGATCACCGTCACAAGTCCTAGTGAAAAGAGTGGGATCGGCTTGCCCAACCTTGAAAGCATTAGCAATTAAGAAATCTCTAAGGCATTCATACCATGCTCTTGGGGCTTGCTTAAGTCCATAGAGCGCCTTAGAGAGCTTACACACATGGTCGGGGTACCGTTCATCCTCAAAGCCAGGGGTTGCTCCACGTAGACCTCCTCCTTGATTGGCCCGTTGAGGAAAGCGCTCTTCACATCCATTTGGAACAACCTGAAAGAGTGGTGAGCGGCATAGGCTAATAGAATGCGAATAGACTCTAGCCTAGCCATAGGAGCAAAAGTCTCCTCAAAATCCAAACCTGCGACTTGGGCATAACCTTTTGCCACAAGTCGAGCCTTGTTTCGTGTCACCACCCCGTGCTCGTCTTGCTTGTTGCGAAACACCCACTTGGTTCCCACAACGTTTTGCTTGGGACGTGGCACCAGGCTCCAAACTTCATTCCTCTTGAAGTTGTTAAGCTCTTCCTGCATGGCCAAAACCCAGTCTGGATCTTGTAAGGCCCCTTCTACCCTGAAAGGCTCAATAGAAGAGACAAACAAGTAATGCTCACAAAAGTTAGCTAGTCTTGAGCGAGTAGTTACTCCCTTGCTTATATCACCCAGAATCTGGTTGACGGGATGATTCCTTTGAATCGTCGCTCGGACTTGAGTTGGAGGGGCCTGTGGTGCATCTTTCTCCATAGCTGATTCTTCTTGTGCTCCCCCTTGATCACACGCCTCCTCTTGAGGAACCTGTTCATCATCTTGAGTTGGGGGTGCATCGTCGTTGAGGAAGAAGGCAGATCTTGTTCTTGTTGTTCCTGTGGTCTGTGACAGAACCTCCCAAGTCATTAGACCCACCTATAGTTGTCCTTGTCCAATAGACATCAGACAACCCTGTAGATGTTCCTGAATCACTTGACAAGTTCGACATCTTTTCTCTTACCTTTCCAGGAACGTTTCACCCGTCTGACAGACAATATGTTCATCGGAGATGCGGAAATGCGGAAGTGATTACATAAACTGACATTTATTTAAAAGTAAGAGTAAGTTATTTGTACAGACCAGAGAGTGCTGAAAAGTATTATTACAATACCTGGGAGGTAAAAGCTCCTCCCATTAAGTTCTTTACATAAAAGTTTTTAAGGAGGACCCGGTCCTCCGGCAGCTTCACTCTTGATTATCTTCACTTTTCACCACCTTGGTACAAAAACAACAAAAGTTTGTTGTCTCCTCACCTAAAAACAACGGGGGAATAAACCCTGAGTATGGAATTACTCAGCAAGTCTTACCCGACTAAGAAAAAGACTCTCAAGGGTATGCTGGTTATATGGGAGTCAAGGTAAGGTCTTTCAATAATCAAAGACTCTGTTTGCAGAATAGCTTACTAACGTGGATCCTTAAAATCTAGTTTTATTGTCAAGTTAAGTAAACTTACCTACATCTAGAATTCTTTCTATCCTAGTTCAAACACTTGTCCTGAACTAGCCAATTTCTCGTTAATCCCTTTATCTTTAGTGGAGTGCTACGTGTAAGTCAGTGGCCAAGTCTCCATAACCGCGGAGGTACGGCGATCCGAATCGATTATACTCAGCTGAGGATCTCCGATCACACGACATATGTAGCACTTAACCCTTGCATATGTCAACCCGCCACTGAGTTTCTTAAGACCAGATCAGGTTCACGCAAACCGAGAGCACAGATACACCACCGTCCAGCCTCTTGCCACGGAGGGTACACGCTACTCTCACCACCGCTCCACGCCCATTTCGTGTTATCTTATTCTGGCCTTAGTCCACCCGAGGCAAGGCTTACCCATGACGAGGCATGTGACCAGTTAAAGGGTCCTCGGTCAGCAGGCCTACATCGACAAGGTCCTTAATCGACTCAGACGGAGACACTACACCGAGACTCTCTTTCTCGTGCAAGTCACCCGCCCGGTCTCAGCTTAATCATTTAACTCCAAAGGTTGGTACCTGGCAGAGGTACATCTTTTCCGATGTTGAATCCATCACGGCCGTGATGGATTCACCATCAAGTTTTATTTTGAAAACACCCTTCCCACTTTGCCAAACATCTTTTGTAAAACAAATCCTTTTGCTTTTCCTAGAGCAATATTGAGCATAGAAAACCTTTTTATAAAAACAGGGTTTCAAGGAAGGTAATCAAATCCAAGGAAAGTAATGTAGGAATTGTTTGAGCAAACAACACCTATCACCTAGTGCATCAAGCAAGTGAGAAAGATTTTAAAACATAAGGGGGGTGGCAAATGCACCGGGGCTTGCCTTTGTTTATGGGTGAGTCAGGCTCAGATCCACAAATATCGAAGTAGAAACAGTTCTCAGCCTGTGTTTCCGAAGGTGGTGGTACTTGCTCTTCAGTGGCCTCCACTTCTTCTTCGTGTTCTAATCATAACCATATATATGTATAAGAATGAATGCCATGTAATGCTCATGAGGGTGCAAAGATAATATAAACTTAGTATCTAAGTCTTGAATACAATTTTCCTTCACGGAACTCCGAGAACTTAGGGTTTCCGGAGTCAGTAAAGGAGTTCACAAGGCCGGAGGGGGGAGGGTGTTTTGGAGTTTGGTGATCAAACAAGGTCCAAATCAACCCAACTTCTACCCAAGGCTTCTAAATAATATAAGGAGCTCATATAAAAATTTTGAGCATTTTTGGGATTACCATTTATCTTTTAAAAATCCAGAACGACTAACTTAAACTATTTAAAATACCTTAAAATTCCTGATTAAACCTAAAAATCATGAAACTATTTTTATTAAATTCTAGGGAAAATAATGAGCCTAGGAAACTTAGTTTCATAATTTTAGGATTTTTCTACAATTTTCTACATATTTCTAAAGTTCTCCTGAAAAAGAAAAAGAAAAAAATACCCAACAGTATTGGGCTCAAACTGGCCCAGGTGGCCCAACCTCGCGCAGAAGCGCGCTCGCGCACGCGCCTGCGTTGGCCATCATGCAAAAGGGCCCTGTAACGCCCCGAATTTTGCAGTTGAATTTTTTCTTTTCTTTACTCGCCAAAATTCGGGCGTTACCTTTTCCTTTTCTTTTTCCCCTCGCTAAACCTTGACCTTTTCCAAAGTTTAGCGGGATTCGGTTTGGATTTCCCGTGTAAGAAAAACCCTAAATACTTTATGTTGTTTGATGCACCATGCCGAACCTTGCATTTCTTTTGATTGCTTTGAAAGTGCAATTGCATTCATGTAGAAAGATCGGATTTCGAAAATGAAGAGAAGATCTTTCTTTCTCTTTTCTCTCTCTCTTTTCTCTCTCCCCTCTCTCTCTCTCTCCCGCGCCCTGGGCCGACCCCGGCCGGCCCAGCCGCCCCCTGGCGCCCCCCCTTGGGCCCAATAGGCCCAGCCGCCCCCCCCCTCTTTCCCTTATTCCCTAACCCTCTCTCTCCCCCCCTCATTTTCTCCCTCCCCACCTAGGCCGCCGCCCCTACCCCCTACCCGCCCCCTGCCCTAGGTCGCCGCGCCGCCCCCTGCCGCCGGCCGCCCCTCGCCGTCGATCCCCGACGCCGGTAAGCCCCCCCCCCTCCTCCCTCTCTCCTCCCTTCCCCATCCTCCCTCCCCTTCCTCTCGCCGCTCGGCCCCATGGCCGGTTCGGCCGCCCGCCCCACCCCGCCCGCTCGGCCCCTTGGCTGCGCCCCCGGCCCCCCCCGCGCGCGCCCCCGTGGCCGGCTCGGCCGGCTCGGCCGGCTCGGCCGCTCGGCCGCCCCGCCCCGCCCCCCCCCCCCCTGCTCGGCCGCTCGGCCGCCCCCTGCGCGCCCCGCCTAGGGCCGGTTCAACCGCCCTAGGGCCGGTTCAACCGCCCCCCCCTCTGTTTTTTTTATTTTTTTTATTATTTTATTTACTTTCTGTGATCATAATTACTGTATTTTAAGTAGACTAATCACTGTTCATGCTATGGGAAAATAGGAAGTTTAATTTAAAATTCCGTTATGTTATTGATTCACGTAGTTAATCGTTTACCCTGTGCAATGTTGATCAACTAAAAGTGATTAGGTTTCCATCAGTATATATAAATTTATATAACAGAATTATTTTGTTAAAAACCAATTGTGTCATTAGTGCATAAGATTTAACCCCCCTGCGAGACCTTTCCCGTTTCTTTCTAACCATAACAAATGCGTTATCGAATGTCATACTTGGTGCATATTCACTTTATTTGTTATCTTGTATGGTGTACTGTTCTTTTGTATTAAATATGTGGATGGATGTATGTATGTTTGCGCTCGCATAGAGAACGATCCGGTCGAAGAGCCCGAGGAATTCGCAAGAGAAGCCCCTGAGCAGCAGTCGGTTGGTGGAGGCAAGTGTCCTTTGACCTATCTCTGTCCTATTCATTCTTTAATTCACCTCCCGCTTTACACATTTATACCTAAGGATTGACTAGCTTTTGTTATCCATGTCCTTGTTTACCTATTTGGGTCGGATTATTACTACTTAGTCTGATGCTATTGCTCAACTCTAATCAATGAACATGATGTGATTATCTATGATACGCTGTTTTCCCGTTCTTCTTTATGATTATACTTGTGGTTTTCAAGGGGACTCGAGCGGTTTCTCGAGTGCCTCTCCGTAAGGACCTGTTCTATGGATGACCGCCCGGGAAAACAGTGCAACCATGAGGGTGGAATGGGGTGCCCTTAGCTGAATAATTAGAGGATCCGGGGTGTAGTTCACTTAGCCGTCGTGCCGTCAATGGGGCTCGGTGTATGCGGCTCGCTCTGCCAAGTTTGGGTTCGCCCCTTGGGGAGGAGTGCGGTGCATTTAGGAAACCTAACGGGTGGCTACAGCCCCGGGGAATCTTTGTAAAGGCTTCGTAGTGAATCCCTGGCCATTCACCTCGGGAGTGAATAAGGGTCTTGCAAGCCCGGGCCAGAGAGGGAATCACGGCTTGTGGGTAAAGTGCACAACCTCTGCAGAGTGTTATGAAACTGATATATCAGCCGTGCTCGCGGTTATGAGCGGCCAAGGGAGCTCCAGAGATTAGTGATACTTGATCAGAGACATTGTGGTACAGGTGGCAATGAGATTGATGGTTCCGGTTATGATTATGGTATTGGTAAGTGGTATTCTTTCCGTTTGGAAAGGATACATTGGGTTAATAACTTGGGTTAATGTTAAAACCTGGCTTTCTACTAGTAAATAATAACCTGACCAACTAAAAGCAACTGCTTGACTTATCCCCACATAAAGCTAGTCCACTACAGCCAAACAGGATACTTGCTGAGTATGTTGATGTGTACTCACCCTTGCTCTACACACCAAACCCCCCCCCCAGGTTGTCAGCATTGCAACCACTGCTCAGGAGAAGATGAAGCTGTGGAAGGAGACTTCCAGGAGTTCCAAGATTACGACGAGTTCTAGGTGTGGGTTAGCGGCAACCCCCAGTCGGCTGCCTGTGAAGGCCGCGTTATCTACGTTTCTTTTCCGCACTTTGATTTATTGTAAGAACTATATGGACGTCTCAGACGTATGATGTAATCGACTATTTCCCTTATTAATACTATTTTGAGCACTGTGTGATGATGTCCATATTATGTAACTGCTGTGTACGTGAATAACTGATCCTGGCACGTACATGGTTCGCATTCGGTTTGCCTTCTAAAACCGGGTGTGACATAAGTGGTATCAAAGCCGTGCTGACTGTAGGACCGCTAACCTAGAGTAGAATGGTCGTTCTAAGGATTATAGACCTCTGTCCCTGCCTTGACTTTGGTACCCCTTCAAAAGTTGGTCCTACTGACCAAACCTATGTTCTACTATATATTATACCTTGCTGAAAATTATGTTCTACTCCAATCCTTCATCTATTTATGATTCATTACTTGCTGGTCATATTAATTCTGTTCTCACCCTTTTGCTTGCGATGTCTTTTGTAGATGGCTCGACTTAGACACACTGCACGAAAGTCAGTCATCCCCTTCTTACCCTCCCGCCTTGCTGAGCGTCCGCTTCGCCGTCCCGTGGCCGGACAGTCCAGCCACTTGGAGAGACTACACCACCGCCTGCGTGAGGAGCAGGAGCGTCGACGACGGGAGCAGCAGAGCTCTTCCCTCTCGCTCCACCAGGAGATAGAGTCTGTGAGGAGCTGCTCCCCTGTGCTTCCTCTGGAGCCGCCCCCTGCACCACCACTGGGCGCCCCAGCCTCTGGAGTAGCTGCTGGAGGAGACCCAGACGACGGAGGAGGCGACGACAGCTTGAGCCACGACACCGACTTCTCTGCTAACCCTGAGCCGGAAGGATGGGTTGCTCGACCCATCACTCGCGACGCTGCTCGCGGGTGTCACTTCCACGATGCGCTCGACACCCTGCTACGTCGGGCATTTGACCGGCATACTTGGTCCGTCGAGTATCGCTGTGTGGTCTACCAGCATAGTCGCGGGGTCTACCCGGACCGCTGGGAGGCGACTTGCTTGGTGCGCTGCCCGGAGGACAGTCTCCAGGGTGCAGAGGCCTGTTCAGAGCACTATTCTATCTCTGAGCGGGACTCAGCTGAGGCAGCCATGCAAGATGCTGCACGGCGTGCGCTTTCGCACTACTGCTCGGTTTTCGGTGGGGCAGCTGACGGTCTTGACCTGAAGTATTACCCCCGCCGTTCATCTGGCAGCACAGGAGGCGTGATTGTCTCACCTGTCGGTGAGGGCAATCCTAGGTTGAGCAGCACAGTCAACCTAGCCGCCGTGCTAAACACGGAGCTGGACCATGCATTAGACGAGCTGAGTAGGGCTCGTGCTGAGATCGCCCTGCTGCGGGCTGAGAGCGCGGAACGTCGTTATCTGGACGGTGGTTCCCCCGCTCCCGTTGGGACTCAGCACCCGTACCGCTCACCTCAGCGTGGACACCAGTCTTATGGCAATCCCGCCTGCAAGACCAAGATAAACCTAGAACCATAGATCGTTAGAGTTGGATCTTGTAATTAATACGAAATAAATATATACATGGAAGCTTCAGTCTTAGCGTTAGTCTCGGTCTTAGTTAGTTTTAGTTAGACAGGGTAGTTTGCTATATCCTGTGCATTTATGTTTGTCATGATGAACTATGTTTGGTTTGGATCTTTGTAATGATTGTCACCAGAGTGTGGGTATCCCCTGCATTTTGGTTTACATACTATGTCAATAAAGTTAGTTATATAGTTGGGAAACCCATTATTCTCCTTTCCTCTTTATCTGAGAAGCTATGTGGTCTGTGTTGGAGATCAGTGAAGATGCTCATCTGTTCAGTGCTGTTGGAGAATTCTATACTCTTTTCTTATGCTGCAAGCTTTGCCAGATCAGTTCTGATGTGTGGTTGCGTTCTGCAGATGTCAGAGAACAGGCGTAGAGGAGGAAGGCGTGCTCAGCAGGAGCGAGCCGCTCCGCAGGATGAGGTGCCCCAGCAGCAGCACCTGCCGCCCCCGCCCCCGATGTCGATCGAGCAGATGTTTCTGATGCAGACTCAGGCAGTTCAAGCCATCGGTCAGACTTTGGCCGCCATTCAGCAGCAGCAGCAGCAGCAGCAGCAAGCACCACCCCAGCCTCAGATGCCTCAGATGCCTAGAGATAAGCGTGCTGAATTCATGAGAGGTCATCCACCAACGTTCGCTCACTCTTCTGACCCCATGGATGCTGAAGATTGGCTGCGCACTGTGGAGCGGGAGTTGCATACCGCTCAGTGCGATGACCGGGAGAAAGTTCTGTATGGTCCCCGTCTGTTGAGAGGAGCAGCCCAGTCATGGTGGGAGTCTTACCTCGCCACCCATGCCAACCCCGACACCATCACCTGGGAAGAATTCAGAGGTAGCTTTCGTCAGTACCATGTCCCTGCAGGTCTGATGACAGTGAAGAAGGAGGAGTTCCTGGCCCTTAAGCAAGGGTCATCGTCTGTCAGTGAGTATCGGGACAGGTTTCTGCAATTGTCTCGCTATGCTCCTGAAGATGTCAACACCGACGCCAAGCGACAGTACCGTTTCCTGAGAGGCTTGGTTGACCCTCTGCAGTATCAGCTGATGAATCACACCTTCCCGACATTCCAGCACCTGATTGACAGAGCAATCATGACAGAAAGGAAGCGCAAGGAGATGGAAGATCGTAAGCGCAAGATCAGTGGACCCCAGCCTGGAAGCAGCAGCCGTCCCCGTTTCTCAGGCAATCAACCTCAGCAGTCCAGGCAGAACCAGCGTCCACCTCAGCAGCATCAGCAGCGTCAGCAGTATCAGCAGTTCCAAAGGCAGTACCCTCAGAATCAGTACCAGAACCGTCAGAGCAATCAGTCAGGAGGTCAGTTTCAGAAGCAGAATCAGCAAGCACCTCGTCTTCCTGCCCCAGCAAATCAGCAGAACAGTCAGGCAGCACCAGCTCAGGTTGGAAACAGGGCATGTTTCCACTGTGGAGAGCAAGGCCATTGGGTGATGCAATGTCCGAAGAAGGCAGCCCAGCAGCAGTCAGGCCCCAATGCCCCAGCAAAGCAGAATGTGTCTCAGCCTGGAGCAGGCAATCGCCCTCAGCCGCGCTATAATCATGGAAGATTGAATCACTTGGAGGCTGAAGCAGTTCAGGAGACCCCCGACATGACAGTAGGTATGTTCCCAGTCGATTCCCATATTGCAGAAGTGTTATTTGATACTGGAGCAACACATTCTTTCATTACTGCATCATGGGTAGAAGCACATAATCTTCCAACTACTACCATGTTAACCCCCATTCAAATTGACTCAGCCGGTGGTAGAATTCGAGCTGATAGCATTTGTTTAAATGTAAGTGTGGAAATAAGGGGGATAGCGTTTCCCGCCAACCTTATAGTAATGGGTACTCAGGGAATAGATGTCATCCTAGGGATGAATTGGTTAGATAAGTATCAGGCAGTTATCAGTTGTGATAAAAGGACAATCAAGTTGGTGTCCCCACTAGGAGAGGAAGTGGTGACCGAGTTAGTCCCGCCTGAGCCAAAGAAAGGAAGTTGTTATCAGATGGCTGTTGATAGCAGTGAAGCAGACCCAATTGAGAGTATCAAGGTTGTGTCTGAATTCCCAGATGTGTTTCCAAAGGATTTACCGGGTATGCCACCAGAGCGGAAAGTTGAATTTGCTATAGAGCTTCTTCCTGGAACCGCCCCCATCTCTAAGAGAGCTTACAGAATATCTGGACCAGAGTTGGTTGAGCTTAAGAAGCAGATTGATGAGCTGTCAGAGAAAGGTTACATCCGGCCAAGCACCTCGCCTTGGGCCGCCCCTGTCCTATTTGTGGAAAAGAAAGATGGCACTAAGAGGATGTGTATCGATTATCGAGCTTTGAACGAGGTCACGATCAAGAACAAGTATCCTTTGCCCAGAATAGAAGATCTGTTCGACCAGTTGAGAGGAGCCAGTGTGTTCTCCAAGATCGATCTAAGGTCAGGTTATCATCAGCTCAGGATCCGACCTTCGGACATTCCGAAGACGGCATTCATTACCAAGTATGGTTTATATGAGTTCACAGTGATGTCTTTTGGTTTGACCAATGCACCAGCGTTCTTTATGAACTTGATGAACAGTGTATTCATGGATTACCTTGATAAGTTCGTGGTGGTATTCATTGATGACATTCTGGTTTATTCTCAAAGTGAAGAAGAGCATGCAGATCATTTGAGGATGGTATTGCAGAGATTGCGAGAGCACCAGTTGTATGCAAAGTTGAGCAAGTGTGAGTTCTGGATCAGTGAAGTCCTGTTCTTGGGTCACATAATCAACAAAGAAGGATTGGCTGTGGATCCGAAGAAAGTGGCAGACATTCTAAACTGGAAAGCGCCAACAGATGCTCGAGGAATCAAGAGCTTCATTGGGATGGCCGGATATTATCGGCGATTCATTGAAGGGTTTTCGAAGATTGCGAAGCCAATGACAGCGTTGCTAGGCAACAAGGTTGAGTTCAAGTGGACCCAGAAATGCCAAGAGGCCTTTGAAGCGCTGAAAGAGAAGTTGACTACAGCGCCCGTCCTAGTCTTGCCTGATGTGCACAAGCCCTTCTCGGTGTATTGCGATGCTTGTTACACAGGTTTGGGATGTGTGTTGATGCAAGAGGGAAGAGTTGTGGCTTACTCGTCCCGACAGCTGAAGGTTCATGAGAAGAATTACCCAATCCATGATCTAGAGTTGGCAGCAGTGGTTCACGCACTGAAGACATGGAGGCACTATCTGTATGGACAGAAATGCGATGTTTACACAGACCACAAGAGTCTGAAGTACATATTCACTCAGTCAGAGTTGAACATGAGGCAGCGAAGATGGTTAGAATTGATCAAAGACTATGAGTTGGAGATTCATTACCATCCAGGAAAAGCGAACGTAGTGGCAGATGCTTTGAGCAGAAAGAGTCAAGTCAATCTGATGGTTGCTCGTCCGATGCCTTACGAGT
This sequence comes from Zea mays, assembly GCF_902167145.1. NCBI lineage: Eukaryota > Viridiplantae > Streptophyta > Magnoliopsida > Poales > Poaceae > Zea > Zea mays. Next base: position 15,692,213 of record NC_050100.1, read on the forward strand.
TGGCCAAGGAGTTTGACAGGTTGAGTCTCGGGTTTCTGAACAATTCGCGAGGAGTCACAGTTGAATTGGAACCTACCTTGGAGCGCGAAATCAAAGAAGCGCAGAAGAATGATGAAAAGATCAGTGAGATTCGGCGATTGATTCTAGATGGCAGAGGCAAAGATTTTCGAGAAGATGCAGAAGGTGTGGTATGGTTCAAAGACCGCTTGTGTGTTCCCAATGTCCAGTCTATTCGGGAGTTGATTCTTAAGGAAGCTCATGAGACAGCTTATTCGATTCACCCTGGTAGTGAGAAGATGTATCAGGATCTGAAGAAGAAATTCTGGTGGTACGGAATGAAAAGAGAAATCGCAGAGCATGTGGCTATGTGCGATAATTGTCGAAGAATTAAAGCAGAACACCAGAGACCAGCTGGATTGTTGCAACCGTTGCAGATCCCTCAGTGGAAATGGGATGAAATTGGTATGGATTTCATAGTCGGATTGCCTCGCACTCGAGCCGGCTACGATTCCATTTGGGTAGTAGTGGATCGCTTGACCAAGTCAGCCCACTTCATACCTGTCAAGACCAACTACAACAGTGCAGTATTGGCAGAATTGTATATGTCTCGGATCGTCTGTCTTCATGGTGTGCCAAAGAAGATAGTGTCAGACAGAGGAACGCAGTTCACCTCTCATTTCTGGCAGCAGTTGCATGAAGCCTTGGGCACGCATCTGAATTTCAGTTCAGCTTATCACCCGCAGACAGATGGTCAGACTGAAAGAACCAATCAAATTCTAGAAGATATGTTGAGAGCCTGTGCGTTGCAAGATCAGTCCGGATGGGACAAGCGATTGCCTTATGCGGAGTTTTCCTATAACAACAGTTACCAGGCCAGTTTGAAGATGTCACCGTTTCAAGCGCTGTATGGAAGGAGTTGCAGAACTCCGTTGCAATGGGATCAGCCTGGAGAGAAGCAAGTGTTTGGGCCAGACATTTTGCTTGAAGCCGAAGAGAACATCAAGATGGTCCGAGAGAATCTGAAGATAGCGCAATCAAGGCAGCGAAGCTATGCAGACACAAGAAGAAGAGAGCTGAGTTTCGAAGTCGGAGACTTTGTCTATCTGAAAGTGTCACCGATCAGAGGAGTCAGAAGATTCGGAGTCAAAGGCAAGCTGGCACCCCGCTACATTGGTCCGTATCAGATTCTTGCAAGACGTGGAGAAGTGGCCTATCAGCTCAGTTTGCCAGAGAATTTGTCTGCTGTGCATGATGTCTTTCATGTGTCTCAGTTGAAGAAGTGCTTGCGTGTGCCAGAAGAGCAGTTGCCAGTGGAAGGTCTTGAGGTCCAGGAGGACTTGACCTACGTTGAGAAGCCAGCTCAGATCCTTGAGGTTGCAGATAGAGTCACCCGAAGGAAGACCGTCAGAATGTGCAAAGTCAGATGGAGTCACCACTCTGAGGAAGAAGCAACCTGGGAGCGTGAAGATGATCTGATGGCCAAGTACCCGGAGCTCTTTGCTAGCCAGCCCTGAATCTCGAGGGCGAGATTCTTTTAAGGGGGATAGGTTTGTAACGCCCCGAATTTTGCAGTTGAATTTTTTCTTTTCTTTACTCGCCAAAATTCGGGCGTTACCTTTTCCTTTTCTTTTTCCCCTCGCTAAACCTTGACCTTTTCCAAAGTTTAGCGGGATTCGGTTTGGATTTCCCGTGTAAGAAAAACCCTAAATACTTTATGTTGTTTGATGCACCATGCCGAACCTTGCATTTCTTTTGATTGCTTTGAAAGTGCAATTGCATTCATGTAGAAAGATCGGATTTCGAAAATGAAGAGAAGATCTTTCTTTCTCTTTTCTCTCTCTCTTTTCTCTCTCCCCTCTCTCTCTCTCTCCCGCGCCCTGGGCCGACCCCGGCCGGCCCAGCCGCCCCCTGGCGCCCCCCCCTTGGGCCCAATAGGCCCAGCCGCCCCCCCCCCCTCTTTCCCTTATTCCCTAACCCTCTCTCTCCCCCCCTCATTTTCTCCCTCCCCACCTAGGCCGCCGCCCCTACCCCCTACCCGCCCCCTGCCCTAGGTCGCCGCGCCGCCCCCTGCCGCCGGCCGCCCCTCGCCGTCGATCCCCGACGCCGGTAAGCCCCCCCCCTCCTCCCTCTCTCCTCCCTTCCCCATCCTCCCTCCCCTTCCTCTCGCCGCTCGGCCCCATGGCCGGTTCGGCCGCCCGCCCCACCCCGCCCGCTCGGCCCCTTGGCTGCGCCCCCGGCCCCCCCCGCGCGCGCCCCCGTGGCCGGCTCGGCCGGCTCGGCCGGCTCGGCCGCTCGGCCGCCCCGCCCCGCCCCCCCCCCCTGCTCGGCCGCTCGGCCGCCCCCTGCGCGCCCCGCCTAGGGCCGGTTCAACCGCCCTAGGGCCGGTTCAACCGCCCCCCCCTCTGTTTTTTTTATTTTTTTTTTATTATTTTATTTACTTTCTGTGATCATAATTACTGTATTTTAAGTAGACTAATCACTGTTCATGCTATGGGAAAATAGGAAGTTTAATTTAAAATTCCGTTATGTTATTGATTCACGTAGTTAATCGTTTACCCTGTGCAATGTTGATCAACTAAAAGTGATTAGGTTTCCATCAGTATATATAAATTTATATAACAGAATTATTTTGTTAAAAACCAATTGTGTCATTAGTGCATAAGATTTAACCCCCCTGCGAGACCTTTCCCGTTTCTTTCTAACCATAACAAATGCGTTATCGAATGTCATACTTGGTGCATATTCACTTTATTTGTTATCTTGTATGGTGTACTGTTCTTTTGTATTAAATATGTGGATGGATGTATGTATGTTTGCGCTCGCATAGAGAACGATCCGGTCGAAGAGCCCGAGGAATTCGCAAGAGAAGCCCCTGAGCAGCAGTCGGTTGGTGGAGGCAAGTGTCCTTTGACCTATCTCTGTCCTATTCATTCTTTAATTCACCTCCCGCTTTACACATTTATACCTAAGGATTGACTAGCTTTTGTTATCCATGTCCTTGTTTACCTATTTGGGTCGGATTATTACTACTTAGTCTGATGCTATTGCTCAACTCTAATCAATGAACATGATGTGATTATCTATGATACGCTGTTTTCCCGTTCTTCTTTATGATTATACTTGTGGTTTTCAAGGGGACTCGAGCGGTTTCTCGAGTGCCTCTCCGTAAGGACCTGTTCTATGGATGACCGCCCGGGAAAACAGTGCAACCATGAGGGTGGAATGGGGTGCCCTTAGCTGAATAATTAGAGGATCCGGGGTGTAGTTCACTTAGCCGTCGTGCCGTCAATGGGGCTCGGTGTATGCGGCTCGCTCTGCCAAGTTTGGGTTCGCCCCTTGGGGAGGAGTGCGGTGCATTTAGGAAACCTAACGGGTGGCTACAGCCCCGGGGAATCTTTGTAAAGGCTTCGTAGTGAATCCCTGGCCATTCACCTCGGGAGTGAATAAGGGTCTTGCAAGCCCGGGCCAGAGAGGGAATCACGGCTTGTGGGTAAAGTGCACAACCTCTGCAGAGTGTTATGAAACTGATATATCAGCCGTGCTCGCGGTTATGAGCGGCCAAGGGAGCTCCAGAGATTAGTGATACTTGATCAGAGACATTGTGGTACAGGTGGCAATGAGATTGATGGTTCCGGTTATGATTATGGTATTGGTAAGTGGTATTCTTTCCGTTTGGAAAGGATACATTGGGTTAATAACTTGGGTTAATGTTAAAACCTGGCTTTCTACTAGTAAATAATAACCTGACCAACTAAAAGCAACTGCTTGACTTATCCCCACATAAAGCTAGTCCACTACAGCCAAACAGGATACTTGCTGAGTATGTTGATGTGTACTCACCCTTGCTCTACACACCAAACCCCCCCCAGGTTGTCAGCATTGCAACCACTGCTCAGGAGAAGATGAAGCTGTGGAAGGAGACTTCCAGGAGTTCCAAGATTACGACGAGTTCTAGGTGTGGGTTAGCGGCAACCCCCAGTCGGCTGCCTGTGAAGGCCGCGTTATCTACGTTTCTTTTCCGCACTTTGATTTATTGTAAGAACTATATGGACGTCTCAGACGTATGATGTAATCGACTATTTCCCTTATTAATACTATTTTGAGCACTGTGTGATGATGTCCATATTATGTAACTGCTGTGTACGTGAATAACTGATCCTGGCACGTACATGGTTCGCATTCGGTTTGCCTTCTAAAACCGGGTGTGACAGGCCCCCAGGGTTTCTGTCTAACCGGAAACAGGTCTGGTTACTGTTTACCGAGTCACTGACTGTTTGCAAATAGCCCCTTGGGTTTCTATTTCTTCACACGGTCAGGTCCACGACGACGCTCCGCACGATAGCTGAAATCCGGCGAGCTATACCGGCTAGAGGGGGCAAAGACCGACGCTAATCTTTAGTTTACACCAGATTCTACCTCTAAGGAGTATTTCCCCTCACTCAATTTGGCTAACGATCAACTAAGGGACTCTGGCCACGGTGGCCGTGAACCTTACGACAATGCCGTCGTGTTCCCGGCGACTAGAGGGTCTCTAACTAAATTAAATGGGTTGTCGAGCATCACCGAGCTATGAGAAGACTTAAACAATGGAGAAAAGGAGATGAGCTGACCGGGAGGGGGCTGGCCGCGGTGAGGTCGAGTTTCGGGTGGCGGAGAATGAAATTGGGGCGAATCCAAAATTCACGAGTTCTAGCGAAGGACTGCTAGCGATTAGCGGTGGCTGGGTGGATGATGAGGTTACGCGGCTAGGGGAGGGCTCAATTTATAGGCAGCTTCGACGGTGGCCGGGAATTTTAACGGCGACGTGTGGCGGTCGGAGATAAGTAAAAACCGTGGCGTGGTGATTGCGTGTCCAGTGTCGTGGCAATTGCTCCGGCGATCAACGGAGAGCTTAGGAGAGGTCACGGCGATGCGGTGGCGAGGTTGGGACACGCGGCGGGCACAGAGATGGCACAACGGCGGCGAGCGGCTTTATCTACGGCGGTGAGCAAAGGGAGGAGGATCGCGGCCGACCGGGGTGGCCTCCAGCTCGACGGCGACGACGTTCTTTCTACCCCGCAGCGTTATCCGGTTACCAGTGAACGTTAATCTTAACACGGCGGCGCGAATCCTTGCGCGGGGGAGGGTCACCGGCGGCGATCACGCGATGCTGGCATCCTGATCCATTTTGACTACTGTACCATCAGAACTCCCATAAGAGCACCTGACAGTCCATATTTGGGGTCGATTTTCTCCAATTTTTATGTGGCGACTAAGCCAACCTTCTGTAACAAAGTTGTAAAGCTATAGTTAATCTTCAACTTTGCCACAATGCTTACCATCAAATAGTCACTGAATTCCATTCAAAATCGAGCTCAAAGTTCATCTCATCACACTGCTACTGAAAGTTCAGTCCAGAAATCACCTGACAGCCTGATTTTGAGCAGAATTATCTCCAATTTTCTCACAAGAACATGGTTTGCTCTCTTCAGCAAAATTGTTCTCCTATAATTGGGCTACAATTTTGATGTGGTGACCTAGGGCAAAATCTCTTTTGTTTAGAAGTTACAAGGTCTCAAAGATGAGCACAATACACTGAAATTCAGACTTAGAATAGAACCTATTTGAGGTCCATTTTGCATTTAAGTCCAAAATCCAATGTTTGGCTTTCAAGTCCACACATTTGTGAACCAAATGACTTAAAATACTTATTTGACTTGGTTTTTGCACTTTAGTCCAAAAGTGGACTAATTTTGCACATAGGTCCCTAGGGTTTGGTTTTAGGGTTTTCCAGGGTTCTAATTGAGATTTTTGGTATCCCAGGGGTATAAATGTGATTTAACTTTGTTTTTGGGGCCATTTTATGACTCTTTCCCTAAAGCCTTTAGGTTTTCTCATCTTGGGTTAAGTTTTACCCCCCTTTGAGCCTTATTTAGGGTTAGGTTCCCTATCCAGGGTCCTATTTGCAAAACACCAAAAACAATACACTTGTTTGAAATTTTTACCTAGTGAATGCACTCTAGGTGTATCAAACATATGCAATGTCAATGCTTATGATGCCATGCTCAAGTTTTAGTTACAGTAACACCAGGGGTGTTACATCCTTCCCCCCATAAAAGAATCTCGTCCCAAGATTTAAAGTCCTAGGGTGAGTAATGGAAAAGGAAATGTGTCACATCTTTATTCCCTTATTTCTGGTACAAGGCAGGGGTGGTGTGGGGGTTTACTCCTTTATTACAGTAACTAAATACACTTTACAAATTACATGAGGCTAGAAAGCCTGGGAAATTCTTATCTAAAAAGCCTTGGGTTTCCCACGTAGCCTCTTCCTCAGAATGTTGGTTCCATTGTATCTTATAGAATTTGAGAGTTTTTCTCCGGGTAACCCTGTCCTTTTGATCCAGAACTCGAATAGGATGTTCCGAGTATGTTAAATCTGGTTCTAGGACAACATCTGTCACTTCAATGGTTCGATCGGGAACCCGAAGACACTTCTTCAGTTGCGACACATGGAACACATTATGGATAGCAGACAGAATTTTGGGGAGCTGCAGTCGATATGCCACTGGTCCACATTGCTCAAGTACCGGGAATGGACCAATGTATCTGGGTGCAAGTTTTCCTTTAACCCCGAAACGCGATACTCCCTTTATGGGTGAAACTTTCAGGTAGACATAGTCCCCTTCATGAAAGTATAAGGGCATTCGCCGTTTGTCTGCATAACCCTTCTGACGGGCTTGTGCCTTCTTCATATTATGAATAATTTTCTGAACCTTTTCCTCGGCCTCCTTCACAATATCAGGCCTAAAGAAATACCTTTCTCCAGGTTCAGACCAATTTAAGCGGAGTTCGACACCGTCGCCCATATAAAGCTTCAAAAGGTGCCATCTTGATACTCTCTTGATAACTATTATTGTATGAAAACTCCGCCAAAGGCAAGCATTCATCCCATTTTGGTGAGAAATCCAGGACATATGCTCGCAACATATCTTCGAGCACTTGATTAATCCTCTCAGTCTGCCCACTGGTTTGTGGATGATATGCCGAACTATGGAGCAACTTAGTACCCCAAGGATTTGTGAAGTGCTTCCCAAAACTTGGCTACAAATTGGGGTCCACGATCCGACACAATGGTCTTCGGAACACCATGCAGACTAAGAATACGAGCAATGTACAATTGGGCATAGACAGTAACCGGGTAATTCGTCTTGACCGGTAAAAAGTGAGCAATCTTTGTAAGCCGATCAATGATAACCCAGATAGAATCATACCCTTTTGCAGTCCTGGGCAATCCCACGATAAAGTCCATACTTATATCTTCCCATTTCCATGGTGGGATCAACAAAGATTGTAATGGACCAGCAGTTTTCATGTGTATGGCTTTGACACGTCTGCAAATGTCACACTTAGCCACATAGCGTGCAATTTCAATTTTCATCTTCGTCCACCAGTAGTGCTGCTTTAGATCATGATACATCTTAGTGCTTCTCGGATGAATAGAATAGCGACTAAGATGCGCTTCATCTAAGATTTGCTGGCGGAGTTCTTCATTCTTCGGCACTACTATGCGGTTATTGAACCATATCACACCTTGATCGTCTTCCTTGAAACACTTGGCTGTTCCAGCCTTTATTTTCTCCCGTATGTGCTTCATATCCAAATTATCCTTTTGAGCATCAATTATCCTTTGCAAAATGATTGACTCAAGCTTTAGCTGATTCAGAGTCCCTTGTTGGACCATCCCCAGGTTTAGCTTTTCCATCTCTTGACATAAGGTATTGTCAAAGGTCTTCACCATAAGACAGTGGCAGGAAACCTTACGGCTCAGTGCATCTGCCACAACATTGGCTTTGCCTGGGTGATAGTGAATTTCCAGTTCATAGTCCTTAATAAGCTCAAGCCATCGCCTTTGCCTCATATTCAACTCTGACTGGGTGAAGATATACTTCAAGCTTTTATGATCTGTATAAATGTGACAGATATTTCCCAGCAGATAGTGACGCCAAATTTTTAGGGCATGAACCACAGCAGCTAGCTCCAGATCATAAGTTGGGTAATGCTCCTCATGTCGGCGCAACTGCCTTGAAGCATATGGAATCACTCGGCCCTCTTGCATTAATACACAGCCGAGTCCACTGCCTGATGCATCACAATATACATCAAAAGGTTTGGTGATGTCCGGTTGAGCCAATATCGGAGCAGTGGTTAATAGTGTCTTCAATTGTTCAAAGGCTTCATTACACTTAGAAGACCAATTGAATTTAATGTCACTCTTCAATAAACTTGTGATTGGCTTCACAAGCTTAGAAAAATCTAGTATGAATCTGCGATAATATCCAGCGAGTCCAAGAAAACTCTGGACTTGGTGAACAGTGGTTGGGGGTTTCCACTCCAGAATATCCTTGACTTTGCTAGGATCTACCGCAATTCACTTGGCTGATAACACGTGCCCCAAAAATTGAATTTCCTCCAGCCAGAACGCGCACTTGCTGAACTTGGCATATAACTGATGTTCCCTCAGGCGCGTCAATACAATCCGTAGATGTTGAGCATGCTCCTCTTCATTTTTAGAATATATCAAGATATCGTCGATGAAGACCACCACGAACTTGTCCAACTCGGGCATAAACACCGAGTTCATCAAATAGGTGAAGTGGGCAGGAGCATTTGTTAGCCCGAAAGACATTACCAGATATTCAAATAAACCATACCGCGTAGTAAACGCGGTCTTCGGTATATCCTCGGGCCGAATACGGATTTAGTGATAGCCCGACCTGAGATCAATTTTGGAAAATACCCTCGCCCCAGTCAGTTGACCAAATAAGATGTCGATCCTTGGAAGAGGGTACTTGTTCTTGATGGTGACCTCATTCAGGGGTCGATAATCCACGCACATTCGCAAGGTTTGATCCTTCTTCTTAACAAAAATGGCGGGGCAACCCCATGGAGACGAGCTTGGCCGGATAAATCCTTTATTCAGTAGATCTTGTAATTGAATCTTCAATTCTGCCAACTCATTAGGGGGCATACGGTACGATCTTCGGGAGATGGGAGCCGTACCGGGCTTTAGCTCAATTACAAATTCTACATCTCTTTCAGGGGGCAGTCCAGGCAAATCTTCCGGAAATACATCTGGAAACTCACATACTACCGGAATATCCTTGATCCCCGGTACAATGGCTTCATATATTCTACCAGAAGCTTTGGCTGGATTGGTTACGGGGAGAGACAAAAGAATCTCTTCTTGATTATAGCTCAACCTGACGGTTCTGAGTTCAGTGTTGAGAATTGCTTTGTGTTGGGTTAACCAATTCATACCCAAAATTACATCTATATCCTGGCCTTTCAGAACAATCATGTTAGCAGGAAAGTTCCGTCCGGCCATTGTTACTGGCACTTCATAGGCCACTTCTCTAGTAAAAATGTATCCCCCAGGTGAATGAATTTTAAATCCTTCTTTTGATTCATGGCATGAAATGTGATGTTGCTCCACAAATGCCTTGCTAATAAATGTATGCGAAGCACCAGAATCAAAAAGAATAATTGCAGGGTGACTGGCCACGAGAAACGTACCCATCATCACCGGTTCACCTTCCGGTGTAGTGGCCACTTGAGTATAGTATACCCGCCCCATCTTCTTTGCATTCTTCCCCACATTATTTCCCTTGGGCTGAGCTGATTTCCCAGATCCTTGCTGAGCATTTGATTGATTCCGCTTGGGATATGGGCAGTCTTTGATGAAATGTCCTGACTTGCCACAATTAAAACACCCGGTTGAGGAGCTGGGCAAAGCAGGGAATCGAGTGCCCGGGGCACCCGGCTGATTTGGGGTAGTGGGGGCATTGTTGGGGCGAATAATGATTGGCTGCTTGAAGGGAAATGAAGGCGGTTGAGAAAAAGAGCGATTTTGGCTAGAAGGCCGGATCACAAACCGTTGCCTCTTTGCCTGGCCTTGATTAGATTTCTCACCACCAAATCCCTTGTTCTTCCCGGAACCTGCATATTTTGCTTCAACAGATAGGGCTGTGCTGATAGCCTTTCCATACGTGGGATCTATGCAGGCAGCCATTTTTCTCTGCAATCGATCATTTAGCCCTCTCATAAAGTAGTTCTTTTTCTTTAAATCAGTATTCACCTGATCAATGGCATACTGCGATAGGTGATTAAACTTGTTGAGATACTGATTGACGGTATCTCCCCCTTGTTTCAGCTTCATGAACTCTTCTTGCTTCATATGCAGAACACCTTCGGGTATGTAGTGCTCGCGGAAGGCCACTTTAAATTCTTCCCATGTGACTTGATGGTTGGCAGGTTGAATAGCCACAAAATTTCCCCACCAGGTACTGGCAGGGCCGCGCAGTTGTTGCGCTGCGAACAACGGCTTCTGTGTCTCTGAACAGCGGAGAAGACCAAATTTTTGTTCAATAACCCGTATCCACTCATCAGCTTCCAACGGGTCCTCAGCCTTGACAAATAGTGGTGGACGGGTTTTAGAGAAATCCAGATATGTGGTTTCACGGGGGCGTTGCTGATAACCCCTTCCACCCTGCTGCTGGAATTATTGGCCCGCCATTTCTCTAAGAAAGCGGGTATTGTCTGCTGTTGCGTTTACCAAGGCGGCAATCGCCTCTGCCAATGTGGGAGGAACCGGAGGTGGATTTGGGGTAACATCCCTTCCCCCAGAAGTTCCTACTGCATCCTGTCCTCGAGTCCTGGTAGGCATCTGAGGCAAAGAACATTTGAAGTAAACATAATATGACATAGAAACCTTCCATTTTACATTACTATAAAAAGTAATGATACAGACTCGATGTTATACAACAGGATTCATTACCCATTATACAAGAGTTCAACCTATTATACAACATACTACTTCTATTTCTACAACTACACTACTCCTGCTTCTGATTGCTCTTAGCAGCTTCTTCGTCAGGTGTGGGAGACCATACGTCGACCAGCCTCAAAGAAGGAGGGGGCCTAAAAAGGTCTAACTCGCCACCCAGCGCTTCTCCCGCATTATGCGAGGGTCCGGCTTCTGACCTGACGGGATCCGCAGGGACATGTGGGTGTAATTGCGAATACAGTACATGAACTTCCTCATGTAAAGTATTGCAATATACCTGCAAGTTGTCAATAGCAGCGCTAAGTTCATTGACTCGTGCTCGAGCCTTCGCTTCCTTAGCCCAAGCTACTGAACGAGACTGTACTGCCCAATCAAGCGCCAAATCTCGATCAGCTAGTTGATCTTGCAGGGTACGGATGTAACTTCTTAACTCATTTATTCGGTCACCATCCGCAACCCATAAATTAGTCCTGCGTTGTAACTCTGCTTGAAGTTGATTCACGCGAGCTTCGAGATCACCAATAGGATCGTTGCTCCTGTTACTGCTATCTTGTTCCTGTGGGGCAAGTTGGTGTCGAGGTACACCGATAGGTCCAGTATGTTTTCGCGCCGTTTTCTTTGTACGCGGCGACATTTGCTAAGGGGGAAAATTTATTAGTACAATTCTTAGCATGATGCATGAATAATTACAGAATCAACCTTAGTTGATTCAACCTTCTATACATTGCACTCTTCCTATTTGGTCTTTAAAATGAACTCTTCAGAGATGCTTAGGTAAGAAGAGAAGAAATTTTCTAGATAAGTCTAAGAAAATCCTTTTGAAGATGCTACATAAGATCTGCCAAGAAGGGCTACGCTCCGATACCAGCTGTGACAGAACCTCCCAAGTCATTAGGCCCACCTACAGTTGTCCTTGTCCAATAGACATCAGACAACCCTGTAGATGTTCCTGAATCACTTGACAAGTTCGGCATCTTTTCTCTTACCTTTCCAGGAACGTTTCACCCGTCTGACAGACAATATGTTCATCGGAGATGCGGAAATGCGGAAGTGATTACATAAACTGACATTTATTTAAAAGTAAGAGTAAGTTATTTGTACAGACTAGAGAGTGCTAAAAAGTATTATTACAATACCTGGGAGGTAAAAGCTCCTCCCATTAAGTTCTTTACATAAAAGTTTTTAAGGAGGACCCGGTCCTCCGGCAGCTTCACTCTTGATTATCTTCACTTTTCACCACCTTGGTACAAAAACAACAAAAGTTTGTTGTCTCCTCACCTAAAAACAACGGGGGAATAAACCCTGAGTATGGAATTACTCAGCAAGTCTTACCCGACTAAGAAAAAGACTCTCAAGGGTATGCTGGTTATATGGGAGTCAAGGTAAGGTCTTTCAATAATCAAAGACTCTGTTTGCAGAATAGCTTACTAACGTGGATCCTTATAATCCAGTTTTATTGTCAAGTTAAGTAAACTTACCTACATCTAGAATTCTTTCTATCCTAGTTCAAACACTTGTCCTGAACTAGCCAATTTCTCGTTAATCCCTTTATCTTTAGTGGAGTGCTACGTGTAAGTCAGTGGCCAAGTCTCCATAACCGCGGAGGTACGGCGATCCGAATCGATTATACTCAGCTGAGGATCTCCGATCACACGACATATGTAGCACTTAACCCTTGCATATGTCAACCCGCCACCGAGTTTCTTAAGACCAGATCAGGTTCACGCAAACCGAGAGCACAGATACACCACCGTCCAGCCTCTTGCCACGGAGGGTACACGCTACTCTCGCCACCGCTCCACGCCCATTTCGTGTTATCTTATTTTGGCCTTAGTCCACCCGAGGCAAGGCTTACCCATGACGAGGCATGTGACCAGTTAAAGGGTCCTCGGTCAGCAGGCCTACATCGACAAGATCCTTAATCGACTCAGACGGAGACACTACACAGAGACTCTCTTTCTCGTGCAAGTCACCCGCCCGGTCTCAGCTTAATCATTTAACTCCAAAGGTTGGTACCTGGCAGAGGTACATCTTTTCCGATGTTGAATCCATCACGGCCGTGATGGATTCACCATCAAGTTTTATTTTGAAAACACCCTTCCCACTTTGCCAAACATCTTTTGTAAAACAAATCCTTTTGCTTTTCCTAGAGCAATACTAAGCATAGAAAACCTTTTTATAAAAACAGGGTTTCAAGGAAGGTAATCAAATCCAAGGAAAGTAATGCAGGAATTGTTTGAGCAAACAACACCTATCACCTAGTGCATCAAGCAAGTGAGAAAGATTTTAAAACATAAGGGGGTGGCAAATGCACCGGGGCTTGCCTTTGTTTATGGGTGAGTCAGGCTCAGATCCACAAATATCGAAGTAGAAACAGTTCTCAGCCTGTGTTTCCGAAGGTGGTGGTACTTGCTCTTCAGTGGCCTCCACTTCTTCTTCGTGTTCTAATCATAACCATATATATGTATAAGAATGAATGCCATGTAATGCTCATGAGGGTGCAAAGATAATATAAACTTAGTATCTAAGTCTTGAATACAATTTTCCTTCACGGAACTCCGAGAACTTAGGGTTTCTGGAGTCAGTAAAGGAGTTCACAAGGCCGGGGGGGTGTTTTGGGGTTTGGTGATCAAACAAGGTCCAAATCAACCCAACTTCTACCCAAGGCTTCTAAATAATATAAGGAGCTCATATAAAAATTTTGAGCATTTTTGGGATTACCATTTATCTTTTAAAAATCCAGAACGACTAACTTAAACTATTTAAAATACCTTAAAATTCCTGATTAAACCTAAAAATCATGAAACTATTTTTATTAAATTCTAGGGAAAATAATGAGCCTAGGAAAATTAGTTTCATAATTTTAGGATTTTTCTACAATTTTCTACATATTTCTAAAGTTCTCCTGAAAAAGAAAAAGAAAAAAATACCCAACAGTATTGGGCTCAAACTGGCCCAGGTGGCCCAACCTCGCGCAGAAGCGCGCTCGCGCACGCGCCTGCGTTGGCCATCATGCAGAAGGGCCCCCGGGGTTTCTGTCTAACCGGAAACAGGTCTGGTTACTATTTACCGAGTCACTGACTGTTTGCAAATAGCCCCTTGGGTTTCTATTTCTTCACACGGTCAGGTCCACGACGACGCTCCGCACGATAGCTGAAATCCGGCGAGCTATACCGGCCGGAGGGGGCAAAGACCGACGCTAATCTTTAGTTTACACCAGATTCTACCTCTAAGGAGTATTTCCCCTCACTCAATTTGGCTAACGATCAACTAAGGGGCTCTGGCCACGGTGGCCGTGAACCTTACGACAATGCCGTCGTGTTCCCGGCGACCAGAGGGTCTCTAACTAAATTAAATGGGTTGTCGAGCATCACCGAGCTATGAGAAGACTTAAACAAGGGAGAAAAGGAGATGAGCTGACCGGGAGGGGGCTGGCCGCGGTGAGGTCGAGTTTCAGGTGGCGGAGAATGAAATTGGGGCGAATCCAAAATTCGCGAGTTCTAGCGAAGGACTGCTAGCGATTATCGGTGGCTGGGTGGATGATGAGGTTACGCAACTAGGGGAGGGCTCAATTTATAGGCAGCTTCGACGGTGGCCGGGAATTTTAACGGCGACGTGTGGCGGTCAGAGATAAGTAAAAACCGTGGCGCGGTGATTGCGTGTCCAGTGTCGTGGCAATTGCTCCGGCGATCAACGGAGAGCTTAGGAGAGGTCACGGCGATGCGGTGGCGAGGTTGGGACACGCGGCGGGCACAGAGATGGCACAACGGCGGCGAGCGGCTATATCTACGGCGGTGAGCAAAGGGAGGAGGATCGCGGCCGACCGGGGTGGCCTCCAGCTCGACGGCGACGACGTTCTTTCTACCCCGCAGCGTTATCCGGTTACCAGTGAACGTTAATCTTAACGCGGCGGCGCGAATCCTTGCGCGGAGGAGGGTCACCGGCGGCGATCACGCGATGCTGGCATCCTGATCCATTTTGACTACTGTACCATCAGAATTCCCATAAGAGCACCTGACAGTCCATATTTGGGGTCGATTTTCTCCAATTTTTATGTGGCGACTAAGCCAACCTTCTGTAACAAAGTTGTAAAGCTATAGTTAATCTTCAACTTTGCCACAATGCTTACCATCAAATAGTCACTGAATCCCATTCAAAATCGAGCTCAAAGTTCATCTCATCACACTGCTACTGAAAGTTCAGTCCAAAAATCACCTGACAGCCTGATTTTGAGCAGAATTATCTCCAATTTTCTCACAAGAACATGGTTTGCTCTCTTCAGCAAAATTGTTCTCCTATAATTGGGCTACAATTTTGATGTGGTGACCTAGGGCAAAATCTCTTTTGTTTAGAAGTTACAAGGTCTCAAAGATGAGCACAATACACTGAAATTCAGACTTAGAATAGAACCTATTTGAGGTCCATTTTGCATTTAAGTCCAAAATCCAATGTTTGGCTTTCAAGTCCACACATTTGTGAACCAAATGACTTAAAATACTTATTTGACTTGGTTTTTGCACTTTAGTCCAAAAGTGGACTAATTTTGCACATAGGTCCCTAGGGTTTGGTTTTAGGGTTTTCCAGGGTTCTAATTGAGATTTTTGGTATCCCAGGGGTATAAATGTGATTTAACTTTGTTTTTGGGGCCATTTTATGACTCTTTCCCTAAAGCCTTTAGGTTTTCTCATCTTGGGTTAAGTTTTACCCCCCTTTGAGCCTTATTTAGGGTTAGGTTCCCTATCCAGGGTCCTATTTGCAAAACACCAAAAACAATACACTTGTTTGAAATTTTTACCTAGTGAATGCACTCTAGGTGTATCAAACATATGCAATGTCAATGCTTATGATGCCATGCTCAAGTTTTAGTTACAGTAACACCAGGGGTGTTACATGGTCGCACATCGCGTATCGCCATCGTGTGTATTGCGGCCGTTGGAACATCATCTTCATCTACATCATCAAGATCAACTTGCTCTCTTGGAGAGCCATTAGTTTCATCAAATACAACGTCGCTAGAGACTTCAACCAAACCCGATGATTTGTTGAAGACTCTATACGCCTTTGTATTTGAGTCATAACCTAGCAAAAACCCTTCTACAGCTTTGGGAGCAAATTTAGAATTTCTACCTTTCTTTACTAGAATGTAACATTTACTCCCAAATACACGAAAGTATGAAACGTTGGGTTTGTTATCGGTTAGAAGTTCATACGAGGTCTTCTTGAGGAGGCGATGAAGGTAGACCCGATTTATGGTGTGGCAAGCTGTGTTCACAACTTCCGACCAAAACCGCTCGGGCGTCTTGAATTCTCCAAGCATCGTCCTCGCCATGTCGATAAGCGTCCTGTTCTTCCTCTCTACCACACCATTTTGCTGTGGTGTGTAGGGAGCGGAGAACTCGTGCTTGATTCCTTCCTCCTCAAGGTACTCCTCCACTTGTAAGTTCTTGAACTCGGACCCGTTGTCGCTTCTTATCTTTTTTACCTTGAGCTCAAATTCATTTTGAGCTCTCCTTAGAAAGCGCTTTAGGGTCCCTTGGGTTTCTGATTTATCCTGCAAAAAGAATACCCAAGTGAAGCGGGAAAAATCATCAACAATAACTAGACCATACTTACTTCCCCCGATGCTGAGGTAGGCGACGGGTCCGAAGAGGTCCATATGAAGTAGCTCCAGAGGTCTTGATGTGGTCATCACATTCTTGCTGTGATGAGTGCTTCCCACCTGTTTACCTGCTTGACAAGCTGCACAAGGTCTATCTTTTACGAAAAATACATTGGTTAGTGCTAACACATGTTCTCCCTTTAGAAGTTTATGAAGGTTCTTCATCCCAACATGTGCTAGACGGCGATGCCACAGCCAGCCCATGCTAGTCTTAGCAATTAAGCATGCATCTAGATCAGCCTCCTCTTTTGAAAAATCAACTAAGTAGAGTTTGTCGTCTAGTACACCCTTAAAAGCTAATGAACCATCATTCCTTCTAAAGACAGACACATCTACAATGGTAAATAGACAATTATAACCCATATTACATAGTTGACTAACAGACAGTAAGTTGTACCCGAGCAATTCAACTAAGAACACATTTGAGATAGAATGCTCGGATGAAATAGCTATTTTTCCGAGTCCTTTAACCTTGCCTTGGTTCCCATCTCCAAAAATGATCGAATCTTGGGAATCTTTGTTCTTGACGTAGGAGGTGAACATCTTATTCTCCCCCGTCATGTGGTTTGTGCATTCGCTATCGATAATCTAGCTTGATCCCCCAGATGCATAAACCTACAAGGCAAATTAGGCTTAGGTTTTAGGTACCCAACTCTTGTTGGGTCCTACAAGGTTAGTTACAATAGCCTTTGGGACCCAAATACAAGTCTTATCTCCCTTGCATTTGAACCCCAACTTTCTAGCAACCACTTTTTCATTTTTACATGAAAGTACAAATGTAGTGTTGCAAGCATGAAAGACAGTGGTAGGTTTATTACACACTTTCCTAGGAGCATGAGACACAAAATTTCTCCTAGGCCTACCATTAAAATTAGAGCTTGAAGCAATCATAGCATGTGAATCAAAAGCATTATAACTCCTATTATAATGAGAATTTCTAGAAAATTTTCTATCATTATACATGAAAGCATGATTCTTTTGATTACTACTAGCCATAGGGGCCTTCCCTTTCTCCTTGTTGGGAATGGGAGCCCTTTGGCTTGTTAAGTTCTTGGCTTCCTTTCGAAAGCCAAGTCCATCCTTAATTGAGGGATGTCTACCAATGGTGTAGGCATCCCTAGAAAATTTTAACTTATCAAAATCTATCTTGCAAGTCTTAAGTTGAGCATTAAGACTTGCCACCTCATTATTTAACTTAGTAATTGATGTAAGGTGTTCAACACAAGCATCAACATCAAAATCCTTACACCTATTACAAATGGCAACATGTTATACACAAGATCCAGTTTTATTAGCTACTTCTAGCTTAGCATTTAAATCATCATTAACACTCTTTAAGCTAGACACAGTTTCATGACAAGCAGATAATTTAGAAGATAGCATTTCATTCCTTTTAACCTCTAAAGCAAGAGATTTTTGCACACTAACAAACTTGTCATGCTCTTCATACAATATATCTTCTTACTTCTCTAAAAGTCTATCTTTTTCATTTAAGGCATCAATTAACTCATTAATTTTATCTACTTTTGCTCTATCTAAACCCTTAAATAATTCAGTATAATCTACTTCATCATCACTAGAATCATCATCGTTTGAAGTAGTATACTTAGAGGTTTCTCGAGCGCTTACCTTTGTCTCCTTTGCCATGAGGCAAGTGTGGCGCTCGTTGGGGAAGAGTGACGATTTGTTGAAGGCTGAGGCAGCGAGTCCTTCGTCGTCGGAGTCGAAAGAAGAGTAGTCTGAATCCCATTCTTTGCCAAGGTGCGCCTCGCCCTTCGCCTTCTTGTAGGTCTTCTTCTTCTCCCTCTTCCCACTCTTTTCTTGTTCCTGGTCATTAGCATTATCGGGACAATTTGCTATAAAATGACTAGTCTTACCACATTTAAAATAGGAGTGCTTTCCCTTTGCTTTGATCTTGTTGGGATGCTCCTTGTGTCCTTTTAGCGCGGTCTTGAAGCGCTTGATGATGAGGGCCATCTCATCTTCGTTTAGCCCGACAGCCTCAACTTGTGCCACCTTGCTAGGTAGCGCCTCCCTGCTGCTGCTTGTTGCCTTGAGTGCAACGGGCTGGGGCTCATAGATGGGCATTGGGCCGTTCAATGCATCATCAACATATCTTGCTTCCTTGACCATTATACGCCCGCTCACAAACTTTCCAAGTATCTCCTCGGGCGTCATCTTTGTGTACCTGGGATTCTCACGGATGAGGTTCACAAGATGAGGGTCAATAACAGTAAAAGACCTGAGCATAAGTCGGACGACGTCGTGGTCTGTCCATCTCATGCTTCCAATGCTCCTGATCTTGTTGACCAGGGTCTTGAGCCTGTTGTATGTTTGAGTTGGCTCCTCTCCCCTGATCATTGTGAACCTCCCCAGCTCGCCTTCCACCAACTCCATTTTGGTGATCATGGTGTCGTCGTTTCCTTCATGTGATATTTTGAGGGTGTCCCAGATTTGCTTGGCGTTGTCCAAGCCGCTCACCTTATTGTACTCGTCCCTGCACAAAGATGCTAGCAAAACAGTGGTAGCTTATGCATTCTTATGGATTTGCTCATTGATAAACACAGGGTTATCGGTACTGTCGAAATGCATTCCATTTTCTACTATCTCCTATATACTAGGATGGAGAGAAAATAAGTGACTACGTATTTTGTGACTCCAAAAAGTGTAGTCCTCTCCATCAAAGTGTGGAGGTTTACCAAGAGGAATTGAAAGCAAATGAGCATTAGAATTAAAAGGAATACGAGAATAATCAAATAAATAATTTGAATTAATCGGTTTCCTTTTCTCGTTGTCGTCATCTCTTGGGGAAGAAGAAGACTCGTCGCTGTCGTAGTAGATGATCTTCTTGATGCGCCTCTTCTTCTTCCTGTTTGTTGGGTTGAAGGCGAAGACACTACCCCTCGCTCGATGCCTTCGCTAATCTCGCTGCATCAACGGAGGCAAAACGACCGGCAGCTCCCACCCTTCGTCCAACACGTTGCGAGACGAAGGCCCACAACGAGGTCGCCTCGCCCCACGTCCTCGTCGAACACGAAGGCCCACGTGGAATTCGGCCCATTGTAACAGGCCCCACGTGGCCGGTTGTATTACGGGCCCGATTTGCAAATGTTTTTATGTAATGACGGTCTGTAACCCTGCTTTATGGGAATATTCCAGGGATGACCTAGGCGCTTGAGGGCACATGCGTCCTTAATCTGAGACGCTGGGCGCTCAGGCACCTATAAATACCCCCGCACAGTGCCATTGAGGGGCTAGATTAACAGAGCAATTGCTGCCTCCAGTTAAACCGCGTTCCCATCTCGCTCATCCTCGTGTTGGAATCAACCTACCTGGGAACGCAAGTTCCAACATTGGCGCGTGGGCCAGATCTCCAACGAGCAGACGAACGGTTTCAAAAGGAGGCTAGGGTTTCGCGGCGCGCAGAAAGAGTACCCGACCCGCGCCGCCCCGCCCCCCTTTTTATACACAGGACGCGACGCTTCGGGAAACCCACAGGCCGCAGTCCAACAGTACCGCGTCCATCAACGGTCACATCAAAAACCCCCGCGGAACCACTGCGAGCGAGGGCAGCGTCTCCACCATCTAGCGACGTCTTCGGCACTAGATGACTCAGTCGAACTGGTCCCTCGGAGGGAAAATGTTGGGGCGAAGGCGAAGACACTACCCCTCGCTCGATGCCTTCGCCAATCTCGCTGCATCAACGGAGGCAAAACAACCGGCAGCTCCCACCCTTCGTCCAACACGTTGCGAGACGAAGGCCCACGACGAGGTCACCCCGCCCCGCGTCCTCGTCGAACACGAAGGCCCACGTGGAATTCGGCCCATTGTAAGAGGCCCCGCGCGGCCGGTTGTATTATGGGCTCGATTTGCAAATGTTTTTATGTAATGACAGTCTGTAACCCTGCTTTATGGGAATATTCCGGGGATGACCTAGGCGCTTGAGGGCACATGCGTCCTTAATCCGAGACGATGGGCGCTCAGGCACCTATAAATACCCCCGCACAGTGCCCTTGAGGGGCTAGATTAACAGAGCAATTGCTGCCTCCAGTTAAACCGCGTTCCCATCTCGCTCATCCCCGTGTTGGAATCAACCTGCCTGGGAACGCAAGTTCCAACACTGTCCTTCTTCTTGTGACTCGAGCCAGAGTCAGTGGGCTTGTCATCCCTTGGCTCGTTGAAGATGGACTCCTTCTCCTTATCGTTGACTACCATCCCCTTTCCCTTAGGATCCATCTCTTCGGGCGATTAGTCCCTTACATGAAGAGAACGGCTCCGATACCAATTGAGAGCACCTAGAGGGGGGGGTGAATAGGTGATCCTGTAAAATTCAACACTAAATAGCCACAAGCTTGGTTATAAAGATGTTAGTGCAATAGAACTAAGTGGCTATAGAGCAAGCTCTTATGAATCACAAATAATCAAAGAGAAAGACAACACAAGAGACATAGTGGTTTATCCCGTGGTTCGGCCAAGTATAACACTTGCCTACCTCCACGTTGTGGCGTCCCAATGGATGAGGGTTGCACTCAACCCCTTTCAAGTGATCCAATGATCAACTCGAATATCAAAGCTTTTCTTTGCTTATCTCTTTTTCTCGTTTGCGTGGAATCTCCACAAGTTGGAGTATCTCGCCCTTACAACAAAGATCACAGTGAAAGCACAAGAGTAAGGATGGGAAGCAACACACACAAATCCGTAGCAACACATACACACACAAGCTAAGACTTGAGCTCAAAATGAAGTACAACGAGTTCACAACTAAAACAGAGCTCAAATCACTACCACAGTCGATCAAGTGCGCGGAGACGGAGTGTGGAAGACTTAGAATGCTTAGAGTATGCTTGGGTGACTCCTCCATGCGCCTAGGGGTCCCTTTTATAGCCCCAAGGCAGCTAGGAGCCATTGGAGGCAATCTTGGAAGGCTAATCTTGCCTTCTGTCAAGTGGCGCACCGGACAGTCCGGTGCGCCACCGGACAGTCACTGTAGCTGTCCGGTGCACAATCTCCTTCCTTTTCTGGCGCATCCGACCGTTGCAGATTCGTGGCAGTTGGCACACTGGACACTGTCCGGTGCCCCATGCCGACCGTTGGCGCGGGCCACGCGTCGCCCGCGGATTGCGCGGCCGACCGTTGCGCAGTCGAACATTGGCTCACCAGACAGTCCGGTGCTCCACCGGACAGTCCGGTGAATTTTAGCCGTACGCCGTTGAACTTTTCCCGAGAGCGATGACTTCGCCGCGGACGACTCACCGGATAGTCTGGTGCACCACCGGACGGTCCGGTGAATTATAGTCGTACGCCATCGTCGAGTCCCGAGAGTGGCCTGTTCACTGGAGGCTGGCCTGGCGCACCGGACACTGTTCAGTGCACCACCGGACGGTCCGGTGCACCCAGATCGAGCAGGAGTTGGCTGTATACAGCCAACTCTTCTCCAATCTTTTTTCTCCTGTTTCTAGCACTTAAACAATATACATTAGTATCCAAATCAATGTACTAAGTCTAGAAACATACCTTGTTACATGATTTGCACTTCTTCAATCTTTGGCACAATTTAACACTTAGAGAATATGTGTTGGACACTTAATCACCAAAATACTTTAGAAATGGCCCAAGGGCACATTTCCCTTTCAAAAACTCACGGGCAAGTCCCCGCCATGTGTGGGCATTGAACATCATGACGCCCCCCACGCGGTAGTCATCCACACAGATGTCCATGGAGAGGTCGGCCCTACCCGCCTCCGCCTCGGCAGCACGCAGCGAAGACAGTGGCCCTCGCTCCTGTGTGGGCTCAGCAGAAGGTTTGCTCGAGCCGGGAGCGATGGCCCTCGCACCCGATGAAGGTTTGTTGGGGCCGGGGGCGGCAGGCTTCGCAGCCAACGATGGCTTGCTGCTGCCGGGGGCGGCGGACTTCATGATCCCCCGCGCCTTCTTGACCTCGCGACTAGGGTCCTCGACCCTAGTGAACGCCCGGCGCTTCCGCATCGCATCTTGGCGATCCTTATCCATCACTGCCGATACAACACCAGCAATGTCGGGGACCATAATTAGGGGTACCCTCAAGACGCCTAATTCTCAGCTGGTAACCCCCATCAGCATAAAGCTGCAAAGGCCTGATGGGTACGATTAAGTCAGGGATCAGTCCACACGAGTGACTCGATCACGCTTCACCCGAGCCTAGCCTCGGCCAAGGGCAGCCGACCTCGAGAGACTTCCGTCTCGCCCGAGGCCCCCCTTTTTACGGCGGACACATCACCGGCTCGCCCGAGGCCTTGGCTTCGCTCAGAAGCAACCCTGACTAAATCGCCACACCGACTGACCGAGTTGCAGGAGCATTTAACGCAAAGAGTGAGTCAGACAGACAGTCAGGCCTTGCCAAAGGCGCCATGGCGAACTCCGCTCCGCCCGACCCCAGGGCTCGGACTCGGGCTAAGACCCGGAAGACGGCGAACTCCGCTCCGCCCGACCCCAGGGCTCGGACTCGGGCTAAGACCCGGAAGACGGCGAACTCCGCTCCGCCCGACCCCAGGGCTCGGACTCGGGCTAAGACCCGGAAGACGGCGAACTCCGCTCCGCCTGACCCCAGGGCTCGGACTCGGGCTAAGACCCGGAAGACGACGAAACTCCGCCTCGCCCGACCCCAGGGCTCGGACTCCGCCCTGGCCTCGGCCAAACGACCTCCGCCTCGCCCGACCCCAGGGCTCGGACTCGGCCTCGGCAACAGAAGACAGACTCAACCTCGGCTTCGGAGGAGCCCCCACGTCACCCCGCCTAGGGCACAGACCGGCCACGTCAACAGGAAGCGTCATCATCGTCCTACCCCGAATCGACTCGGGTCACGGAGAACAAGACCGGTGTCCCATCCGGCCAGCTCCGCCGGATGGGCAATGATGGCGCTCCACAAGCTCTGTGACGACGGCGGCCCCCAGCTCTCTTACGGAAGTAGGGCGACGTCAGCAAGGACTCGACCGCTCCAACAGTTGTCCCTCCGCCAGGCTCCGTCGCACCTCCGACAGCCACGACATCACGCCAACAAGGTGCCAAGACCTCTCCGGCTGCCACATTGGCATGTACCTAGGGCGCTAGCTCTCTCTCCGCTAGACACGTAGCACTCTGCTACACCCCCCATTATACACCTGGATCCTCTCCTTACGACTATAAAAGGGAGGACCAGGGCCTTCTTAAAGAAGGTTGGCCGCGCGGGACCGAGGACGGGACAGGCGCTCTCTTGGGGCCGCTCGCTTCCCTCACCCGCGTGGACGCTTGTAACCCCCCTACTGCAAGCGCACCCGACCTGGGCGCGGGACGAACACGAAGGCCGCGGGACTTCCACCTCTCTCACGCTCGACTCCGGCCACCTCGCCTCTCCCCCCTTCGCGCTCGCCCACGCGCTCGACCCATCTGGGCTGGGGCACGCAGCACACTCACTCGTCGGCTTTGGGACCCCCTGTCTCGAAACGCCGACAGTTGGCGCGCCAGGTAGGGGCCCGCTGCGTGCTGACGAACAGCTCCTCGTCAAGCTCCAGATGGGCAATCTCCAGCAACCTCTCCGGCCCGGGGCGGTGCTTCGTTTCGGGACTCTTGAGTTCATGTCCTTCGACGGCATCTACGACATGATACTTCTTCCACCGTCGCGCGACAACAACAATGGCGGCCGACAACCCGCTCGCCGGCGGCGGAATCGACGACACCTTCCCCGCGTGGTGGAAGAACAACATTCGAGCTCGCTCCGTTTTCTCCCCCGCCAGCGGAGGAGGAGGCGGGGCCATCAAAGCCAAGCGGGAGGCCGCGCTTCGTTGGCCGTCGAGCGAATCGACGCCCCCGACGCCCCGACGGAAGGCACACCGGACGTCGACCTCGCGTTCAAGACGAAGGCAAGCGCCGTCCCCCCGCGACACGCTGACCCCGAGCAAGAAGACGACGCCGGCGCGCTCGCGGAAAGCCTGCAGGACGTCGCCCTCGTACCTGAGATGACGGTGCAACCAGTCCCCGAAGCGACTACGTCGCTCCTCGTCGACCAAAAGGTACCGACTAACTCCCATCTTACGTCATTTCGACTCGGCCTCAACCCGCCAAACGACCTCGCTTTGGCGGGCGCTCTCATTGAGGCGAGTGCAACCCCACTGGGGTTTCGTATACGGTCACCTTGGGACCGGCTGACGGACGTCTCGACCTACGGGCCCTCTGGGTCCGAGGAAGATGACGACCCCAGCGTCTGTTGGGATTTCTCCGGACTTGGCAACCCCAGTGCCATGCGGGACTTCATGACCGCATGTGACTACTGCCTATCCGACTGTTCCGACGGAAGCCGCAGCCTTGGCGACGAGAGCTGTGGCCCAAGCCGCGAATGTTTCCACATCGAGCTAGGGGATCCCCCCGAAAGCAACCGTCTCGGCATGCCGGAGGACGGTGATCTTCCTAGGCCGGTGCCTCGCGCCGACATCCCACGGGAGCTAGCTGTGGTCCCCGCTCCGGCGGGGGGTTACGACCCACAACTCGAGCAAGTCCGCGAGGCGCAGGCCAGGCTCAACGAGGGAACAGGAGCGCTTGAGCCGATCCGTCGGGACGTCGGGAAGGTATGGGCGGACCAACCCCTGGCCGGAGAAATACGTCACCTGCCCCAAGGTCTCCAGCACCGCGTCGCCAACAATGTCAGGGTCAGGCCGCCGCCCGCATCCAGCGGGGTTGGTCAGAACCTGGCAGCCGCAGCGATGCTCCTCCGCGCGATGCCGGAGCCATCAACCACCGAGGGTCGGCGAATCCAGGGAGAGCTCAAGAATCTCCTGGAAGGCGCTGCGGCCCGACGGGCCGAGAGCACTGCCTCCCGAAGGCAAGGATATCCCTCGGAACCTCATGCCGCGACTTCCCGATTCATGCGGGAAGCCTCGGTCTACACCGGGCGCACGCGCAACACCGCGCCTGCGGCCCCGGGCCACCTCGGCAACGAGCACCATCGACGCGACCGTCGGGCCCACCTCGACGAAAGGGTGCGCCGAGGCTACCACCCCAGGCGTGGGGGGCGCTACGACAGCGGGGAGGATCGGAGTCCCTCGCCCGAACCACCCGGTCCGCAGGCCTTCAGTCGGGCCATCCGACGGGCGCCATTCCCGACCCGGTTCCGACCCCCGACTACTATCACGAAGTACTCGGGGGAAACGAGACCGGAACTGTGGCTCGCGGACTACCGCCTTGCCTGCCAACTGGGTGGGACGGACGACGACAACCTCATCATCCGTAACCTCCCCCTGTTCCTCTCCGACACTGCTCGCGCCTGGTTGGAGCACCTGCCTCTGGGGCAGATCTCCAACTGGGAAGAGTTGGTCCAAGCCTTCGCTGGGAATTTCCAGGGCACGTACGTGCGCCCCGGGAATTCCTGGGACCTTCGAAGCTGCCGGCAACAGCCGGGGGAGTCGCTCCGGGACTACATCCGGCGATTCTCGAAGCAGCGCACCGAGCTGCCCAACATCACCGACTCGGATGTCATCGGCGCGTTCCTCGCCGGCACCACTTGCCGCGACCTGGTGAGCAAGCTGGGTCGCAAGACCCCCACCAGGGCGAGCGAGCTGATGGACATCGCCACCAAGTTCGCCTCTGGCCAGGAGGCGGTCGAGGCTATCTTCCGAAAGGACAAGCAGCCCCAGGGCCGCCCATCGGAAGAGGCTCCCGAGGCGTCTACTCCGCGCGGCGCCAAGAAGAAAGGCAAGAAGAAGTCGCAATCGAAACGCGACGCCGCTGACACAGACCTTGTCGCCGCCGCCGAGTACAAGAACCCTCGGAAGCCCCCTGGAGGTGCGAACCTCTTCGACAAGATGCTCAAGGAGTCGTGCCCCTACCATCAGGGGGCCGTCAAGCACACCCTCGAGGAGTGCATTATGCTTCGGCGTCACTTCCACAGGGCCGGGCCACCCGCCGAGGGTGGCAGGGCCCGCGGCGACGACAAGAACGAAGATCACCAAGCAGGAGAGTTCCCCGAGGTCCGCGACTGCTTCATGATCTATGGAGGGCATGCGGCGAATGCCTCGGCTCGGCATCGCAAGCAAGAGCGCCGGGAGGTCTGCTCGGTGAAGGTGGCGGCGCCAGTCTACCTAGACTGGTCCGACAAGCCCATCACCTTCGACCAGCCCGACCACCCCGACCATGTGTCGAGCCCGGGGAAATACCCGCTCGTCGTCGACCCCGTTGTCGGCAATGTCAGGCTCACCAAGGTCCTGATGGATGGAGGCAGCTGCCTCAACATCATCTACGCCGAGACTCTCAAGCTCCTGCGCATCGATCTGTCCTCCGTCCGAGCAGGCGCTGCGCCCTTCCACGAGATCATCCCTGGGAAGCGCGTCCAGCCCCTCGGGCAACTCGACCTCCCCGTCTGCTTCGGAACGCCCTCCAACTTCCGAAGGGAGACCCTGACGTTCAAGGTGGTCGGGTTCCGAGGAACTTACCACGCCGTACTAGGGAGGCCATGTTACGCGAAGTTCATGGCCGTCCCCAACTACACCTACCTGAAGCTCAAGATGCCGGGCCCCAACGGGGTCATCACCGTCGGCCCCACGTACAAACACGCGTTCGAATGCGACGTGGAGTGCGTGGAGTACGCCGAGGCCCTCGCCGAGTCCGAGGCCCTCATCGCCGACCTGGAGAACCTCTCCAAGGAGGTGCCAGACGTGAAGCGCCATGCCGGCAACTTCGAGCCAGCAGAGACGGTTAAGGTCGTCCCTCTTGACCCCAGTGGCGACACCACCAAGCAGATCCGGATCGGTTCCGGGCACGACCCCAAATAGGCAGCAGTGCTCGTCGACTTTCTCCGCGCAAACGCCGACGTCCTTGCGTGGAGTCCCTCGGACATGCCCGCCATACCGAGGGATGTCGCCAAACACTCGCTGGATATCCGGGCCGGAGCCCGATCCGTCAGACAGCCTCTGCGCCTCGGTCATCAAGGAAGGGTCGGCCTCGCCTTGGCAGAGCCCGACCCTCCCTCGGGGGCTAAAAAGGGGGAAACCCTCTGCGTCAAGATCGGGCATACTCCTCCGTGTCAAAAAATTTCAATCAAAAAAGGGGCCTCTTGCGCCCTCCCGGCTACGTTCTCCCGGCTATGTCAGAAGCAGGGTCTCGAGGAGCGAACGCGGGTACATGTAAATGGCAAGGCCGACTGAGCCGAGGAGCTCCTGTGCCTCCGGGTTAGGGATACCTCACTCATCACCTGCCACGAAGAATGGCCCGACTCGAGAAGCCACCCTATTATTGACAAGCCAGGACGAACATGCAGATGGAAAGAAAGGAGAGTACGACTCCATGCAAGAAAGACAAAGTGTTCAGGCCTCAACGGCCGCGGTGAGACGCACATCCAACAAGAAACTGTTCAAACAAGAATTAGGCGCCGCCTTGGGAAGGAGCCGCGCCCTCAGCTCCATCCCCGCCGTCGATGGGGTCCATCTCGGCCTCCGGTAACGTCGCAGGGGGAAGGATCTCCGCCTCAAAGGTGGTCGCCAGCACCGCGCTCGGACCCGCGGCGACCGCGTCGAGCCGTTGGACCTCCGCTAGGGCAGCATCGTCTTCGTCAGGAAGACAGTACCCCTCACTAACCCGCTCCAGGTCCACAACGTAGTGGGAAGCAAGCACGGCGAAGGCCCGCCTGACGCCGTGGTGTAACGCTTCGCGGACTCTGCCGCACGCGTGATCACCCAAGGCTCGAAGGCGGCTCTGAGGGGAGCTTCCTGAAGGGACGTCGCCGGAGCCGAGGACACGATAAAAGTCTGAGACGGCCTCGGACATAGCCGCAAGGTCCGCACCCCTCTGCTCGGCAGCTCCGGCAAGCGCCTCAGCAAGCGCCTTGGCGGACTCGTCAAGGGCGGACTCAAGCTCTGCAAGCAACCAGGAGAAATACCTCAAGCACAAGCAAAGGAAACGGACAAGAAAGAGAACCAGGGAGGAGCAAGACGTACCTCCGGCTCGGGCACGATGCTCCGAGGCCGCGACCTGGGCCGCGGCTAAGTCAGCCGCAAGGGTCTCGGCACGGCTTTCGGCCTCGGCAGCCCGGCCCTGAGATCGGTCCCGTTCCTCGACGACCTGGGCGAGCTCCGATCGCTGCCGTTGCGCCTCCGCACGCGCTGCAGCCGCCTCGGCTCTCAGGTCGGCGCAGAGCAGCTGGAGGTCCGCCACCTTGGCATCCTGCTGGGAAAGGCGCGCGGTAGCCCCGGCGAGCGAGGACCTCAGGGATCGCAGCGAGCCCCAGACATCAACCTCGCGGCGGATGAACGACGACTTGGCGGCGCTCCGGTCCGACAGATCCTGGGGAAAGGAAACAGGGTGTCACGACGGGTGTCTCGCCCACAGAAGGAAAAAAGGGTATGCCCGAAACCGCTACTTGGAGGATTTTGGGGACGTCTCTGCAGAAAACCTCCAGCGATGACCGGAGCGACCCCACCGTAGCCTCTGCGCACTCGCGGAGCTCACCCCAGGACTGGTCCTCCTGCTCATCATCGAGAACGAAGACGGGGTCCGAGGCCCCGCGGGTCTAGAATCGGAGCAACGGGCGCCGGGCCTCGGGGCTCCGCCGCACAGCGATGAGGCTGCCGCCCGGCTGGACGGATTGCGCGTCCACGCCCACCTCTTCTGAAGTCTTGGGCGCCGACGCATCAGCCATCCCGACGCTGGCGGCAACTGGACGCCCTTCGACAGGGACGGTGGCAACCTCGGCGGTGGCAGGCGCCGGCATGACCGGCACGACAGGCGAACTCAGGGCCGCGTGGGCGTCAGCCGCCTCCTCAACCACGATAGCCGCCTCGGCTGAAGAGCCGGCCTCGGGAGCCCGCTCCTCAGAGATTGGCGACGCCCGAGCCCCCAGTGGTGAAGTACCCCGCGAAAGGGTCGGTGGAATGGTGCTGGCCACACAATTCGGCGCCGTCTTGAGGGCCTTCCGAGGTGCCAGGTCGGTCTGGCCATGACTTCGCTTGCTGGATACAAAAAAAAGAGGAGAGGAGGAAAGAAAAGATCACGACCGAGACATATGAATGGGAAGCCAAGACGAAGACATTCCGAGATACTCACCCACTTCGGGCCATGATCCACCGCGCCTGGGGGGAGCCTTCTTGGATCTCGGCTCCCGAAACAGCCGCCGAGGTCCGCTCCGCCGGCACCTTCGGCACCACCCTTGCTTGGGGCGCCCGGGAAGCGAATTCCCCGGGCACGGCCGCGACGACTTGAGGGTCACCCCCATGCGCCGCCGCCACGAGCGGCGGCCCCTGGGGAACAGACGCCTTGGCCTGGACCACCGGAGCTGCCTCAGCTCCCCCGGTTGAGGGGTCAGGTGACCTCTCGGTTCGCCCCCGTGCCTCGGGTCGGGAGCCCGACGCGCCGACTTCGGGGGCTGACGGAGTCGGCCCGCTCGGGGGCTGGCTCGACGGCTCCTGGCCACACCCCAAGCTGGGGCTGAGGCCGAGACGGGCGGCCATGTCGTCCTCTTCATCATCATCATCGTTATCATCGTCGTCGGGCGTCTCCGGCGACGGCTCCCTCGGGAGTCCGTCCCTCTCCTGCTGGCGACGGCGCTTCTCCAAGGCGTCCCGAGCCCGCCTCCGCTCGCGGGCCCGGGCCTTCTCCGCGTCCTTCTTTTTCTTCTTCTCCTCCGCGGCGACCCGCCTCGCTGCACGGTCCACCGCGTCCTCCGGGACCCGTGGCTGGGAGGGTTTGTGCCACCCCACATCCTAAAAGGAGGGGAGAAAGGAACCCGGTCATAAGGACCCGGGGCGACCCGATATACGAAGAAGGAAGGAGCGAACACTCACCAAAGTCACACACCCCTGGTCGGGGCGCATCCGAAGCTGGGAGTATGCGTGGGGGTCCGGCTCCCCCATCGCAGCCGACACCCGCCATTGGAGGGCGTTGAAGGGTAGAGGATCAGGGGGACATTCGTGAGCCCTCCCAGTCAGCCTCCGGGGTCATCTCCCAGAGCGGCAGCCGCCGCTCCGCCAATGGAAGCACCCTCCGACGGTGGATAGCGGCGATCACTCCCGCAGCGGTAAGTCCCCCCTCCCGCAACTCCTTCAGGGCTTGGAGAAGGGGTTCGAGATTTTTCTGCCTCTCGTGCGGGGTCCCGTGGCGCCAGGCGTCGGTGGCAGCCGTGACCACTCGCTGGGAAAACGGTGGGAGCAACTCACCGTCATTCCGGAGGTAGAACCACCGGCGCTGCCACCCCTTGTTCGAAGGCGCAAGAGTGGCCGGAATGTACTGCAGCGCCCGCGACTGCCTCAACAAGAGAATGCAGCCGCCGGTCCGCACCGCGGCACGGATCCTCCTCTCCCCCGTCGACAAGGCGAAAGGCTCGGCGAGGAAGAGATGAGTCCACAAATCCCAATGAGGAGCGATCCCCAAGTATCCTTCGCATACCGCTACGAAGATAGCGGCCTGCGAGATGGAGTTGGGGGAGAGGTTGTGCAACTCCACCCCGTAGTGGAATAGGATGGCCCGCATAAAGCGGCCCGTCGGCACACCAAATCCCCGCTCATGGAAGGAGACGAAGCTCACGACATACCCCGGCGATGGGGACGGAGCGGCTCCGCCCACGGGAGGAATCCACTCTGGCCGCTGCTTGTCGGTGAGGGGGCGGAGCAAACCTTCGCCGACCAGCTCCTCCAGATCACTCGCCGTCACCGTGGAGAAGGGCCACGGATCGCGCGGGGGGATTATGGTCACTCGATCCGCCATCACCAAAATGGAGAAGATGGCGGTGCGGGGGACAGGGAGAGCGGTTTCTCTCTTCCCCGACTAAAGTTTCCCGGGTTGCGAAAACCTAAAGGGAAAAGAAGGGAGCAGAGCGAAGAACCGTCACCGGACCCCCTCTCAAGTATATGAAGGCCAGGGCGAAGCCGTTTCCAGCACACCGCCTGGACCGGACGCGGGATTCGAAAAGCGCGAAGCGGTACAGCCGTTCCTCAAACGGCTCGCGCACGCGTAACAGCCACCCCGCCAACCACTCGCCCTGTCGCATTAACTCCGCGGCGGGACACGCGGCGCCTCTGGCGGGAGAAGCGCGCGACGCTTCACCTTCGCCGTAATAACCGCGTCAAAAAGAGGTACGCCACGTCGTTCGATTTCGTTTCCTTTTCCTTTTTCCTCTTTCTCTATCTCTTGCAACAGGGACCGGGAAAGGGGGATACCCCGAAAAGGATCCTTTTCCGCGAAGGAACCGGGCTCCGAGCCCCCCCTACTGATCAGGGGTTCGAAGACTGGCCCTCCGAAGGGTTCAACAGTCGCCTCAGATCGCGTGGGCCCGACACCCACTACTGGTCAGGGGTTCGAAGGCCAGCCCCCCGAAGGGCTCCATGGCCGCCTCAGGCTACTCGGGCTCCGCGCCCATTACTGATCAGGGGTTCGAAGGCTGGCCCCCGAAGGGTTCACAGTCGCCTCAGACACCGAGCGAGGGATGACCAGGGGTACGTTCGATACATAACCGAGGCTCGGGCTGCGCTCCCGAGGTACCCTAGGACATTTCCGAGACCAGCGGGAACGATCTTGTAACGGAATCCCATCGGAGGGAGGCATCGAGCCCTCGGACCCCGTCGCCAGGGGACCGGGTCCGGCAAATCACCCGCAGGTACTTTTGGGCGTGCCTCTGGGCCCCTAGCCGACCCCCAACGAACGGGGCACGGACGCCCACTCGGATTACCCGCTTGCAGCTCACCGGAGACACCATGTTCGGTGCCCATCGAGGGTAACATGGCGCACTCCCCCCCTCCTCCTTGCGGAAAGGCGACGTAGGGGCGTATGTAAAAAGTTGAGTCTGTCCCTGATCGTCCTCTCGCCCTGTGCAGAGGCTCGGGGGCTGCTCTCGCAAAAACCGGCTCCGGCCAAACCGTTGACAGCGTCAACATACCAGCCCGAGAGCTTGGGCCCCGACCGTGCACCCGGGCTACGGCCAGTTCGCATGAGGGAACGACCAGACCAGCCGAAGCATTACGCAAGGTATTAAGACCTCGAAGGAGTGTAACCACTCCTCCGAGGCCTCGGGGGCTACACCCGGCGGGTGCGCTCGCGCGCACCCACCGGAACAAAATGCAACCGAGAATGGCTGGTCCCCTTGCAAAAAAGTGCGACGAAAGCCTCCAAGCGAGTGCTAACACTCCCTTCGAGGCTCGGGGGCTACTGTCGGGGACCATAATTAGGGGTACCCTCAAGACGCCTAATTCTCAGCTGGTAACCCCCATCAGCATAAAGCTGCAAAGGCCTGATGGGTACGATTAAGTCAGGGATCAGTCCACACGAGTGACTCGATCACGCTTCATCCGAGCCTAGCCTCGGCCAAGGGCAGCCGACCTCGAGAGACTTCCGTCTCGCCCGAGGCCCCCCTTTTTACGGCGGACACATCACCGGCTCGCCCGAGGCCTTGGCTTCGCTCAGAAGCAACCCTGACTAAATCGCCACACCGACTGACCGAGTTGCAGGAGCATTTAACGCAAAGAGTGAGTCAGACAGACAGTCAGGCCTTGCCAAAGGCGCCACGACGAACTCCGCTCCGCCCGACCCCAGGGCTCGGACTCGGGCTAAGACCCGGAAGACGGCGAACTCCGCTCCGCCCGATCCCAGGGCTCGGACTCGGGCTAAGACCCGGAAGACGGCGAACTCCGCTCCGCCCGACCCCAGGGCTCGGACTCGGGCTAAGACCCGGAAGACGGCGAACTCCGCTCCGCCCGACCCCAGGGCTCGGACTCGGGCTAAGACCCGGAAGACGGCGAACTCCGCTCCGCCCGACCCCAGGGCTCGGACTCGGGCTAAGACCCGGAAGACGACGAAACTCCGCCTCGCCCGACCCCAGGGCTCGGACTCCGCCCTGGCCTCGGCCAAACGACCTCCGCCTCGCCCGACCCCAGGGCTCGGACTCGGCCTCGGCAACAGAAGACAGACTCAACCTCGGCTTCGGAGGAGCCCCCACGTCACCCCGCCTAGGGCACAGACCGGCCACGTCAACAGGAAGCGTCATCATCGTCCTACCCCGAATCGACTCGGGTCACGGAGAACAAGACCGGCGTCCCATCCGACCAGCTCCGCCGGATGGGCAATGATGGCGCTCCACAAGCTCTGTGACGACGGCGGCCCCCAGCTCTCTTACGGAAGCAGGGCGACGTCAGCAAGGACTCGACCGCTCCAACAGCTGTCCCTCCGCCAGGCTCCGTCGCACCTCCGACAGCCACGACATCACGCCAGCAAGGTGCCAAGACCTCTCCGGCTGCCACATTGGCATGTACCTAGGGCGCTAGCTCTCTCTCCGCTAGACACGTAGCACTCTGCTACACCCCCCATTGTACACCTGGATCCTCTCCTTACGACTATAAAAGGGAGGACCAGGGCCTTCTTAGAGAAGGTTGGCCGCGCGGGACCGAGGACGGGACAGGCTCTCTCTTGGGGCCGCTCGCTTCCCTCACCCGCGTGGACGCTTGTAACCCCCCTACTGCAAGCGCACCCGACCTGGGCGCGGGACGAACACGAAGGCCGCGGGACTTCCACCTCTCTCACGCTCGACTCCGGCCACCTCGCCTCTCCCCCCTTCGCGCTCGCCCACACGCTCGACCCATCTGGGCTGGGGCACGCAGCACACTCACTCGTCGGCTTTGGGACCCCCCTGTCTCGAAACGCCGACAAGCAATATTCCGCCCATAAGGAAAAATCTTCATCTCACGAGCTAAGCGAGACGTAAACATGTCCTCGTCGGCCGCCCGGGGGATCAGAACATTCCTCGGCCAGCGACCCCCGGTAACCTCCAGCATTCTCGCTGAAGATTCCCGGAGCTCGGGCGAAGACATCATTCCCCCGAGGGCCGCACAAGTTCCCATTAAATCCACAGCAAAGCGATCGGAGACCCCCAACCCCTCAACTGCAGTACCTAGTTTTCTCTTTTTAATGACCGTCACAGCTCCCCGTGATGGACCCTCCTCAACCGCGGTCGCTGCCTTCTTTCCTCGGCGATCGATAGTAGTAACAGCGTCGTCTCCTGGGTAACCGCCATATGGCAGACGGTTCAACTCGAAGACACGGTTCAGATGAACATTGGAACCGCGAATATCCCAACTCCGCAAAGCTTGCGTCCTCGGCACATACCGCCCCACAATCCTCACTGCCCCATCCTCTACTTCACGCACAAACGCGGCTGGGTTCCGGCTGCGCAAATCCAAAGTGAAGGCAGGACTTTGCACCAACTGCCCACCCAAGGTAGGTATCTGGCGAGGGCATACTTCGCCAAGCACCTAGTCGTGCGCCAAGGGCCATACTCCATAACCGATGAACTCCTCAACCAGATCACGCCCGCTACTCATGCGGGCAGCATACCGGAGGGCCCCTTCGTCCTCATCGTCCTCCGCCACCTCAAATGGTGGGAATGCCATGTAACAGTGGGAGCACATGACGGCCGCAGGGAGCCCTGGGAGGTCTTCGACTTCCCCTCCCGAGACATAAAACCAATAGTCCCACCAGTTGCCCCACTTGTTCCAAGCGCAGGGGACTATTTCCACGACTTCCACCAAGGTCTTTCCGGTTCTCGGTGTGAAGGTGCACGATCCAAATTGTGCAATCTCATCTCTAATTTTCCTCTTTTGCCAGTGCAGACAATAGTTTTTGGCAAAGACCTCCACGAACGACTGATTGTCGTACGAAGTCACCGCCCACACATACTTCGCCAAGGCAACCACGACGTTTGGTGTCAACTGGTGGACCTGGACGTCGAACCTTTGCAGGACCTCCGCCACGAAACGATGTGCCGATAGGCGAAGGCTGGCGATAAAGAATGCCTCGAACACAACTAATTCGCCCTCAGGCTCAGGAATCTCCTCAGCGCCCGGGACGCGCCCAACACCGTCACTAAAGTACCTCAGCTGCTGCATCTCCTGCACGCGAACCGAGGAAATCCTCGAGGTGCCGAACTCCACCGTATGGCCCGGCTGCAATTCCATCGCCGCCAAATCGCTCTGGGTGTCCTCGAGCGACGGATCGGTCGATGACGTGCTCGCAGCAGACAAGGAAGAAGACATTACTACGTACCGTCGGCGGCGGCGCGCGGTCTGCTTGACGTGGGCCAGATCTCTGAAGCAGAAGAACAAGGAGGGCAGGTGAGCGGGCGGGCGGTTTGAAAAAAGTTAGGGTTTTCCAGCGCACGCAAGGGTAAGAAACAGCCCCGGCCACGCCGACTTTTATAGAAAGGGCACGGCGCTTCGGGAAACACGCAGTCCAACAGTGCCACGTCCATCAGCAGTCACCTAAAAAACCCCGCGGGACCACTTCGAGCGAGGGCAGCGTCTCCACCATCTACCGATGTCTTTGGCACCAGATGACTTAGTCGAACTGGTCCCTTGTAGGGTAAATGTTGGAGCGAAGGCGGAGACGCTACCCTTAGCTCGATGCCTTCGTCGATTTGCTACAACATCGAAGACCGCCCCTGAACGAGCCGAGGGCGCCCGCCGGATGAAGACCGACGCGGTCGGCCTTCGTCCCCTCCATTGCAAGACGAAGGCAGGGCTCCGTCGAAGTCTGCCAATCCCACATTCTCATCGCGTCTGGAGGCCCATGTAGGATTCGGCCCACGTAACGGGCCCCATACGGATAAGCATGTTACGGGCCTCATCTGTAATAGTCTTTTCTGTAATGACGGTCTGTAATCTCCCCTTATATGAATATTTTGATGATAGTCCGGGTATCCGAGGGCATAAACGTCCTTGCCAGGAGATGGTGGGCACTTGGGTGCCTATAAATACCCCGTAAAGTGCCCTCGAGTGGCCAGATTAATAGAGCAATCACTATTCTTCGTTGCACCTTGCAAATTTTCTTTCCACTCTTCCGTTGGATCTACTTGCACAGAAAAGTGAGTACGAACAGTGAGAGGCTGTAAAATACATTTTTTTTTGCATCTAGATGCAAAGAATTTTTTTCCCGAATCTGGGAGCTCAGTCGGAAGAAACACATGCATAAAGGCGGCCGCCCCGCGTGTATGAGGTACAAATGGGCGTCCCGTCTCCAACTCGGCCCAGCGATTCGAGAACAGAAGGGCCTGCGTAAACGCTCTGGAAGTTGGGGCCCAGCCCAGAATTTAATTCTGCGCACTT
The DNA here is from genome assembly GCF_902167145.1 of Zea mays. Lineage (NCBI taxonomy): Eukaryota > Viridiplantae > Streptophyta > Magnoliopsida > Poales > Poaceae > Zea > Zea mays. The sequence continues at coordinate 15,728,772 of NC_050100.1, forward strand.
GTTCTCTTCTCCTACTTCCAAAATATAGAGCGCGTTGGCGCTCGGGGTGAATTTTTTTTTTAAATGAAACTGAAGAGCTTCGCCGCAAGATATCGTAGACGAGACTGCTAATCAAAGGAAGCAAACATAGCAAAGTGTTGGTATGCACTCGAGACTGTTGTCTTCCTGGGTGGATTGTGCGCTGGTTAGGGAACCGATCGATATAATTCTGACACAGCTTCTTGCATTTGCGTATAGGAGTGAAAGAACTGGTTTGTTCGTGTCTCCATGTTCAATGCATCTGAGCCTAAAATGTTGGTGGGCCTTTTTGTTTTGAAGCTAGCAGCTGCAATTCCAAGTGAATTTGGTTTATGATTTTTTTTTGAACTCGAATTCTTCATCTGCGAGTTTTGCCTCATTTCATCCTCCTTTTATTACCAGATTAAACAGCGTGTTCTGAATGATGGCCTCCCTGTATCTTGATACTACCGAGTAGTTCCCTTCTCCAGATAGCGTCCAGACAGAGTAGAGTATTGACTGGCCGCTCATCCCATGCTGGTTGGACACTAGCTATAGAAAATCAGGTTGTTTTTATCCACCATGATTCAAAGTGGCCGGAAACAATGGTAGAAATCAAGACAAAATTACAGCACATGGTTACTGGGACCAACACGATACTTGTAAGGCTGATCTTACGTAGAGTTCATAGATTAATTAATTTTACTAAAACAATTCGTGAGAGACTGCACGTGCGGATGCAGTGGTCTGTCTAGCTAGAGGGTAACGGAGTCGGATAACGTGAGTGGTGATGGAACTGCATGGGCATGGAAAAAAATTCTGCACGGCCGTGCCGCACAGAGGCTGCGCTGCGGCATCGGTCCCGATTAATGACGCGTGGCAGAGAACTGCATCGTATGACCAAGGACAACAGCGCTCGTAAGCAGCTCCATTACGGCTCAGCTCTATTTTTTTTTTGCGCTCGGCTCGGTTTAGTATTTGCGTAACGCATCGTCTTCTATCTGGTCGAAACAAACCTACAGTCGTCATCTCCCAGACACCACGCCGCCGCCATCGATCTCAGCCACCACGTCGTCGCCATCGATCCCAGCCACCACGACGTCGTCGTCGCTCCGGCCACCGCATTTCAAACTTCAGTGTTGGTTATGATCAATCTTCAACCATGGCGATTCCAGTGATGCAAGGTGGGAATGCTAATGCCACAATGCCATGCTTTAATATGTACATGAGCTCTTCTGTCATGGATGCTGGTGGTATACAAGGAGGATACACAAGTCTATTACTTGGAGTTGATCAAGATGCTGCATCAGCTGTTAGAAAATTACATTTTGATGGAGTGCCAAATAATGAAAATATATGACTGTACTCTTGGATTTTATTTTGTATAAGAAATCAAACTCTCTGAATTTCATATGGGAATGCAAGTTTCATGTTACTCTGGCTTATTTTCATAATTGTAATATGGTGGAACCATTTTAACTGCAAGCTGGTGTATTTTGTTTAATTTTGTTTATTCTGCAAGCTGCTGCAAGTGCAAGTGCAAGGCCAAGAGTGTGTCCTCTGCTTCTGCACACGATGAACCGAGCCGAATACAAAGACAGGTGGAGCCGAGTGCAAAAACAAACAGAGCCGAGCCGTCAGGAAGCCTGCTTAGGAGCGTTGTTGTCTTTAGCCATACGATGCACTTTCATATATGCCACGCGTCATCAATCGAGACAGATGCCGCAGCGCAGCCGCTGTGCGGCACCGCCGTGCAGAATTTTTTTTCCATGGGCATGGGCTGGTATCGATTTGCGATGTGATCGACTGCCCTTTAATTAATACAAAAAAAATACTGCAGGGAACTCTCTACAGTCATTGCTTCAAAAAAAAAAAGTGATCGACTGCACGCAAGGCACTCCATCCAAACTCATAGCAAGGTGGTTGATTAATTCCCGAACCAATCGACGCCAAAGCAGCAACCCAACCGACTTTAGATTGCAAAGCCAATGGTTGCAGGCAGATATATATATCTGCAAGGCCGGCCTATTGCAAGAACATCACATAGCATCGCACGGCACCCATGTAGCGTAGGCATGCATGCATGGCAGGCACACCAGGCAGTCCACAACAGAACGGTGGTCTACGTCTACGGTCTACCTGCTGGCCATGCACGCCAGGCCCATGAGCTGCTCGAAGCGGCGGGCGTCGCAGGGGATCCGCAGCACGCCGGGCTGCCCGTACCCGTACTGCCGCTCGGCCATCTCCAGCAGCCCCACCATGCGAGGCTCGTTGAGCAGCGCCACCGGCACAAGGACAGTCTCGTCCTCGTCGCCGCCGTCGCCGTCATCGCCACCGACGAGCCGCATGGGCACATACCCTCTCGGCTTCGCGCCGCCGCGGACCGGCGAGGATCCCGCCTGCTTGCTCGCTGCCGCCGCCGCCGCCACCGCCGCCTGCTTTCTCCACAGCACCTTCGCCATATATACGGTGCGCGCGCGCCTCGTCCTGCGGTTGAAGTCACCGTGCAGTTACGACGTCGTCGTACGTACCAGCAATGGCACTGGCGCGCGGCGGCAACCGTGCAGCTGGCTAGTTGGGTGGTGGGCACGCCACACCGTTTATATAGAGAGACAGAGGGGAAGGAAAGGTGACGGGATTGTCAAGGGTGATCTGCAGATGGTAGCTGCTGGCTGCGAAAAGAAAAGAAAAGGTCGCATTGGATTTGGCGTGCAGGTCTTTTCGCGGCCGGCTCGCTCGTGCGAAAGGTTTGCACGAGACCACGCTGACGGCTTTCGGTCGACCGAGACCGATAGCCATAGGCCCATAGCCTGACGACGAACTGCCGTTTCTACACCTCAGCTGTCTAGCTATTATTACAGTCAGCAACTGTTCCTCTCCGTGGGCCGCGGACGGAGAAAACAAGCTAACGAAGTATTATTAAGACGTACCTATAGTAGTCGGTAACTTGTAAAGATGCACCGTTAGTAGCGCTCGGCTCAGATGATGCGCCACCGGTTCTTCACGCGCCAAGTGTTCGGAGGCTTTGCGATTCTTCTAGCTAGCCGCTGGGTCAATGATGCGGACAGAGTGCATCGGGTACACGGTCAATCCGGTCACAATCTCCCAATTTCCTCCTCCCTGCTTTTGGTAGACCAATGGCAGGTCCATGTACTGTTTCGTTGATTGGATATGAAGCTGGAATTGGATGAGATGGGAAAAGGGACTCCTTCTGAGCAACATGTTAACCTTGACCACCATGTGCGCTAGAAAAATAGATCCTATTTTTTTATAAAAAAACACACATCGGGACAACAATTTGACACTCTCTTCGTTCAAAACTATAAGATGTTTTATATTTTTAAGATGGTTTTTCTATGTATCTAGATACTGTACGTATTCCTTGTTAGAATCTATACTGTCTAGGATCGATTCCTAAGTCCCTAGAATACCAATCCGTAACTGAAAGTAAAATCTTGATGACGTGTAGATCTGATCTACTGATCTACTGAGAGGAACGGAGAAACACACCTTTGTTGCTGTTGCTATCTTTATATCGTCGTCCTGCAGAGAAGCAGCAGGCATCGGGATCCGAGCCGCTGTAGGTTGTCGCGTTTCCAAACACTCCGACGCCTAGGCGATGGGGGCCTCTGGGGACTAGGGTTTTGGGGCGAGGTACTAGCGTTAGTCTTTCCTGCGACCCCTTAGTCCTATATATAGCGTCGTGTGTCTGGGGGCTCCAACCGAGGTTAGCGTGGGCCCTCCCGATCAAGGGCCCGATTAAAGGAACGATAGTTGGGTTAAGTCCAATCCAGTCTCTATTGACCGGCTGTAGAGGACACACCCAACAATCTCCCCTTTGTTCTCTACATTCCTTGTACTCAACTTTTCTGGATTCCATCTGATAGTCGCCTAGAGGGGGGGGTGAATAGGGCGAAACTGAAATTTACAAATATAAACACAACTACAAGCCGGGGTTAGCGTTAGTAATAATGAATGAGTCCGCAAGAGAGGGCGCAAAACAAATCCCAAGCGAATAAGCAAATGAGACACGGAGATTTGTTTTACCGAGGTTCGGTTCTTGCAAACCTACTCCCCGTTGAGGAGGCCACAAAGGCCGGGTCTCTTTCAACCCTTCCCTCTCTCAAACGGTCCCACGGACCGAGTGAGCTTCTCTTCTCTAATCAAAGCCGGGAACAAAACTTCCCCGCAAGGGCCACCACACAATTGGTGCCTCTTGCCTTGATTACAATGGAGTTGTGATCTCAAGAACAAGTGAGAAAGAAAAGAAGCAATCCAAGCGCAAGAGCTCAATTGAACATGGCAAATCTCTCTCTCTAGTCACTAGGGTTTTGTGTGGAATTGGAGAGGATTTGATCTCTTTGAATGTGTCTAGAATTGAATGCCTAGCTCTTGTAAGTGGTTGAGAAGTGGAAAACTTGGATGGCAATGAATGTGGGGTGGTTGGGGTATTTATAGCCCCAACCACCAAAAGTGACCGTTGACTGGAGGCGTCTGCTCGATGGCGCACCGGACAGTCCGGTGCCCCTGCCACGTCATCATTGCCGTTGGATTCTAGCCGTTGGAGCTTCTGACTTGTGGGCCCGCCTGGGTGTCCGGTGCACACCGGACATGCACTGTTTGATGTCCGGTGCACCGGTATGGGCAGCCCTGACGTCTGCGCGCGCTGCGCGCGCATTTAATGCTGCGCAGGGAGCCGTTGGCGCCGCAGAGAGCCGTTGCTCCGCTGGCACACCGGACAGTTCGGTGCACACCGGACAGTCCGGTGAATTATAGCGGAGCGGCTGTCGTGAAAACCCGAGGATGACGAGTTCCGGAGGTCGCGGTTCGTTGGCGCACCGGACATGTCCGGTGCACACCGGACAGTCCGGTGAATTATAGCGCGCCGGCTTCCGAGAATTCCCGAAGGCGAAGAGTTTGAGTCTGAGTCCCCTGGTGCACCGGACAGGTACTGTTTACTGTCCGGTGGCACACCGGACAGTCCGGTGCGCCAGACCAGGGGTGCCCTCGGTTGCCCCTTTGCTCCTTTATTGAATCCAAAACTTGGTCTTTTTATTGGCTGAGTGTGAACCTTTTTTCACCTGTATAACTTATACACTAGAGCAAACTAGTCAGTCCAATATTTGTGTTGGGCAATTCAACCACCAAAATTATTTAGGAACTAGGTGTAAGCCTAATTCCCTTTCAATCTCCCCCTTTTTGGTGATTGATGCCAACACAAACCAAAGCAAATATAGAAGTGCATAATTGAACTAGTTTACATAATGTAAGTGCAAAGGTTACTTGGAATTGAGCCAATATAACTACTTACAAGATATGCAAGGAATGTTTCTTTCTTATATAACATTTTGGACCACGTTTGCACCACATGTTTTGTTTTTGCAAATTCTTTTTGTAAATCCATTTCAAAGATCTTTTGCAAATAGTCAAAGGTACATGAATAAGAGTTTGCAAAGCATTTTCAAGATTTGAAATTGTCTCCCCCTATTTCAAATGCTTTTCCTTTGACTAAACAAAACTCCCCCTAAAAGAGATCCACCTCTTAGTGTTCAAGAGGGTTTTGATATACCATTTTTGAAATACTACTTTCTCCCCCTTTTGAACACAATAGGATACCAAATGATAAAGACTTTTGGAAAGCACTAAGTTTTTGAATTTGGTGGTGGTGGTGCGGTCCTTTTGCTTTGGGCTCATTTCTCCCCCTTTTTGGCATGAATCGCCAAAAACGGAATCATTAGAGCCCTCAAAGTAATTTCTTCCCCTTTGGTCAAAAAGTAAATGAGTTAAGATTATACCAAAGATGAAGTCCGGTCCTTTTGCTTTTGAGCATTTACTCTCTCCCCCAAGGATGAAATCCTTTTCTTTGATGCTCATTTCTCCCCAAGGAATAGAGAGTTGCTCGGAGTGATGGCGAAGCATGAGTTACGGAGTGGAAGCCTTTGTCTTCGCCGAAGACTCCAATTTCCTTTCAATATACCTATGACTTGGTTTGAAATAGACTTGAAAACACATTAGTCATAGCATATAGAAGAGATATGATCAAAGGTATTCAAATGAGCTATGTGTGCAAGCTTAGCAAAAGAAATTTCTAGAATCAAGAATATTGAGCTCATGCCTAAGTCTGGTAAAAGATTGTTCATCAAGTGGCTTGGTAAAGATATCGGCTAATTGATCTTTAGTATTAATGTAAGAAATCTCGATATCCCCCTTTTGTTGGTGATCCCTAAGAAAATGATACCGAATGGCTATGTGCTTAGTGCGGCTATGCTCGACGGGATTGTCGGCCATTTTGATTGCACTCTCATTATCACATAGCAAAGGGACTTTGGTTAATTTGTAACCGTAGTCCCGCAGGGTTTGCCTCATCCAAAGCAATTGCGCGCAACAATGTCCTGCGGCAATGTACTCGGCTTCGGCGGTGGAAAGAGCGACCGAATTTTGCTTCTTTGAAGCCCAAGACACCAAGGATCTTCCCAAGAACTGGCAAGTCCCTGATGTGCTCTTCCTATTGATTTTGCACCCCGCCCAATCGGCATCCGAATAACCAAGTAAATCAAATGTGGATCCCCGAGGGTACCAAAGCCCAAACTTAGGGGTATAAGCCAAATATCTCAAGATTCGTTTTACGGCCGTAAGGTGGGATTCCTTAGGGTCGGATTGGAATCTTGCACACATGCAAACGGAAAGCATAATGTCCGGTCGAGATGCACATAAATAAAGCAATGAACCAATCATCGACCGGTATACCTTTTGATCCACGGACTTACCTCCCGTGTCGAGGTCGAGATGCCCATTAGTTCCCATGGGTGTCTTGATGGGTTTGGCATCCTTCATCCCAAACTTAGCAAGAATGTCTTGAGTGTACTTCGTTTGGCTAATGAAGGTGCCCTCTTGGAGTTGCTTGACTTGGAATCCTAGAAAATACTTCAACTCCCCCATCATCGACATCTCGAATTTCTGTGTCATGATCCTACTAAACTCTTCACATGTAGACTCGTTAGTAGACCCAAATATAATATCATCAACATAAATTCGGCATACAAACAAGTCATTTTCAAGAGTTTTAGTAAAGAGTGTAGGATCGGCCTTGCCGACTTTGAAGCCATTAGCAATAAGGAAATCTCTAAGGCATTCATACCATGCTCTTGGGGCTTGCTTGAGCCCATAAAGCGCCTTAGAGAGCCTATAGACATGATTAGGATACTCACTGTCTTCAAAGCCGGGAGGTTGCTCAACATAGACCTCTTCCTTGATCGGTCCATTGAGGAAGGCACTTTTCACGTCCATTTGATAGAGCTTAAAGCCATGGTAAGTAGCATAGGCCAATAATATGCGAATTGACTCAAGCCTAGCTACGGGTGCATAGGTTTCACCGAAATCCAAACCTTCGACTTGTGAATACCCTTTGGCTACGAGTCGAGCTTTGTTCCTTGTCACCACACCATGCTCATCTTGCTTGTTGCGGAAGACCCATTTGGTTCCTACAACATTTTGGTTAGGACGTGGAACTAAATGCCAGACCTCATTCCTCGTGAAATTGTTGAGCTCCTCTTGCATCGCCACCACCCAATCCGAATCTTGGAGAGCTTCCTCTACCCTGTGTGGCTCAATAGAGGAAACAAACGAGTAATGTTCACAAAAATGTGCAACCCGAGATCGAGTAGTTACCCCCTTATGAATGTCGCCGAGGATGGTGTCGACGGGGTGATCTCGTTGGATTGCTTGGTGGACTCTTGGGTGTGGCGGTCTTGGTTCTTCCTCATCCTCCTTTTCTTGATCATTTGCATCTCCCCCTTGATCATTGCCGTCATCTTGAGGTGGCTCATCTTCTTGATTTTGCCCTTCATCAACTTGAGCCTCATCCTCATTTTGAGTTGGTGGAGATGCTTGCGTGGAGGAGGATGGTTGATCTTGTGTACTTGGAGGCTCTTCGGATTCCTTAGGACACACATCCCCGATGGACATGTTCCTTAGCGCGATGCATGGAGCCTGTTCTTCACCTATCTCATCAAGATCAACTTGCTCTACTTGAGAGCCGTTAGTTTCATCAAACACAACGTCACATGAGACTTCAACTAGTCCAGTGGACTTGTTAAAGACCCTATATGCCCTTGTGTTTGAGTCATAACCAAGTAAAAAGCCTTCTACAGTTTTAGGAGCAAATTTAGATTTTCTACCTCTTTTAATAAGAATAAAGCATTTGCTACCAAAAACTCTAAAATATGAAACGTTGGGCTTTTTACCGGTTAGGAGTTCATATGATGTCTTCTTGAGGATTCGGTGAAGATATAACCGGTTGATGGCGTAGCAGGCGGTGTTGACCGCTTCGGCCCAAAACCGGTCCGGTGTCTTGTACTCATCAAGCATGGTTCTTGCCATGTCCAATAGAGTTCGATTCTTCCTCTCCACTACACCATTTTGTTGTGGCGTGTAGGGAGAGGAGAACTCATGCTTGATGCCCTCCTCCTCAAGGAAGCCTTCAATTTGAGAGTTCTTGAACTCCGTCCCGTTGTCGCTTCTTATTTTCTTGATCCTTAAGCCGAACTCATTTTGAGCTCGTCTCAAGAATCCCTTTAAGGTCTCTTGGGTTTGAGATTTTTCCTGTAAAAAGAATACCCAAGTGAAGCGAGAATAATCATCCACAATAACAAGACAATACTTACTCCCGCCGATGCTTATGTAAGCAATCGGGCCGAATAGATCCATGTGGAGTAGCTCAAGCGGCCTGTCGGTCGTCATGATGTTCTTGTGTGGATGATGGACTCCAACTTGCTTCCCCGCCTGACATGCACTACAAATCCTGTCTTTCTCAAAATGAACATTTGTTAATCCTAAAATGTGTTCTCCCTTTAGAAGCTTATGAAGATTCTTCATTCCAACATGGGCTAGTCGGCGGTGCCAGAGCCAACCCATGTTAGTCTTAGCAATTAAGCAAGTGTCGAGTTCAGCTCTATCAAAATCTACCAGGTATAGCTGACCCTCCAACACTCCCTTAAATGCTATTGAATCATCACTTCTTCTAAAGACAGTGACACCTATATCAGTAAAAAGACAGTTGTAGCCCATTTGACATAATTGGGAAACAGAAAGCAAGTTGTAATCTAATGAATCAACAAGAAAAACATTGGAAATGGAATGGTCAGGTGAAATAGCAATTTTACCCAAACCTTTGACCAACCCTTGATTTCCATCCCCGAATGTGATAGCTCGTTGGGGATCTTTGTTTTTCTCATATGAGGAGAACATCCTTTTCTCCCCGGTCATGTGGTTTGTGCACCCGCTATCGAGTATCCAACTTGAGCCCCCGGATGCATAAACCTACAAAACAAATTTAGTTCTTGACTTTAGGTACCCAAACGGTTTTGGGTCCTTTGGCATTAGAAACAAGAACTTTGGGTACCCAAACACAAGTCTTGGAACCCTTGTGTTTGCCCCCAACAAATTTGGCAACTACCTTGCCGGATTTGCTAGTAAGCACATAAGATGCATCAAAAGTTTTAAATGAAATGCTATGTTCATTTGATGCATTAGGAATTTTCTTCTTAGGCAACTTGGCACGGGTTGGTTGCCTAGAACTAGATGTCTCACCCTTATACATGAAAGCATGATTGGGGCCAGAGTGAGACTTCCTAGAGTGAATTCTCCTAATTTTGCTCTCAGGATAGCCGGCAGGGTACAAAATGTAACCCTCGTTATCCTGAGGCATGGGAGCCTTGCCCTTAACAAAGTTAGATAAGTTCTTTGGAGGAGCATTAAGTTTGACATTGTCTTCCCTTTGGAAGCCAATGCCATCCTTAATGCCAGGGCGTCTCCCATTATAAAGCATGCTACGAGCAAATTTAAATTTCTCATTTTCTAGATTGTGCTCGGCAATTTTAGCATCTAATTTTGCTATATGATCATTTTGTTGTTTAATTAAAGCCATATGATCAAGAATAGCATTAACATCAATATCTCTACATCTAGTGCAAATAGAAACATGCTCAAGATTAGATGTAGAGGGTTTGCAAGATTTAAGTTCTACAACCTTAGCATGCAACATTTCATTCTTAGTTCTAAGGTCGGAAATAGTAGCATTGCAAACATTAAAATCTTTAGCCTTAGCAATTAAATTTTCATTCTCTAATCTAAGGCTAGCAAGAGATGCATTCAATTCATCAATCTTAGCAAGCAAGTCAATGTTATCATCTCTAAGATTGGGAATTGAAACATTACAAACATGAGTATCAACCTTAGCACTTAAAATAGCATTTTCATTTCTAAGGTTGTCAATCATCTCACGACAAGTGCTTAGCTCACTAGATAATTTTTCACATTTCTCAATTTCCAGAGCATAAGCCTTTTTAACCTTAACATGTTTTTTGTTTTCTTTAATTAGACAATCCTCTTGGGAATCCAAAAGGTCATCCTTTTCATGAATAGCACTAACCAATTCATTCAATTTTTCCTTTTGAGCTATGTTAAGGTTGGCAAAAAGGGAACGCAAATTATCCTCCTCATCACTAGCATTATCATCACTAGAAGATTCATATTTAGTGGAGGAGTTGGATTTAACCTTCTTCTTTTTGCCGTCCTTTGCCATGAGGCACTTGTGGCCGATGTTGGGGAAGAGGAGTCCCTTGGTGACGGCGATGTTGGCGGCGTCCTCGTCGTCGGAGGAGTCGCTTGAGCTTTCGTCGGAATCCCATTCCCGACAAACATGGGCATCGCCGCCCTTCTTCTTGTAGTACCTTTTCTTCTCCTTTCTTCTCCCCTTCTTGTCGTCGCCTCGGTCACTGTCACTAGATATAGGACATTTAGCAATAAAATGACCGGGCTTACCACACTTGTAGCAAACCTTCTTGGAGCGGGACTTGTAGTCCTTCCCCCTCCTTTGCTTGAGGATTTGGCGGAAGCTCTTGATGACGAGCGCCATTTCCTCATTGTCGAGCTTGGAGGCGTCTATTGGTTGTCTACTTGGTGTAGACTCCTCCTTCTTCTCTTCCGTTGCCTTGAATGCAACGGGTTGGGCTTCGGATGGGTCGCCAAGCTCGTTGATTTTCCTCGAGCCTTCTATCATGCACTCAAAACTTACAAAATGCCCGATAACTTCCTCGGGGTCATTTTAGTATATCTAGGATTACCACGAATCAATTGAACTTGAGTGGGATTAAGAAAAATGAGAGATCTTAAAATAACATTTACCACTTCGTGGTCATCCCACTTCTTGCTCCCGAGGTTGCGTACTTGGTTCACCAAAGTCTTGAGCCGGTTGTACATGTGTTGTGGCTCCTCCCCTTTTTGAAGCCGGAACCGACCGAGCTCCCCCTCGATCGTTTCCCGCTTGGTGATCTTGGTGAGCTCATCTCCCTCGTGCGCAGTTTTGAGCACATCCCAAATCTCCTTGGCGCTTTTCAACCCTTGTACTTTGTTATACTCCTCTTTGCTTAAAGAGGCGAGGAGTATCGTCGTTGCTTGAGAGTTGAAGTGCTCGATTTGGGCCACCTCATCCTCATCATAGTTCTCATCCCCTACCGACGGTACCTGTGCACCTAACTCAACAACATCCCATATACTTTTGTGGAGCGAGATTAGATGAAATCGCATTAAATCGCTCCACCTAGCGTAATCTTCACCATCAAAAGTTGGTGGTTTGCCTAATGGGACGGAAAGTAAAGGTGTATGTTTGGAAATGCGAGGGTAGCGTAGGGGGATCTTACTATACTTCTTGCGCTCTTGGCGCTTAGAAGTCACGGAGGGCGCATCGGAGTTGGAGGTAGAAGTTGATGAAGTGTCGGTCTCGTAGTAGACCACCTTCCTCATCCTCTTGTGCTTGTCGCCTTTCCGATGCGGCTTGTGGGAAGAAGATTTTTCCTTCTTCTCTTTGTGGTGAGAAGAAGATTTCTTCTCCTTCCCTTTGTTGGAGGAGCTCTTCTTCTTCTCCCTCCTTTTGGTGTGGGACTCTTCCGATGAAGTGCTCCCGTAGCTTGTAGTGGGCTTTTCGCCGGTCTCCATCTCCTTCTTGGCGTGATCTCCCGACATCACTTCGAGCGGTTAGGCTCTAATGAAGCACCGGGCTCTGATACCAATTGATAGTCGCCTAGAGGGGGGGGGGTGAATAGGGCGAAACTGAAATTTACAAATATAAACACAACTACAAGCCGGGGTTAGCGTTAGTAATAATGAATGAGTCCGCAAGAGAGGGCGCAAAACAAATCCCAAGCGAATAAGCAAATGAGACACGGCGATTCCAGTGATGCAAGATGGGAATGCTAATGCCATAATGCCATGCTTTAATATGTACATGAGCTCTTCTGTCATGGATGCTGGTGGTATACAAGGAGGATACACAAGTCTATTACTTGGAGTTGATCAAGATGCTGCATCAGCTGTTAGAAAATTACATTTTGATGGAGTGCCAAATAATGAAAATATATGACTGTACTCTTGGATTTTATTTTGTATAAGAAATCAAACTCTCTGAATTTCAGATAGGAATGCATGTTTCATGTTACTCTGGCTTATTTTCATAATTGTAATACGGTGGAACCATTTTAACTGCAAGCTGGTGTATTTTGTTTAATTTTGTTTATTCTGCAAGCTGCTGCAAGTGCAAGTGCAAGGCCAAGAGTGTGTCCTCTGCTTCTGCACACGATGAACCGAGCCGAATACAAAGACAGGTGGAGCCGAGTGCAAAAACAAACAGAGCCGAGCCGTCAGGAAGCCTGCTTAGGAGCGTTGTTGTCTTTAGCCATACGATGCACTTTCATATATGCCACGCGTCATCAATCGAGACAGATGCCGCAGCGCAGCCGCTGTGCGGCACCGCCGTGCAGAATTTTTTTTCCATGGGCATGGGCTGGTATCGATTTGCGATGTGATCGACTGCCCTTTAATTAATACAAAAAAAATACTGCAGGGAACTCTCTACAGTCATTGCTTCAAAAAAAAAAAGTGATCGACTGCACGCAAGGCACTCCATCCAAACTCATAGCAAGGTGGTTGATTAATTCCCGAACCAATCGACGCCAAAGCAGCAACCCAACCGACTTTAGATTGCAAAGCCAATGGTTGCAGGCAGATATATATATCTGCAAGGCCGGCCTATTGCAAGAACATCACATAGCATCGCACGGCACCCATGTAGCGTAGGCATGCATGCATGGCAGGCACACCAGGCAGTCCACAACAGAACGGTGGTCTACGTCTACGGTCTACCTGCTGGCCATGCACGCCAGGCCCATGAGCTGCTCGAAGCGGCGGGCGTCGCAGGGGATCCGCAGCACGCCGGGCTGCCCGTACCCGTACTGCCGCTCGGCCATCTCCAGCAGCCCCACCATGCGAGGCTCGTTGAGCAGCGCCACCGGCACAAGGACAGTCTCGTCCTCGTCGCCGCCGTCGCCGTCATCGCCACCGACGAGCCGCATGGGCACATACCCTCTCGGCTTCGCGCCGCCGCGGACCGGCGAGGATCCCGCCTGCTTGCTCGCTGCCGCCGCCGCCGCCACCGCCGCCTGCTTTCTCCACAGCACCTTCGCCATATATACGGTGCGCGCGCGCCTCGTCCTGCGGTTGAAGTCACCGTGCAGTTACGACGTCGTCGTACGTACCAGCAATGGCACTGGCGCGCGGCGGCAACCGTGCAGCTGGCTAGTTGGGTGGTGGGCACGCCACACCGTTTATATAGAGAGACAGAGGGGAAGGAAAGGTGACGGGATTGTCAAGGGTGATCTGCAGATGGTAGCTGCTGGCTGCGAAAAGAAAAGAAAAGGTCGCATTGGATTTGGCGTGCAGGTCTTTTCGCGGCCGGCTCGCTCGTGCGAAAGGTTTGCACGAGACCACGCTGACGGCTTTCGGTCGACCGAGACCGATAGCCATAGGCCCATAGCCTGACGACGAACTGCCGTTTCTACACCTCAGCTGTCTAGCTATTATTACAGTCAGCAACTGTTCCTCTCCGTGGGCCGCGGACGGAGAAAACAAGCTAACGAAGTATTATTAAGACGTACCTATAGTAGTCGGTAACTTGTAAAGATGCACCGTTAGTAGCGCTCGGCTCAGATGATGCGCCACCGGTTCTTCACGCGCCAAGTGTTCGGAGGCTTTGCGATTCTTCTAGCTAGCCGCTGGGTCAATGATGCGGACAGAGTGCATCGGGTACACGGTCAATCCGGTCACAATCTCCCAATTTCCTCCTCCCTGCTTTTGGTAGACCAATGGCAGGTCCATGTACTGTTTCGTTGATTGGATATGAAGCTGGAATTGGATGAGATGGGAAAAGGGACTCCTTCTGAGCAACATGTTAACCTTGACCACCATGTGCGCTAGAAAAATAGATCCTATTTTTTTATAAAAAAACACACATCGGGACAACAATTTGACACTCTCTTCGTTCAAAACTATAAGATGTTTTATATTTTTAAGATGGTTTTTCTATGTATCTAGATACTGTACGTATTCCTTGTTAGAATCTATACTGTCTAGGATCGATTCCTAAGTCCCTAGAATACCAATCCGTAACTGAAAGTAAAATCTTGATGACGTGTAGATCTGATCTACTGATCTACTGAGAGGAACGGAGAAACACACCTTTGTTGCTGTTGCTATCTTTATATCGTCGTCCTGCAGAGAAGCAGCAGGCATCGGGATCCGAGCCGCTGTAGGTTGTCGCGTTTCCAAACACTCCGACGCCTAGGCGATGGGGGCCTCTGGGGACTAGGGTTTTGGGGCGAGGTACTAGCGTTAGTCTTTCCTGCGACCCCTTAGTCCTATATATAGCGTCGTGTGTCTGGGGGCTCCAACCGAGGTTAGCGTGGGCCCTCCCGATCAAGGGCCCGATTAAAGGAACGATAGTTGGGTTAAGTCCAATCCAGTCTCTATTGACCGGCTGTAGAGGACACACCCAACAATCTCCCCTTTGTTCTCTACATTCCTTGTACTCAACTTTTCTGGATTCCATCTGATAGTCGCCTAGAGGGGGGGGTGAATAGGGCGAAACTGAAATTTACAAATATAAACACAACTACAAGCCGGGGTTAGCGTTAGTAATAATGAATGAGTCCGCAAGAGAGGGCGCAAAACAAATCCCAAGCGAATAAGCAAATGAGACACGGAGATTTGTTTTACCGAGGTTCGGTTCTTGCAAACCTACTCCCCGTTGAGGAGGCCACAAAGGCCGGGTCTCTTTCAACCCTTCCCTCTCTCAAACGGTCCCACGGACCGAGTGAGCTTCTCTTCTCTAATCAAAGCCGGGAACAAAACTTCCCCGCAAGGGCCACCACACAATTGGTGCCTCTTGCCTTGATTACAATGGAGTTGTGATCTCAAGAACAAGTGAGAAAGAAAAGAAGCAATCCAAGCGCAAGAGCTCAATTGAACATGGCAAATCTCTCTCTCTAGTCACTAGGGTTTTGTGTGGAATTGGAGAGGATTTGATCTCTTTGAATGTGTCTAGAATTGAATGCCTAGCTCTTGTAAGTGGTTGAGAAGTGGAAAACTTGGATGGCAATGAATGTGGGGTGGTTGGGGTATTTATAGCCCCAACCACCAAAAGTGACCGTTGGCTGGAGGCGTCTGCTCGATGGCGCACCGGACAGTCCGGTGCCCCTGCCACGTCATCACTGCCGTTGGATTCTAGCCGTTGGAGCTTCTGACTTGTGGGCCCGCCTGGGTGTCCGGTGCACACCGGACATGCACTGTTTGATGTCCGGTGCACCGGTATGGGCAGCCCTGACGTCTGCGCGCGCTGCGCGCGCATTTAATGCTGCGCAGGGAGCCGTTGGCGCCGCAGAGAGCCGTTGCTCCGCTGGCACACCGGACAGTCCGGTGCACACCGGACAGTCCGGTGAATTATAGCGGAGCGGCTGTCGTGAAAACCCGAGGATGACGAGTTCCGGAGGTCGCGGTTCGTTGGCGCACCGGACATGTCCGGTGCACACCGGACAGTCCGGTGAATTATAGCGCGCCGGCTTCCGAGAATTCCCGAAGGCGAAGAGTTTGAGTCTGAGTCCCCTGGTGCACCGGACAGGTACTGTTTACTGTCCGGTGGCACACCGGACAGTCCGGTGCGCCAGACCAGGGGTGCCCTCGGTTGCCCCTTTGCTCCTTTATTGAATCCAAAACTTGGTCTTTTTATTGGCTGAGTGTGAACCTTTTTCCACCTGTATAACTTATACACTAGAGCAAACTAGTCAGTCCAATATTTGTGTTGGGCAATTCAACCACCAAAATTATTTAGGAACTAGGTGTAAGCCTAATTCCCTTTCACCATCCCTCGACAAGTTTACACATAGAGACCAATGCGTGACAATAACCGATTAAGTATCATCGCACTCATTGACTACAACATGCTCTCCTGCTTCAGAACGAAAAAAGAGACTTCATTTGGTTGCAATCTGTAGCCCCTTTGATTCAAGATCATAGGTACTCCCTTAAAACCCATGCCGGCTGCGTGCTTACTAAACACGCTGGGTAGAAGACCTTTTGTGAGCGGATCCGCTAGCATCTGCTATCTTCTGTTATGCTCATCTTTTATGATTTGATCCTGAATCTACTCCTTAACAACATAATACTAAAAGTCAATGAACTTGGCAGCGCCACATGACTTGCTGTTATAGGAGTACGGTACCGCTGGCTCATTATCGCAGTAAATTCTCAGTGGTCGCTCTATGCTATCAACCACTCTTAATCCAGGTACAAATTTCTTTATCTTTATTGCCTGCCCATTTGCCTCATGCATGGTTACAAACTCAGTGTGCATTGTCGACGATGCTCTCGCTGTCTGTTTGCAACTTTTATAAGAAATAACTCCCCCAGATATAGTAAATTTATACCTCGAAATAGGGAACTAGATCTTATATTTGTTAGCATGAGGCCATTTTCGTACCTTAGAGGTACATTAGAGCCTTCTTAACTGCTTAACAGTGTTCTATGCTTGGGTTGATCTGATATCTCCCAAGCATCCCGGTAGTAAATTCTAAGTCAGGGCGAATATATATTTGAGCATACAAAATGCTTCTGATAGTAGAAGCATATGGTACTGACTTTATCTGATCTTTCTGACACTAAATCTGGGGACACTGATGATTCCCAAACTTATCACCCTTGACTTTTGGCGCAGGCGCGGCCTTACACTGATGCATACTGTACTTCTTTAGTACTTTTCTATGTATGACTTCTGTGAGAGTTCTAATACTTCATTATGTCTATCTTTGTGAAATTCTATTTTAAAACATAAGAGGCTTCTCCTATGTCTTTTTATATCGAAGTTCGAGGAACAAAAACTTTCTGTTTCCGCCAGTAGATCTTTATCACTACTAGCTAAACATATGTCATCGACATACAGAACAAGGAAGATATACTTTATTTTCCTTAGATTTCGCATAAATGCAATTGTCTTCCTTGTTATCCTCGAAACTAAACTTTCTGATAGTCTGATCAGACTTGACGTACCACTATCTGGAGGAATGTTTTAATCCATAAATGGACCTCCTTAAGTGACATCTCTTGTTTTTCTTTTACTGCTCACAACAAAGCCCTTTGGTTGTGTCATGAACACGTTTTTCTGTTAACTCTCCATTTAGTGATGTTGTCTTTACATCTATCTGATGGAGCTCTAGATCAAAATGAGCAACTAGTGCCATTATGACTCTGAATGAATCTTTTGTTGAAACATGTGAGAAGGTTTCAAGGTAGTCAATGCCTTCTCACTATGTGAACGCCTTGGCCACATGTTCTTGTATCTTTCTATATTCCCTTTGAAGTCACGCTTGGTCTTCTAGACCCACTAATTTGCGCTTCTCATAGCTATTTCATATGTAGTGGGATCACCTTCTGCATCGATGTCCTCACACATATAAAACTCATCGCTTTCTATGTCTACACTTGTGTAAACTCGATAATCATCAGGAGTCGCAGATCGTATAGACCTTTGAGACCTTCATAAACTTGTTTCTAGTTCTGGTTCGTTCTGGGGCTCCTGCATTGGTGCATCACTTGGCGCAACACTACTACTGTCATGTGGACTCTCCTGTGCAACCGACTCAGAAGAGCCAGAATGTGCAGAAGGTGAAGTGACTTGCTCTGTAGTAGTTGCACTTGGTGATACAATATTTGCAGCAGGGGTTTCACCTCGAGTCGTTACAACCGTTGGTGGAACCACAGCGGGTATCGAGAAGTATGGTTCTTCAACCATCGGAATTGGGACATACGTCCTCTTTTCCTGAAGGTCAACCTCTCTGAGTACCTTACTCCCCTTGATCATGTCATCTTGTAGGAAAATGGCATGTCTGGTTTCAGACAAACTTGGTTTGTCTGCCTGGGCAGTAGAATCTGTAATCCTTCGATCTCTCAGGATAGCCAATAAAATGGTAGCTAGTGGTTCTCTCATCTAGCTTTTTCTGCCCAGGATTAAATATTCTAGCTTCTGCTGGACAACCCCATATGTGGAAGTAGTTGAGCGTGAGCTTTCTGCTAGTTCACAACTCATATGGAGTTTTAGCCACTGATTTGCTAGGAACTTTGTTGAGTATTTGCATAGCGGTTTTTAAAACCTCCATCCATAAACCCAATGGTAAGTTAGAGTAACTAAGCATACTCATTACCATGTCCATTAGTGTTCTTCTTACGCCTTTAGGCAACCACATTCTGTTGCGGTTCACCAGGTGTAAAATACTGAGCTACAATACTGTTTTCACTTAGGAACCTCGCGAAAGGATCCTGGGACCTGTCCATACTCAGTATGGTGCCCACAGTACTCCCCCACACGATTTGATATGACAATCTTTGTGTTTAAATCATGTTGTTTTTCTACATCAGCATTGAACTATTTAAACTTGTCTAAATCTTATGATCTGTCCCTTAAAAAAGGGTAAATAATCGTACCGAGAGTAGTCATTTGTGAAGGTTATGAACAAGTCAAACTGTCCTAACTGGAAAAGGACCACATATATCTATATGAATAATTTCTAACACTCTCGTACTGTGGATGCAATCTCTGCATTGCTCTAAGTCTGTGAAGTCTAGGTGATGGAGAATCCGTCCCTTAACGAGACTTCTTTTCTCCCCCTCGAAATATGGCCCAAACAATAGTGCCATAATTTCGACGAGGTTTCTCCATCACATTGTTTTCTTACTCCTGCCAATGTTGGTTGGTTTGTTTTCTGGTGTATCTAGCACCACTGTGCAAAGATAAATAAATCATGTCTCGTCAGATGGCGAGACCAACATCTTTATTATCAAAACTGAATAACACACAGTCTCTGTCACCGAAGTGATAGTGGATGTGCTGATTGTCTAATCACGAAACTGAAGTTAAGTGTCTGCTTGCTTTCCGTTAACCACTGTAACTGTTTCAGCCCTCTGGGAGCCTTAGGTTTGTACGGAATTGCATTCTGTAGCATCTATTGCAGGAATTCTGGACACTTTCTATTGTATGCCCTGTCTTCTTGCAATAGAGGCAGGTCTCAGGGGAATCTGAGAAATAGTCTGATTGTTGCATATAGAAAACATCGTGATCATGTTTGATCTTATTCTTGAACCTTTCTTAGAGGTATTGTTCTGTTTGAGGATTCTTAGTTTGGGAAGATTGATAGAATCACTTATCTGACTTATCAACCTTTCCTCCTTCTAGACACACTGTGTCATGAGTTGATGTATATAACACTTGTCCATTTAGACATGTGCTTTACTGATCATGAAATGTCTCATATTCTGGAATAGCACCCTCAATAGGATCCTGGATGAAACTCTTATTATGGTCAAGTACATTACACTTGGATCTTTTCCAGCTGACCTTATAGATGCTGTACTGCACCATCTTAAGGTCATCCTAAGGTGAGCCTACTGTAGGCTTAATGGGTTTCTCAAACCACAGTGAGGAATCTATTTCATCCACTGTAGTTATCATTTCAATCTTTTCCCGCCATAAGTGACAATAAATACCACATAGCGGTTTAATCTACCTTATCTGACCAACTAGTAGGCCAAAATGTGCACTTTTGCAAAGTAAAACAGAAAATATTTAGAACTTGCATGAATACTGAAAACATAGAACTTGCATGAATTAAATATTCGACGTTGGTTAAATAATAACCATGCCTGATCTACAAAGTTTCTGGTTCTAAAATTCTAAACCATCGTTGGATGATCTAGAAAATATAATTATTGTATAAAATGTGGCAACGATATTCGACGTTGGTCAAAATATTCAATCACCACAAAAAAAATCTGAATTTCTATGCACTTAAAGAGAATTAATCCACGTAGGCTTCATAATAAACAATAATGCATAGAGAAACAAATAATAATAATATGGTTCTAAAATTCTAAAACCATCGTTGGATGATCTAGAATATGTATATTTCTGTTCAAAATGTGGTAACAATATCTAACGTTGGTTAGAATATTCAATTACCACAAATTTTCTGAATTCTATGCAATTTAAACAATAAATTAATCCACGTTGGTTTCATAATTAACTGAAAAATTGCATAAAATACTGAATAAAGTACCAAAAGTACGCAGCGGAATAAAATAGTCCATAAATATATCTGTAATTTTCTATAACTGGAAAAATATTTCTAAGAATTTTCTGCACTGTTTCTAATTTCTGGAAATAGAAAAACAAATTCCAGAAAAAAATTGGAGCCATTTCGGCCTGGCCAACCACCCGGCTCGGCCTTGTTCGGCCCACCTCGGGTCTGGCCATGTGGCCCAGCCGCGCGCTGGCGGCCCATGAGAGGAGAGGGCGCGCGCCTGGGCTGCAACCTAGGCCCAGGCCGCGAAGTCAGCCCATGCGGGGCGCTACCCCACCCCGTCTAAATCCTGGCCGTGCAGCCGGATCGACGGTCCAGATTCTTGCGCGCATGCTATAAAGGGCGGAGATCTCGGTGCCGGTGGAAAAACCCTAAACATTCTACTCCTGTATCCCAGCCGCCACAAACAGCCAGCCGGCCGTCAGGATTTCTCCTTGCGTTCCTGCATGGCTGCATGGCCACTAACAGACTGCCGGCCGCCAGGAGCTATCCATGCATTTCTGCATGGGCCTCATGGCCGAGCTATGCTCAAGTGCCGCCTCTGATTCCCTTTTTTTTTTTTTAATTTTCTTCTCCCCAGCCGCTGCTCCACTCGGCCGCCAGGGAGCATCACGCTTGTTTCTTTCTCTGATTCTTTGTCTGCGCAGCCGCTAGAGCACAGAGCTACTGGCCGAACGTGCCCGAGTACGGCCGTTCCTGCGCGCTGTCTCTTTTTCTTTTTTTTTCTTTCTTTCACTGTTTACTGATTTTGGAGATTACTAACGCACGGTTGGCTTCAATGAACCGGAGATGGCCGGCCTGAGCCGCCCCGCATCCCCATCCCGCCGACGTGCGCGTCCCTTCGGGTGGGCGCGCCGTCGTCGGATGGGTGCTGCGCGGTGGTTGAGGCCCAGTCCGACGAGTTAAGAACTGCGGCACTGTTAGCCGTCGTCTGCGAACCTCTCTCTCCCCAGGATCTATCCTCAACTCGATCCCTCAAGTGATTTTGTAACAGAGTCGAGTTTTGGAGGTAAAGAATCATAGATCTGGGTCCCGCGATATTTCTGTTATTTTCTGTGATGATTTTAGTGCATCTGTACACTTTTGATTCACGCGGTTTTTGAAAAAAATTAGGGTTCTAACCCTAGCTTCGTTCTGTACGACTTTTTTCTGATCTGTTCTTGACCGTGAATTAAAAAAATCACGAGTCCCTGTTTACAGGTGTACCGATTAGGGTTAGGTCATAAATCCTAACCCTAGACAGTTATGTGACCTCTCTCTGGTTTGAGGCCTTACAGTGACCAAACCTAAATCTCAGGGTTGAAAACCCTAACCCGAGAGCATCGACTTCTTTCTGTTCTATTATCTCTCTGATCTTGGTGATGAACAATAATAAAAAAATGAGCTCAATCACATTAATCGGGACCTTTCTGTGATCTCATAAAACCGATGTGGATTAGGAGTTCTAGGGTTCTTAGGATGCTCCGATACCATTGTTAGAATCTATACTGTCTAGGATCGATTCCTAAGTCCCTAGAATACCAATCCGTAACTGAAAGTAAAATCTTGATGACGTGTAGATCTGATCTACTGATCTACTGAGAGGAACGGAGAAACACACCTTTGTTGCTGTTGCTATCTTTATATCGTCGTCCTGCAGAGAAGCAGCAGGCATCGGGATCCGAGCCGCTGTAGGTTGTCGCGTTTCCAAACACTCCGACGCCTAGGCGATGGGGGCCTCTGGGGACTAGGGTTTTGGGGCGAGGTACTAGCGTTAGTCTTTCCTGCGACCCCTTAGTCCTATATATAGCGTCGTGTGTCTGGGGGCTCCAACCGAGGTTAGCGTGGGCCCTCCCGATCAAGGGCCCGATTAAAGGAACGATAGTTGGGTTAAGTCCAATCCAGTCTCTATTGACCGGCTGTAGAGGACACACCCAACATTCCTCTCTCTTTTTTTTTTCCTTTGAAGCTTGCTGTTCTGTTTTTGTTCCCCATGCATAAGGCACTGGTGCTTCTTGCGGCTATGCCGAATTGCCGATGCCAAATGCAATGTCCATCCATCGTGTCGTATACTGTTGGCTGTTCATGGTCATGGCCTAGCCTAATGCAACTCTTCATTCTCTAGCCTAGCCTGATGCCATGATGTAGCTAGCTGCAAGATTGAAGCAAGCAAGCTGATCGGGCTAACCAGTTTATTTATAACTAGTACCCATGCATACTAGATTAACTGAATTTTAGCCATACTTAGAGCATCTCCAACAATGCCTCAAACTAGTGCCTCAAATTGAAATATGGGGCTCTATATAGGAAAAACCACTCCAACAGTGCCTCATTTCATAAAATTTTGTCAAAAAAATATAGGGCACCCTCTCAAGTGCCTCAAATATACTACACCGTAATGGGCTGCCCTATAATTTAGATTTGGAGCTTTACTGTTGGAGCGGAGTGTTTTGTTGGTGCCCTAAATTCTATAAAATATACTTATTTTTAAATTATAGGGCATTTTTATAGGTCACATTGTTGGAGATGCTCTTAAGCCACTTTAGCATTCGCTGCTGGGCTATATGTCACGAAACGTGTAGTTAATTAATCAAGTAGCTAGATTTTTCACATTAATAACTAATCAGTTGTGTGCATCGATCTGGAGGAGGCTGTCCAGTTTCCACGCGAATTTACACTGCGGCTGGGGGAAGAACATGAATCTTAGCGGAGGCTTCGCTTCAGCTGGAAGAAGGTGCGGCACGTGAGGTTCAAGTTCAACAACCTGGTCAAGAAAGGGAGGCTAAGGCTAAACGACAAAAGTTATGGCGACACGGCGAAGCTGGTGGCTGCCACGCGGGCCCTACAGGGTCGCATGCATTCCTTTGCGGCCGCTCAGACCGGCTCCAACAAGCAACGCTAAATGGATCTGTACTCTATATTTAGAGAAAGAAACGTCCACCGTTCTCTCCAACAAGGGACTGTAAACGAATCGGTAAAATATAGCGTGCGTTCGACGAACGCTAAATGTGGAGGATCTTCATCACGCACGCTAAACGCCGGCTCCGTCCACTTCCTCATGTGAACGACGACCTCGGCAACCTCTCTGTTGTTGACTTGTTCTCAAATGCTATGAATCAAGAACAAAGCAACATAAAATATTAAATATTAACGCACTTCGTCCTTCGAAACATTATTTCCCTTAGGATATAATGATCTTCAGACGAAGGTCATGAAGGACATACCTTCGAATATCGAAGGTAAGATGGTAATAGAAGAAGCGTGTAAAATACAAAAGATAACATGAACAATCGTATAACATTATAAATTCATCTCCATTATGTTATCATGAGAAAATAAAAACAATATTGAATTACATTTGATACCTTCGACTTGATAGACAGCAAAGATACGAGCGTGATGCAAAAGCAAAAGTCAAGTCAGCGTGAACAATACGGGGGTACTGTTCATCTATTTATAGATATGGGACGCAGCCCATGTAAAGTTATATTCATGTCCTTTACATTTGCTAATGTCTATAAGATAACTCATCGGGGGTCTAAATAGTCTTTTCCCCTTTAAGTCGGTTCCCTTTCCTGTTGTCATGCCGACGCTCCCTTGCGCGTAGCTTCGGCGCTGCATCATTCTTTGTATTGTTCGTGCTTCTCCCACTGTGGTTCTGATTCGAATCCGAAGGTACCTCTTCATGTATTATAACTCCGAAAACATTGTTAAATTATGTTTTTGAGGACCTTCGGAAGACGAAGGCCCCCAACAGTAGCCCCTCGCAAGGTTAATTTGTTAGAATAACGAATTCAGATTGCGATATGGACGAAGGCCCTGAGCCGAAGGTCCAAAAAAACACCTTCTATTTGCTAGAATAGCAACAGTTAATGACAGACGGGGCCCTCCAACTTGGAGCGCGTTGGGCGTATAAATAAGAACTTACCCCGAGCACATTTGGTACGTTACTTGCCGCCTGCTTTGCTTTGCTCAATTTCTTAGCTCTTGCTTACCAACGGTTGCTTAGTTTCTTAGATTTTCTAAGCTTCGGTTCTAAGGACACATTTTCGCCATTTCCGAAGAAGAGATGTCTCAAGACAAAAAAAGTTGCTGCTGAGACGAAGCTGAGCGAGGAGGAGAAGCTCCTTGAGGAGAAGACCGCTGGATTTATTAAGTCGATTGCAAAAACAAACACAGAGAAGATAACTAAAGAAATATTAGAAAGCTTGTCTGAAGATACTAACAATAGCGACAGCTATGATGTGGAGAGTGGAGGCGAAGACTCGGAAGATCGTCCTTGGCGACCAAGTCACACAGTCTTCGGGAAATCAACTATCAAACAGAGTCATCTTGATAATATGAGAGGAAGGTACTTTCGAGATATTTCTATTGTGAGGGCTAACGTAGACAGAGTCACTCCTGCTCCTGAAGAAGACAAAGTTGTAATCTACCGAAGTTTCTTCAAAGCTGGACTTCGATTCCCATTAAGCAGATTTGTGGTTGAAATTTTAAAGATATATCAAATTTTCCTTCACCATATCACTCCCGAAGCTATTATCAGAATGGGGATCTTCGTCTGGGCTGTGAGGAGACAAGGTCTAGAGCCAAGCGCAAGATGTTTTTGCAGTATGCACGAGCTTTTGTATGAGACGAAGCCTTGGGGTAAGGAACAATATCATAACAACTTTAGGTGCTACAACTTTGTTGCTCGCTCTGGCACAAGCTACCCAGTGCCAACGTTCCGGAAGAGGTGGCCCGGGGCCTGGATGGAAGAATGGTTTTACGTGAAAAATGATTTGAAAGCGAGAGAAGATATTAAAGGAATCATTATGCGACCCATCTGGTCACGCTTCGGCCTTCGGAAACCGAAGGTAGAAATTGATGAAGCAGCCGAAGCATGCCGAAGGGCCTTCAGTACAGTTTGTTCTTTTATCGGGACAAGAGATTTGGTTCAAGAACATATAGCATACAGGATATGGCCACTGATAGACGGCTGAGAAATGCCAAAGGAAACCATCACTAACCCTAGCGAAGGTGGTTTGGTTCGATTGAAATATACTTTCAGGTTCGGAGACCAATTTATCGAACCAGACGATGACTGGCTGAAGTGTGTTGAAAATAGTAGTGATGAACTACTTGGAACATACTCCAAGTCTGAAGATAATGCACTATCTGCGGCCTTCGGGAGCCGAAAAAAGAAAAGGCTAAACATATTTTTTGATGCTATCGGATTTGTGTACCCTGACTATCGCTACCCGCCGCGGGGGCAGAAAAGAAAGGGTGCAACTTCTGGAAAGGTTGCTGCTTCGGCTACCTCAAGCGAGCCCGCACCGTAGAGGAAAAAGTTGAAGGTCCTTACTCACCGACCGCGCTACATTGAACCGGCCATAGTGCCTAAATTCGGCGGTGAGACTTCTTCAGCTTCTGAAGCCAAAGGACCTACTCTTACGCAGAGGATTGAAGAGCCGGCTGCAATGCCGAAGAATGACAATATTGAAGAACCAGAAATCAAAGAGACGAAAACATTAGAAGTTCTAAGCCCTTCGGCAGGAGTGGAGGTGCCGAAGACACAAAAAGGTCTAGCAACGACCCCCAAGAGAAAAAGGATGGGTAGTGTACTAGATGTATTGGAGACAATAAAAGCTTCAAGCTCTACTCTAGGGAAAATTGCCAAAGCTTTGAAGACGCAGATTGAAGCCGAGGCAAAGGTAACCGAAGCCGAAGCTACAATGAGCTAGGTCGATGCTGAAGCTGGGCCTTCAGAGCCCGTCAAGGAGAAATCCTCGGAAACTGGAGAAAAGGCAGCGGGAGAAGAAGCTATAAAACAGATTTCGCTTGAAAAAGCTGTCGCACCTACTCCCGAAGCGTCTTCCAAAGTCCTTGATTATATTATTCGACACGCTTCGGGAAAAAGATTATCCAAAGAAGAAATTTTTGAAGCTAAACACTATGCCCGAGAACTAAAGTACCCGAAAGGGGCCTTAGTGTTTAATGGCACAGATGAAGATGACTTCTTGTATTGCCTCCCAGAGAACAAGGAATTATCTGTCTGCCGGGAGATGGCCAGAAGTATGGGGTTCCCGAAGCTTGAAGCTGGCCTCTGCACCATGACGAAGGACGATCTTGCGGATATCCTTGCATATAACAGTCTAAAGGTACAAAAATTGTATATTTGGAAGTTTATGAATTTTGAATTATTCTTTTGTTCTTATATTAACCCATTCATTTTTTCATATAGGGTTTAATACTTAGCAACGCCTTAAGGGCGCAAAAGAATGCCGAAGACGAGAGTTACACTATTGCTCTCAACAACCTTCGTTCAGAGGTTATCAAGCTGAGGAACGAAGCTTTGGAAAAAGACAAAATTCTACTTACATTAGTGGACAAAGTAAAGGGGGATAAAGCTAACTTCAAGGCTCAATCTGAAATCCAAAGGAATGAGATTGAAAACCTTCAAAAACAACTGGCCGAAGCCAAATTGAAATGCGCTATTGCCGAAGCTGACCGAGATGCCAGTGAGTACTGGAAAAATTATTTTGAAAAAACAGTTGCAGAGCTTCGCTCACCGAAAGAAAGTTGTTTTGAAAAGTCTGTAGAATGTGTCAAAAAGATAAAAACTAGCTTCACCAACGTGGGCGCATACTCAAGCGAAGACAACTTCATAAGAGGCGACCCTGAGGGCGTAATTGAGTGGATCAGCAGTGAAGCCGAAGCTTTTGAAGAAATTCTGAGCGACCACGGAGACGTCTGCGCGTTCTCTGGTGCGAGAGGAGTTACAGCTATTTTAGAGAAAGCAGGGTGCGATCATGTCAAAACTTTGGCCCAGGCCGAAGCTGCTTTGTCTATTGATGATACGAAGGACCCCTCGGCCGAAGCAAGCTTAATAGGTGGAAAATTTTTCACTGATATTTAGGAAAATGGCGGTCGAGGGATGGCGCATGAAATAATGAAAGAGTGAAAAAGGCATTCATGACGCTCGAGAAGCAACAAAAGCAGCTGAAAAAAGCTGCGGAACTTGAAAACGGATAGGTATTACTTAATGGCTTTTAACTTTATTGCTTATTTTTGTGATTTCGAACTAATTTATATCTTCTATTGCAGCTGAACTATCTCCTCCCACAGAGCCCTTCGACCCATTGGCCGACCCAGAGATAAAGAAGTCAGTAGAAATTATTAATATGGCCGAAGCTATTGTGGACGAAGTTGTCACAAAATTATTAATCGAAGCTGCAGAAGAAGTCCTGAAGGAAGAAGAATAGCTATTTGTAAAAACATTGCTAAAATATTAATGTAACATTTGCTGGAACATGCTTATAATATTCGGTGCTCGTGGGTTTTGAATGTAATATATGAATAGTTTTGCAATTCATTTCTTTGCGATGCATGAAACTTTTATGTACATATCGTTTTTGAGCCTTTGGCGAAAAAACACCTTCCCTTCTTTTCATGCTTCGTAAAGAAGAACTTCTATGATTCGTAAAAAATCCTCCAAGTATCGCAAAAACATTAATGCTTCATCAACAATAGATTTGTTCCTCCACGTCAGAGCTGATGAAGCTGTATTTCTTCAAACTTATTTTGTACCTTATCACAATTTCATTTTTTCGAAACATTCTCCGAAGGTCAACATTGTATCCCCTTCTTGTGCCATTGATGCAATATGATGTATGATGTTATGTTATGCGAAATGATGTGATGATGTTATGTTATATAAAATGATATTTATGCCGAAGACACACACTCGCACCCCCATAGTGAAATACACAATCTCTTTGCCGCTTATTTTTCGGCTTCACAGCTTATTTTTCGGTGTATCAGCGCTGACTTTTCGCTGTAAGTTCTGCATTCCCTTAGGAACGTCTTTTGAACTTCTTCGCCTTCTATTTCGGTGGTATTCGCGTTGACTTTTCGCGCTTCGCCTTATATTTCGGCGGTATTTGGCTCTGCATTCCCTTTGGAACGACTTTTGAGCAGAAAACTTACACTACGCTCCCTTAGGAATGATTTTTTATATCTTCGGCAAACTTACGCTGCGTTCCTTAGAACGACTTTTTGTTGCTTCGGGGATACTTGTAATGTGATTTTTAGGCCTGCGTTCCCTTAGGAACGACTTTTGTGCTTCAGCGACTTTTGGACTTCGTGAGTCTATGGAGAAGATATATTTCGCTATGACAAGAACGAAGCTTTTACAGGAAATTGAAAATGACAAGAGAACTAGGTTTTCAATAATTGTTCCTTAGTAAAAAAGAAAATGACAATGAATGTAAAAGCTGTTTCAAGGGTAGGATATCTCTCAATAGATATGCTTCGATTCTGGCACAGTACTGTTAACTGTGCGAGCTTCGGACTCCTCCCTGAAATCTCGCTGCTGATGGGTCTGTTGGCTCCCTTCTGGCTGCTGGCCTCGTGAATACACAGGCTGTAGTGGTGGCGGATATGGAGGCCGTGGCCAAGATGCCTGTGGCTGACTAGCCAAAGCAACAGACGCTGTAGGATGGTTACCCACATACTCTGGTATGTAGGGTGAGTGATACGAAGCAGTATGCATGACCTGCTTCAGCTGGTTCTGCTGAGCTATGGCTTCTGCTATTTCCTTTTGTTTCTGAATGGTGACATGGCACATCCTTGTAGTATGGCCCTTGTCCTCACCACAGAATAAGCAATAAAATTTTCTAGGCTGATCCCCAAACCTTCCTCCGAAGCCCCTGGCGCCTCTGCCTCTTGGAGCTGGCGGTCGGAAAGAGCTTTGTTGCTGCCCCGAAGTGTGCGAGGAATACTGTGGCCTCTGTTGTTGACTTCCTTTATCGTCACTCTGGGTGGAGTGAATTGACCTGACATGTCTTGGGTGGATTCTTCCTTCGAAGCCCCTGGTCATCTCAGAGAACCTGTAGGCTTCCTCTCTTCTCTGGCGAAAGTCATTATCAGCCCGAATGTATTCATCCATCTTTTGAAGCAGCTTCTCCAAAGTCTATGGAGGCTTTCTGGCAAAATACTGGGCAGTAGGTCCTGGACAAAGCCCCTTAAACATGGCCTCAATGACAATTTCATTGGGCACTGTAGGCGCTTGTGCTCTCAGGCGCAAGAACCTTCGGACGTATGCTTGAAGATACTCCTCATGATCTTGTGTACATTGAAAGAGAGCCTGAGCCGTGACTGGCTTCGTCTGAATGCCCTGGAAACTTGTCACCAGCATATCCTTAAGCTTCTGCCATGAATTAATAGTTCCTGGCCAAAGAGAAGAATACCATGTTTGAGCCACATTCTTAACTGCCATGACGAAGGACTTGGCCATGACAGCTGTGTTGCCTCCATATGAAGATATAGTTGCTTCATAACTCATCAAAAACTGCTTTGGATCTGAATGTCCATCATACATGGGGAGCTGAGGTGGCTTGTATGATGGAGGCCATAGGATAGCCTGCAGTTCTGCTGCCAAGGGAGATGCATTGTCAAAGGTAAAGGTATCATGATTAAAATCATCATACCATCCATCCTCGTTGAAGAAGCCTTCTTGGTGAAGCTCCCTATGTTGGGGCCTTCGCTCTTGTTCGTCTTGGGCAAGATGGCGTACTTCATCATTGGCTTCGTCAATCTGCCTTTGAAGATCGGCTAATCGAGTCATCTTCTCCTTCTTCCTCTGTACTTGTTGATGAAGCATCTCCATGTTTCTAATTTCTTGGTCCAACTCCTCCTCCTGGAGTGTTGGACTAGTGACCTTCCTCTTCTGGCTTCGGGCCTCTCGAAGAGAAAGGGTCTCCTGGTTTAGGTCCAGTGGCTGCAGAGCGGCAGCCCCTATCGCTGAAGCTTTCTTCGGTGGCATGACGAAGGTCAGTACTTGCCGAAGGTGGTCGAAAAGGATTCACCGGAGGTGGGCGCCAATGTTGGTGACTTGTTCTCAAATGCTATGAATCAAGAACAAGACAACATAAAATGTTAAATATTAACGCCCTTCGTCCTTCGAAATATTATTTCCCTTAGGATATAATGATCTTCAGACGAAGGTCATGAAGGACATACCTTCGAATATCGAAGGTAAGATGGTAATAGAAGAAGCGTGTAAAATACAAAAGATAACATGAACAATCGTATAGCATTATAAATTCATCTCCATTATGTTATCACGAGAAAATAAAAACAATATTGAATTACATTGGATACCTTCGACTTGATAGACGACAAAGGTACGAGCGTGATGCAAAAGCAAAAGCCAAGTCAGCGTGAACAGTACGGGGGTACTGTTCATCTATTTATAGGCATGGGACGCAACCCACATGAAATTACATTCATGCCCTATACATTTGCTAATGACTATAAGATAACTCATCGGGGTCTAAATAGCCTTTTCCCCTTTAAGTCGGTTCCCTTTCCTGCTGTCATGCCGAAGCTCCCTTGCGCGTAGCTTCGGCGCTGCATCATTCTTCGTATTGTTCGTGCTTCTCCCACTGTGGTTCTGATTCGAATCCAAAGGTACCTGCTCATGTATTATAACTCCGGAAACATTGTTAAATTATGTTTTTGAGGACCTTCGGAAGACGAAGGCCCCCAACACTCTCGCTGTTCGTCGCCTCTTTCAGTCACTCCGTCTTCGCCACCTTCACGCTCTGCTTCCTCCTCGACATGGCCAGAGTGCTTGAGATGTGAGGCTGGCCACGCTGGCGACCTGTGGCAGCGCCCACCTTATGACGCTCAGCTTCCTCCCCGTCGCGCTTGTCCGCGTTGTTGGCCCCTCCTAGCGGCCAACGACCACACGAACGACGCCCTACACCTACTGCGCGATTGTGAGCTCGCGCCGTGGCAAACCATCGAGATGGTGTTGAGGAACCCTGGTGAGTTGAGACTTGAGAGGCTGGCGGCGAATGCATGGAAGAGGATGTGTTGCGGGATTTGGAGATTTGTTTGGAAAAATGGTATTTGCACACGGTAAAAAAACAAAAAAAGGCCTAGGCAGTGTAGTCCTAAAACATATTTATTAATACAATTTTAGAAACAAATTATAATATGTAGATCAGTTAAAAATGTTTTGTAATTATGAATTTGAAATTTTCTGGTAATAGAGATTTGGTGAAATTATGAAGAATGAGATATAGAGGACAAAATTTAGAGGGCGTTGTTGGAGATCATGAAGATATAGAGAACGAAATTTTTTAGAATGTGCTGTAAAGGACAGATAATATTCGTTTAAAGGACGAAATTTAGAGGACGTTGATGGAGATAGCCTCATACTTGATTGTCGGCGTTTCAGACCCGGGGGACCCTCAACCGGACCGACTAGTGAATTTTGTGTCGCGTGCCCCTGTCCAGCTGGGTTGATGCAAGATGGAACACAAGAGGGGGGATGAGGCTTATATTATCTTGCACCGGGGGTGCTTGCAGTAGGGGTTACAAGCTTCACGAGAGAGGGAACGGGCCCTAGGCCTCCTGGGGAGTCTAGTGTTGCGGAGTGGAGCTCGATGTTTGAGTGAGTCTGTCTCTGTCTTTCTTGCTGCCCATGCTCTCCTCCCTCTCCTTCCTTTTTCTTGAAGGCCCTGGGCATCCCATTTTATAGACACAATGGGATGGTCCAGCTGTACATATGGGGGTGTAGCTATGTGCTAACGTGTCCGGCGAAGAGGTGCTTGAGCCCTGTATGAAGCGTAGCTGGCGGTGCGACCCTGGGTCCTGCTGACGTTTCTTTGCCTTCATAGAGAACTTGTGGACTATTGACGTCATGAACACTTGCGAGGAACCATCATTACCTGTTGCTGGAGTAATCTAGATGTGACTCCGGTCTTGTTCCTTCGTAGCCTGAGGCGGCTAGCTAGAGGTAGGGTAATGATGTATCCCCTGTAGCGTAGTCGGTCCGAGGCCGTGGTCGGGCGAGGCGGTGACTCCTCCCGAGGCCGAGACTTACTGTTGTTAGTCTTACCCTGGTGGTTGGCACAGTAGTCGGAACAGGGCGAATAGTGTCGTTTTCCTGTCAGAACGATCAGTAAAGGGGCGAAGTGACTACGGTCACTTCGACCTTGCCAACTGAGGCGCGCGTGTCAGGATAAGGTGTTAGGTGATCCCTGCATTGAATGCGCATGCGATACGGTCGGTGGTAAGGCAATTTGGCCGAGGTTGCTATACGACAAAGTCTGCTCGAGCTTAGCCTCGGACGAGCCGGGGGCGCGCCTGCTGCCTGAGGGGGCCCTCGGGCGAGGCGTGAATCCGTCTGAGACCACTGTCCTTGCCCGAGGCCGGGCTCGGGCGAGACGAGATCGTGTCCCTTGGTAGATAGGGCTTTGACTTTGCTCTATGCTTACCAGCCTTTACGACCTGTTTTGAAGATGCTTTTCAGCCATGCTTAGGAGTGTTGGGGGTACCCCTAATACAGTACCCGACAGTAGCCCCCAAGCCTCAAAGGGAGTGTAGGCACTCGCTTGAAGGTTCTGCCCGATTTTTTGCAAGGAGACTAGCCCTTCTCGGTTATGTTTTGTTCCGATGGGTGCGCGCGAGAGCACCCATCGGGTGTAGCCCCCGAGGCCTCGGAGGAGTGGTTTGACTCCTCTGAGGTCTAAATTCTTCTTGTGATTCCTCGGTCGGCCTTGTTGTTCCCTCATGTGGTCTGGCTGCAGCCCGGGTGCATGGTCAGGCTCCGAGTTTTTAAGCTGGTTTGTTGACGTGGTCAACAATTTGGCCATAGCCTGGTGCGAGAGCAGCCCCCGAGCCTCTGCACAGAGCGAGAGGACGATCGAGGACCATCTCGACTTTTTACTGTACGCCCCTTCGTCGCCTTTCTGCAAGGAGGAGGGGGGGAACGTGCCATGTTACCTTCGGTGGGCGCTGAACATGGTGTTTCCAGTGAGTTGCTAACGGGTAATCCGAGTGGACGCCCGAGCCTCGTTCGATAAGGGTCGGCTAGTGGCCTAGAGGCACGCTCCAAAAGTACCTGCATGTGATTTGCTGGACCCGAGCCCATTTGATAGGGTCCGAGGGATCGGTGCCTCCCTCCGGTGGGATTCCATTACAAAATCGTTCGCGCTGGTCTCGGAAAAGTCCTAGGGTACCTCGGGAGCGTAGCCCGAGCCTTGGCCATGTAACGGACGTACCCAGGGTCATCCCTGACTCTGCATGTTCTGGGGTAGCTGTCGAATCCCTTCGAGGGGCCAGCCTTCGAACCCCTGATCAGTAGAGGGCTCGGAGCCCGAGTGCTCTGGGGTGGTCGCCGAACCACGCGGGGTGCAACCTTCGAACCCCTGACAGTAAAGGGCTCGAGGCCCGTTTCCTTCGCTGCGAAGGACTCCTTCGAAATGTCCCTTTTCCCGATCCCTGCGGAGAGAGAGAAAGAGAGAGAAAAGGAAGAAAGGAGATATTTCGAAGCAGTGTGGCACACCTTTTTCGAGGCAGCCATCATGATGGAGGCGAAACGACACCTGCCCGCCTGCCAGAGGAGACGTGTGTCCTGCCAGGGAGTTAATGTGACGGGACGGGCGACTCGCGGGGTACCTGGGAGGGGGACCGACAGCAGTTCTTTACCCTGTCACTCGTGCTTCCGCTCTTGCCTCTGCCTTTGCTTTCGTGACCTGAGAGAGTAGACAGAGAGAAGAGAAAAACCGCGCACCTCTTCCCCTCCGCTTTCACTGCTTTAGCCCGGTGATGGCTGACAAGGCGACCGTCATTCCGCCGCGCGACCCGTGGCCTTTCTCCACCGTCACTGTGGAGGATCTGTAGGCCCTTGTTACCGAGGGTTTGCTCCGTCATCTCTCCGGCAGGCCGCAGCCTGAGTGGTTGGCCCCTAGGAGCGAGGCCGAACCGACTCCGCCACCGGGATACGTGGTTAGTTTCACCCCTTTCCATGAGTGGGGATTTGGGATGCCGGCGAGTCGCTTCATGCGGGCGCTCCCGCACTATTATGGGATGGAGCTGCATAACTTCAACCCCAACTCCATCGCGCAGGCGGCCATTTTCATGGCGGTTTGCGAGGGGTTTTTGGGGATTGACCCCACTGGGACCTGTGGACCCATCTCTTCTGCGTGGAGTTTTTTGCTGCGTCGACGGACGTGAAGAAGGTCCGTATGGCGGTGCGGGCTGGTGGCTGCACCCTTCAGCTGAGGTTGGGGCGCGCATCACAGTACATCCCCGCCTCCCTTGTATCTTCGAACAAGGGTTGGCAGAACCGGTGGTTTTATCTCCGGAACGACGACGGGATGCTTCCGCCGTATTCTCAAAGAATGGTGAACGCTGCCGGCGATAACTGGCGCTGGGGGGCCACTCGCGAGAACCAGGAGAAGCTCCAGCCCATTCTCCATGGCCTGCAGAAGTTATAGGCCGGGGGCCTTACCGCTGCGGGGGTCGTCGCCGCTATCCACCGCCGGAGGGTGCTCCCATTGGCAGAGCGGTAGTTGCGGCTCTCAGAGATGAAACCGGGGATTGATTTGGAGGGTTCACGGATGTCCTCGACGTCCCTCACCGCCGACGATCTCCTTAGACGGGTAACGGGCACGGTGGGGAGGCTGGACACTGGTGTCCTTAGCCAGCCCCCGATGCATCCCGATCATGGGTATGTGTCCCTGGTAAGTGTCCGACCCTCCTTCTGTTCTGCGTCGTGCTTCTTACGTCTTTTAGTTCTTATTGTTGGGATTTTCGTTTGTCCCTAGGGGTTGAGGGGTTTTAAACTCTCCCGGCCACCGGTCCCGGAGGACGCGGTGGGTCGAACCGCGTGTAGGCTAGCCGCTGAGAAGGACAAGGAGAGGAAGGACACAGAAAAGGTCCGAGCTCGCGAGAGGATGCAAGCTCGGGAAGCCTTGGAGAAGTGTCGTCAGAGGCAAGCAAGGGATGGGCTCCCGCTGGAGTCGTCGCCGGACACGCCTGACGATGACGACGACGATGATGATGATGATGATGATGAAGACGACATGGCGGCCCGGCTCGGCCTCAGCCCGGATCCGAGGCTGGACCAGGGGTCGTCAAGCCAGCCTCCAGGTGGGCTGGCGCCACCAGAGCTGGGGGCCGGGACGCCGGGGTCCCGGTCTGAGGAGCGGAGGCAGGCCGAGGGGGTACTTGACCCCTTGGCCGATATAATTGGGGTGACCCCGGGGGTTCAGGTCGAGCCGCATGTCCCCCAAGAGCATGTGCCTGTGCGGGCCGTACGGGAAGCTGGTCCCTCGGCGGTCGTGACGTCGCCGGGGCAGGCCACCCCCTCGGTGCCTCAGGCGTCCGAGGTGGAAGCGGCGTTGAAGCCAGCTGCGGGACAACCCCCGACAGCGCCTGCGGAGACCGGGGCCTGAGGGGTCTCCCCGCAGGCACGATTGGCCTTGCCCCGGAGCGGGTAAGTAACCGAGGGTACCCCTGTTTCAGTTATTTCGCTGTGTGTCTTGAATTTGCCCCTTCTCCCTTTCAGTAAGCGGAGGCAGGGCTCGGCTGGACTGGCCCGCACGAAGGCGCATAAGACGAGGCCAGCCTCTGCAGCCGGAGTTGCGGCGCGCCATGCTGGTTGGTTGGCCCCCGCGCAAGGCGCTCTCCAGCGGGGGGCCCAGGCGGCACGGGCTGTCATGGGGCAAGCTTCCCAGTTCGAGCCCCCTGTTGGAGCGGCCATCATGCCGGGGGAGGTTGTTGATGCGACCGCGGCCTCGAGTCCGCCTGTCTTGTTGACAGCACCGTCATCGATTCCTGCCGGGGCCATTGCTGACTCGTCCGCGGAGCCGCCCGCCACCGCCGATGTTGAGATGGCTGGGGCGCCTCTGCCCTGAGTCACCCCTGATCTCCCCATTTTCGACCATGAGGAGGGGCGGTCGTTGTTGCCGTGGTCGGTGAGTGGAGGATTGTCACCTTGGCTGAGGAGAGGCCCGACACATCGACGACGGCG
The DNA here is from genome assembly GCF_902167145.1 of Zea mays. Lineage (NCBI taxonomy): Eukaryota > Viridiplantae > Streptophyta > Magnoliopsida > Poales > Poaceae > Zea > Zea mays. The sequence continues at coordinate 15,765,069 of NC_050100.1, forward strand.
GCGCCCGATGCATCGACTGTAGGGGGACCCGGCGCCTCGGTCACCAGGCGCATAGAACCGTGGCCTGTCTTGGGGAGCAACGGCCTTATCCCCACGCAGCTCAATCCCAATGAGTGGTGTGGGCAGCCGCTCCTGTTCTGGAGTCGCGACACCTCGGAGCCCCTCCTTTCCCTTAACGATGAGTTGGAGGAGTAGCTCCGGGGTAATTTCCATGAATATACCGAGGCGGCGATGAGGTCGCTTCAGACGACCATGGAAATCCTTTCTAGGGACGTTCCCAGGGTCTTCCAGGTAAAGATTTAGATGTACGCCTCGCGTGATCAGGGCATTCTTTGTGATATCCCATTTTTCTCCCTCAGGAACTCGCAGACAAGAGCACCGCCAAGTCGCTGTTCATCCGTCGCGAGAGCAACGTTTGGGATTCGCTGCGGTCCCAGTGGGCTGCGCTTTCTGAGGCGAATGAGCGCCTCGCCCAATGGAGCGCCGAGGTGGCGGACCTTCGGCTGCTCTGTGATGAGCTGAAGTCAGAGGCAGTGGCGGCGCGGACCGTGGCGGCGTCGGCACGAACGGAGGCTTCGTCGGCACGGGAGCAGGTGGCCTCCCAGGCCGAGGAGATACAACAGCGGTAGTAGGAGCTCGACCAGGTCACCAGCGAGCGGGACCAGTTCCGGAGCCAAGCCACCGAGGCCGTGAGCCGGGTTGAGGCCCTTAGGGGACAGCTGGCTGAGGTTACGGAGCGGCTAGCCGAGGCGACTGCTCGGGCCGGGACCCTTGCAGAGGGCCTGGCCGTGGCCGTCGGGTCTGCTTGGTCCGCCCAAGCTAAGGCCTCGCAGCAGCGTGTCTGGGCCGAAGGTATGTTTTGCCTGCTTTGCGACTTTGGTTTAGCTTCGTCCTTTTCCTCGTGTCTGAAGAACATCGTTCGACTGTCTTCAGTGTTCAAGGCGGCTCTCGATGAGTCCGTCAAGAACTACAAGGCACTTGCCCAGGCGGCTGAGCAGAAAGAGGCCGACCGCACGACCATGTCTGAGGCCATCTCGGCCTTCTGCCGGACCTTTGACCTCGACGATGTCTCATCGGGCAGCTCCCCTAGAGTCGCCTGTGGGCCTTGGGCGGCCACGTGCGCAGCAGACTCCATGGGGCGCTGCACCACGACGTTAGGCGGGCCTTCACCGTCCTCGCTTCCCACTATGACGTGGATTTGGAGCGGGTCAGCGAGGGCTATTGCCTACCTGATGACGAGGACGCCGCCCTAGCGGAGGTCCAAAGGATTGATGCGGCTGCCGAGGGCCCAGGCGTGGCGTTGGCTTCCTTCTTTGAGATGGAGGTCCTTCCGCCCGTGTCACCGTCCGAGGCCAGGCCAAACTCCGCCGCGGGAAGGAACGACGCCGAGGGTGCTGCTCCTCCCCTTGCCGACACCTGAGCCTGTGGGGAACAGTTTATTCTAAGTATGTGTATGTTTCTCGCGACCGCTGAGGCCTAAACATTTTTAGTGTTAGAGTATAAAGCTGCGTTTTCTTTCCTCTTGTTTCGAGCGTTAGGACTTGTTCGTCGGTAGCAGAATCACTTATCCGAGCGTGAGCTACCTTTCACGGAAGGTGATGAGTGAGGTATCCGTATCCTGGAGGCGTAGGAGTCCCTCGGCTCGGTCGGCCTTGCCGTTCAAGGTCTCTTGTGTCATTTTAGGATTCCGCTATCGACATAGTCGAACGACACGAAAGTCGTTTTCTACCCGAGCGTTAGGACTTGTTCGGTAGCAGAATCACTTATCCGAGCATGAGCTACCTTTCACGGAAGGTGATGAGTGAGGTATCCGTATCCCGGAGGCGTAGGAGTCCCTCGGCTCGATCGGCCTTGCCGTTCAAGGTCTCTCTCGCTTGTTTTTAGGATTCTGTTATCGATATAGTCGAAACGCACGAAAGTCGTTTTGGTAGAAAACTTTTCCAAGGAAAATTTTGATGCAGAGGGGGTCCCCCGTTCTAGCCCCCGAGGGAGGGTCGGTTTTTGCTGAGGCAAGGCCGATCCTCCCTTGACAGCTAGACTTTTTAATTGTACATGCAAAGGGACCGAGGTACATAAATGACTTGAAACATTTTAAGGGTAAAAGCGACGTAGTTGTTCGATGTTCCAAGCGTTGCTGTAGACCTCGCCTTGATCGTTGGCCAGCTTGTATGTCCCGGGCTTCAAAATTTTGGCGATGATGAACGGCCCTTCCCAGGGAGGAGTAAGCTTGTGGCGCCCTTGGGCGTCTTGTCGTAGCCGAAGCACCAAATCTCCCACCTGGAAGCCTCGGGGCCGAATCCTTCGGGCGTGGTAGCGTCTCAGAGACTGCTGATACCGCGCTGAGTGTAGCAAGGCTACGTCCCGAGCCTCTTCCAGCTGGTCCAATGAATCCTCTCGGCTGGTCTGGTTGTTTTGGTCGTTGTATGCCTTTGCCCTCGGGGAACCGTATTCTAAGTCTGTGGGTAGGATGGCCTCGGCCCCATAGACTAGAAAAAACGGCGAGAAGCCCGTGGCTCGGCTCGTCGTCGTCCTCAGACTCCAAACCACCGAGGGTAGCTCTTTTATCCACCGCTTGCCAAACTTGTTGAGGTCGTTGTAGATCCTTGGTTTTAGCCCCTGCAAAATCATGCCATTGGCGCGCTCCACTTGCCCATTAGTCATTGGGTGAGCTACAGCGGCCCAGTCCACACAGATGTGGTGGTCTTTGCAGAAGTCTAGGAACTTTTTCCCAGTGAACTGCGTGCCATTGTCGGTGATGATAGAGTTCGGGATCCCGAAACGGTGGATGATATTTGTAAAAAATGCCACCGCCTGCTCGGACCTGATACTGGTTAAGGGTCAGACTTCGATCCACTTGGAGAATTTGTCGATGGCGACCAACAGGTGCGTGAAGCCCCCGGGTGCCTTCTGCTAGGGACCGACGAGGTCCAGACCCCACAAAGCAAACGTCCACATGATAGGTTTTGTCTGTAGAGCCTGAGCAGGCAGGTGTGTTCGTCTCGCGTAGAATTGACACCCCCGGCAGGAGCATACAATCCTAGTGGCATTGGCCACTGCGGTCGGCCAGTAGAAACCTTATCGAAAAGCGTTTCCTACGAGGGTCTGAGGCGCCGCATGGTGACCGCAAGCCCCCCGAGTGTATTTCTTGTAACAGCTCTTGTCCTTGGGCGATGGATATGCATCGTTGGAGAATGCCTGAGGGGCTGCGGTGGTACAACTCCTTTTCATCACCCAGCAAAACGAACGACTTGGCGCGCCGAGCCAGTCACCGAGCTTCAACCTTGTCGAGGGGCAGCTCTCCCCGGAGGAGATATTCCAGGTACGGGGTCTGCCAGTTTGGGACTGGTGTGACCCCATTCTGCTCCACCTCGACACGCAGGGCCTCACCCTCGGCGGCCGAGGGTACCTCGGGCTGGGCCGAGGTCTCCTCGGGTTCGGGTGCGTCGTTGAGTTTGACGGATGGTTGATATATGTCTCTGGAGAAGACATTCGGGGGAACCGTTGTTCGTCCCGAGGCTATCTTAGCCAGCTCATCTGCAGTCTTGTTGTACCGTCGAGCAACATGGTTGAGTTCTAGCCCATAGAACTTATCTTCCAAGCGCCGAACTTCGTCGCAGTAGGCCTCCATTTTCTGATCGCGGCAATGAGAATTCTTCATGACTTGGTCAATAACGAGCTGTGAGTCACCACGGGCGTCGAGGCGCCGAACCCCTAGCTCGACAGCGATGTGCAACCCATTAACCAAGGCCTCGTATTTGGCCACGTTGTTTGACGCCAGAAAATGGAGGCGTATTACGTAACACACATGTTCTCTGAGGGGTGAGATGAAGAGCAAGCCCGGGCCTGCTCCGGTTTTCATCAACGACCCGTCGAAGTACATGGTCCAAAGTTCGGCCTGGATTGGGGCCATTGGCAACTGGGTGTCAGTCCATTCAGCCAGGAAGTCAGCCAAGATTTGGGATTTTATGGCCTTCCGAGGGGCAAATGAAAGTGTCTCCCCCATGAGTTCCACTGCCCATTTCGCTATCCTACCCGAGGCCTCTCAGCACTAGATGATCTCTCCCAGGGGGAAGGATGACACCATAGTCACCGGATGAGACTCAAAGTAGTGTCGCAGCTTTCGCTGTGTTAGAATCACTGCATACAGTAGCTTCTGGATTTGCGGGTAGCGGATTTTGGTCTCGGATAGCACTTCGCTGATGAAGTAAACTGGCCTCTGAATGAGCAGTGCATGCCCTTTTTCTTGTCTCTCGACTACGACCGCAGCGCTGACCACCTGAGCGGTTGCGGTGACGTAAATCAAGAGGGCTTCTTCCGCAGCGGGGGGCACCAAGATGGGCGCATTAGTAAGAAGTGCCTTTAAGTTTCCGAGGGCTTCTTCGGCCTCGGGAGTCCAAGTGAAGCACTCGGCCTTCCTTAAGAGGCGGTATAAGGGCAATCCTTTCTCGCCAAGGCGCAAGATGAAGCGGCTCAGAGCCGCAAGGCATCCCATGACCCTTTGTACTCCTTTTAAATCTTAGATGGGTCCCATGTTGGTGATGGCTGCGATTTTCTCCGGGTTGGCCTCGATGCCTCGTTCGGAGATGATGAACCCTAGGAGCATGCCTCGGGGGACTCCGAAGACAGACTTCTCAGGATTGAGTTTTACGCTCTTCGCTTTTAGGCACCTGAATGTTACCTCAAGGTCAGAGAGGAGGTCGAAGGCTTTCCTTGTTTTGACAACGATGTCATCAACGTAAGCCTCGACCGTTCTGTCGATGTGCTCTCCGAACACATGGTTCATGCACCTTTGGTATGTTGCACCTGCATTCCTCAAACCAAATGACATAGTAGTGTAGCAATACATGCCAAAAGGTGTGATAAAAGAAGTCGCGAGCTGGTCAGATTCTTTCATCTTGATTTGGTGATAGCCTGAATAGGCATCGAAGAAAGACAGGGTTTCGCACCCAGCGGTGGAGTCCACAATTTGATCGATGTGAGGCAGAGGGTAGGGAACCTTGGGGCATGCTTTGTTTAGCCCAGTGTAGTCTACACACATCCTCCACCTCCCACCTTTTTTCTTTACAAGTACAGGGTTAGCTAACCATTCTGGATGGAATACCTCTTTGATGAACCCTGCAGCCATTAGCTTGTGGACCTCCTCGCCTATGGCTCTGCGCTTTTCTTCATCAAAACGGCGCAGGTGCTGTTTCACGGGTCAGGCACCGGCTCGGATGTCCAGTGAGTGCTCGGCGACATCCCTTGGTATGCCTGGCATGTCTGAGGGACTCCACACAAAAACGTCGGCATTTGCTCGGAGAAAGTCGACGAGCACTGCTTCCTATTTGGGGTCGAGCTTGGAGCCGATCCTGACTTTCTTGCTGGCCTCATTGCTGGGGTCGAGAGAGACAGATTTGACTGCCTCGGCTGGCTCGAAGTTGCCCACGTGCCGCTTTGCGTCGGGCGCCTCTTTGGAGAGGCAATCCAGGTCGGCGATGAGGGCTTCGAACTTGGCGAGGGCTTCGGCGTACTCCATGCATTCCACGTCACACTCGTAAGCGTGGCAGTACGTGGGTCCGACGGTGATGAATCCCTTGGGGCCAGACATCTTGAGCTTGAGGTAAGTGTAGTTGGGGATGGCCAGGAACTTGGCATAGCACGGTCTTCCCAGCACCGCGTGATAGGTCCCTCGGAACCCGACTACCTCGAAAGTGAGAGTTTCCTTTCGGAAGTTGGAGGGAGTTCCGAAGCAGATGGGCAAGTCAATCTGTCCGAGGGGCAGGATACGCTTTCTGGGTGCAATCCCGTGGAAGGGTGCTGCACCAGCCCGGATCTCGGACCGATCAACCCCCAAGAGCTCTAGGGTCTCGGCGTAGATGATGTTGAGGCTGCTGCCTCCGTCCATGAGGACCTTGGAGAGCCTAACGTTGCCGATGATTGGGTCGACGACGAGCGGGTATCTCCTTGGGCTCGGCACGTAGTCGGGGTGGTCGCCTTGGTCGAAGGTAATGGGCTTGTCGGACCAGTCTAGGTAGACTAGCGTTGCTACCTTCACCGAGCAGACCTCCCGACGCTCCTGCTTGTTGTGTCGAGCCGAGGCATTCGCCATTTGCCCACCGTACATCATGAAGCAGTTGTGGACCTCTGGGAATTCTTCTTCCCCGTCGCCTCCTTTCTTGTTGTTGTCGTGGTCCTTGCCACCCTCCGCCGAGGGTCCAACCTTATTGAAGTAACGACGGAGCATGTCGCACTCTTCAACGGTGTGCTTGATGGGACCCTGTGATAGGGGCACAACTCCTTGAGCATCTTGTCGAACACGTTGGCCCCTCTGGGAGGCTTCCGAGGGTTCCTGTGCTCGGTAGCGGCGACGAGGTCCGCGTCGATGGCGTTGCGCTTCGCTTGCGCCTTCTTCCTGGTCTTCTTCTTCATGCCACGCTAGACGGATGCCTCAGGGTTGTCTTCCTTCTGCCTTCCCTGAGGCTGCTTGTCCTTCCGGAAGATGGCTTCGACCGCCTCCTGACCAGAGGCGAACTTGGTGGCTATGTCCATCAATTCGCTTGCCTTGGTGGGTGTCTTGCGCCCTAGTTTGCTTACCAGGTCCCGACAAGTGGTGCCGGCGAGGAATGCCCCGATGACGTCCGAGTCGGTGATGTTAGGCAACTTGGTGCACTGCTTTGAAAACCGCCGGATGTACTCTCGCAAGGATTCCCCTGGCTGCTGGCGGCAGCTCCGGAGGTCCCATGAGTTCCTAGGGCGCACGTACGTACCTTGGAAATTTCCAGCGAAGGCCTTGACTAGGTTGTCCTAGTCGAAGATCTATGCAGGGGGCAGATGCTCCAGCCAGGCCCGGGCAGCGTCAGAGAGGAAGAGGGGGAGGTTGTGGATGATGAGGTTGTCGTCATCCGTCCCTCCCAACTGGCACGCCAACCGGTAATCCACGTGCCACAACTCCGACCTTGTCTCCCTGAGTACTTGGTAATGGTAGTCGGGGCCCAGAACCGGCCCGGGAACGGCGCACGTCGTATGGCTCGGCTGAAGACCCGCGGACCTAGTGGTTCGGGCGAGGGGCTCCGATCCTCCTCACTATCGTAGCATCCCCCGCGCCTGGGGTGGTAGCCTCGGCGCACCTTTTCCTCGAGGCAGGCTCGACGATCGCGGTGGTGTTGATCGTCGCCGAGGCGATCCCGGGCTGCGGGTGTCTCGTTTCTTGTAAGCTCGGTGTGGGCCAAGGCCTCGTGCATGTGTTGGGAGGACGCTATGTGATGCACCGAGGGGCACCCTCGCCTTCGAAAGGAAGAGCTCTCGGTCCGTCAGGCTGCGACATTTTCTAAGAGGTCCTTGAGTTCGCCCTAAATACGTTGCCCCTCGATGGTAGATGGCTCCGGCATCGTTCGAAGCAATACCGCCGCTGTAGCCAGGTCCTGGCCGGCCCCGTTGAAGGCTGGGGGCAGCATTGCCCTGGAATCGTCAATAATACGGCGCTGGACGTGCCGGGCCCGATGACGCGCTCCTCTGGCGAGCGCTCGGCCTGCCCACTCTTGCTCGAGGTTTTGTCGTGTAACACCCTGAATTTGGGGGTATAAAATTTCTTTTCTAATATCCACAAAATTCATGTGTTACTCTCTTATTTCTTTGCTTTGCTTCTCTTTTTCCTAAAAATAGAGAATTATTTTGTAATATATTGGCATAAGCCTAGTGAAGTCAGCTCTAGAGGAGTCTTGATTGTTACATTCATGTCGTTGCATAGTGTTTATGAGTGCAAAAAAAGTTTCTAAAACATGTCAAACGTCTTGAGAATGTTTCTGGAAATTTTTGAAACCTTTGAAGCGTATTTGGAGTATCAAATGCAAATTTCAGATTTTTTTAATATTATTTTAATCCCTAAAATTTAGTTTTTTGCGAAAAACAAAGTATTAACCCAATAATATATATACATCTTCCTCTCGTTGGTCATGTTCTAGATCTCGTGACCTTTTCATGAGAATGTCAAACATACTCTTCTCCTCGTGAGTGTTATGCTGTTCACGTCTACCACATCTATCCCCGCTTACCCCTCAACAGCTACCTTTGTCTACCCTCATAAACCTTGCCTCGCTTCGTTGTACATCGTCGCGCGCTCAACCGCTCCCTGGTCGCAGGCCCTGCTGTCAGTCGCCCAGGCATGCTGTCCCGTTGGTCCCCTTCTTCAGTACCATCTCCCTCACGTAACTACTCCCTCCTCTTGACCCGGCATGCCGCGCCCACGACTCACTGGGTCCGGCACCCGCCCGCTCACATGCTATATTCAAGCGCTCTCCCTCTCTCCCCGGATCCAACCTTCCTCTCTCTTCCTCCACAAATCGCAGCAGCCTCCTACACCATGGAACCCCCGTGCGTGCACAACCTCCTCCCTGCCTTTGCTGCGCCGTGTGCAAGCCTCACCTCCCTGGACGTGGGTGTGTCCCGACGCCGCGTCGCTGCCCTGTCTCCGACGAACTCCGACTGCTGCTGCTCTGGTGAGCTCTCTTCCCTCTCTCATTTCTTTCTTAGGTAGTGTTCTCGACGATGTCTACCCGCACGCCACGACCATGGCCATGCGCTGCTACCCATCTGGTGCCTTGCCGTTGCAGCTCGCGCCATCACGAGCTTCGCCACGCCGAAGCCGCTGCGTAAGCCTCGCCCTAGCTCGGGTAAGCGGCTGCGCCCGCCCTGGCCGGTGAGCTCGTGATCAGCGCCCAGCCCTCGGCGACACTCGTCCAGGACTGCCTCGCAGCCAACGGCTGACCATGGAAGCAGCCATGGCACTCGTCTCTAGCCGACCTGGTAGCCCCAGCGCGCCCCCTCTGGTGTGGCCCCGTCCAGCCCCCTGCCCAGCCGGCGTCGAGCCTCCCTTCCCTGCCCTGCGCGCATGCAGTTGGGAAGATCAATAATCGTGCGATGCGTGAGAAGCGGGAGGCATGGGACGTGGGAAAAAGGAAGAATGAGAGCTGCCCGCGGACCCCACCTGCATGGCTGCATGTCGAGCTCCCCACGTCTTCCTCTACTCTTGAATTAGTCAATTGGAGAATGGCCAGCGCCCCACGTGCATGCAGACCCTCTCATGCAAATGCAATCAACCAATAAGAAACTGCCCCCACACTAGATCCCGTGGATCCTCTACGCATGCACTAAGTATGGTCCTCCATGTGACTTAGCTCCAATCAATCACATTGCACCACTTTGTAAATAATCTATGAGCTATTCAATATATTCTGTGTTACGCTTTAGTTTCGATCCATTTTATATCGTTAGCTTAATAATAATGTCATCAATATATTAGTAACATTATTTTGTCACAACGCAAGATTTAATTAATTAGTTAATTATTTGTTGATTCTATATTTATTAGAATAACAATTTAAATAAAATTAAATTTATAGTTTTATTTGCGTTGTTATAAATATAGAGTAATGTGATTAATGTCCACTCGTATGTTTTGAATTAATACTCGTTTATAATAAACATGATATCTAGCGATTCTAGTTTGTTCGCGCATGATGTACTTGTGGTCGTGCTGTTCGCGCACGTAACTCACGCGCTGTCGCGTGCATTGTTTCACGTGTCGTCCGCACGCTGTTCCGCAGTGTCGCGCGTCGTCACGCGTCATTCGTGTGTTTCGCGTGCGCCGCTTTTGCGTGTCACGAGCATGGCCGCGCGTACCATGCGTTGTCCGTGTGCGATATTAATTCATTCGCTTATAATCACTCATGTCAGTTAATTAGTTATTTATTTAATTATCCTCAATTAAAATAGTGAATTAGTCAAAACTAGGTAGTAGTTTTGAGTTACAGTAATAAATGTCGATTAAGATAATTAACTTTAGGTTTGTTCGGCTAATATTTATTAGATTAATATCCTAATTAGATTAAATGTGTAATGTTCAACTTGCGCTTTTATAATGAACATTAGCATGGCTAATATTAACTTAACTACTTTCTATTTATTTAATACTTGTTTAGTATAAACGTGTCACCTATTTAGTTTTCCTCGCCTGTCACGCGTGCTGTTCCGCACGTGATGGCGTGCTCGTTCGCGCTCGTCGCGCGTGCTGTTTCGTGTGTCGTCAGCATGCGATGCCGCGCGTGTCCGCGCGTCGTCTACACGCTGTCGTATTGTTTTGCGCGTCGTAAATTCGCCTCGCTTAGAATCCCTCATGTTAACTTTATTAGTTATTTATTTGACAGTTGATGGTGTAGCATATTTAATCAAAACTAAATAGCAGTTATAAGTTATATTTTATAATGTCAAATTAGATGTCCTGACTACTACTTGCGTAGCGTAAACGCTAACTTCTTGACCGTAGCTCCGATTGTCGCGTTTCTTTTTCCTTGCGTGACCGTAGTAACGTGCTCTATTTCGTTTTGCATATTTTATTATATGTTTATTTGAATGGTGTAATATTCTTATGCATATATATATATGTTTGTTTGCTTGTGCCTGTTTGTCTTCGCTTTGCGTCGTGATTAGATCGCGATTTGTTTCCGCGCTTCGAGGAATCGAAGATCAAGAGTTGGCGACCAAGTGATCAAGCTCTCTGAGTTCTATGAGGCTGAAGATCCTGAGCATCTGTTTGGTGAAGGCAAGTGTCCTCTGACCCATTATGTCCCATTTACTTTATAATACACTGTCCCGCATACTATGAACAATCTAAGGATTTACTAGCTTTCTATTTACCTTGTCCTTGATTTACCTTTTGGGTTACTATGGTTAGCTACATGCTAGCGCTTTACTTTAATCAATGAACATGATGAGATACAATGATGATACTGTGATTTTATTCTGGATATAATGATATACTTGTGGCATTTAAGGGGACTCGAGCAGTTTCTCGAGTACCTCTCCGTAAGGACCTGTTCGTTGAGAGACCACCCGGGATAACAGTGCAACCATGAGGGTGAAATGGGGCGCCCTTAGCTAATTAATTAGAGGAACTAGAGGTGTAGTTGCTTCGCCGTCGTGCCGTCAATGGGGTCCAGACACAGTGCTTGCTCTGCCGAGGCTGAGTGCCGAGGTTCGTTCGTTTTGCTTTTGTTAGTCACCCTCCTGCGGGGGGAGGTACTGTGTTTATCAAACTGGAGAAACCTAACGGGCGGCTATGACCTCTAGGGAATCTTTGTAAAAGCTACGTAGTGATACCCTGCCGGACCACCTAGGAAGTGATCAATGGGGAGTCATGATCCCCGGGCAAAATGGGAATCACGACTCATGGGTAAAGTGTGCGACCTCTGCAGAGGGTAATGAAACTGATATATCAGCCGTGCTCACGGTTAAGAGCAGCCTTGGGATCCTCTTTGATTAGAGATACAGCTGGTTCAAGACTCAATGGTTCTATTAATGTTTTTGGTTCAATGATGATCATGATGTTCCTCGAGGAGGAAGCTGTTCACGGGTTGGCTATTACTAAAACTTGGCTTCTACTAACAATAAATACCTGACCAACTAAAAGCAACTGCTTGACTTAACTCCACATAAAGCTAGTCCACTATAGCCAAACGGGACATTTGCTGAGTACGTTGATGTGTACTCACCCTTGCTTTCACAAAACACCAGGTTGCCTTTGGTGCAATCTATGCTCAGGTAAAGAAGAAGGCGTCGAGGCGGATCCCCAGGAGTGCCAGGACTTCGGCGAGTTCGTGGTTTAGGCTAGCGACCTCTCCCAGTCAGCTGCCTGTGGTGGGTTTGTTTACGTTGGCTACGTTTCTGTTCTGTGTACTTTGATTATATTATGTAAATGACTCTAGTCTTTCATATTATTACTTATCTTTATTGTTATTCGAAGCATTGTGCTATGATGAGTCATTTATGTAATCGCCGTGTACGTGAATTTCTGATCCTGGCACGTACATGGTTCGCATTCGGTTTACCTTCCAAAACCGGGTGTGACATAAGTGGTATCAAAGCCTTGCTGACTGTAGGACCGCTATCCTAGAGTAGCATTGGCCGTTTTAAGGACTTATTGATTTTTACTTCACCTCATCCTTGATGTTGTTTCAAAATATTAGTCACCTCGACTAATTCTATGTTGTGCTCCTATATGCCCCCTTGCCAAAAAGTATTTTATTCTAGTATGGTCTATACTTCTCTCAATCTATTAGATCTGATCTCACCTTGTGCTTGCGACATCTTTGTAGATGCCCCCTGACCATAACCTTCTTGTCTTTTGGGATTCATTTCTCTTCCATCATTAAATTACTACCATTTGACTATCTCTATTCCTTGGTATTGACATGCTCATACCCCTAGATTCTTCAATACACTTGTTTCAAATGCTTACATCAGAATTTCTACTGCCTACTTAAACATTTCAGTTTATATATCCATGATCTTCGTGTCTTTTGAGACCCTTTCCTATTCTGTTGTTAGGTCGTTATCTTTCGGCAATTTTGATTTCCTTGGTTTTGTTGTACTCATGTCCTTGGAGTCTTGCATATTCTCATATTTTTTATGGATGCTTATCTTCATACCCCAATGTCTATTTAGGACATTTCAGTTAACCTGCCCTTGACCACCCTTGTTTCTTAATGATCCATGAGCGACCATTTTATTTTGCACATCCTTGGTGATCTCGTTAATTCCTTGTAACTTCCTTCAGTAATGAATTTTTTTACTTCAACTCTTCTGTCGGAACCTCACTTATCTGATCCTTGATTGTTTTCTCCACTTCGCCACTTTGCGAGTCTTGCCTTAGCTCTGTCCAAGGTTATGCTTTTCATAATTATCACCCTTACCCTTATCACCTCTTTATCTTACCTTGATGTTTATCTTATATCGGCCTTTTAAAATCTCCTCTTTTCATCTCAGTACTAGCATTATACTTTACCTATTTTTCCCTTGGTCATATCCTCTTCCTTGTCGCTTGCTAGTTTTTAACTCCATCCTTTGTTGTGCTCTGGTTGGGTACTACCTTTACCTTTCTCATCTCTCGATCTTACCTTGGTAATTACACTATGTATGTTCTCTAAAATCTCCAATATCCTATCCTAGTTTAGGAGCGTTGTTTTACTTACCCCACCCTTGGCAATATCATCTTCTTTACCGCGGGTAAGCCTGGGCGCAACTCCATTCTTTGTTGTACTCATACCACTGGCTCTTCAATGCCTTCATATTTTCTCTCATACCCTTGTCTGTTATCGCCTTTGACCCTTACGATATTGATTTCTTCTACCTAAACACTTGCCTTGGAATTATCCTTTAAAAGCCTCCCCTTTCTTTCAACCCACTTTGGGAGCTGTGAGTTACCTGTCTCTCCCTTGATTTCTTTTTACTCCTTGTCGCCTTACAAGTTTTGTGTTAATTCCATCCCTTGCTGTGTTTTTATTTGCTATCACCCTTACCTTGTCGGCCATCGATCTTGCCTTGATACTCATCTTTGTTCCTACTCTTTAAAAATATCCTCTCTTCCACCTCAATTTGAGAGCGGCAATTTGCCTATCTAGCCCTTGGATGTACCCTCTCCTTTTCCATTTGCAGGTCCTATCTTAACTCCATCCTTTATGGTACTTATATCCTTAGTCTTATGCATATTTACCTCCTCTCCAACATCCTTGCCCGTTATTACCTTTAAAAACCCTCGTGATATCTATGCCCTTGCTCACATGCTTACTTTGAACCTACCCTTCAAAGCCTCCTCTTTTTCATCGCTGTTTGAGTATAATGCCTCACCTACTTCACCATTTATTGCTTCCCCTTCTTTGATGCCTCGCAAGTTTTGTATGAAATACATCCTTGGTTGTGTTTGTCTATTATCACCTTAACCCTTGTCATCCCTTGAGCTATACCTTGATGCTTATCATGTACCCGTATTTTAAAGCCTCCTCTCCCATTTCATTTCAAGAGTGATGTCTTACCCATCCCGCTCTTGTTCATCCCCTTTTCCTCGGTCGCGCTGCAAGCCTTGCCTTAACTCGATCTTTTGGTGTGCTTTTGCCGGTCACCTCCCTTACCTTGGTAATATCTAGATCTTTCCATGATGCTTACCCTATGCCTATCTTTTGAAATATCATCTTTCCCATCTCGATTTGAGAATGGTGTTTTACCTATCCTGACCTTGGTTGCATTCTCTCCCTGTCGGTTCTAATCCTTACTTTAGCTCCATCCTTTATTAAGCTCATGCCCATATCTTGCATGTCTTATCATTCCCCTTGCCTTTCGATGGCCTTAGAGTAGTTTCCCCTTTGTAAGGAAAGACCATCATCTAGTTAACATTAACGTGTAGCAACGAGATGTTTGTTGTTGTGTGCTCGTGATGTTTGTCTCTGTGTTATGATTGATTTGCTTCTTTGAAATGAGTGTGGTGTGTTGTGGCCTTTGGTCCTCAATGGCATCAGTTTGCTAGGTGAGTGCCATATATTTAGGTAGTTGGGTGCTCTCCCTTTTTTCTCTTTAATCCATCTATGCTTACCTTTTCTATCTATACCCTTTCCTCTTGCACCTGTTTGGTTGGCATTCTCCAACCTCTCTTAATCAGTCAAGATCAGAGTCGGTAGCATCTTCACTAAGTGCATATCAATGCTCCTGTTAAGGGGGTTAGTCGCTAACCCTAATGAGGACAAGGCAATCAACGTCAACCAACAAGAATCAAAGTGCGCAGCGGAAGCGTGTGTGGGTCCTAACCAACAGGTCCAAGAGATCCTCAAGAATTGCATCAATCGGTCTCAAGCATCTGAAGGTCGAAGCAACCAGTCCGCAAGTTAAAGTTCCCAGAGACAAAGATGAGTCGAAGAAGCTGTAAACAATCAATGAACCAATCTTGTTTTCTTGCTGGCCTCTTCTTGAATCTCGAGGGCGAGATTCTGTTAAGGGGGTTAGATTTGTAACACCCTGAATTTGGGGGTATAAAATTTCTTTTCTAATATCCACAAAATTCATGTGTTACTCTCTTATTTCTTTGCTTTGCTTCTCTTTTTCCTAAAAATAGAGAATTATTTTGTAATATATTGGCATAAGCCTAGTGAAGTCAGCTCTAGAGGAGTCTTGATTGTTACATTCATGTCGTTGCATAGTGTTTATGAGTGCAAAAAAAGTTTCTAAAACATGTCAAACGTCTTGAGAATGTTTCTGGAAATTTTTGAAACCTTTGAAGCGTATTTGGAGTATCAAATGCAAATTTCAGATTTTTTTTTAATATTATTTTAATCCCTAAAATTTAGTTTTTTGCGAAAAACAAAGTATTAACCCAATAATATATATACATCTTCCTCTCGTTGGTCATGTTCTAGATCTCGTGACCTTTTCATGAGAATGTCAAACATACTCTTCTCCTCGTGAGTGTTATGCTGTTCACGTCTACCACATCTATCCCCGCTTACCCCTCAACAGCTACCTTTGTCTACCCTCATAAACCTTGCCTCGCTTCGTTGTACATCGTCGCGCGCTCAACCGCTCCCTGGTCGCAGGCCCTGCTGTCAGTCGCCCAGGCATGCTGTCCCGTTGGTCCCCTTCCTCAGTACCATCTCCCTCACGTAACTACTCCCTCCTCTTGACCCGGCATGCCGCGCCCATGACTCACTGGGTCCGGCACCCGCCCGCTCACATGCTATATTCAAGCGCTCTCCCTCTCTCCCCGGATCCAACCTTCCTCTCTCTTCCTCCACAAATCGCAGCAGCCTCCTACACCATGGAACCCCCGTGCGTGCACAACCTCCTCCCTGCCTTTGCTGCGCCGTGTGCAAGCCTCACCTCCCTGGACGTGGGTGTGTCCCGACGCCGCGTCGCTGCCTTGTCTCCGACGAACTCCGACTGCTGCTGCTCTGGTGAGCTCTCTTCCCTCTCTCATTTCTTTCTTAGGTAGTGTTCTCGACGATGTCTACCTGCACGCCACGACCATGGCCATGCGCTGCTACCCATCTGGTGCCTTGCCGTTGCAGCTCGCGCCATCACGAGCTTCGCCACGCCGAAGCTGCTGCGTAAGCCTCGCCCTAGCTTGGGTAAGCGGCTGCGCCCGCCCTGGCCGGTGAGCTCGTGATCAGCGCCCAGCCCTCGGCGGCACTCGTCCAGGACTGCCTCGCAGCCAACGGCTGACCATGGAAGCAGCCATGGCACTCGTCTCTAGCCGACCTGGTAGCCCCAGCGCGCCCCCTCTGGTGTGGCCCCGTCCAGCCCCCTGCCCAGCCGGCGTCGAGCCTCCCTTCCCTGCCCTGCGCGCATGCAGTTGGGAAGATCAATAATCGTGCGATGCGTGAGAAGCGGGAGGCATGGGACGTGGGAAAAAGGAAGAATGAGAGCTGCCCGCGGACCCCACCTGCATGGCTGCATGTCGAGCTCCCCACGTCTTCCTCTACTCTTGAATTAGTCAATTGGAGAATGGCCAGCGCCCCACGTGCATGCAGACCCTCTCATGCAAATGCAATCAACCAATAAGAAACTGCCCCCACACTAGATCCCGTGGATCCTCTACGCATGCACTAAGTATGGTCCTCCATGTGACTTAGCTCCAATCAATCACATTGCACCACTTTGTAAATAATCTATGAGCTATTCAATATATTCTGTGTTACGCTTTAGTTTCGATCCATTTCATATCGTTAGCTTAATAATAATGTCATCAATATATTAGTAACATTATTTTGTCACAACGCAAGATTTAATTAATTAGTTAATTATTTGTTGATTCTATATTTATTAGAATAATAATTTAAATAAAATTAAATTTATAGTTTTATTTGCGTTGTTATAAATATAGAGTAATGTGATTAATGTCCACTCGTATGTTTTGAATTAATACTCGTTTATAATAAACATGATATCTAGCGATTCTAGTTTGTTCGCGCATGATGTACTTGTGGTCGTGCTGTTCGCGCACGTAACTCACGCGCTGTCGCGTGCATTGTTTCACGTGTCGTCCGCACGCTGTTCCGCAGTGTCGCGCGTCGTCACGCGTCATTCGTGTGTTTCGCGTGCGTCGCTTTTGCGTGTCACGAGCATGGCCGCGTGTACCATGCGTTGTCCGCGTGCGATATTAATTCATTCGCTTATAATCACTCATGTCAGTTAATTAGTTATTTATTTAATTATCCTCAATTAAAATAGTGAATTAGTCAAAACTAGGTAGTAGTTTTGAGTTACAGTAATAAATGTCGATTAAGATAATTAACTTTAGGTTTGTTCGGCTAATATTTATTAGATTAATATCCCAATTAGATTAAATGTGTAATGTTCAACTTGCGCTTTTATAATGAACATTAGCATGGCTAATATTAACTTAACTACTTTCTATTTATTTAATACTTGTTTAGTATAAACGTGTCACCTATTTAGTTTTCCTCGCCTGTCACGCGTGCTGTTCCGCACGTGATGGCGTGCTCGTTCGCGCTCGTCGCGCGTGCTGTTTCGTGTGTCGTCAGCATGCGATGTCGCGCGTGTCCGCGCGTCGTCTACACGCTGTCGTATTGTTTTGCGCGTCGTAAATTCGCCTCGCTTAGAATCCCTCATGTTAACTTTATTAGTTATTTATTTGACAGTTGATGGTGTAGCATATTTAATCAAAACTAAATAGCAGTTATAAGTTATATTTTATAATGTCAAATTAGATGTCCTGACTACTACTTGCGTAGCGTAAACGCTAACTTCTTGACCGTAGCTCCGATTGTCGCGTTTCTTTTTCCTTGCGTGACCGTAGTAACGTGCTCTATTTCGTTTTGCATATTTTATTATATGTTTATTTGAATGGTGTAATATTCTTATGCATATATATATATGTTTGTTTGCTTGTGCCTGTTTGTCTTCGCTTTGCGTCGTGATTAGATCGCGATTTGTTTCCGCGCTTCGAGGAATCGAAGATCAAGAGTTGGCGACCAAGTGATCAAGCTCTCTGAGTTCTATGAGGCTGAAGATCCTGAGCATCTGTTTGGTGAAGGCAAGTGTCCTCTGACCCATTATGTCCCATTTACTTTATAATACACTGTCCCGCATACTATGAACAATCTAAGGATTTACTAGCTTTCTATTTACCTTGTCCTTGATTTACCTTTTGGGTTACTATGGTTAGCTACATGCTAGCGCTTTACTTTAATCAATGAACATGATGAGATACAATGATGATACTGTGATTTTATTCTGGATATAATGATATACTTGTGGCATTAAGGGGACTCGAGCAGTTTCTCGAGTACCTCTCCGTAAGGACCTGTTCGTTGAGAGACCACCCGGGATAACAGTGCAACCATGAGGGTGAAATGGGGCGCCCTTAGCTAATTAATTAGAGGAACTAGAGGTGTAGTTGCTTCGCCGTCGTGCCGTCAATGGGGTCCAGACACAGTGCTTGCTCTGCCGAGGCTGAGTGCCGAGGTTCGTTCGTTTTGCTTTTGTTAGTCACCCTCCTGCGGGGGGAGGTACTGTGTTTATCAAACTGGAGAAACCTAACGGGCGGCTATGACCTCTAGGGAATCTTTGTAAAAGCTACGTAGTGATACCCTGCCGGACCACCTAGGAAGTGATCAATGGGGAGTCATGATCCCCGGGCAAAATGGGAATCACGGCTCATGGGTAAAGTGTGCGACCTCTGCAGAGGGTAATGAAACTGATATATCAGTCGTGCTCACGGTTAAGAGCAGCCTTGGGATCCTCTTTGATTAGAGATACAGCTGGTTCAAGACTCAATGGTTCTATTAATGTTTTTGGTTCAATGATGATCATGATGTTCCTCGAGGAGGAAGCTGTTCACGGGTTGGCTATTACTAAAACTTGGCTTCTACTAACAATAAATACCTGACCAACTAAAAGCAACTGCTTGACTTAACTCCACATAAAGCTAGTCCACTATAGCCAAACGGGACATTTGCTGAGTACGTTGATGTGTACTCACCCTTGCTTTCACAAAACACCAGGTTGCCTTTGGTGCAATCTATGCTCAGGTAAAGAAGAAGGCGTCGAGGCGGATCCCCAGGAGTGCCAGGACTTCGGCGAGTTCGTGGTTTAGGCTAGCGACCTCTCCCAGTCAGCTGCCTGTGGTGGGTTTGTTTACGTTGGCTACGTTTCTGTTCTGTGTACTTTGATTATATTATGTAAATGACTCTAGTCTTTCATATTATTACTTATCTTTATTGTTATTCGAAGCATTGTGCTATGATGAGTCATTTATGTAATCGCCGTGTACGTGAATTTCTGATCCTGGCACGTACATGGTTCGCATTCGGTTTACCTTCCAAAACCGGGTGTGACATGTCGGAGCTGCACAAGTCGCCCCATTTCTTCGTCGAGCTTGGCCTGCATCTCGCGGAGTTGCTCGAGCTGTGAGCCCTGACCCCCTGTGGGGACCTGAGCCACATCTAGCTCCCGCGGGATCTCGACGCGAGACGCAGGTGCAAGGGCGCCGTCGCCCCCTGGCATGCCGGGGTGGTTGTCTCCGTTGTGATCTTCCTGATCGATGTGGAAGCACTCACGAGTTGGGTCATAACCCTCGTCGTCAAGGCTGTGGCCATCATTAGAGCAGCCGGAGAGGCAGTGGTCACATATGGACATGAAGTCATGCATGGCACCGGGATCATGGAGTCCGGAGAAATCCCAACTGACGTCGGGGTCGTCCTCTTCCTCGGAACCCGCGGGTCCGGAGGTTGAGACAGCCGTTAGTCGGTCCCAAGATGACCACATATGGTACCCCGGAAGGTCAGGATATGCCCTTAAGAAAGCGCTTACCGAAGCGGGGTCGCTTGGTGGGTCGAAGCTGAACCTAAAGGGAACAGGATGGAAAACTAAAGGTACCTGTTGGTTGGTAGGTGGCGGTGAAGTTGCACCGGAGGTGGAATGAGTCGTTATCTCAGGTGCGAGACTAATGCCCGACAAGTCCCTCTCAAGGGTGTCGGCGTCATCAGTCCGCCTGGGGCTGGCGTTTTGCTGGGAAGCGACACCCGTCGTTGTCTCAGGTGCGAGGATAACACCTGACATGTCCCACGCAGGGGTGTTGGTGTCGTCGACTCGCTCTGGTCCGACAGCCAACGAGGTGTCAACACGCAGCGTGCCCCTACCTAGCGTGCCAACTGTCGGCGTTTTGGACCCGGGGGACCCTCAACCGGACCGACTAGTGAATTTTGTGCCGCGTGCCCCTGTCCAGATGGGTTGATGCAAGATGGAACACAAGAGGGGGGATGAAGCTTATATTATCTTGCACCGGGGGTGCCTGCAGTAGGGGTTACAAGCTTCGCGAGAGAGGGAACGGGCCCTAGGCCTCCTGGGGAGTCTAGTGTTGCGAAGTGGAGCTCGATGTTTGAGTGAGTCCGTCTCCGTCGTTCTTGCTGCCCTTGCTCTCCTCCCTCTCCTTCCTTTTTCTCTAAGGCCCTGGGCATCCCCTTTTATAGACACAATGGGATGGTCCAGCTGTACATATGGGGGTGTAGCTATGTGCTAATGTGTCCGACGAAGAGGTGCTTGAGCCCTGTATGAAGCGTAGCTGGCGGTGCGGCCCTGGGTCCTGCTGACATTTCTTTGCCTTCGTAGAGAGCTTGTGGACTATTGACGTCATGGACGCATGCGGGGAACCATCATTACCTGTTGCCGGAGTAATCTAGATGTGACTCCGGTATTGTTCCTTTGTAGCTTGAGGCAGCTAGCTAGAGGTAGGGTAATGATGTATCCCCTGTAGCGTAGTCGGTCCGAGGCCATGGTCGGGCGAGGCGGTGACTCCTCCCGAGGCCAAGGCTGAGGTCAGGTGAGGCGGAGACCTTCTCCCGAGGCCGAGGCTGAGGTCGGGCGAGGCGGAGACCTCTTCCTGAGGCCGAGGCTGAGGTCGAGACCTGGGATCAGGCAAGGTGGAGACCTCCTCCCGAGGCCGAGGCTAAGGTCGAGACCTGGGGTCGGGCGAGGCGGAGCTCCCTGTTGCGCCCGAGGCTAAACTCGAGAGAGGACGTGACTTACTGTTGTTAGTCTTACCCTGGTGGTTGGCACAGTAGTCGGAACGGGGCGAATAGTGTCATTTTCCTGTCAGAACGATCAGTAAAGGGGCGAAGTGACTGCGGTCACTTCGACCTTGCCAACTGAGGCGCGCGTGTTAGGATAAGGTGTCAGGTGATCCCTGTATTGAATGCGCATGCGATACGGTCGATGGTAAGGCGATTTGGCCGAGGTTGCTATACGATAAAGTCTGCCTGAGCATAGCCTCGGACGAGCTGGGGGCGTGCCCGCTGCCTGAGGGGGCCCTCGGGCGAGGCGTGAATCCGTCCGGGACCACTATTCTTGCCCGAGGCCGGGCTCGGGCGAGACGAGATCGTGTCCCTTGGTAGATGGGGCTTTGACTTTGTGCTGTGCTTACCAGCCTTCGACCTATTTTGAAGATGCTTTTCCTCCATGCTTAGGAGTGTTGGGAGTACCCCTAATTACGCTACCCGACATTGATTGTTGCTTCTCCAAGTGATACTGATCTTGGATTGGAAAACGTGAGTTGGCTATAAAAACGTTTCGCTTCGAAAATTTGCCCAGCGTGCCACCGAAAATGAGTAGTGTTCCTGTAGCTATAATGTTCTTTGTTCATCGGTAGGTTTAGGGTTATTTGTGAGATCCACATCACCATTCTCTCACTTCTCCTAGAAATGCATGTGGTGACTGTCTCGAGTGGTTAGTGTAAAATAGAGAAACTGAAACCCTAGATGATACTGTATGTAAAGCAAAGTTTTAAATAAGAGATAAGATAAGAAATGTGATAGGTAATCTACTGAAAATGACCTAAGAGTCTTCTTTACTTGAGAGGAGAAAATGAGAGACTCACAATTAGTGCTAGGAGTTGGGCCAAGATGGTCCAGCCCAAGTTTATTGTGCTTCAACCAAATGGGCTCGGACTAAGAAAGCCCAAAATTTTTTTGGGTAGTGTCATGCCAGTTCAAAATTAGAAATAGTGGCCTAAACCGGCCCTAAAACATGTCGTGACTTCGTTAGACCATGACGGCTCAAGCCCAGCCCATATTTGAACTGCATAAAATCCAAATAATACAACAACATAAAGTACAAAGCTTACTAAATTAAATATATTAGACAATGTTAGCATCATTTAACCACATAAAGTCCAAATATTAGAGCAATATACAGTTTATAACTTACTAAATTAAAGAAATCTCTACTAACTATTAAGCACTTACTGTAGACTGCCCCCGCCCCCGACTCCGCCCGCCCTCCGGAAACCCTGCCGCGATTCCATCAGCAAACCTCCGTGAGAGCCGTCCGCCGCGAACCTCGCCGCAAACCCACAAACCCAACCGCAAACCACCCGCCTGCCCACCTCGCTGTGATGCTCGCCCGTCCGCAAACCTCCGATCGCTGCGATCCTCAAGCCCGCAAATCCCTCCGCAAATCGCACC
This sequence comes from Zea mays, assembly GCF_902167145.1. Lineage (NCBI taxonomy): Eukaryota > Viridiplantae > Streptophyta > Magnoliopsida > Poales > Poaceae > Zea > Zea mays. The sequence goes on from NC_050100.1 coordinate 15,787,346, forward strand.
GCGACCGTCTCGCCGGCTCGCCGCCACTAACCAGCAAAGAGTAGTCCAGCGCCCACCGCATGGCCGCACGCGCACCGCTCATCATGTCGCGGGCCGCCTCCAGCGCCGGCCCGCTCCCGGCTGCGGCGACGACCGTGGCCAGGCACCAGCCCGCGCAATGTCTCCACGTGAGGGGCTGTCGGCGGCCTCTTCTTCGACCAGAGGACAGCACGGCCGGTCCACCACCTCCTCCCTAGCGCCAAGTTCGGAGCGATTGGTCGGTACCCCACGCTCACTCTCTCAGTCACATGCTGCGTTCGATGCGATTTCCAGGGAGCACTGCGGAGGCCACGCCGTCGGAGGGGCTCGCGCAGAAGCTGTAGGGGGTCGATGTGTTCGATCTGAGCGGCAAGGTGGTGCCCATCGTTGATCTGTGGAAGGAAAGGAAGGCAGTGGTTGCGTTTGCCCGGCATTTCGGGTCGGTTCACAGTTTATCTGGAAATTATTAGTTGATTTCTAAATTTTGAGTGACTAGTGTGGATGATATGTTGGCATGCATTGATGCATGTATCTGCCAATTTGCATTGCAGGTGTGTGCTATGCCGGAAGAGGGTAGACCTTCTCGCCGCGAAACAGGTTCCTGGCTGATTTCTCACACTGTTCTTCTGTAGCCACTTCAAGGTTTGTCGTTTATCAGTCGACCTATCACGGAGCTGAGAGAGAGATTTGGTTCTTTCTTCGCAGATTTGGGGAGATCGGTCATGTTCGCGCTGCGAGATTTGATTTTTTATGCCTGTTTTATTCACGAGGTTGGCTCTCCTCAGATCTCAAGTCTTCCCGTGTTCTTGATCCCTTTGTTCCCATTGATTTCATCTCCGCTCACTTTCTTTCTGTTCGATTTTGGCGCCTGCAGATTGCAAGAACGGGACTGCTAAGCAAGCTAAGATTTCATTTTTTCTGGATCAAGAACAGGTACCCTCCTATAGCTCCCCAGCATGTAACAGGTCATCGAAGAGCACCTAGGAGGGACTGCGCTGAGAGCTTCAAGGAGTTCCACGCCAACAACATCCATGACACCTTTCTATCCTGCTCCAGATGGGCGTCGTGCTCATGTTCGATGGTTAGGTGCCGGTCGTCAAGGTACCAATACCAACCAACACGTCAAATTCACCAGGCATGCCGATTTGCTAGATCTGAGCCGACCTGTTCCGACTTTGTTGTGCACGGTAGGTGGGGAGGATGGCTAGCCAGTTTGCCAAGCCAAGGTCTGAACCGTTGGAGGAGAGGGACGACGTCAAGCTGCCAAGCTACAGGGGCGACAACGTCAACGGCGACGACTTCACCGAGAAGAGTCGTGTGCCAGACCCGCAGAGGATGATCCGCGCCTACTCGCAGTCGGTGGCGACGCTCAACCTGCTCCGCGTGTTGGCGACCGGAGCTTACGCTGCCATGCAACGCGTCACACAGTGGAACCTCGATTTCATGGATCCCAGCGAGCAAGGTGATAGGTGAGAAAAACCGTCCCCCTTTCCTGTGGTTTTCAGTAGCGTTTTTGCTATGTTGGTTGTGAAGTTGTTGTCATGTTAGAACGATAATCTCTTGCACGTATGTTGTTACCACGATGATATGATGAGGAAAAATAACTACCTATGCGATATAGGTTGCTAGTGGTAGCATGGATCCGTCTCTTTTGGTGTTAATTTCAAAGTGGAAATAACTATTCTTAGATACTTAACATTTTGATGAAAGTTTAAAATATGAAATGGAACTAGAACCATTCTTAAAATAGAGCAATGGTGCTCAGCAATTTTTGTGGTTCTTGATCATTTGTTGGTCGTCAGTGGTGTAAAAATCACGAGGCTCTTTTGGGCCATAATAAGTCAGTAGTACGAAGTTGGGTCCAAGTAGTTGTAGTAGAACATACTGGATCTTTCCCTTTACATATCCCTTTCTTTCGAGAAAGCTGCTAGCAGGGCATCGCTATCTTTGAGTCCACCTCCTTGTTGCATATAATTGATTTTTTGCGATAAACAAGGTATCGTGAGAAAGTTTTATTGTCAAGTCAATAAAACATGTGACTTGTAATCTGACCATGTAATCCTCTTTGTTGTTCATATTTAATGCATACAGTCTTTCTTTCCATTCAAGGTTTTGATTTAATCACATCACTGTAGTCTATATTGTTTAATAAATGTAATTTATAATATTTTGGGGACTAAGTATTTGGCTTTTCTTGGGAAATTGTTGCCCCACCAAAGTTCTTACAAGTATCCATCGGAAGGACGCATGTAAAACAACAATTTGTAACCAGAGTTACAAGAATAGCTTGGCTAATCATATGTTACTGCAACATGATTACCTGAAATGTTCATCTAATTTTGGTTGAAATAAAATTTGTGTTTGCAAATGGTCAAATAAATATCATAACCTGATGGTTTGAGTATTTTCATTGGAATGACATCTAGGTACCGCGAATTGGCCCATAGGGTGGATGAGGCTCTTGGGTTCATGACTGCAGCAGGGCTTACAGTTGACCACCCAATAATGACGACTACTGACTTCTGGACCTCGCATGAGTGCCTTCTCTTACCCTACGAGCAGTCTCTTACCCGTAAAGACTCCACCAGTGGCCTTTTCTACGATTGTTCGGCCCACATGTTGTGGGTTGGTGAGCGCACTCGTCAACTCGATGGAGCGCATGTTGAATTCTTCGTGGTGTTGCCAACCCTCTTGGCATAAAGGTCAGGTTTACATCCCTTTTTCTATTGGTTAAGTGAAATGTAGGCACTGTACTTGTCCTGTGATCCTGACTATCAAATTGGCATGTATTTTGTGGAATGTAGGTGAGCGACAAAATGAACCCCAGTGACTTGGTGAAGCTGATTGAGATTCTGAACCCTTCAAACAAACCTGGAAGGATCATCATAATTACAAGGATGGGGGCAGAGAACATGAGAGTGAAGTTGCCTCATCTCATCCGTGTTGTTCGCAATGCTGGATTGATTGTAACATGGATTACTGATCCTATGCATGGAAACACCATCAAGGCCCCTTGTGGCCTGAAGACTCGTCCATTCGACTCAATTCTGGTGAGTGACCTTCCACCGGGAACTTCTTGTTCCTATTATGATCAATTTGAATGAACCTCAGTTTTCGTTTGGGCATTCATATGGCTGTATTAGGAATATGGAACGATACCTAAAGTTCCCATCTGTTCTTTTGCTCTATGTTTCTACTTTGTAAGGCTATAAGCTTGCAGAGCTTAAGGGCATATTTCATACTTCTGGAATATTGTATCTACTTATGATTTAATAGAAGTAGGATCACTAGGCTACTTATCCTCAATAGGTCAATAATGTTCTTGGCTGGGCTGGGGGGTAAACGACCATGTTCAAATTGTTAATTCATTTTTAAGGCAGCATACTTTGGGTCTGCATTTTAGGTGCTGCTATTAATGAGTTTTAACCCTAAGTTCTGATAGAAGCCATTTGCTGATGTATTCTCAGCTTCATAAATGGATGTTAAAATGCCACTCTAAGGGCAATGCTTTGATCAATGATTTGGTTGACACATTGGATCTGTATAGTTCTATGTTTGCTCATTTACTCTAGACATGTATTTCTACTAGAGTGTTTACACTTGATCTAGGAACATTCCATTCTGGCCTTCCAACTGATACCACACCATTGCTCTAATCGCGAACTCCATATCTAACAGGCTGAAGTGCGCGCATTCTTCGACATGCATGATCAAGAAGGAAGTCACCCAGGAGGCATCCACCTTGAAATGACTGGGCAGAACGTGACCGAGTGCATTGGTGGATCAAGGACTGTGACCTTCGATGACCTGAGCGACCGCTACCACACCCACTGTGACCCAAGGTTGAATGCCTCCCAATCCCTGGAGCTCGCCTTCATCATTGCAGAGAGGCTTAGGAAGAGGAGGATGCGGTCGGGGCTCAACAATAGCCTGCCTCTGCCACCACTGGCTTTCTAAGTTGCCGAAGCTGAATAGAGAAGGTAGAGGGATAGTTGCGGCGACTCGAAAGATTATGCCTATTTATTTGTTGATGCTTGGTGTGGAGGCCTGGTGGGTGCTCTTGGCACAAGTTACATGCTGGAGAATAGAGGACGCGGGACACGGTGTCTGTGACTACTAACCAGTTGACAAGCATAGAGCAGTCGTCGTCTTCGTGCAAGTCGAGGAGGCCGGAGTCGTCGAGGACGAGCAACGTGGAGGCCCAGACTCAACACCAGTGCCTGGACTAAAATGAGAGGTGCTTAATCTCAACAGTAAAGATTTTGTTGTGCTAGAATATTTTTTGGTTCGTCATGTGGATTAAAATTTGACGTTTTCTATCACATTTTTTAAGACAAAATGTTCATATTTGTCGCTATGTCATCCTCTTCATACTTTATTTTTTGCTGCAGCTCTCGTTCCAGATGTGGACGAATCAGATGCAAGATATGTTGAACTCAAAAAAAAGGGTGACAATGCATTTCGACAGAAGGATTTTACTACTGCCATTGATTTCTATTCCTAGGTTTAATGTGTTCTGCTCTTCTATTTTATATGGATGTCACATAGATGCTGGAGTTGCATGATTGGATGTGATTAGAGTCATAGGTTTGATGTCTTCCAATATGATCCCTAATATATTAAGGCACTAATGGAAAACAGCTCTGGGTTATATACGCTAAAATATTGCTGTTAGAACAGGTATATTGCAGTTACCTGAAGGCTATTGTTGTCTTGGTCTTTTCTAATTGTTCTTCATCATGCGGTTTATCGAAGTTGGTACAATTGTTTCCCCAACCACTTATGCTCGACGTTGCCTATCATATCTGATGAATGGCATATGCCACATGAGGCATTGAATGATGCAATGAATGCTCTGGTAATATCTCCCACATGGCCAACAACATTCTATCTTTAGGCACCACAACTAGAGTTGCATTTCTTGTTTCGGGTTCAAAAATTAGTAACCTGGTAATTTCTTGTCCTATTTTGAGCCCTGAAGATTTCTTTGACATTTTGAGTTCTGGAGTTTGGAGCTTCCAGGTGACGGATTTCATCTCACTCAATAGTCTCCTCGCTCAAGGAGTTCATCCAAGCTCGGTGGGTGTAAGCCTGCAAGGTGAGGTACTAATGATACTTATTACCTTAGCAATATCTCATATGACACCTGTTTGTTATCTTGCCTTAGCAACATGTGTCCAGTGCTTTTACTTGCAAGCTGATATGACACATGTTTGTTATCTTGCTGATGTGCGCAATATTGATCATGTATGTGCACAATATTGTTCTTGTTATATATAAATGGGTCAAGCATTCATGGTACAGTTCACACAAAAAGTAAATATTGGCATTATGTCATATTACTGTCATAACAGGAAGGGCATCAGAGGTATCATTCTATAACATGTATTGAACACATATGTAATTATTGGGTAGAAAAGCACAACACTTTACCTGGTGCCACCATCTTTTCTGTTGCAGAGTTGTATATTTTTAGCCCACTAATATGTAAAGCACAATGCTTTACCTGGTGCCACCATCATACGTCTTATTGGGTAGAAAAGCACAATGCTTTACCGTGAATGGGGCTGCCTCGGCGAGGGCACCATTCAAGCTTCACACTTTGTTTTCTGTATGGATGAGAACAACATACGAGGCAAGGTGAATGGTGAGCAAATATACGTGGAACTACATCTGCGGATCTGCTGCTGTCTCTTCTCCTACTATCTCTTTCGACTCCATTCAATTTTCCTCTCCCCATTTACTCTTTTCGATCAAGGCAATTGAGTAAATTACACATGAACCTTTATCCACTTTGTTCTTCTGTCTACTGGCCTCTTCAGTCTCTGTGGTGGATGGTAGAGGCATGGCTCTCCCTCACGCAGCGTCGTGCCTCCCATCCTCATCACTGACGTAGCTCCTGTCTGGCTCACCATATCCCGCAGTAAGGAAGGGATGCACCCTTCTTTGATTTCCTCATTATGCCTGCCTTTTCTATTTGTTTAGATCTTGCCTTATTTTGGGTGTGGCTGTTCTTCTCACGCAGGTTGTTCTCTGTGTGTGGCCAAAGGGAAGAAGAAATCACATTTTGACGATTAACACAAGTAATTCCCCTTCCTTGGTCTCCCTCAGAAGTCATATTTTGATGATAGAACTTTGTATGCTTAACATGTTCCTTAGAAGTCAGAATATTACGTATCCAGTAAAACAGATTTCAAAAGTTATGTTCTCGTCATGGATTATCTTTATTCTTTGTTTTCATGCAAAATATAATTTTAGAAGCATAAATGTACGTGCATGCTCTTTGTAATTTCAAATTTCCAGAGCAATATACCTGGTGACCTGGTGTATATCTCTTATCTCTCATACTGAAATTGCAAAAAACACTAGAATCTATCAAAAGTTTATTTTATACTTATTCATCTAAATATCTAAACTCTATTTATCTATGATGGAGAATTTTTGGATTTTGTTATTAATTTACACTATCCTTCTATGGAATCAACGTATTTTATTTGAGATGTCAATGACAAAGCACATGTACAATTTTATATTATTTTTAGGTATGCAAACATCCACTTTTAGTACTGCTAACAAAAGTATAGAATAACAATTATTTTTTTGCATATCAATGCATTTTATCATAGTACTTCGCATCTCAATGTATTTTACCATTACATATTGACTCCGTAGCAACACACGGGCATACATCTAGTTAAACAATATGAGTTAAATTGAGCCGTGCCGACCCAAACCCGAACCATATGTGTTGGCCGTGCCGAGGGCCCAACGAGCCAAAATTTGAGGCCCGGCACTGCCCTCCTTCTATTTTTTTAGCTATGCTCGTGCTACCAAAAAAAACCCGATCCATATTCTCGGCACTACTCACTCACGATGCTAGCCTCAGCTGTGACCACGAACAAACTTGGCTCTACAGACCCTGCTCTCTCTCTCGTCACACACGCAAACTAATAGGTTGTGTAGGCAAACATGTTTCATATCAGTATCTGATGCTGGGCACGTGATCAGAATTTTTCCTGAGACACTGTTAATTTGGTCAGCGGCAAAGTTGAATTTGAGACACGATATAATAATAAAGCCTTGAACGTATATCACGAATAATCCTGGTAGCTAGCAGCCAGCGACTAAGGCGGGAACTGTCGATATCAACAATAATTCAAGCAAAGAATTGGCCGGATCCAGTTGAAAAAAAATTTGACCAGATCCAATTGGCCAGGGTCCTCATCTGAGTCGTTTCTTAGCCGTTGATCGATATATACAGGGTCCACAGTTGATGGATTTGTTTTGTTTAGTGCTTTCTGCAATTCATACAGATAGACTGAAGCCGCTCTGATGGGCTAGCTAGCTCGCCTCGTCTGTCTCTGTCAGTCTGTCGTCCACGGGCGTTGTTTCTTGTCCTGCTGCTGCTGCTGCCATGGATTCAGCAACTGGGACGCGAGCCGGAAGTGCCAGGCACCTTCCTTCCTTCCTCTTCCGCGGCACACACATCTTTCAGCCGCCACGCCGCTGCTTCTTTCATCTCTTCCAGAGTTCTACTTCCAGTCCATTGCACGCCACGCTTGCCTTGGACTCTTGGTACATGAACGCGAATAAGCACGCATTTCTTCCGTTGGCCCAAACAATCTCTATTTATCTGATTTTTCTAGTTGGTGCTTGTCGACGATAAAGATCAGCAATGTTGTCAAATTTTTGAAAAATAGGGTTTGTAGCATATACGGTAATATTTTGGTCTATTTAGTTTTATCGTAATGATGTTGTCTTTATTTTTATATCAAAACCATCAATTATATAGGTTATTTTTTATAGGCACATAATGTTAATTATAAGCTCTGTAGCTTGTTCACTGTTGGGGCGAAGGCAAAGACTCCTTCGCTCGGAGCCTTCGCCCTAAACGTCGGCCCAACGGAGACAAGACAACGACCAAGGACACCCTTCGCCCCATACGATATCGGACGAAGACCCGTGGCGAGGTCATCCCACCGTGCGGCCTCGTCCAGCGCGGAGGCCCACGTGTGATCCGGCCCATTGTGACAGGCCTTGCGTGGCCGCTGCGTGTTACGGGCCTAATTTATAAAGGTGTCCCTGTAATTACAGTCTGTAACCCCGCTTTATGGGAATATTCCGGGGATAACCTAGGTGTCTGAGGGCACATGCGTCATTAGCACGGGACGCTGCGTACCCGGACACCTATAAATACCCCCGCACAGTGCCCTTGAGAGGCTAGATGAAAAAAAGCTTCTGCCATCTCGTGCTAAACCCTGTTTGCGCTATCACTCCCCCCCGTTGGATCAACTTGCGCCTGTGAGCAAGTTCCAACATTTGGCGCCCACCGTTCGTGCTAGAAAAAACCACCCGCGATGGCACCCAAGAAAGCTAGCTCGAAGGCTGACGAGGCTGCGAATAGGGGTGGAAACGAGCCGAGCCGAGCTCGGCTCGGCTCGGCTCGTTGCGGCTCGTTCACGCAACGAGCTCGGCTCGGCTCGGCTCGCTCATCCGGCGAGCTCGGAAAAGCGGCTCGGCTCGGCTCGCTCTAGGCTCGCGAGCCGGCTCGCCGAGCCAACGAGCCCAACTATAAATTTAAATCTGTTCTCTAAATTATAATATAAAATCTTAAAAATATTTTAAATAATATATTTTAAATTAGTAAAATAGATATATCACTAATATAATATAGAAAATAGATTATTTTTGTATAGTAATCTCAAATAACATAAATTATTGTCTACTTTGTACTAATATTATATGCTAATTAAGATTTTATGTAACAAATTGTTGTTGGATCGAGCCACGAGCCAGCTCGCGAGCTGCACCGAGCCGAGCCGAGCTGGCTCGCTCTTTTCACGAGCCACAAAAATAGGCTCGGCTCGGGCTCGTTCTGAGCGTCGAGCCGGTCCGAGCCGAGCCGAGCTGCTGCGAGCCCGAGCCAGCTCATCGAGCTCGAGCTTTTTTTCCAGCCCTAGCTGCGAAGGCAGCACTGCTGGCCGCAAGGAAGGGCAAGGCCCTCACACTCACCCACTCCAATCACCAAGAGGCTGCTGAAGACGACGCCCTCCGCACCTGCAGCCCTGAAGGACAATCGCAGCCTCCCCCAGGCTTCGCCCCACCGGAAGGTGTGGACCTCACCAAGGACGGTGAAGTCCTCGGCTTCATCCCACCGGAGGGCGCGGACCTCACTGAGGACGGTGAAGTCCTTGGCGTTTCAGCGGAAGAACAGCTACAGCTGCGCGCACTGCGCCTCAAGAACCGTAATCTCCAGAGGCAAAAAGAGATACTGGAGGCCAAGCGCCAGTGCGTGTCTGCACTAGCCAAGGTGCGGCAAATGATACGCGACGAAGAGCAGAAGGCCCAGGACCTCGAGCGGGAGATCGCGCTGATGCAGCGCGAAGGCCACCTCGGCCTGCAGCATGGGCCACCCCTGCAACAACGCGCACAAGTGGAAGACATACGCGAAGGCCACCGCGGCCTGCAGCACGGGCCACCCCTGCAACACCGCGCGCAGGTGGAAGACCCGCACTTCCCCCAGCGCGACTACGCCTTCCCACACGCCGCGCCATTTCAAGGGGTCAACTACCTCGACGAGCGAAGTCCCCTGGCGCCACATCTGCAAGTGACACCCTGGCCTGCCAACTTCCGGGCAGGGACCTATCCCAAGTACAACGGCAGCACAGACCCAGCTCAGTACATCATGAGTTATCAGGTCGCCGTCGCATCTTCCGGAGGGGACGACGCCACAATGGCCAAGTCTTTCATCATCGCCCTCGAAGGCCCAGCTCTCACCTGGTTCACCAGGTTACCCCCATTGTCCATTGATTCCTGGAGAAGCCTAAGGGACAAATTCCTGCTCAACTTCCAAGGGTACCGCCCAGACACCGACGCCTTGGCCGAACTCTCACTCTGCAAGCAACTGGAAAAAGAGACTCTGCGGGAGTATTACCGCAAGTTTCTAACACTCAAGTCACAGTTGCCCTCAGTTGACGACCAGATCGCCATTCACTACGCCATCAGTGGCCTCCGCGCCGACGTCCTTTACAGCCATTGCATCAGGACCCACCCAAGAACCTCCAGGAATTATATCAACTATTTGAAAAATATGCCAAATCCGAAGAGCTCCACCAGTGCAAGGTTGAGTCCCAGAGGAAACCCAAAGACGCTCCACAGTCCAGCCGCACGTGGACGAGGACTCCGCAGCCAGACTCCGGCCGAGACGGCCGTAACCAGCAGCAGGTGCACAACATTGCCAACCAGCACCCCGCTGGTGATGCCCCTCGCCGCCAGGAATATCCCGCCCAGGGCCGCGGAAGTGGAACTCGCGGTAGGGGCCGGGGACGCGCGCAGCCGCCGCGCCGATTCTACTGTCTCTTCCACGGCGAAGACTGCGCCCACCAAACAAAAGACTGCCCTGAAACGAAGGCCACCAGAGACAGGATGGCACGGGCGCAGCCGGCCGACAACCCAAGGGTCGTCGCGCACACTTATCAGCAACACCCTCCACCATATATCCACGCCCCCACCCCGCATCCACCGCACCACGCTTACCAACACCATCAGGAAGTACAAATCGTGCCTCCCCCACCCCCGCCTCCACACCAGCAACAACAAAACATCCCCCACCCCCACGCACCCAAGCAAGAGGACTTCGCCGATCAGCCGTATCGCGGAGTCATTCATATGATCACTGGGGGGTCCAGTGTCGACTTCGACACCAAGCGACAGAAGCGGGACCACTACCGCAACATCAACCATGTCGCCATCACCGATCCAGTCGTGCAGACGAAGTGGTCCCACGTACCGCTAACTTTCGACGCCCGAGACGTCGACCTGCGCAGCGCCCCCCGTGTCGACGCCATGGTCATCAACTGCAGCGTGGCAGGCTGGGACCTGCACAAAGTCCTCGTTGATAATGGCAGTCAGGCAGACATCATTTTTCTCCATGCCTTCGATCGCATGGGCATAAGCCACAACTTGCTCAAGCCTTCGGACAATCTGTTGTACGGCTTCGGCGGCAAGGGCACTTTTCCTATCGGCAAAATAGAGTTGCCTCTCTCCTTCGGTGTAGCGCCCAATGCCCGGAGTGAGCAAATAACCTTTGACATCGTCGACATGGTGTATCCGTACAACGCCATCATGGGTCGAGGCTCCATCAACAAGTTTGAGGCAGCCATTCACGGATTGTACCTGTGCATGAAGATACCAGGTCCGTTGGGCGCCATCTCGGTCTACTGCAATCAGTAGACTGCGCGCAACATAGAGCGGGACTTCGTCCCCGGGCAAAGAAATGTCCACTGCCTCACGGCCCAGCGCGAAGCCCCAGCGCCCGCCAGCCCAACTGAAAAACAGCACAAGGCGTAGCTGCAAAGCAACGACGGGACCAAGAATGTTCCCCTCGACCTGGCCACACCCAAGCAAACAGTCACGATCAGCGAAGACCTCACCTCGCATGACGAGGAAAAACTCCTGTGCTGCTTATCCAAGAACAAGGACGTCTTCGCTTGGTCAGCCCTCGACCTGGTCAGGGTCAGCCGATCTTTAATCGAGCACAGCCTGGGAATCGACCCCTCGGTGAGACCGAAAAAACAGCGGCTACGCAAAATGTCCGACGAGAAGACAGAAGCCGCCAAGGCAGAGGTACACCGCCTCCTGGAAGCCAAATTTATCGAGCCAGTGGCTTACCCCACGTGGCTCTCCAACGTGGTAATGGTGCAGAAAAAGAGCGGCAAGTGGCGGATGTGCATAGACTTCATCAGCCTCAACAAGGCCTGCCCAAAGGACAACTTCCCATTGCCCCGAATCGACAAAATAGTCGATAGCGCGGCCGGGTGCGAGGTCATGTCACTCCTCGACTGCTTCTCTGGTTATCATCAAATATACATGAAGGAGGAGGACAAGGCCAGCACCAGCTTCATAACACCCTTCGGCACATATTGCTTTATCAGAATGCCGGAGGGACTCAAGAACGCCGGGTCCACCTTCTCCCGGCTCACCAAAACAGTGCTCGAAGGGCAGGTCGGCAGTAACGTATTCACATACGTGGACGACATCGTCGTCGCTAGGAGGAATAAAGAGAACCATCTCGCAGACCTCGCCGAGACATTCGCGAACATGCGGGACGCACGACTTCGCCTCAACCCGATAAATGCGTCTTCGGTGTTCGCCAGGGGAAAATATTGGGTTATCTGGTATCGCACCGCGGCATCGAGGCCAACCCAACCAAAATCCAGGCCATCATCAACATGACGCCCCCGCAGTCAGCCAGAGAGGTCCAGCGTCTGACGGGCAGATTGGCCGCCCTCAACAGATTCATTTCCAAATCTGCTGAGCAAAGTCTTCCTTTCCTCAAAACACTCCGCGGCGCAAAAGACTTTGCTTGGGGACCAGAGCAGGCGGCGGCCTTCGCCTCACTAAAACAGTACATGATGGAGTTGGCCGTCCTTACGAGCCCCGACTCTTCGCTACCACTGTTGCTTTACGTCGCGGCTTCGCCACACGCGATCAGTGCAGCACTGGTTCAGGAGCAGTCAGTAGAGGGCGTGATCAGGCAGTGCCCAGTATATTATGTCTCCGAGGTGCTCACACCGTCAAAGTGTAACATGACGGAGCTCGAAAAGATTGCATATGCAGTTATTATGTCTTCGCGCAAATTGCGCCACTACTTTGAAGCATTCAAGGTCCGCGTCACCTCAGATAGGGGACTCGGCGAATTATTCAGAAACCCGGAGGCATCAGTACGGATCGCCAAATGGGCGGCCGAACTCTCCGGCTACCACATCACTTTCGAGCCCAGGACTGCGATCAAGTCACAAGTTTTAGCAGACTTCGTCGTCGACTGGATCGGGCCAATAACACAGCCAGAGCCGTCCGCAGAGAAGGTTTGGACAATCCACTGCGACGGCGCTTGGTGCCATGCGGGGGCAGGCGCTGCTGCAGTCATCACCTCACCCGCCGGGGTCAAGCACAGATACGCGGCACGCTTAAGCTTTGCCCTGGAATCTGACAGATGCACAAACAACATCGCAGAATACGAAGCTGTCATCCTCGGCCTCCACAAGTTAAGAGCCCTCGGCGTCACCACCTGCATAGTCCGAACAGACTCCAGGGTAGTCGCCGGCCAAGTCGAAAAAGACTATGCAGCAAAGGACCCCACACTTATGCAGTACCTCGCGGCCATCCGAAGCCTCGAGAAACAATTCAAGGGATTCACTTTGCAGCATGTGGACCGGGCCAAGAATGAAGAAGCTGACGCATTGGCCAAGGCGGCCGCCAGGGGTGAAGCCCTCCCCTCCGACGTGTTCTATCACGTCATCGGCACACCAGCCGTCCGCAGCCCCGAAGGGCTCCAAATAACCAACGACAGCGAGGGCCAGCGCATGATCAACCTTATCATGACCGAAGACTGGCGGGCACCAATAACCCTGTACCTGCAAGGGTTCTATCACCCAGTCGACAGCAACGAGGCCAAGCGCCTCCACCACAGGAGCCAGGACTTCGCATTGATCGAGGGCCAACTGTACAAAAAGGGGGTCAGCCAGCCGATGCTTAAGTGTGTCACCGAGACCGAGGGCGTTCAAATCCTGCGCGAAGTCCACAGGGGGACCTGCGGCTCCCACGCAGGCTCCAGGGCCCTAGTGGCAAAGGTGATACGACAAGGCTTCTACTGGCCCGCCATTATCTGCGCCGCAAATCGGGTTGTCAGATCCTGCGAAGCCTGTCAGAAATTTTCCCCAGGCTCGGGGCGCCCCTCGCAGTTCACGAAGCTGATCGCCCACACGTGGCCCCTTCAGCGCTGGGGCCTAGACATCGTCGGGCCCCTGCCCACGGCTCAGGGGAACCTCAAGTTCACCTTCGTAGCCGTTGAATACTTCACTAAATGGATTGAAGCGAGGGCAGTATCCACCATCACATCGAAGACGGCCCAGAAATTCTTCTGGCAAAATATTGTTTGCCGCTTCGGAGTACCATCCGAACTCACGGTCGACAACGGCAAGCAGTTCGACAACCAAGATTTCAAAGACTTCTGCTTCTCCATCGGCACCAAGCTTGCCTTCGCCTCCGTGTACCACCCCCAGTCCAACGGAGTCGTGGAGCGCGCCAACGGCAAAATTTTCATAGCTGTCAAGAAAATGCTCCTTGACGACAAAAAAGGCAAGTGGCCCGACCTGTTACCCGAAGTGGTCTGGGCACTGAATACAACCGAGTGCAGGGCGACTGGGTTTACCCCCTTCCGCCTATTATACGGATCGGAGGCCATGACCCCGCAAGAAATAAAGCATAGGTCGCCTCGGACAGCCGCGTCGGCCGTCCCAGACGTAGATGAGCCAACTTCGAAGGATCTCATCGACGGAGACCGCCTCTTCGCCCTGCAGGCTCTCGACAAATACCAAGCCCAGACAAAAGCATGGCGCGACCAGGCAGTCATCCCAAGGGAATTCAGCGAAGGGGACCTCGTCCTCATCCGGACAGCTCGAACGGAGTCCAGAGGCAAGCTGGAGCCCATGTGGGAGGGCCCTTACATTGTCAAGTCGAAGGCCTCCCCAAGTGCATACAGGCTTGCAACGCCAAACGACGAAGACTTAGAGCATTCCTGGAACATTGATAATCTGCGCAAATTTTTTGTTTGACTCATCAGGGCCAGCCCGCCCTTGTAATTTGCAAAAACAATTTTGTTCTGGCCCGCACTCTTTTCCTCCCGGGGGGTGAGGTTTTTAACGAGGCGGTGTCATGTAATATACAAGAGAAAAATCCCCCGCAAAATTCACGTCGAAAAAAGACCGCATCAACGGTCTTCGACATTCGACTAATACAAAGTCACCGCGAGGCCCAGCAGCAGCCGCCCTCGCGTGCGACAAATCCGTGCAGAAGTCGCCTAAGGGTGCAGCCGGACTAGCACAACAAGTGCGAAAAATTGAAGTCTTCCACGAAGACTATCCGCGCAGAAGTCGCCTAAAGGTGCAGCCGGACTAGCACAATAAGTGCGAAAAATCGAAGTCTTCCACGAAGACTATCCGCGCAGAAGTCGCCTAAGGGTGCAGCCGGACTAGCACAACAAGTGCGAAAAATCGAAGTCTTCCACGAAGACTATCCGCGCAGAAGTCGCCTAAAGGTGCAGCCGGACTAGCACAATAAGTGCGAAAAATCGAAGTCTTCCACGAAGACTATCCGCGCAGAAGTCGCCTAAGGGTGCAGCCGGACTAGCACAATAAGTGCGAAAAATCGAAGTCTTCCGCGAAGACTATCCGCGCAGAAGTCACCTAAGGGTGCAGCCGGACTAGCACAACAAGTGCGAAAAATCGAAATCTTCCACGAAGACTATCCGTGCAGAAGTCGCCTAAGGGTGCCGCCGAATTAGCGCTACAAACACGAAAAATCGAGGTCCTCCACGAAGACTACCCGGGCAACAATCGCCTAAGGGTGCCGACGGGCTAGCACAATAAGTGCGAAAAATTCTAGTTTGCCGCGAACGCTATCCCTGCAGAAGTCGCCTCAGGGTGCAGCAGGGACAACGCAACAAGTCCGACGAACCGATTACAATGGTACAGCCGCACGAAGCCTAACAAGTGCAAAAACGGCTACACCAAACTGTCCGCACAAAGGCCGACTACATGCGCACCAGACCAACATAACAAACACACCAGACCAAGCACTTAACACCCTCGCAAACATAGCCGAGTGTGCGAAGGCACACAACCTCATCATACAAGCCATTACACATGTACAAGCGAGGGCATCGCATTCTACATCGGCTCGACCTTCGGAATAATTCCCATCTCCCTATAGTTAAATAACATTATCCTAAGCTCCTCACCCGCAAAAAGACTTTGCAACTCCCCCTCACCTGCACTCACGGCGGCCGGCAAGGACAACAGTTCCTTCCTGCCAGCCCCACTCACACGAAGCCGACCGACGTCCGCTCCACTCACTCTACACTTCGCAACCGCCCTTCGCCGCCTACGCCTAGTACTCGGACCAGACACAACATCAGCATCTGCAGCTTGCGACGAAGCCTCCGCCACTGCCACATCCAAGGCCGCAAAGTAGTCCAAGTCCTCATACGACGACTCTTCGGTCCATTCAACAGAGCTCCCAGAGTCACCGAACTCGGAAAATTTAGACGCAGACTCATCCGATTTATTCCCATCATCCACGGTCGAAGCCGCCAAAAAATTAGCAGTAGCGGTTGCGTGCGCAGGCCCAAAATCTTGAACCTGCGCAGCAACCAAGGTTCAGCAACAATATCCAAAATTTTCTAACTACCCACACCCACTAGGCCACCTGCGAAGACCCAGCCGTCGCGGGAGCCTCCGCTGTCGCCTCCGCAGCCACCGCCACAGGATCCTCAGCCCTCGGCGCAGCAGTTGACGACGGGTCTCCGCCGGCCGCAGTGGCTGCAGGGGCATCGGGAACGCCTTCGGTGATTTCCGGGGGCGGCTCCGGAGCGGCCTCGGACACAGCCGTCGTCGGGTTCGGCTCCGGGTCAGGCAGCGCGCTATTCAAAGCCCCAAAGTCATCCACCCTCTCGCCACGCGCCGCCTGAGACACAGCACACAGACTCAGCAAACCCACATTTAACCCACATTAAACAAACACCAAACAAAAGCCAAACATTACCTGACTCCTCGCCGTCTCAGCCCACTCCCTGACCACCTCTCGACCGTGGGGGCCCCACATTCGGTCGTAGAGGGCTCCGGCGGATTCCTTCACTATAGGGTCCTCAACCTTGTAGATATCACGCTCCGAATCCTCATCAGCTTGGTCGAAGACCTCATAGTGTCGGCACCCTTCGCGAGAGAGCGCGTTCATCGCCCCCTCGCAGGTGACCAGAGAGGCATAAGACATAAACCCCTCCATGATGGTGGGGAGCGCCTGCAGCTCCTCCTGCACCCACTCAAGGCAGCGAAGTCCGGGCTCTCGGTCCGACACTTCAAATTCAGCGGTCCGCGCGCCCAGCTCACGGTATGAATCCATAAGCTGTTTGCGCGTCCGCTCAGCCTCCGTGCGCGCCGAGGCCTCGGCCCTCTCCACACGGCTCTGCAGCGCGCTGAGCCGCTCCTCCAGCTGCCCGGCGCGCTGCCTGGCAAGGCTGCCCTCCGCCCGCGCCAAATTGGCCTCCGCCTGCGCAGCCTGCGCCTTGGCGAGGGCCTCATTAGCCTCATCCCTCTCCGCCGCCAGTTGGCGCCGGAGGTCAGCCTTCTCACCCTCCAGCACAGCCACCTTGTCCGCCAGCTTGCGACACTTACTGTCGGCGGCCGACTTTTCCCGGACGGCGTCAGCATGTTGCGTCCGAAGTCTCTCGACTTCGGCAGACACAACTGCCGTCAGGGCCCCCGACGTCGCGCGGTTTGCGAAGTCAGCCGCCTACAAGACACACATAAGACCACAGCCTCGGCGAAGCCGTTTAAAAAAAAACGAGGCCTAGCTCAACGCACCTGACTTAGTGCCTCCTTCATCTCCTCCAGCCGGCGGGACACGACACCCGCCTCGTCCCTGATGGCAGTGAGTGCCGGTATCTCGCCACCGGCACAAAGAGCACTGCCCTTCGCCCTTGGCACCACGGCAGCCGTCGTGGCCGCCGCGGCAGGCGAAACAACAACAAGCTGGTCTTCGTCCGACCCTAAGACGCATCAACAAATCAAAAAAAAAATCGAGCCAACGACTTACCAACAAGATAATCGTCCACACTAATGTCGGTGGCGAAGTCAGCAACGTGCTTGCCAGAGGGCGGCAACCCTCGAGCCGCCTTCGCAGCGTCCGGCGCCCTACTGGATGCAGGGACGGCCGACTTAGCCGCCAGCGGCGGCTGGCCTCCGCCGGGGCAGTAGCCTTCGCAGCCCTCTGCTGCCTCTTCGGCCTGGCTTCATGAAGCCTGACGACCGCCTGGCGCTTCTATGCAGCTCCCTGGCGATCCTTGTCCATCACTGCCGACACAACAGCAGCAATATTCCGCTCGTAAGGAAACACTTTCCAAGCACGAACCATGCGAGATGTAAAAAAGTCTTCGCCGGCCGCGCGGGGGACAGGAACATTCTTAGGCCACCAACCCCCGGTAACCCTCAGCATCCGCGCCGAAGACTCCCGGAGCTCGGGCGAAGACATCCTTCCCCCCGGGGCCGCGCATGTCCTCATCAATTCTCTAGCAAAACCATCAGAAACCCCAAGTCCTCCCACAACAGTACCTAGTTTCCTCTTCTTAGATGACGGGGCGGCCACCGGCGCGGGGTCGTCTCCAGACTCCACCACCGGTTTCTTCCCGTGACGATCCACATCGTCTTGGCCGGGATAACCGCCATACGGCAGACGATTCAACTCAAAAACCCTGTTCAAGCGGTCATTTGACCCGCGAATGTCCCAACTACGCTGGCCCTCTGTCCTAGGCACATACCGACCCACGATCCGCACCGCCCCATCCTCCGCCTCGCGCACAAAGGCGGCCGGATCGCGACTCTGCAGATCTAGCGCGAAGGCAAGACTTCGCACCAGCTTCCCACCGTGGGAGGGCATCTGGCGAGGGCACACTTCGCCCAGCGCCCAGCCATGCACCAAAGGCCATACCCCGAACGCCACAAACTCCTCAACCAAATCGCGCCCGCTGCTCAGGCCGGCGGCGCACCGAAGGGCCCCTTCGTCCGCATCCTCATCCGCCACTTCAAAAGGCGGGTATGCTGAGTAAAAATGCGAGCACATCTCGGACACGGGGAGCCCCGGATGGTCTTCGGCTGTACCCTCCGCGACGTAGAACCAAAAATCCTGCCAATTGCCCCACTTGTTGCGGGCGCAAGGAACCAACTCAACTACCTGCATCGTGGTCTTGCCGGTCTTTGGCGTAAATGTACAGGACCCAAACTGGGCAAATTCACTTCCAATCATCCTCTTCTGCCAGTGCAGGCAATAATACTTCGCGAAGACTTCGACTGATGGCTGTCCGCCGTACGAAGTCGTCGCCCAGACATACTTCGACAGAGCCACCACGGCATTCGGAGTCAGCTGATGGATCTGAACATTAAATCTGCGCAGGACTTCTCCAACAAATCGGTGCGCAGGCAGGCGGAGACCAGCGGCAAAGAACGCCTCGAACACAACCAACTCGCCTTCCGGCTCGGGGACTTCCTCCGTCCCCGGGACACGAGCGACCCCGCCGCCAAAGTAACCAAGCCGCTGCATATCCTGCACGTGGGCCGACGACATCCGCGACACACCAAAATCCACAGTATCGCCGGCGCGCAACTCCTCCGCCGCCACAGTACTCAGCGTTTCCTCAGATGACGCGTCGGCCGGCGGCGAAGCGGCAGCAGAAGAAGAAGAGGTCGGCATCGCTACGTACCGTCGGCGGCGGCGGACGGTCTGCTTCACTCGAGCCAGATCTCCGGCGAACAAGAGCAAGGAGGGCAGACGAGCAGCAGAGACGGTGGAGAAAGCGGCTAGGGTTTTCACGGAGCGCGGAAGAATAAATTTCAAAATGCGCCGCCCCCCGCCCCCTTTTATACACAGGGCGCGGCGCTTCGGGAAACCCGCAGTCCTACAGTACGGCGTCAATCAACGGTCATGTCAAAAACCCCCGCGGAACCACTTCGAGCGAGGGCATCGTCTCCGCCATCTAGCGACGTCTTCGGCACCAGATGACTTAGTCGAACTGGTCCCTCGGAGGGCAAATGTTGGGGCGAAGGCAAAGACGCCACCCTTCGCTCGGGGCCTTCGCCGTAAATGCCGGCCCAACGGAGACAAGACAACGGTCAGGGACACCCTTCGCCCCATACGACATCGGACGAAGACCCGTGGCGAGGTCATCCCACTGTGCGGCCTCGTCCAGCGCGGAGGCCCACGTGTGATCCGGCCCATTGTGACAGGCCCTGCGTGGCCGCTGCGTGTTACGGGCCTAATTTATAAAGGCGTCCCTGTAATTACAGTCTGTAACCCCGCTTTATGGGAATATTCCGGGGATAACCTAGGTGTCTGAGGGCACATGCGTCCTTAGCACGGGACACTGGGTACCCGGACACCTATAAATACCCCCGCACAGTGCCCTTGAGAGGCTAGATGAAAAAAAGCTTCTGCCATCTCGTGCTAAACCCTGTTTGCGCTATCACTCCCCCCCCGTTGGATCAACTTGCGCCTGTGAGCAAGTTCCAACATTCACTAAGCCTGTAATTTAGCTCTCATGTATAAGTTGGCTTGTAATCGATGTGGACGACGTCTCTGGTGTGACATGTGGTTCCGGTGACCGATGTCGCTGGTGCTCATTCTGTTGCTTCGCATAATCGTCTTCTATGGACTATGGTTGTAGGCCTGTGGCAAATGCCAAGTCAAGTGGTTAGCGACAACCGATAGTTGTCCAGTCAGACGATAAGATGAATCATAAAAGGATGAGGTTCATAGATCAGTCGCCTGCCCACAAATTAGGTTTGATGTCTCATGTCGTCGATTAGCCATTGAACGGATATTTTATCTTACATTGTTTATCTCTTTTAGACTTTGGTTGGTATACTACAACAGAGCTATAGATCTTATATTACCAACCACTATATTAAATCTTTGATTAATTAAGTGCATAAAGCTTAAATTATATATATTTAGGCTGTATAAAATTTAAAGTGTATATATATATACACCCACACGCAACCTTGGGAGGGGCCATGGCCTCTGACGGCCCCTTGTTCCGCCCTAGGACGACATATGGCGCTCCATGAATGGTCTCATGCATACAAGAACCAACGAAACATTGTTGATGTACTCTACTTTTAGTTAGTGTTAGGTTCCAGAGTACGGTGGGACTCATCCAATCCATTTCAAATTTGTTGTTGTTTAAATTGGTTCTATATAGAACCGTTCCATCTCGGAAACCAAACACTAGCTTAGTTTTTGCTCGTGTGATCCGCGGGTCGGTCTGGTCGATGCGTAAGGGATGACCAAACTAAACGGTGCAAGAAGATGCAACACATGCTCAAACATTCGTTCGGCTGCTGGGTTTCGCGACAACAGCTACTGCTAGCTGTCGCGGTGGAAAAGTTTGCAGCTACAGTGAAAGTTTGCAGCCAGAGCGCTGGAAATATGCAGCCGACCTGTACTGTGTATGAACCAAACGTCATCGGAGACGCTTTTGTTGTTGAAGATAATGCATGGTAGTCTCCAAATGGATGGTATTAATTGTTTGAGTTGGCCCCACGGAACAGACGGTGGGTTTCGGTCTCAGAAACTCCATTGCACACAGCACATTCATATTCGCCAACAACAATGCCTTTCTGTTTTGTACCGGAGGCGATCGTGCGCAGCAGAAGACATCCGGATCAGCAGCAAAAGACAAAAACAGTTGTTTAAATTACTGCAGCTGTAATTTGTAAAGATAAAACCGCTACAGAAATGGTATAAACTGGTACAGATTAATTAAAGCGGGCCCAGATACTCAAGACGAATTTGAATACTAGTTTGATATACGTACTGCATGTTTGTCGTAGGCACTATATATATCGTACGACAACACCAGAAAATTGAATTCAGGATGATCTCCTATATATTTACCGATAGCAGATAGATAGCACCTTTCTCTCTACCACTTCCTCACACTGTCACACACCTGCTTGAGAATCGGCTATTTTGTTACCGCATATGATTAAAGTGTAAGCATGCGATTAACTCTTGATTAAGAAATAACTTTTATTCCTCTCCTATTAAAACGTAAAAAATAATATGTTTAGAGTTAGCTTATAAGTAGAGCTCGACCCATTTACAAGCTCTTGAGCTAGCTCGAAAACCAGGGATTAAAAAGTATGAAGATCATATATACATTTATATGTATCTATCTGAAGCTTGAAAATACTAATGTTGGGGACTTGTTCTCAAATGCTAAGAGTTAAGAACAAGGCAACATAAAAAGTGTTAAGTGTTAAAGTCCTTCGTCCTTCGAAGCATTATGTCCCTTCGGGAAATAATGAGTTTCGGACGAAGGTCATAAGAGACATACCTTCGTAAACATAACAAGTAATGACGAAGGATTCATATAAAGCATGAAATATAATATAAGCATCATCATAGAATCATTTCTATTTTATTAACATGGAAAAATAGAAATGATTTCAAATTACAAATGTACCTTCGGTCCTGAGAGAAGGTAAAAAGTACAAGCGTGACGCAAAAGCAAATGCCAAGTCAGCGTGAACAGTACGGGGATACTGTTCACCTATTTATAGACACGGGACACAGCCCTTACAAAATTACATTTATGCCCTTTACATCTGACAATAACTCTATAGTAATCCATCGAGGTCCGAATAGCCTTTTCATCTTTAAGTCGGTTTCCTTTCCTGCCACCATGCCGAAGCTTTTCTGCTCACAGCTTCGGTGCTGTATCAACCTTCGTATGCTTTGAGCTTCTCCCTCTGTGATACCGATTCGAGTCCGAAGATACCTGTTTGCACATTATACTCCAGAAACACTATTAAATCATGTTTTTGAGGACCTTCGGACGCCGAAGGTCCCCAACAGTAGCCCCTCGCAATATTAATTTGTTTGAAATAATAAATTCAGATTGCGATATGAACGAAGGCTTTATGCCGAAGGTCCGAAAAAACACCTTCCCTTTGCTAGAATAGCAACATTCAATGACAAGTGGGGTCTTTCAACTTTCAACGCATCAAGCGTATAAATACGGCCATACCGCAAACTTATTTTGCACGCTTTCTGGCCAACCACTCCTGCTCACTGATTTTTTAGCTCTTGTGCACTGTGATCTGCTAAGCTTTTAGCTTTGAAGCTTCGGCTTTGAAAACAGTTTTTTAGTGTTTCCGAAGATGTCTGAAGCTGCTAAGAAGGCTGCTGCTGAGATGAAGCTGAGTCTTGATGAAGAGAAGAACTTAGGGTTTCTTATAGCAATGTCGAAGACCAACACAGAAAAGATCACCAGGGAAATTCTGGAAGGGCTGTCTGAAGATACTGGTGACAGTGACAGTTTTGATGTGGACAGCGGTGGCGAAGACTCCGAAGATCGCCCCTGGCGACCAAGCCATTCAGTTTATGGTAAATCAACTATCAAAGAGAATCATCTTGTTAATATGAGAGGAAGGTATTTCCGGGATCTGTCCATTGTGAGGGCGGACGAAGGGGAAAAGACTTGCCCAGACCCCGAAGAAAATGAAGTCGTGGTATTCCGAAGCTTTTTGAAGGCTGGGCTGCGATTGCCCTTGAGCAGCTTCGTCGTGGAAGTGCTGAAGATCTTTGAAGTCTATCTTCACCAGCTTACCCCCGAGGCAATCATAAGGCTGAATATCTTCGTGTGGGCCGTGCGAAGCCAGGGTCTGAAGCCTGATGCAAGAAGCTTGCATCGGCCGCGTTATATTGAACCAGCTTCGGTGCCTGAGTTTACCGGAGAGACTTCTTCGGCCAACGAAGCTGAAAAACCAGCCGAGCCAACTTTGCTGCCAGAAGTCGCAGAAACAGCCGAAGTACCAACGAAGACAAAATTGGAGCAATCAAAAATTTTGTTACCGGAAACGAAAGAGAAGGCCGAAGCGCCATTCACAGAAAAAATGGAAGAGGTAAAGGAAGCAACCGAGGACTCCAAAACATCAGAAGTTTTGAGTCCTTCAGCAATTATTGGGACATCAAAAAATGAAAAAGTGCCAGCTGCAACTCCGAAGAGAAAAAGAATGGCTAATGTGCTAGATGTACTGGAAACGATCATATCTTCGAGCACACCTCCGAAGAAGGCTGCTGTTACTTTTGAAACAACAGCTGAAATTTCTGGTTCTGCAGCTCTAGAGCAAGAAATTGAAGCCGAAGCTGGGCCCTCAGAGCCCGCAAAGGCAAAAACCTTGGAAAGTGAGGCAGAAAAAATAACAAAGCCAACTTTTGCTGAAGGAACTGGTGTTGTTACCCCCGAAGCATCCCCCAAAATTCGTGATTATATTTTTCGTCATGCTTCGGGGAAAAAATTATCAGAAAAAGAAGAACAAGAGGCCCAACACTATGCCCAAAAATTGAAATATCCAAAGGGGGCGTTGATATTTAATGGCAGTGGAGAAGAAGATTTCTTGTATTGCCTCCCCGACAGCAAGGAAATTTCTGTCTGTCGGGAGATGAGCAGAAGCTTCGGATTCCCAACTTTAGAAGACGGACTTTCGGTGCTGTCAAAGAACGATCTGGCTGACAGCCTAGCTTACAATAGTTTAAAGGTGCGACAAATGGAATTCTTATATTTTTGTTGAGTTCAAAATTTTTCGTTTGTTTAAAACTATTGACACAGACATATTCCTGTCTGCAGGTCCTGATACTCAGCAATGCCCTCAGAGCACAGAAAGATGCTGAGGACGAAGGATGTACTATAGCCCTGAGCAACCTTCGTTCCGAAGTAATTGAACTGAGGAACGAAGGTCTCGAAAAAGACAAAATATTGCATTCCTTAATAAATAAAATAAAAGAAGACGAAGCTCTTTTCAAAGGTCAGGCCGAAGCTCAGAAGGGTGAAATTGAAAACCTTCGTAAACAATTAGCCAGAGCTAAAGAGGAATGCATACTTGAAGAAACAAGGCGAGAACTCAGCGACCAATGGGCAAATCATTTAGAAGAAACTGTTAAAGAGCTTCGGTCAGCCAAGAAGAAATGCTTCGACAAATCTATAGAGTGTGTCAAGAAAATAAAAACTAGCTTCGCCAGCGTTGGCGCATTTTTGCAAGAAGAAAACTTTATAAGAGGTAACCCCGAAGGTCCCCTGGAATGGATCAATCATGAGGCGGAGGCCTTTGAAGAAATTTTAAATAGTCGCGGGGACATCTGCGCTTTTTCTGGTGCCAGAGGGATTGCCACCATTTTGGAGGGGAAAGGATGTGAACATGTGAAGATTTTATCGCAGTCCGAAGCCACCTTGTCCACTGAAGATATAAAAGATCCTTCAGCCGAAGCTAGCGCGGTTGGGGGAAAATTTTTCACCGACATCTGGGACAACGGTGGTAGAGAAATGGCCCAAGAAATCATTCAGAAAAGCGAGAAAGGGATTCATGAGGCTAGAAAAGTAGCCGAGGCTGCTGAGAAAAACGCAGAGCCCGAAGGGCAAATAGGTACTGACGAATAGTTTTCATCGCGTTATAACTTTTAATTTTATAGTTCGTTCGCGATCTGTAATAGTGATGTAATAGTATCCCGTCCTCACTCAGATCCTACTAAAGCATCTTCGGGCCCTCAGCCTAAAGATGACGACGAAATTAAAAAGATGGCCGAAGCTATCATGGATCAGGTTGTCGATCGACTGCTGAACGAAGCTGCAGAGATAGTACTTAGGGAAAACTAAGTGCTATTGCAAAAAACATTTGATATATGATTTGTGTAATATTCTGTAATCCTGTATGTAATATACTTGTTTTATGATTCAATTCTTTACGATGCATGAAACTTTAAACACGTACCATTTTTGAGTCTTCGACGAAAAAACACCTTCCCTTCTTTTCATGCTTCGTGAAGAAGAATTTATCATTTATCACGACAATATCCATAGTGTTCTCATAAGAAATATCCAAGCTTCGTAAAAATAATCCCCGAAGCTATGCCCCGAAGATCAATATTGTTTCTCCCTGTAACTTGGCATGATTTGCCCTTTCTCAAAGCATTTTCCGAAGATCGATAACATGCCCCCTTCTTGTGCCACATGCAGCATGATGTATGATGATTATGCTATGCAAAATGATGTGATGATGTTATGTTATGCAAAATGATATTTTGTGCCGAAGATACGCACATTCCTGCAATGGAGCACAATCTTTTGTATCAATACTGACTTTTTCATTATAAGCCTCCCTTAGGAGCTTCTTCGCCTTTTACTTCAGCGGAATCAGCGTTTATTTTTCGCTGTAAGTTCTGCATCCCCTTAGGAACGTCTTTGGAACTTCTTCGCCTTTTACTTTCGGCGGTATCAGCGTTGACTTTTCGCTGTAAGTTCTGCATTCCCTTAGGAACGTCTTTGGAACTTCTTCGCCTTTTACTTTCGGCGGTATTTAGCTCTGCATTCCCTTAGGAACGACTTTGGAGCAGAAAACCTACGCTGCGCTCCCTTAGGAACGACTTCTTGTAGCTTCGGCAAGCTTACTCTGCGTCCCTTAGAACGACTTTTTGTGGCTTCGGCAAGCTTACTCTGCGTCCCTTAGAACGACTTTTTCCTTGCTCCGAAAAATACATATCGTGGTGGAGGCAAGCTTATTCGCCCTTCTCTTGCAAATTCTTACAATTTGAACCTGTGAAAAAGATTTACTTTCCTCGTGGCAAACGACAAAACCATTACATGAAGTTTAAAAAGTGTTCTTTATTACATGAAAAATGAAACTTGAATAGAGAAGACTTCTATCAAAGTAGGATACTTGTCAGTAGATGTGCTTTGACTCTGGCACAGTGCTATTAACTGTGCGAGCTTCGGACTGTTCTCTGAAATCCCGTTGATTTTGAGTATATTGGCCCCCTTCTGGCTGCTGGCCTTGTTGTAGCGGTGGTGGAGGCGGAGGTTGTTGCCAGGAAGCCTGAGGCTGACTCGCCGAAGCAACAGAAGCTGCAGGGTGATTGCCTACATATTCTGGGATGTAAGGCGAATGATACGAAGCAGTGTGCATGACCTGCTTCGGCTGAGCCTGTTGCGTGGCAGCTTCAGCTATCTCTTTTTGCTTCTGAATGATAACATGGCACATCCTGGTAGTATGACCTTTGTTTTCACCACAGAATAAGCAAAATATTCTTCTGGGTTGATCCCCGAATCTTCCGCCGAAGCCCCTGGCGCCTCTGCCTCTTGGAGCTGGTGGTCGGAAGGAGCTTTGCTGTTGCCCCGAAGCCTGTGAGGAGTACTGTGGCCTTTGCTGCTGGCTCCCCTTATCATCATTTTGATTGGAATTATGAATTGATCTGACATGCCTCGGATAGAATCTTCCTCCGAAGCCCCTGGTCATCTCAGAAAATCTGAAGGCCTCCTCCCTTCTTTGGCGAAAATCATTGTCAGCTCGAATATATTCATCCATCTTCTGGAGCAGCTTCTCCAGCGTTTGTGGTGGCTTCCTGGCAAAATACTGCGCTGATGGCCCTGGCCGAAGCCCCTTGATCATGGCCTCAATGACAATCTCATTGGGCACTGTCGGCGCCTGTGCTCTTAAACGCAGAAACCTTCGGACATATGCCTGAAGGTATTCTTCGTGGTCCTGGGTGCACTGGAAAAGGGCCTGAGCAGTGACCGGCTTTGTTTGAAACCCTTGGAAACTAGTTATGAGCATATCTTTCAGTTTCTGCCAAGAAGTGATTGTCCCTGGCCGAAGAGAAGAGTACCAGGTCTGAGCAACACTTCTGACGGCCATGACGAAGGATTTTGCCATGACTGCCGTATTGCCACCGTATGAAGATATTGTTGCCTCGTAGCTCATTAGGAATTGCTTCGGGTCTGAGTGACCGTCATATATGGGAAGCTGAGGTGGCTTGTAAGTCTGTGGCCAAGGTGTAGCCTGCAATTCTGTTGAAAGAGGAGAAGCATCATCAAAAGCAAAGTTTCCATGATGGAGATTTTCATACCAGTCGTCCTCATTGCGGAAATTTTCCTGATGAAGCTCTCTGCGTGGAGGCCTTCGGGTTTGATCATCTTGAACGAAATGACGGACCTCTTCCGAAGCTTCATCTATCTGTCTCTGAAGATCAGCTAGACGAGCCATCTTTTCCTTCCTGCGCTGAACTTGTTGCTGAAGGATCTCCAAATTTTGAATTTCCTGATCAAGATCATCATCCGGAGGTGTTGGACTGACAGCCTTTTCTGGCTTCGGGCTTCTCTAAGAGAAATAACATCCTGATTGGGATCCAGCGACTGCAGTGTGCCAGCTCCTGTTGTTGAAGCCTTCTTCGGCGGCATGACGAAGGTGACGCTCGCCGAAGGTATTCAAAGCTCAAGAAATGGAAGTGAGTTCACCGGAGGTGGGCGCCAATGTTGGGGACTTGTTCTCAAATGCTAAGAGTTAAGAACAAGGCAACATAAAAAGTGTTAAGTGTTAAAGTCCTTCGTCCTTCGAAGCATTATGTCCCTTCGGGAAATAATGAGTTTCGGACGAAGGTCATAAGAGACATACCTTCGTAAACATAACAAGTAATGACGAAGGATTCATATAAAGCATGAAATATAATATAAGCATCATCATAGAATCATTTCTATTTTATTAACATGGAAAAATAGAAATGATTTCAAATTACAAATGTACCTTCGGTCCTGAGAGAAGGTAAAAAGTACAAGCGTGACGCAAAAGCAAATGCCAAGTCAGCGTGAACAGTACGGGGATACTGTTCACCTATTTATAGACACGGGACACAGCCCTTACAAAATTACATTTATGCCCTTTACATCTGACAATAACTCTATAGTAATCCATCGAGGTCCGAATAGCCTTTTCATCTTTAAGTCGGTTTCCTTTCCTGCCACCATGCCGAAGCTTTTCTGCTCACAGCTTCGGTGCTGTATCAACCTTCGTATGCTTTGAGCTTCTCCCTCAGCTCTGTGATACCGATTCGAGTCCGAAGATACCTGTTTGCACATTATACTCCAGAAACACTATTAAATCATGTTTTTGAGGACCTTCGGACGCCGAAGGTCCCCAACAACTAATAATACGAAAGAAATCCTTTCGTAATTCTTAAACCAAATAAATAAGCTAGTTTATACACGCTGCCATGTATATATAAGTATAACAATATACTAAGGTACCACTACACCATATATCATAGTCCACCATGCCATAGATATGTATCCATAATCTATTATTGATTGTCTTACATCTGCTTAACACAAAGTGATAGAACTGTAGCAATAATCCCATGTGTTTACAAGGTCTAGGTCTATAGCTATCAACCAATTGTAAAGCGCAAGACATCAAATCATACAATAAAACCAACATATGTTTAAGGGAACAATGTTGGCTCTTTGACGACATAAGCGGAAATACTAAGTTATTCAAAAATATAAATGACGAGCTATGAGGAGCTGAATCGAGCTATGAGCTTTTCACTAAACCTACTTATAAATAACCATTCGAGGTGCCCTCACTCACCTGAACCAGCCTCGCGTTCACTTGACCCTTTTTGCACGTTCTCTCTCTTCTGCATCATACATAACATGACGCATGCTATCGCTTTAGACAGTCGTTGGATAATCCTCAAGGTCTACTTCTTCGTCACAAAATAAGTGCTCATTATCACAATCCAAAGTTTTAATAAATCTTAAATTTAACTAGAATTATAAAAAAAATTGTATTAGCATTTGTATTTTTAACTAGGTTTACTATGAAAATATAATATAAACCATCACTAGTAGAAAAGGGCTCAAAGCCTGCGGGACGATATATTTTTACAGACGGATTCGTTTATCAACAGACTGTGCTATTTTTAGTGGTGGTTCCTTAAGGAAACCACCACTAGAAATCGTATTTCTACAGACGGTTATTTAAGAAAACTGCCTGTAAAAATCCATGATTTGTAGTGGCGAATTTCTTAAGGAACCGCATGTAGAAATCGATTTCTAGTGGCGGTTTTCTTAAGGAACCGCAACTAGAAATCATTTTTATCCTTAATTTTTCGAGTTTTTCAAACAACTTCGTATGACAAAACCACCAAAATAAAAGTTATAGATCTCTAAAAGTTATGAAACTTTGTAGTTGACAACTTTTTATTTGAACTTGTTTCGGTTCTAAAAAATAAATCTAAGTATGTCAAATTTAAAATTCATATTTTGCAAACTACCTCGGATGAAAAAAAATGTCAAAATAAAAGTTGTAGAACTCCAAAAGTTATTCAACTTTGTAGTTGACAACTTTTTTATTTGAATTCGTTTAGAGTCTCAAATAAGCAATTTACACTCAAATGGTTGTAATATGTGAACAAAACAACTACAAACTAGACACGATGCATATTATAAACGGAGTGGTAGTGAAGAGTACGCGCGAGGGTGAGGTCGACGGTTCGATTACGGAGACGGGCGGGTGGTGGGGTGAGTCCTCTCCTTAAATAATTTTTTTGTTGTTTTAAAAAACCTGTTTAATGTTTTTAAAAGTAATTTTTACTAGCGGATTTATTACGTCGACCGCCAGTGGAAATCGATTTTCACTGGCGTTTTTATTAAGAAAACCGCCACGTCATTTCCACTGGCCCCTAGCACTGGCGGCACTGAAAAACGCCAGTGCAAACAGCTCTAGAACCGCCACTATAGAGCCTCTGTGTACTAGTGCATATTAGCAGTTTATATATATTTAGTACCACTTTTTATTGGTTGCTTCTCTTAAGACGTGAGACAAACATTAAATTTGAGACGGAAAGGGTACTGCTGGTCTATTCAAAAGAAAGTCATGCTGTCTCAATCCCTATTATTATTGCCACAATGACGACATGCATGCATGTTCTTGTCAATCATCTCCTTTATTTTGTGTCAATATGAAAAGGAATTGTATGGATCGCGTGGGAATGGTCACTTTGTATATTTGTAATAGAAGGTTTGTTTTCTTGGAGTAACTGGTAGGTGCTATTTTGGGCGTCTTTGTACATATAGGCTCCTCTTGCGACTAAAAAAATAGTGGTTTTACTTGGCTATGCAAGTTGCAAGGAGAGAGGGAAAAATTGAATAGTGCACTATCAGATGGATCTGAAACCGTTTAGAGCTCTAAAAAACCTTTATTGACATGTGGACTAATGGAGCTACCGACGAAGAGCTAGTGATAAGCAAGAAGCTAGATCGAGACGATAATAATATATATATGCAGCCATGCAGGCCTGCCTTATGGTGTTGCGCTGCCTGCGTTTTACAGTTATAAGTCAACCTGCTTCTATCATCAAATATATACAGAAATGAATGTAATAATGGATCAAATCAACCAATATATTGAAGAACAAACCAATCAGCTAGCTAGGATTATCTGTGTGTACGTACAAGGCTACAAGCTAGCTTGGTCGCCACACGGGCCGGAGGGGTGCGTGTCTTAACAATTAATCCCCTCAGTGCTCAGCTTGATCAGCTAGCAGCCACTCAATCTCCTTCTCTTGTTCACGCCAAGCTGATCCCGCATCTGTGCATGGCGCCGTCGAGGACCTGGCGGAAGTGGCCGGCGTCGCAGGGCACCCGCAGCACGCCCGGCTGGCCGTACCCGTACCGCTGCGCCGCCATGTCGAGAAGCTCCGCGATGGATGGGTCGCTGAGAAGCCGCACCGGCACCAGCACCCGCTGGCCACCATCGCCGTCGTCGTCCCCGCCAGCGACCAGCATCGGGACGTGGCCTCTCGGGACCTTCTCCGCCTCCTCGTAGCCGGCGCCGGCCCCGCGTGCGGGCGACCCGCTGGCGCTGCCGTTCTTCCTCTTCCACGCCATGGCCAGATGTTCCGTTTATTATTTGCCCGACCCCGCTCGAGAGAGAGAGAGAGAGAGAGAGAGAGAGAGAGAGATCTAGGTAGCTCTCGATCGGCGCTGGAGTTCTTAGCTAGCTAGCTAGGGCGACTGGGCGAGTGGTGATGATTGGATCGCGTCTTGTTCTTTTTGGGCTCGGTCGTTAGCTGCGGGAAAAAGGGCGAGGGCTGGCTGGATTTATAGGGTTGGAATGGATGATGGATGGAATGGAACGAGCGCGCGGCTTCGCGGCGGGCGGGAGCTGTTATGGCAGTTGCCGAATCTTTTGACCGAGTTGGGTCCAAATTGTTGACCTGGACGGACTGTTATGGAGTCTATCATGGTTAATTCCTCTAGTTTTTTTTTTTGCTCCGATGGTCCTCTCGAAAAGTTTGCATAGATCTTAAACAAGCTATTAACTTTACTGTTCAATTGACACGTGCTACTTGTTTGCGGATCGAGGGAGGCGACGGTGGATCCGCGCGCCCGCGAGGTGGTGACTGGTGACACCAGGGCACCAGGCGCATGCGGCGAGCAGCTCCAGCTGATGTGAGGCGGCGCAGGCACTAGGTAAGTGTTCTCCAGAAATGCAGATGCATGCTCTCTTTTTTTTGAGAGAGGCAGATGCATTCTTATTGAACACACAAATAACTGATCAATAAGCTATCTGTCAAATAGCAGCAGTATATTCCAAGGTCCTCGATCTTTTCTACGGCAACCAAATCAACACTCTAGTTCAGCCGCAGTAGACTTGTTTTTTTTTTTGGTTGCCAAATTCCAGAATTAATTTAGCAAAAAAAGTATGCATGCATGGCGAGAGGGAGAAGTCATTGGCGGCGAGCAACACGTACTGGTTCGTCTCCGTGGGAGTTGCCCGTGAACGCACATGCAGCCGTCCGCGCCTGGGCCTGGGACCGCACGAGATCGAGGTCACCCTAGCGGCACTGTAGCGCTCTGTGGTACAGTCACTGTTATCGTCGTCGAGTTATCATTGTTTTAATACAGTTGTTATATATCATATAAATAGGTATTATAATATTTATTTAAATATAATTATTGTTTATTTCTAAACATTAAGATACATATGGGTTTGTTGGTTACCCTAAATTTTTAGAGCAAGACGACGTGGTTTGACTACTCGCTCTGCACTATTTTGTTGTGCGGTGTGGTGGCTGCGCGGTGGGATCGGGTGGTGGGTAAGCGCAGTAGATGGTTGTACAGGCGTTGGAGATTTACAGGGCAGTAGCTGAGAGGGTGCTGGGGAGTGCGTAGGGTAGGCCCAGATTGTCAGCGCGGAGGATGAAGCCGTGGTAGCATCAGGTGCTTACATTAGGTTATTAATAGTATATATATATATATATATATATATATATATATATATATATATATATATATATATATATATATATATATATATATATATATATATATATATATATATATGGTAGGCCGGATCTATCAGACAATACAGCATCTGACACGAACGGACATGGGCACTGCCCATATCACTCAAAGCTCGTGTCGGATCGACATGGCGTACGGGTCGTGCTTGGACCATCAGCCTAGCCTATTGTGACGGCACGAGCATGACCTAATCAATGGTTGTCTCAGAACAATGTGAGTAACTATTTTTTCCTTTTCTTGACTATGGCGTGTGAGTTGTGACTCATGAACTCATGACCCCTCGTCTTTCCAGTCGACCCCCTCGTCCTCTCCCACTCCGTCCGCCCCTCACCCTCCCTCCCTCCATTTCTAGCTCTTACCCCCTCTCCCAGTGTGACTACTTGTTTTGGCATGATTAGACATTCTTCACCCCTTATTCTCTTAGCATAACCCTAACCCTTATCCCCTCTGGTGGTCCCTCGTCAGTGACACCAGTGCTTTAGCTACGCAGGTGACACACGCAGTTTAGGGAGAAAGAGATAAAGTCGATTGAGATCATGGATCTTGACCTAGTGGCCAAGGGGGAGGAGTGCTAGATCGAGTCACATATCATCGATCTGGATGAGGAGGTGGCTTTGTTCAGTGCCAGTGTTGCTACTGCTGGTATCGACGTCGATGCACCTTCTAGTGGGACCACAACGGGGGATAGGATCCACGAGCATGATGGCCACGACATGCACAACTTCTGTCGATTGCCATAGGGACTCGAGGAAGGGCCCCTCGAAGTCTAAGGTCTGGGATGGCTTCGATGATATTACCACCACCAAGGGAAATAAAAGTGTAAGGATTTTTTTTGTTTGCCATCATTGTAAGCATACTTTATCTGCAAGATCTACTTTCGGTGATGGGCACTTGCTCTAGCACCAAGAAAAATGCTCTGCTAAGATGGAGCATGATAGATGTGTTGTGGTTCAGTTAATTCTTAAGTATAATCCCGATGGCTCTTTGAAACATTGGGATTATTCTCCTATTGTTTGCTAGAACTAAACTATTTGGCTTGATTGCTATAATGGATCTGCCTCTGTGGTTTGGTGAATCTAATGCTTTTCAAGAATAT
The DNA here is from genome assembly GCF_902167145.1 of Zea mays. Classification (NCBI taxonomy): domain Eukaryota; kingdom Viridiplantae; phylum Streptophyta; class Magnoliopsida; order Poales; family Poaceae; genus Zea; species Zea mays. The sequence goes on from NC_050100.1 coordinate 15,821,209, forward strand.
ATTACTCGTGCCTATAATCCTAAATTTGTTAAGGGTTTTTAGGCAAACTACTGCTAGAGACCTTATCAAACTTTACAATGAGTGTTTGCTAAAACTTATCGAAATCTTTATGTTCTCTGTGTTCTTCAGATGGTCTTACTTCTAACATATGGAATGGTAAGGCTAAAAAGAACTTTTTTTCTTTTGTTGTTCATTTTGTGAACTCTAGATGGGTGTTGGAAAAAAAAGATCGATTGGTCTTACACTTTTTGATGAGGCACATACTGATGTCAATATTGGTGACGTGTCTCTACGTGTCTCTATGGTAGTCCTATTCAAACGTTGGGTCGGGCTATGGTTGTTTGATGAGGCACATACTTATCTTGTAGATAAGCACTTTCTTGATGACTTTTTTGATGAGGCACATACTATATCTTGCAGATTTTAGAACTCATGTCACTTTTAAAAAATCATCAAATCAAGGTATTGCCGCATACAGTAGCTATTGTTTAAGTATGGGTGTTACTCCTCGCAAGTTTGGTTGGGACACAGATGGAACTTTTTTTTTCATGCGTAAGCACGTTCTTCCACATCAATGCATAATTTTTATATTCATCAGTACGCAATATCCTTTGGCTTGTAACGGTTATCCTTTATTATTGGCTAACGATCATTGGTATATTGCTGGAAAACTGCTAACATTTCTTCGGCTATTGATGAAAAAAAAAGGTTCACGGTGGTTACCATTGGTACACAATCCTATGGGTTTTCCAGTACGTGCGTGTCTCGTGGTAACAACGGCCATGGGTCGCTCTAACGACTAACACACAACGAATAACGTTCCTTTCCCGTGTGTTTTTATCGTAGACCTTGTTTTATCTTCGATGGTCGATGCATTGCCATTACTTGACGAGTCGACGTTACTGTAGCTAGCCGGCGTCTTCGTAGAACGCCGCAGGAGAGCGTCGCACTCACGAGTCACGAACTAGCTAGAGAATAGAGATCCATTAATGGCGGCTACGTACGACCGATGGATACGGCGGTCGCTCGGCGACACGACGGACAACAACGCGCGCGGTACCGGCGAAGGCAGGGTCTTGGCAGTATTTAAGCCGCGGCGGTACCGGCGAACCATCCACTTTGGAGGCCCGAGCGGGCGAGCGGACGACCCGCCGTCGCTCGAGCGCGATGCATGCGTCGTGCCCGCGGTTTCGCAGCACCTGTCGCACGATCAGATCTGGCCACGAGGTGTTCCCGGGTCTGCGGAAACTTCGTCTGGGCTACCTGTTGGGCCGTAGCGAAGAAGATCTAGAGGCATCTCGGCCCGTGAACTTGCTCTAGTCGGAACCTACAGACTGGGCTGGTGGCCTGCCGTTGGGTTTGTTTCTCGTGCTCCAATGTAAGCGGCCCGTAATGTATTGCTAGTTGCTGTATTTGCTAGCCTCCTACGACGAGAAGCTAGTAAGCTTAGGGTGTGTTTGGTTTGGCTTTTGGCTTTGGTTTTTGCCCCCCTAAAAGCCAAAAGCCAACCAAAGGGCTGGATCCAGGAAGCAGCTTTTCCTAAAAGCCGACTTTCTCGTAGTGCAAATCTGAAAGCACCTCTGGACTTGCTTTTAGTGGCTTTTCGGATGGAACTATGAAAACATATATCGAAGAATTTTTAATGACTTTTAGTGGTTTCCACCAAACGGTTTTTAGCTTTTTAACAGCTTACAGCCTACAGCAGCTTTTTCCACAGCTCACAGCTCACATCAACTTTTTTCACAGCCACAGCCCAACCAAACACACCCTTAGTCTTTGTTTAATTTTCTTTTTGAGCATACACTTTCATTGCAACGAAATGAAAAAACTATTAAACAACGTGAAGAACAAGGACATGAAATGCTATGTGTCTCGTGTTTTCACTTTATATTAAAAAAACTTAACAACTATGGTTTATTTTATCATGACCAAGTCCTTTAGGTATGTAACGAGATTAAAATATAATTTTTATAGATTGTTTTTTCTCATGATGTAAAACATTTGCTCAGAAATATATATAATGACTACAATTTTTCACACTATCGAGGAATGCTCGTGGATACCTCTACTCTTCTTCCTTGCGTTCCAAGTCCAGCCACCAACACGTTAGAATTAGAATTAGAAGGAAGTCGAATTTCAGGTAGGGGTGGAGTGAAAACGTAGTGGGCCGACTTGCAATCAATTCAAGGGGGTTGACTGTTGCAATCCACGTAAGGAATCTGTTGTACCGAAACTTCTAAAACATTGGTTTCTCATGATTGAGAGTCCAAGCATGGGTTTCAATGGAATGACTCTCAATGACCTACAACTTAGTGGTTACAAGAGCATCAGTAGAACTTTAGATCTTGGACATTGGTTTTAAAGTCTGATGGTTACAACTTACAAGAGTATTAGTATAACTTTAGATATTAGGCTTGACTTTTGGTGGGAGCGAATATTCTAGTGTCTGTTTGGATGTTGATATTGACGGACATGAAATTGAATTGAGTTCAATATCAAATCAGCCATGTATTGAAAATGAGATGTAAATTTCAATTCTATTGTTTGGATGTTGCTGATTTTGAGTTTGGAATCGTGCGGTCTAATTCCACGCAATACATAGGGGGTGAAGCTCAGTATTGGGAGATAGAGTTTCTAGTTATAATACAATTTCAGAAAAATAGGCCTCTGATTCCAAATCTCAATTTTGTATGCCACCAAACAACAAAATTTAGATCGATTCAAATTCTCAATTCCATGCTCTGATATTGACATCCGAACGACTATAGGTTTTAACGGTGTAGTGCACTTGTGCTTTCAGCGATTGTCGACGTTTCTGTCGACTGTGTAGCACCTGTGGTGATTTTGTCAATTTCGAAGGTTTATTGGTTTAGTCTTTGAAGGTATTCATAGGAGTAAGACTTGCTTGCGTACGTTCATAGGAGTGTGTATTATGAGTATCTGTGTACTATTTAATTAAAAAATGAAGTTGCTTGATTTGTTGATATTTTCACATATTTTTTCTTAGTTCGGCATACGAAATAGCACATTTATCCTTCCATCTCACATGTCAGATCTGTTGTTTTTTCTCTTTTCTCCGCTTGCCATTTTTTTATCGAACGATAATCCGTTCGTTTGGCTTTAATCTGTACTGGTTTTTACTACTTTTTTATAGTATATGTGTGTCCATAAGTTACAGCTGCAACAGTATAAACAGTCGACTTTAATCCGAAGTGAAGTAGTCGTGCGACATGTTGTCCTCTTCTACTGAGCAAGCCAGTGGGATGGGAGGACCATGGTGTCGCGCTGATCCTAGCCGCTTGTGTTTCATTCCATGTATTAGCATATGTGAAAGCAAAACTTGTAGCCATCTAATTGGACTACACTTGAAAATGTCTTTTAGGATGGTCAAGCTCATAAGTAGCGAAGGTAGAGTGAGCAAAAGAGGGTGTACATGTTTTAGGGGTGTATGGTAACAATATGTAAGTGATGCTTATATGGTGAAAGTTTTGGTTAAATCACTAGTTTTGTAAAAAAATATAGGTGCAGGTGCACCCCTAATTACTACCTATATTCGTCCCTGAAGTTCAAGCAAGAATAAGTACAATACATAGGACCTTCTAGCTTATGTGGAATCTATTTTTAAGTAGGGAAGTACTGCATAATGATTAATTTAGATATATAATGATATATAGTTTTTACGTCACACAGAACGACCTATAACAGTTGAGGTTGAGTGACAAAAAAACCGTCATAGAAGTGCCTCAAGCACTTTTTATAACAAAAAAAAACATGGAAGAGAAAAAGAAAAACAATTCAGGGTTTGTTTCTAAATAGTATAAATCATTTAGCCCCACAATATCCTTTAATCCCCTTCTCTTAAATAATACCTTATTTTCTCAAGAGAAATCAATTCATTTTTCATTAAAAACAAGAATCTCTAGGAAAATTAGGTTGCCAAACTAGATCTAAAAAAACTAAAAAACTTAACTACTAAATAGTAAAGATAGATGGAAATGGATGAGAAAAAATATACATGTTGTTCGCTGTAGTTGGATTAAAGCTAATTAGACTGTTGAAGTTGTAATATACATAGATAAAATATTGTAGAAAAAACGAAAGTCGAATTGGGAATGGGAATCGCCGGCGCGTTGCTCTGGTGCGAACCATCGAAGCGGAAGATTCCCAGCGACATGCCACGTATCTGGCATTCTCAGGCTGGCCGCAGGGGTCGACGCGCGCCCGCCCCCTCCCTTGCATGGCGGCTACAGGGGGTGCCCCCACGTCCGCAGCGTGGCCCCCTGCGCGTCTGCCTCCTTCTCTCTCCCTCCATTCATGACGTGTCGCTGTAGCCGTGGACCCGCGAGTAATTGCTAGTAGATTAAAATTGATAGTAGATGTAAAAAAGGTATATGAAATGATATTTTATGGTTGTAGTGGTATGAGAGGAGTATTTAGGGGGAACCGCTGCGGGAGATGAAAAAGTAGAAAATAAAATGTTGATGATGTGACGCAAAAAATGACATAGAGAAGAAATTTAGGACGCGTTTGGTTGCAGGACAGCGGAGGACAGGCAGGACAGGGACGTCCGCGACGTCCTCTCTTATCCCTCCAATTTTAAGGGACAACTGGAAACAATATTGGAATAGTTCTGTTTCTACTCCTGACACTAAACAAATAAACTTATTTAAAAGATTATCTTATACTATGTTGTTCTATCGTTACAACCAAACACAGCTTAGTAACGACCTAACGGCTGCGGATAGTCTCATCCGCTTGCACGGAGGCAGCGCCACCTAGAGATGGCCAAACGGGCCGCCCGGCCTGTTTTGGGCCCGCCCCACCAAACACGGTTAGAAAACTGGGTCGGACCTGAAAGGGAAATGTGCCCTTTCTAAGTATTTTGGTGATTGAGTGTCAACACAAGTGCTTAAATGTAAATCAATGCCCATGGATGAACAAAGTGCAAATCTTCAACAAAGGTATGTTTCTAAGTCTTAGTACATTGGTTTTGTGTACTAATATATTTGTCTAAGTGTTAGAAACAGAAAGAAGAAGAGAAGAGAAGACTTGGCTGTGTGCAGCCAAGGGGCTGTTTCGGTCTGGGGCACCGGACTGTCCGGTGGTGCACCGGACAGTGTCCGGTGGTGCACCGGACAGTGTCCGGTGCGCCAGGCTGCCTCGACCGAAGAGGCCGCTCTCGGGTTTTTCTCTGGCAACTTCGGCTAAAATTCACCGGACTGTCCGGTGTGCACCGGACTGTCCGGTGAGCCAACGGTCGGCCGGGCCAACGGTCGGCCGCGCGATCGCCGCACGACACGTGGCTGAGCCAACGGTCGGAAGAAAGCACCGGACTGTCCGGTGTGCACCGGACTGTCCGGTGCGCCAGATCTGCAGTGGTCGGCAACGGTCGGCTGCGCCTGTTAAGGAAAGAAATCGGGCACCGGACAGTGTCCGGTGTGCACCGGACTGTCCGGTGCGCCCGACGACAGAAGGCAAGGATAGCCTTCCAGATGTGCTCTCAACGGCTCCTAGCTGCCTTGGGGCTATAAAAGGGACCCCTAGGCGCATGGAGGAGTACACCAAGCATTCCTACAACTCTTCTAAGCACCAAGACATCAATCTCACGCATTCGTTTCATTGTGATAGCATATAGAGCTCTTGTGGAGTTGTGAACTCTTTGTGTTGCGTTGCGAGCTCTTGTTGCGACTTGTGTGCGTGTTGTTGCTCTGATTTTCGAGTCTTGTGTGCGTTGCTCATTCCCACCTTACTCCGTATTTCTTTGTGAACTCAATTGTAAGGGCGAGAGACTCCAAGTTGTGGAGATTCCTCGCAAACGGGAAAAGATCAAAGGAAAGAAAAACACCGTGGTATTCAAGTTGATCATTGGATCACTTGAGAGGAGTTGAGTGCAACTCTCGTCCGTTGGGACGCCACAACGTGGAGTAGGCAAGTTTTGTACTTGGCCGAACCACGGGATAACCACCGTGTCAACTCTGTGATTGCTTTCTTGTGGTTATCTTGTTTTGAGTTCTCTCTAGCCACTTGGTCATACTTGTGTTAACCCTTAACAAGTTTTTGTGGCTTAAGTTTTGAACTTTTACAGGATCACCTATTCACCCCCCCCCTCTAGGTGCTCTCAATTGGTATCGGAGCCGTTCTCTTCAAGAAAGGGACTAACCGCCCGAAGAGATGGATCCTAAGGGGAAGGGAATTGTGATCAACGACAAGGAGAAGGAGTCCTTCGTCAACGAGCCAAGGGATGACAAGTCCAATGACTCGGGCTCGGGCCACAAGCGAAGAGATGGGAAGAAGAAGAAGACAAGACGCATCAAGGAGATCGTCTACTACGACAGCGATGAGTCCTCTTCTTCCCAAAAGGACGACGACCACGACAGACAAAGGAAACCGGTTAATTCTAACTTTTCTTTTGACTACTCTCGTATTCCGCAAAGTTCAAATTCACATTTGCTTTCTATTCCACTCGGCAAGCCCCCACACTTTGATGGGGAGGACTACGGATTTTGGAGCCACAAAATGCGTAGTCACCTATTCTCTCTCCATCCTAGCATATGGGAGATTGTAGATAGTGGAATGCACTTTAATAGTTCGGATAGTCCTATATTCATTAATGAGCAAATCCATAAGAATGCACAAGCTACTACTGTTCTTCTAGCCTCATTGTGCAGGGATGAATATAATAAAGTGAGTGGCTTGGATAACGCCAAGCAAATCTGGGATACCCTCAAGATCTCTCATGAGGGAAATGACGCTACCTTGCTCACCAAAATGGAGTTGGTGGAGGGCGAGCTTGGACGGTTCGCGATGATAAGGGGCGAGGAGCCAACTCAGACATACAACCGGCTCAAGACCCTTATCAACAAAATAAGGAGCTACGGAAGCACGCGATGGACGGACCACGACGTCGTCCGACTAATGCTCAGGTCCTTTACCGTTCTTGATCCTCATTTGGTGAATAATATTCGTGAGAATCCCAGGTACACCAAAATGTCGCCCGAAGAAGTCCTAGGAAAATTCGTCAGCGGGCGAATGATGATCAAGGAGGCAAGGTATGTGGACGACGCCTTGAATGGACCGATCAACGAGCCGCAACCTTTTGCTCTCAAAGCCACAGGGAACAAGGAGGCGCTACCCAGCAAGGTGGCGCAAATTGAGGCGGCCGGTCTTAATGAAGAAGAAATGGCCCTCATTATCAAGAGATTCAAGACGGTGCTAAAGGGTCGCAATGGACAGCCGAGCAAGACTAAGACCAAGGGGAAGCGATCATGCTTCAAATGCGGTAAGCTTGGTCATTTTATTGCTAACTGTCCCGATAATGATAGTGACCAGGAAAAGGGAAACAAGAGGGAAAAGAAGAAGCATTACAAGAAGGCAAAGGGCGAGGCGCATCTAGGCAAGGAGTGGGACTCGGATTGCTCCTCGTCCGACTCCGACAATGAAGGACTCGCCGCCACCGCCTTCAACAAATCAACCCTCTTCCCCAACGAGCGTCACACATGCCTTATGGCAAGGGAGAAGAAGGTATGTACTCGCAACTCTACCTATGCTTCTTCAAGTGAGGACGAATCTAGTGATGAGGATGAAGTAGATTATTCATGTTTGTTCAAGGGCTTAGATAGATCTAAGATAGACAAAATTAATGAATTAATTGATGCCTTGAATGAAAAGAATATACTTTTAGAAAAGCAAGAGGATTTGTTGTATGAAGAGCATGATAAATTTGTTGAGGCACAAAAATCCTATACTTTAGAAGTTAAAAGAAATGAAATGCTTTCTTTTGAACTATCTACTTGTCATGAAACCATTTCTACTTTGAAAGGTGTCAACAATGATTTAAATGCTAAATTAGAAGTAGCAAATAAATCCAATTCTTGTGTAGAACATGTTGAAATTTGTACTAGGTGTAAAGATTTTGACATTGATGCTTGTAGTGAACACCTAGTTTCAATTTCCAAGCTTAATGATGAACTGGCTAGTCTTAATGCTCAACTTAAGACTAGCAAGAATGATTTTGATAAGCTAAAATTTGCAAGGGATGCCTACACAATTGGCAGACACCCCTCAATTAAGGATGGACTTGGCTTCAAGAGAGAAGCTAAGAACTTAACAAGCCATAAGGCTCCCATTCTCGCCAAGGAGAAAGGGAAGGCCCCTATGGCTAGTAATGTGCAAAAGAACCATGCTTTTATGTACTATGATAGGAGATATTCTAGAAATGCTTTTAGAGGTCATGATGTGTTTGATTCACATGCTTATGACTCTTATGCTATGACTGCTTCTAGTTCTCATGTTATGCATGGTAGAAATATGTCTAGGAGAAATGCTATTCATCATGTGCCTAGAAAGAATGTTATTCATGCTCCTAGGAAAGTAGTGAATGAACCTTCTACAATTTATTGTGCTTTGAATACTTCATTTGCAATTTGTAGAAAGGATAGAAAAGTAATTGCTAGGAAGTTAGGGGCAAAATGCAAAGGTGATAAAACTTGCATTTGGGTCCCTAAGGAAATTGTGACTAACCTTGTAGGACCCAACAAGAGTTGGGTACCTAAGTCCCAAGCCTAAATTTGCCTTGCAGGTTTATGCATCCGGGGGTTCAAGCTGGATTATCGACAGCGGATGCACAAACCATATGACGGGGGAGAAGAAGATGTTCACCTCCTACGTCAAGAATAAAGATTCCCAAGATTCAATTATATTCGGTGATGGGAATCAAGGCAAGGTAAAAGGTTTAGGTAAAATTGCAATTTCTAATGAGCACTCCATATCTAATGTGTTTTTAGTTGAGTCTCTTGGATATAATCTGCTATCTGTGAGTCAATTATGTCATATGGGGTATAATTGTCTATTTACAAATGTAGATGTGTCTGTCTTTAGAAGAAGTGATGGTTCACTAGCTTTTAAGGGTGTATTAGACGGCAAACTTTATTTAGTTGATTTTGCAAAAGAGGCCGGTCTAGATGCATGCTTAATAGCTAAGACTAGCATGGGCTGGCTGTGGCATCGCCGCTTAGCACATGTGGGGATGAAGAACCTTCAAAAGCTTCTAAAGGAAGAACACGTGATAGGTTTGACTAACGTGCATTTCGAAAAAGATAGACCTTGTGCAGCTTGTCAAGCAGGTAAACAAGTGGGAGGAGCGCATCACGGCAAGAACGTGATGACCACTTCAAGACCCCTGGAGCTGCTGCATATGGACCTCTTCGGACCCGTCGCCTATCTAAGCATAGGAGGGAGTAAGTATGGTCTAGTTATTGTTGATGACTTTTCCCGCTTCACTTGGGTGTTCTTTTTACAGGAAAAGTCCGAAACCCAAGGGACCCTCAAACGCTTCCTCAGGAGAGCTCAAAATGAGTTTGAGCTCAAAGTGAAGAAGATAAGGAGCGACAACGGATCTGAGTTCAAGAACCTTCAAGTGGAGGAGTTCCTTGAAGAAGAAGGGATCAAGCACGAGTTCTCCGCTCCCTACACACCACAGCAAAATGGTGTGGTAGAGAGGAAGAACAGGACGCTAATCGACATGGCGAGGACTATGCTTGGAGAGTTCAAGACCCCCGAGCGTTTTTGGTCGGAAGCCGTGAACACGGCTTGCCACGCCATCAACAGGGTCTACCTTCATCGCCTCCTCAAGAAGACTTCGTATGAGCTACTAACCGGTAACAAACCCAATGTATCTTACTTTCGTGTATTTGGGAGCAAGTGCTACATTCTAGTGAAGAAAGGTAGAAATTCTAAGTTTGCTCCCAAAGCTGTAGAAGGGTTTTTGTTAGGTTATGACTCAAATACAAAGGCGTATAGAGTCTTCAACAAATCATCGGGTTTGGTTGAAGTCTCTAGTGACGTTGTATTTGATGAGACTAATGGCTCTCCAGGAGAGCAAGTTATTGATTGTGATGATGTAGATGAAGAAGATGTTCCGACGACCGCTATACGAACTATGGCGATTGGAGAAGTGCGGCCACAGGAACAAGATGAGCAAGATCAACCCTCTTCCTCAATTATGGTGCATCCCCCTACTCAAGACGATGAACAGGTTCATCAAAAGGAGGCGTGTGATCAAGGGGGAGCACAAGATGATCACGTGATGGAGGAAGAAGCGCAACCGGCACCTCCAACCCAAGTTCGAGCGACGATCCAAAGGGATCATCCCGTCGACCAAATTCTGGGTGACATTAGCAAGGGAGTAACTACTCGGTCTCGATTAGTTAATTTTTGTGAACATTACTCTTTTGTCTCTTCTATTGAGCCTTTCAGGGTAGAAGAGGCCTTGCTAGATCCGGACTGGGTGTTGGCCATGCAAGAGGAACTCAACAACTTCAAGCGCAATGAAGTTTGGACACTGGTGCCTCGTCCGAAGCAAAATGTTGTGGGAACCAAGTGGGTGTTCCGCAACAAACAGGACGAGCACGGGGTGGTGACGAGGAACAAGGCTCGACTTGTGGCAAAAGGTTATGCCCAAGTCGCAGGTTTGGACTTTGAGGAGACTTTCGCTCCTGTGGCTAGGCTAGAGTCCATTCGTATCTTGCTAGCATATGCCGCTCACCATTCTTTCAGGTTGTACCAAATGGATGTGAAGAGCGCTTTCCTCAACGGGCCAATCAAGGAGGAGGTGTACGTGGAGCAACCCCCTGGCTTTGAGGATGAACGGTACCCCGACCATGTGTGTAAGCTCTCTAAGGCGCTCTATGGACTTAAGCAAGCCCCAAGAGCATGGTATGAATGCCTTAGAGATTTCTTAATTGCTAATGCTTTCAAGGTTGGGAAAGCCGATCCAACTCTTTTCACTAAGACATGTGATGGTGATTTATTTGTGTGCCAAATTTATGTCGATGACATAATATTTGGTTCTACTAATCAAAAGTCTTGTGAAGAGTTTAGCAGGGTGATGACGCAGAAATTCGAGATGTCGATGATGGGCGAGTTGAACTACTTCCTTGGGTTCCAAGTGAAGCAACTCAAGGACGGCACCTTCATCTCCCAAACGAAGTACACGCAAGATCTGCTAAAGCGGTTTGGGATGAAGGACGCCAAGCCCGCAAAGACTCCGATGGGGACAGACGGACACACCGACCTCAACAAAGGAGGTAAGTCCGTTGATCAAAAAGCATACCGGTCAATGATAGGTTCTTTGCTTTACTTATGTGCTAGTAGACCGGATATTATGCTTAGCGTATGCATGTGTGCTAGATTTCAATCCGATCCTAAGGAATGTCACTTAGTGGCGGTGAAGCGAATTCTTAGATATTTGGTTGCTACGCCTTGCTTCGGGCTCTGGTATCCAAAGGGGTCTACCTTTGACTTGATTGGATATTCAGACTCCGACTATGCTGGATGTAAGGTCGATAGGAAGAGTACATCGGGGACGTGCCAATTCTTAGGAAGGTCCCTGGTGTCATGGAACTCTAAGAAACAAACCTCCGTTGCCCTATCCACCGCTGAGGCCGAGTATGTTGCCGCAGGACAGTGTTGCGCGCAACTACTTTGGATGAGGCAAACCCTCCGGGACTTTGGCTACAATCTGAGCAAAGTCCCACTCCTATGTGATAATGAGAGTGCTATCCGCATGGCGGAAAATCCTGTTGAACACAGCCGCACAAAGCACATAGACATCCGGCATCACTTTTTGAGAGACCACCAGCAAAAGGGAGATATCGAAGTGTTTCATGTTAGCACCGAGAACCAGCTAGCCGATATCTTCACTAAGCCTCTAGATGAGAAGACCTTTTGCAGGTTGCGTAGTGAGCTAAATGTCTTAGATTCGCGGAACCTGGATTGAATTGTCGCATACATGTAGTTATGCTTTTGATCATGTTCCTTTTTGCATTATGTTGCTTATTATGGTGCTCAAGTTGTACAAACACTCCCTGGACCTCACAAGTCCGTTGCAAAGTGATGCACATGTTTAGGGGGAGATGTGTTACAACTTGACCCTTTGAGACTAACCATGTGCTTGAGTTTGGTAATTTAGTCTCGAAGGAGGATTGAAAGGGAAAAGGTGGACTTGGACCATGAAAGACTTCCACTGCACTCCGATGAGAGGGTAACTAATTCCAAGTTCATCTCATGAAATCTTATTGCCATTTGCTCTTAATTGAAGACTTTGGTGAGGCAATGGGGTTAGAAGGCCAAGATTGATCCCGTTTTGGTGCTTGATGCCAAAGGGGGAGAAAATAAAGGCCAAAGCAATAAATGGATCAGCTACCACTTGAGAGATTTTGAAAATAGTAGATTAGAGTATTTGGTTTGTTCAAAACTCTTGCATTGTCTCTTTCGTCAAAAGTTGGCTTCTTGTGGGGAGAAGTATTGATTATGGGAATTAGGGGGAGTTTTTGAAATCTTTGATCAATCTCTTTTAGAATGACTCTCTTTATGCTTCAACATGTGTGTTTGACTTAGAGATAGAGATTTGAGTTTGATTTGCAAAAACAAACCAAGTGGTGGCAAAGGATGATCCATATATGCCAAAATTGAATCAAAATCAATTTAAGTTTTTATTTGAAGTGATTTTGCACTTGTTCTAGTTGCTTTATGTTGTGTTGGCATAAATCACCAAAAAGGGGGAGATTGAAAGGGAAATGTGCCCTTTCTAAGTATTTTGGTGATTGAGTGTCAACACAAGTGCTTAAATGTAAATCAATGCCCATGGATGAACAAAGTGCAAATCTTCAACAAAGGTATGTTTCTAAGTCTTAGTACATTGGTTTTGTGTACTAATATATTTGTCTAAGTGTTAGAAACAGAAAGAAGAAGAGAAGAGAAGACTTGGCTGTGTGCAGCCAAGGGGCTGTTTCGGTCTGGGGCACCGGACTGTCCGGTGGTGCACCGGACAGTGTCCGGTGGTGCACCGGACAGTGTCCGGTGCGCCAGGCTGCCTCGACCGAAGAGGCCGCTCTCGGGTTTTTCTCTGGCAACTTCGGCTAAAATTCACCGGACTGTCCGGTGTGCACCGGACTGTCCGGTGAGCCAACGGTCGGCCGGGCCAACGGTCGGCCGCGCGATCGCCGCGCGACACGTGGCTGAGCCAACGGTCGGAAGAAAGCACCGGACTGTCCGGTGTGCACCGGACTGTCCGGTGCGCCAGATCTGCAGTGGTCGGCAACGGTCGGCTGCGCCTGTTAAGGAAAGAAATCGGGCACCGGACAGTGTCCGGTGTGCACCGGACTGTCCGGTGCGCCCGACGACAGAAGGCAAGGATAGCCTTCCAGATGTGCTCTCAACGGCTCCTAGCTGCCTTGGGGCTATAAAAGGGACCCCTAGGCGCATGGAGGAGTACACCAAGCATTCCTACAACTCTTCTAAGCACCAAGACATCAATCTCACGCATTCGTTTCATTGTGATAGCATATAGAGCTCTTGTGGAGTTGTGAACTCTTTGTGTTGCGTTGCGAGCTCTTGTTGCGACTTGTGTGCGTGTTGTTGCTCTGATTTTCGAGTCTTGTGTGCGTTGCTCATTCCCACCTTACTCCGTATTTCTTTGTGAACTCAATTGTAAGGGCGAGAGACTCCAAGTTGTGGAGATTCCTCGCAAACGGGAAAAGATCAAAGGAAAGAAAAACACCGTGGTATTCAAGTTGATCATTGGATCACTTGAGAGGAGTTGAGTGCAACTCTCGTCCGTTGGGACGCCACAACGTGGAGTAGGCAAGTTTTGTACTTGGCCGAACCACGGGATAACCACCGTGTCAACTCTGTGATTGCTTTCTTGTGGTTATCTTGTTTTGAGTTCTCTCTAGCCACTTGGTCATACTTGTGTTAACCCTTAACAAGTTTTTGTGGCTTAAGTTTTGAATTTTTACAGGATCACCTATTCACCCCCCCTCTAGGTGCTCTCAGGACCGTCTAAACCCACGAACTCGATTTACTATCCGAGCCCAGCCCGCTTATTTGTGCCGGGCCGACCCAGACCCTCATAGAACCGAGTCATGCCGAACTCGAACTAGACCCAAACAGCAGGCTTCGTGTCGCTCTCACAGGCATCGTGCTTATTGACCATCTATAGCGCCAGCCAGGCTCCGTCCAGACCGCCAAGGCAGGCCCAACTAAACCAGCCAACGTGCCGGCGGTAGGAAAAAATTGCTGCGTGCGCCCCGCCGCCTACACACGCCTAGCCCGCTCCCCAAGAAAGAGCCCCCGCACACAGGCTGGGAGGGGAGCGAAAGCGAAACGTATTAAACTCGCGTACATCATCAACCGCATGCGCTGATGCGCACTGCCACTGCCCCGGAGAAATTCAAATCCCAAGCCCCACAAGCAAATTACCCCAGCATCAAATCAGCGGCCGGCCGGCCGGCAGCTCTCGGTCGATCCACTGCGGTTTCCAGTCCCGAATAATCCCAATTCCCAATCGATTCGAAGCTTCCTTCCTTCGAGGAGAGGGGGAGGTGGAAGGCGCGGGGGAAGCTCTGCTTAGGGTTCGGAGGTGGCCGGCGCCGCCGCGGGGCGGGGACGGCAGGGGGATGGATCCGGAGCAGACGTTCCTGCGGGTGCACGCGCGCTTATCGGGGACGCTTTCCCAGCTGCTCACGCCGCGGATCCGCCTCGTCCTCGAGTACCTCTACCTCGCCGGCGCCGTCGCGCTCTTCTGCCTGCTCGTCGTCATGCACACGAACTTCGTGCAGCAGGTCAGTCACGGCCCGTCTCCCCAGAATTACCCTCAGTGGGCTGCTTATCATTCTCCATAGCTCCTGTTCCTCCTCCTCCTGCCGCTGTGATGGATTGGGAGCGGATATGACGCTTCTCGTGGGATTTTCTGTTGAAACTATCACCGGGCTTGGGGTGGGGAATTTGTGCTAGCTTCGGCGATCTTTCAGCAGTGCTACCATGATACCAATTCAATGTAAATTGTGGAAACAGAGCTACCATGCTGCCAATTTAATGTGAATCGTGGAAACAGAACTACCATCGCTGCTTTGCTAATCATTTAATTTGCGGGCATAACACTGAGGAACTTTTACGGTTTTACCTATCCTCTGTTGTTCTTCTGTCAGTAGTATTTACTTTGAACTAGAAGGAAGGAAGTTAAGTACTCCCTCTATTTTAATACATGACGTTTTCTGAACTAATTAGCTTGCTCTAAATAAACATCATATACTCAAAAAGGAAGTATTAGTTCATCACTTAATTTGTACACATATTGTTCGCTTATTGGTCTGTTTAAAAAAACTCGGATGAGGAGGGAAAGACCGCTCTCACAGTACTATATTAAGAAGAGACCGAAATATGGTCCCGACCGAAAAAACCCGAACCCTGGCTGTCGGAGAGGAAATTCTCCGGCCGGGTGGCGGAACGCACCCGCCCTAAATCCTTAGATGAGGAGGGGGCCTAAGCGTTTTGCCTGTTAGATGGATTCGAGATGAACACAAAAACACACAAGGGTTTAGAGTGGTTTGGGCCGCCGGAGCGTAATACCTTACTTCCACTGTGTGTAGTATTGAGCTTGAGAGCTTGTATGAACTTGTGAGTTTGAGTGAGTGTAAGAGCGTGTGAGAGAACTTGTCTTGTAACGTTGCGTGTCCTCCCTTTTATAGCTCAAGTGGGGCACGTACAAGGATGCTGAGCCCCGACATGTGGGCCCAGAGGCAAAACGAAAGGAAGTAACTATGCCTGTCACGCCAGGGTGATCTCCGAGCGCCATAATGTCCGTAGTGCATATAGTATTGATATCCCGCGCCGCTTCCTTGGTAACGCGCGAGTGAAGATGAGCATAGTGTACGCTGCAGCACAGGCGTACTGCCTGCCAATGGAATGGACAGGCACGCCGCATGCGGGATGGCCTGGTCGCCGCCTGCCAGCGGAGTGGACATGGCACATTAAATGCTGAGGCGGCACATCGCCTGCCAGTGGAATGGACAGTGCTCATTAAATACCGAGGCGGCACATCACCTGCCAGTGGAATTGACAGGCGGCGCGCCTTATCCGCAATAAATGCAGAGGCCGCGCGGCCCAGAGACCTTACGTCAGGCTCCGCCCGCTGGCTTACGTCACGGGCAGTAGGCCACGTGGTAGCATCGGGTCTTCGCCTGAGCGGGGAGCGGAAGCGTACACAGTAAGGTCCGGACACGTGTCGGCTTCGGACCACCGCCTGGCCTTGATTAAGGCTTGGGTATTCTTTGTCCCAGAATCCCGGGACCCTGCTGGGAGTGGCCCGGACCCCACGCAGAGGGGTCCGGCTCGCGCCCGTGGAGGTCCTGGACCTTACCTGGAGGTCCGGTCCGCATATACAGGGGTCCGACACTTTCCCATGGGGGTCCGGACCCACTGTTGATGCCTTGGAGTATATTGTCTTCTCTGGTCACGTGGCGACCCCGGAGCCATCCACGTGGTGGGGTCGGGTGCTGTTTACCACGCGACTAGAGGTAGCCTCGCGGGCACCGCGTCTTCATATTGTAGTAAGGGGTACCCCTGTTTCAGGGTACCGACACTGGCCCTCCATCACTAATGGGCTGATCAATTGCCCACTCTGCAACGGCTCAGCCGGAGGGTGGCGCGCATGATATCGATCCCCGGGAGCGGACGAGGCACAACGAGTGGATTTTTTTAACCAAGCCCGAAATTCGCCCTCGAGGGGGATGGAACCCGGGACCTAGAGGTGCTCTACTCGGAAGCCTTAACCATTACGCTAGAGGCCTTTTCGCACTTCCTGATCTGTTTATGATTTATATTTTTGTTTTGACCTTTATGTTCTCTTCTATCCATATCTCACTTATCATGTTCACACATATTTCAGTTGTTGGTTTCATTGAGTCGCTGCTATGTTAAATTGAGCCAATCTGATTGATTTAGTCTGTTCATTGTTTTACAAAGGATTACTAATGCATGCAATTGAACATAAGATACATATTTGATGAACTACGATATATCTATATTCATATAGCGCAAATTACACACCACACCAAGCAAGGCCATGCAACTATAATCTTATTTATATAAATGGTGTGTCTATATATCTATACATCTAAAATCAGGCTCCCTGTAATTCACATGATCATGTCCATAGTGACCAAGTTCCTGGGTTGATGGAATTGAGGAATGTTGAACCTACTTGTTTCTGAAGCATGAACATTATTCCCAGGGCGAAGAACGTGCCATGGTTCCATATTCCCGGTGATTAATGTCAACTCGGTAGAAGTATCATGTTCATGAGTGGATGAATATCTAGAGTTGTAAGAAAAAACAAAGAATCTTTGTAGGGAAAAGAAGGAATAAAAGTCTTTGTGATGGACTAATACTATTTGACTTTGTAGCCCACATTTTTGTTTACTCCAGTCTTTATTTTTTGGTTCTCACTCTTGAATTGTCTTTTGCATGTGAAGCCTGGTTGCTCAAGTGAATTTTCTGGAATTGAATTTGGAGAAGCACAACTTGTCCAAATCAAGGTAGTATTAATGACAGGTTGCTCTTTGCTTTTGTTCTTAATCTTGAATTTGTTGCTACTCTGAAACTCCATTATGTATGTTTTATTCTTCTTGCTTTTGTTTGATGATTCCTGTTTCTATTCTATTGGCATCAATTTTAAACCTTGCTATGAGTTGTAGATTATCAGTGGGGGATTATGGTCCAGCAGAGGTGCTTCTTACATCATGGATCTCCAGAACCTGGGACGTTCAGCTGAGAAAATTTTAGAGGTTAATGGTGATAAGTTCAACATTTTGGCATCTAAATTTTGGTCAACCTGGGTTGGCCCTGGAGCTAGGAGGAGTAAGCTAATGTTTAGAACTTGGAAAGGAGACAAAGAATTTGAACCTCAATCAGAGAATACAGCTGACACAACTGTTACCACGACTATTCCAGGCTTACCAGATTTGAAGGCAGCCGGAGAGGGTTCTGTACACCACCCTTTATCTGCTAAGGAGTCATTTAAAGCAGCAGTGACATTTTTGTTCAGAAAATGGTACCTTCGTGCTGTTTCATTCTGGAAGAACATAAAGCAACTTTCAGAAAATACCCTCCAGTTAATGGTAAGAAGTTTGGCCAGTTTTTTAAACCACCCCCTTGTTTAATGCTTACCCAAATCCTCATTTTTGTTGGTGCGCTGGATGAATTTTGATGTAGCAAAAAGGTTTCTAGATCTTTTTTTGGGGTGGGGGTGGGGGGCTTACATCTTTCTTTTTGAAAAGTGTTTCTGAAGGGACAAACTCGTCGTATATAGACGTTTATTGTTGAGATTTGTTGGACTGATACTGTAACATATTGAGATTAATAAAAGACTGCTCATCAAGATTTTTACCCCTACTGGGTTCCATGAGTGGCATGATATTTTTTGGTCTGTAACTCTATATGTGTGCTTATCTGTCTCCTAATTGGGTAACATACATGTATTTTTATCCATATGACATTTCTTGTTTATTTTAACATCAGGTCAGATCAAATTGGAACGATTTCCTACATATTATTAAGGATCTTCAACTACCAAGCATGGATCATCTTATTTCGACAATAGGTAATGTCAATTGTAAAGTTGTCAGTTTCTATGTGCCTCATCCTAGAATGTTGCTTGCGTAGTTGCGTGAATCCTATTAACCTTGTCATCTGCAAACTCCAAGCACTAATTTTCTCTAGCCTATGTTGCTTATTACAGTGCAATGGTTTGAGAGGAGAAGTAAAGCATTTGAGCCTACTTATTTATATGGCGTGGAAAAGGTCAGACTCTTCCTGGCCTATTATATTTTGGTCATTTGGTCTTCTTTGACATGTTTTTCTTTGGTGATGGCCTTCTTACAAACTTCTGTTGAACACGTTTGAAAGTTTTAGGCTACTCTTCGGTGAGGATAATAGTGTATGCAACTAGTCAATCCCCAGCTGGTAAAAAACCCATTAACTGATAACTGCTTCTCGACAAGTTCAGTGCAAGGTTCCATTTCGAGGGTATTTTCTGTTAAACTCTAAAAAATATCCTTGTTGTTCCTTTGTCCAATCACCCTTAGGTTAGTACTTAGTTCCAATCCTGCCGGTTTGTATCTACCACCACGGCATTGCCATATCAACTATCGACCATCATCAGCCTTTACCGTCAACCTATAGCCACCACGGCAATGCAATCTTTAAGTTCAGCGAGGGTAAACGATGAGCAGAAAATTTTAGGCAATGAAAGAAGTTCAACCTTATTAGATTAGAGGCATATTCACTTATTGAAAAGGATCTGAAAAGCAGCAGAATATTCACAATTGTATAGTATTAGCAATGTGGTTTTGAGTGATGACATAGTTTCTTGATACAACTGCATTCAAGCCTTGAGTTGGTTAAGAGGATCAGAAGACCCAATTGTTGTTCGTTTTATGCTTGTATTCATGTAAGCATCGTATGATGAACAGTATTCATTTTAGGAGCTTTCCCACATGTTCATTTCTTTTCTGCAGGGTTATTTCTTGCTTTCTGAAGGTGCTAAAACTCGTCATGGTGTCCGAACAATCAATATCACAATTTCTGCTCGAAATCCTTGCTTTGGAAACAGGTTTTTGTTCAGTACTTTTTGAACCCTTCCTGTTTGCAAGCTTTTAAGTGCCAAAGGTCGCTGTAATGTTAGCACTTTCTCATATGTTGAAAACTTTGATCTGACATAGAATTTAGGAGAAATACCTTTCAACCAACATGCAAGCACGCTGCATGTTGTATTTTAAGAGTATCATCAATGACCTTACATTGGATCTTGTGAAATTTGCATCTCTCACTAAATGTTTCCACTTCAGCATATATTAATCCTTGAGAGTTTGCTTCTTAGATTCCAAAAGTGTATTATCCAGCTAACAATTTTGACAAATACTAGGTCGAGTAACAATTTTGCATGTCTATTTATTTTCATCTTGAGTTGAATATGGCCTTTGGTAACGTTGATCTTGCACTCAGATAATAAGAATTGGTGCTTTATTTCAATGAACAGTTGAACACTACGATAATAACTCCTATATCATTGCAACATGAATTTTTCTTTGATATAATAGAACCTGTAGATTTGTGTGCAACACTGCAATTTGTACTTTGTTGCAAAATGTGAGATATTTCTTTCTCTACAATCATACATTTTTCTCTGCTACAGTAGTACAGTTTTCTTCGAGTGGGTGTTTGTGATGTGTTGGCATGTAAATATACGATCCAATTGGATTGTCTGCAGACTGCAGTAGAATGCCATCTCAATTTTCTCTACGTTTTCCTTTTCAGGTGGCAGCAACTTTTGATAAACAGCATTGTTGGATATGATACTATACTTACAAACAGCTTGGTGAATTCTCCTGGTCATGGTATGCATCTGATTCTATTCTGCATGTACCAACCTTTAACCATTCTACAAATGATCACAGACTTGGTTCATAATAACAAAGTAACAAGTAACAACACAGCTGACTTGCTTGGAAGCGTGTCAAACAACAGATTTTTGCACTTTGTATAATTGTTTGCACTACGATCCATTTATGATCTAATGTTTTGGTCTTTGGATGTTTTGCAGGCTATTTATACAACTTTCAGACGAAGGAGCTCTATGATCTTAGTTATGGGCATGAACCACCAGAAGGTCCTACAAGATTTGGAGGTTAGTATAGTTAACTTTGTTTTCTCAACATGTTGAGTCAATTCTTGAGTGTTCTCTACATGACATCACTATTGTGCATTTGTTCCACTAAAGTTCTATACATGTCAATGGCTAAATTATAATGAACTTTCTAATTGGAAAATATGGAACCAAAAAGTCCTTAATTTTGGGCTTTTGATTGCTTTTCATAGCATACATGCTCTTATCTTCCTCTCTGTGCATCAAATCTGATGCATTACAACTTTGGTGTTTGCAGATTACTTTGTGACAAAATGTGGTGTCCTTCTAATGTCACTCTTTGTCTTTTTCACAACCACCATGTCTGTTTCATTTACTTTGAGAGAAACACAATCCCGCATGCTTAGATTCACAGGTTGGTGTTCTTTCTGTAGGTTGCGGCCTGGACTGCTTTGCACTTAATATTATTTGATTCACCTAGTGTGTTGTTCTTCCTTAAAATTTTCAGTGCAGCTTCAACACCATGCACGCCACCACCTGCCAACCTTTCAGTTGATATTCGTGCATGTCATCGAATCATTGGTTTTTGTGCCGGTAATGGGAAATATTCTTTGGCGTTTTGGAGTATTTGTAGTTTGTGATGAAAATACATTCGCTGCAGAATTCACCAAACTTCTATATTAGCTCACTCATTATTTTGTTCTGATCTTTGTAGATTATGATTGGGATTCTCTTTTTTCTATTTGAGTTCTATGATGATCAATTGCTTGCGTTTCTTGTTTTGACTCTTGTATGGTTATGCGAGCTATTCACGATGATCAGGTAATGGTTTACATGGAAGTATTACTGGATTTTTTATTATACTCTACTCCTGATGTGAAACACCTACCCTTTTAGAGAATTCACTGTTTCATACAAATTCCTGTTGGGTCTGGTTCGGGTCGGGTCGGGTTCATTGTGATCCAGGGGCACCAAAATGAAAAAAAAACTCTCGTCTTTCAGGCGTAAAGAGTATTTTAACGGGGCCCCAGGCACCCAGCTAACAGCTACAATTTGACAGCGCCTTCCCCCAAACAGTGACTTTTGCTGTGTTCTATAGGCTAGAGTTAATAATACGAAGTCGTGATGTCCCACGGCAAATTTTCCCTAAGGGAATATCTAGGCCTTTTGCTCAATGTAACTGCTGAGAGAGCAACTAAAATAAAAGATATGTGGGCAGAGAAAGCTAAAATTAAACCACTTAGTCTTGTCGAAATAGTATAAGGCGGGTAGCATGAATGCATCTATCAGAAATGATCTTGTGTAGGACGAAATTTTCAAGCTAATCATTCTTAAATACTTATCCTTAAATCTTTGCTTTTCAGTGTGCGGACATCCATATCGATGCAGTTCTTTCCACGCTTCTTCTTGCTGTATTTTTTGGTTTTCCATATCTACTTCTTCTCATATACCTATGGTATGTGTGTATCAAACTTCTTTTTTCTGACTGAACTATTGATTAACTAATGACACATTTCTGGCGCTTTATGACTTATGCTTTACCAGGCTTCTCATATCTGGCTTTCTCTGCTACGGCAGCATTCATGCAGCACCTGATTTTATATTTTTGGAACCGTTTTGAGGTAAGTTAATGTCTCATTTCTGTGTTTTTGTATTTCTTTATCTAATGCTTGTTACTCTCTCCGTCCCAAAACAGTGACCTTATAGGTCTGGGCACGGGAATTTTTAAGGAGTGAAAAAGGTTTGGTGCGCAGAAAACAAAAAGGAGAGAGATAGAGAACAGTGTTTTAAAGGCATCGCCTAGGCGACGCCTAGGTGTCCAGGCGATCGAATAATTCTAGGTGCCTTGCTCGCGTAGGTGCCACCTAGGCGTTAAGGCAGTGGTCCAACTCCTTGTCTCGCCTTACCGCCTTAAGAACACTGATAGAGAGAGATGGAGATAGGCCTTACCGCCTTAAGGACACTGATAGAGAGAGATGGAAATAGTATGTATTGGAAAAAGAGAGAGGTGTATTGAGAAAAGAGAGGTGCATTGAGATCCTATAAGGTCAAGTATTTTGGGACAATTTGAATCCTGTAAGATCATCCAGGATGGAGGGAGTACTACATTTTGATGTACTTTTATGTTTATGTTTTTTTAGAAAATAATCATCGATCACTATCTGTTAAATGTTTCAAAGTTTAATATCCATATATGTATTTTTTTTAGCTTTTGAACAGTCTTTTGTATGCACCACTTGTCATAACTTTCATGTGAATCAGAAAATTAACCAAAAATTGGTTGATTCACTTTGGAGTTAGATTAGTGTGCATATATAGGATTCATTAGCTCCATTAAATCCTTGTCACCCAATGTGTACTTCGTGTTTGCGTGTGCTGCTTCAGGTGCCAGCTCTCCAGAGATTCATGCGAAGTCGAGCACACATTCACCAGCAAACAGGTGTCCACATTACATCCTCAACTATCTACACTTCTACCTTACACATTGCTAGGGTAAATGTGAGGGACCCTGGTACAATAAACGATGGCCTCGGTGCTGCTCGTGAAGCAGATGCCCTATTGGTTCAGGATGAGTCTACCAGGAGCCAGCAAGAGGGTCAACAGAATGGAATTTCTGAGCCAGCTGCCAACAATGCTCTCCAGTATCAAGAGCAAAACCCTCAGCGAGCTGGAAGTACCCCTGCAGGCTCAGGCTCCCTCAACCCATTTGGGTCCCTTTTGCTGTGGTTGCTGGGAGGCGGTGCTTCTGATGGCATAGTTTCTTTCTTCTCTATGTTCAGAGATGTTCGTGATCATGGTCAAGATTACACCGATCCACCTCGAAATGGAAATGATCAGGTGACATAGAATCACGGGGATGAAAGTGGGCCAATTACTGAACTCGAGTGCTTGGGCGGCAGTAGTCTCTTTCTAATATGATATAATGCCAGCACCTCCCGTCAAAAGGATAATGACGAATATTGGTGGCAACTATACAGACTGGTGTCGCTGGAGATGCCATGTTAGTGTTATCTGTTTCTCACTTTTTTAGTTAGTAGGTAAGGGTGAAGGTTGTATCTATATTCATTACATGTGCACATTCCCTACCGTCTGAATGGGAGCGCCCGTCCCAGTCCTGTACAGAAATGTCAACTCACAGCAGATTGTGCACATTCTTTTTGTACTCCCATGGGCGGGTGCTGGCCTGGAACATGCAGTGTGTGCACCACTGTCACTGAATTGGACAGTTAATGGTTTGGATACATCGTTGCATGTACTGTTCCAACTTCCAAATTCTGAATTCTGTGCTTGCAGATTAGTTCCTGAAAATCATGTTTTTCAGTGTTCCTTGGAGTTTTGAACACCGATGTCCATTCACTGAATGCGGTCAGTTTGAAACTTCTAATGGTGTTATGGGGCCATTTTGCCGTCCCGGCGCATCATTTTAATCTTTGTATCGTAGGCTGATACAATAAGGACACACTTCAGGACGACTACTGATCTCTGTTTTAAATTATAAACCGTTTTAGTTTTACCCCAAATTATTTTAGTTTTACTAGTTTTATATAGACAAATATGTCGACATTTAATGCAAAGCCAAGTAAATGCATTATACATGTATATATTAAGTTTGATTTATTGTAATTACTTAGAGCATCTTCAATAGTTATGTAAATTTCAGCTATCTAAATCACAGATTTAAGAAGTTGCTAAATAACTTTATAAGTAAAAAATGTAAGTTTTTCAATAGTTCTCTAAATATAGGTTATAGTTTTGTTTTGTATCTATGCACATAAAAACAAATAGGTCATAAATGTCAACAATCACCTTCATTATCTACATGATGCAGTCAACATTTTTATGTAGAGAGTTGCTAAATGGTTGCTAAATGTAGAGGGGAAATGAAATTAGATGAGAAGTTGCTAAATTTAGGAAGTTAATTTTGAGAACTGTTGAAGTTTTTTTGTTAACTACCTAAAGTATTGATTTAGGAAGTCTTTTAGATAACTATTGGAGTTGATCTTCTTTCCTAAAACTCGTTCAAGTCTACGAGAAATTAGACCACTCAAATCTTATTAAGGATCGAAGGAGATTAATGTAAAAATAAACTAATTTACATCTCCACCGAACTAGCCATTATAGTTCTAGAGCGCACCAAGCCACCAGCGAGGCGCGCCAACGAGCAACTTCTTCGCTTGGTTAAAGTGAACTGAAATCTCTCGCTCGGCCCCGATGACCACCGTGCCGAAGCCCTTCCCTTCCTAGCTCCATCACATATTAGATCTTGTTCTTTTACATCAATCTAGTTCTAAATTAATATGGATTAAAATTAAATCCATGTCACAGTTTATGCCAAAAAACCCAAAATAATTCAAGGCCGTTCAAAAAAATTTATTCAGATAAACCCATTATAGATTATAATCTAAGAGTTTGGAAATTTTTTAAACTATGGAAAACATTAATTATATCTATAGCTCATTAGATATGAAACAAATTTATAAAATTATTGCAAAAGTTTATATTAGAATCTATAGATCAAAAGAATAACTTGTTTGAAAAGATATATGGATTAAATGACAGATTTAATTCTACCATGAGGTATAATCATATAGATTCACTAGGTATGTGCCCGTGCGTTGCGACAGCGTATAAATTATTCGATAACTGTTAGTGCATAACGATCACATGAAAATGAACAACATATATATATCATCAAACTCAATATCTCACAAATTCACATTAATAACATGAAATGTGTGCGCAACTCAAATAGGGATAATTTGTTTCCTAATATACCGCCAATATTTACAACTGACAATGGCGTCCTCCGCAGAGAATATTTGAGAGAGCCAATGCTGCCTTATACTACAGTCACAATAAAACCAGAAAAGAAAAAGTAAGTTTTCATCATAAAAACCAAATAATAAAGTAGAGATAGTGCATTACAGGTATTTTGGATATCTTTATTCACTAATAAAAAAGAGTGGAATATACAACTGACCAGGTTAGTCAGGTTCCCCACTTTAGGAGGTATTGTCCCACTTATGTTGTTATTAGGTATGTGCCTGTGCGTTGCCACGAGATATGGAGCATGAGAGCGGCGTCTAGGTTACAAATATATTTTTTGTTTATTTTTAAACATTAAGATATATGTTGTCTGTTGGTTAGTTCCAAATTTCTACAGCATAGGGTGTGGGTTCAAGTACTTATTCTGTACTATTTTTTGCGGACGCTGGATATTAGGAGGGTGATAAATTAGCCAGCTTGTTTACGGATCCAACAGGAACGGGCAGAATTAGCTGCATATTAGGAGTATCAGTTTTTTTCGGGCTTATTGCTTTTTTAGGTCTCTCTTCGTTGCCGCTCGCCAAAATACCTCGGTATTCGTAGCGCTCGTCTAATTACCCCACTTAAACCCCTTTCCTAGCTAAAATACCCCACTGCACTAATTACCTGTTATAATGGACATTTATACCCTTACACCGTTTCTTAACGTCACGTTCCCGTTTCTTCATTTTCTCTGCCGTGTGACAGATGCATCATGCTGTTGCAGCTGCGTGCGCTTGTGCTACTGTCCAACCATTCTTTTAATAGAACAATGCATGCTACTTCAGCATATCCTTTCCCAGCACTAATCACCTTTAGGTGTCCCAGTCCTCTAGACTTAGCATTCAACTATTGAATTATGGCTGGCAAAATCACCCCACTCAACCTCTCACTTATCCGTCTCCTTTTCTCCCACAACACCATAATCTTTTCTCTAATCTTATCAGCTAATTCAACTACTGGAAGGTCTTTATGATCTTTCACCCAGTTATTGAAACACTCGGCCAAGTTGTTATTTATGTAGTCACATTTAATATCACGATCAAAAGTACATCTCATCCATTTGAAAGGATGGTTCCTATGTAACCAAGCATGTACATCAGGATCAACTTGCAAAATTGGACCAAGATGACTATTAAAAACTTCAGTTCGATATGCTCTTGCAGCAGGGTACATGCCTCTATAGCTGTTGCCATGAAAATTCTTAATAAAATTTTGCATCAGATGTCTAAAGCACTCTCTCTTGTCTGTATTAGGAAAAACAAGTTCTACAGCAGTCTCCAACCCCTTACATGCATCTGTACATATAGCAAGCTTATCTATATTGCCCAATGCTTTTCTCAATTGTGTCACAAACCAAACCCAATTATCTTTTGTTTCACCATCTATAAAACCAAAAGCAATTGGGTACATCCAATTATGCCCATCTAGTGCGGTTGCAGCAGCTAAATGCCCATTCCATCTACCATTCAGACACGTGGAGTCCACGCTGAGGTAAGGTCTACAACTTCCAAGGAACCCTTGTATACATGGGCCAAGTGCACAAAAAAATCTATGGAAGTACACTTTCCTATCTACAACCTGTGTGTCTATCTCCACAACACTATTGGGGGACCTCAACAAAACCTCTGCCTTCCATTGATACAACAACCTAAAACTATCATCCCATGTACCATACATTTTTTTCAATGCTTTCTGCAGCCCTTTATATGCAGTGTCATAAGTTATTTGTACCTTATATGTTGCTTGAAGTCTCTTTTGTAGGTCCTTAGCACCTATAGTTGGCTCAATCCTAAGTATAGGAAGTGCCTTCTGTGCTACCCATCCTTGAGTAGCATTCAACCCATCCAACCGGCTGCTTGAGGCACATGAATGCTCATTCACCAACAATGTGACCTATATCACAAACCCAAATTGAATATTAGCAAGTAAATTAAAAAATAAACACTAAAGTAAATTAAAAAATAAACACTAAAGTAAATTAAAAAAATAAACACTAAAGTACCATGACACTTCCATCTGGTTTTTTTGAACCATTTAGTCTCCAAGGACATTGGCCACCATTCCCTTGACAATACACCCTGTATCTTTCTTTGTCTGACTTTATTGTTCCAAGAAGAAATTCTTCGTTTATAGCATATTGCCTCACAGCTAGCCTGAATTCTACCATTGAGGGGTAGATAATACCCAAATGCATCTCTGGACGATCTACATCATGTAATATATTGAAACTTTCTGGAATATCGTCGTCAACCAGCCCGTCAGCATCATAGTCATTCAAATCTGCACCATTACTCTGCGGACCAAAACTTGATTGTGAAGCAAATTGTGCTGTTGCACCATGCTGTGAATCATCCTCATCTCTAAGACCCAATGTGATGTATATCTCATCCTCATCAATACGTCCAATTCCCTCATGAATTTCATGCTCCTCAATTTGTAGCATGGACCAATCAAACAATGTTCCACAGTAAAACCAATGTCTTCTCTATCACCAGTACCACTGCCACTGGATTCACTTCCCTTGTCGATGCCTGTACTTACAATTTCATCGTCCATGATCGCTTCATAGTAAAGAAAAGCCATTGTTTATATTTATATGATCATAGAAATTAAATATGCAGGCTACAGATGATAGTTTTAGGTACCTGGGATGCTCTACGTAATTATCACTGAGATTAAATCTGACGTCCTACTCAAGTGCAGGTTGTAGAACGCCAAGTACCTGGCAAGTCTACCAGCCGCACTGGATGAAGAACCTGGCAAACCAAAATTCACATTATAATAGGTAACTGCGATGGCGCACGGGATGAAGTACTTGGCAAGTCTACCAGCCGCACGGGAAAGGAGCACGGGATGAAGTACCTGGCAAGTCTACCAGCCGCACAGGAAAGGATATGCAGCCGCACGGGATGAACCACCAGCGATCGGATGGAGCGGGCAACTGCGATGGCGCTGCCGCCGGCGTGACAGAGAAGATGAAGACCTAGCTGCGATGGCGGCGCGAAAGGACGCATGCAACAGTCATCGGGCACAAGTAACAGCAGAGAACGTGATGTAAGGGTATAAATGTCCATTATAACAGGTAATTAGTGCAGTGGGGTATTTTAGCTAGGAAAGGGGTTTAAGTGGGGTAATTAGACGAGCGCTACGAATACCGGGGTATTTTGGCGAGCGGCAACGAAGAGAGACCTAAAAAAGCAATAAGCCCGTTTTTTCCCTGTGGCTATGCTGCTGCATTATCGTTTGTGATGCTTTTGTAAAATTTGAAAACTCATCTATGAGTGTTGTCGCAACAGGAAACAACAGTGCGGCAGGGAAAACAGAATTTGGCTCCACACGGCGAGGGTATGCTACGGCGGCAACGCAACGCGCGCATGGCATGGAGGCCGGAGTCGGGCCTGGTGGTGACACGTTTCAGGCTCAGTGCACACCTGTCCCGTGCAGCCAGCCTGGACGGCGATCTCTCTCACGCAGACGTCAGCTAAACGCTGCCTAGACCAGCTGCTGCAGGCAGAGAAAAAAAGACGGGAACCCACAGCAAAGCTATGCAAACCAAATTGTGTGCTCCCTGCTCCGTTTCGGTCGACTCAGCCACGAAAAGAAAACCCCGGGCGCCATGCGGAAAAACCACCAGACGACCCAACGCCTATTGCCCCTGCGCTCCGCTTTATTAGCAAAAGATCCCAGCAGCACAAGCTGCCTTGCCCTTCGGTGATCACAAGGACAACATTCGAGCAGCAGCAAGACGACGCAGGTTCAGCGACCGGTTTCCGCGATGTGCCGCGCCACGGTGATAGAGGGCGGCTTCCTCCGCCCGCCCCCATCCTGGCACCTCGACATCCGCGCTTTCTACCTTCGCTTCTCCTCCTGCTCTGCCACGATGCCCCGCGGAGCTCACGCTGGCCTACCACCCGCCCATCGGGGGCGCAGCGCAGGGGCTAAACGGTCGTGCGCTCCCGCCAGTCGCGCCCGCCAAGGTCACGCTCCGCCGGGTCACCGCCGCCAGGGAGGAGGTCGCGGCGGAGGGCGTCTTCTACGCGCGGCGCGAGGGGGTGTGGCACGTGGAGTGCCGCGGGGCGCTGGCCTCGCTGGAGGTGTGCATGGCGGAGGTGGTGGTGCTCGCGGAGGGCGGCGTGCTGATGCGGGACAGGGCCCGCGCGGCCGGCCAGGGCCGGATGCGGTGCGGAGCCACCCGGCTGGAGGGGATACCGGAGGAGGACGCCACCACGGGCCTCTGCGGCTGGTGCCGCTGCGAGTGCGACAACGACGGGTGGGAGGTGGTTGGGGACGCGGAGGAGGAGGAGGAGTAGGAGGTCGAGATGGACACGGTGCGGTGGGCGATGGAGGTGGGCGTGTGGGCCGTGTGCCTCGGCGTTGGCCTCCTCACCACGGCCGCGTGCGTTCTCTGCGTCGGTGTGGGGCCATTGGGCCATCGCGCGCGGAAGGCGGAGGCGTCGGTGTGGGGTCGTTGGGCCATCACGCGCGGAAGGCGGAGGCGGGGGCATGGCCATGCCAGGCGCCCACATTGCATTCTTAATTAGTAACTAGGTGAATGCCCGTGCATTGCAACGGAAACACATAATAACCTAACGTGGTCTGAAACAGATATAGAGCTGCAAAGATGGGTCCAGGAATTGAGGCGAACACAGATCTGAATTCCCAGGATAATGAAAATGACCCATGATTATTATAGAAAACATAAGTATTCACATTCTAAGATATAAAATAGCATAAAAGTGGAACGAGGGCGTCCACACTGTCCGTCTCGTGGGCCTCGCTCCTGCCGCTCAAGCACGAAAGAAGCCTCGACGTTGCGTTCTGGCCCTCGACGCCATCCGCGATATGACCTTCCACTTCCTCTACCGAGCGTGCTCATTCCTAGCTTCCCTCCTGCCTCCGCATCGGATTCTCGTGCTGAGGCTGGAAAGTTATACCATGAGCTTAGCTTCCCCCTCGACGTACCATCCGCGTCCTCCGACCGGTCGCGCATGGAGCTTCTGGAACCTCGGGTGCATCTGGCTTCCACGCAGGCCACATCCCGTCCGCCCAAGGTTCGTAAGGCTTCAACCTAGAAAGCAAGCAAAAAACCCAATACCTTACAATTTTGAAAATAGAATGGAATAGAATGACCAAATTTATACCTTATTCATGAAATGTGCTTCAGCTCTAGCGTACTAACCTCCTGCATAAAGCTACCGTTGTAGAAACCACCACAGCTATTTCTGTTCTGCATGGGAGAGTTCCTTTATACATTTGAAATCTAGGTAGTGTGCCAATTATGTTGTTGAAACCTTCACATGCATGCAGCTTCAAGTTCGGACCGTCTGAATAAAGTTATCCCTGCATAAACAGGGGTTAGAGAAGTGCACCCACAGGTTCAGTTTCTGTATTGAAGCAAACAGTATTCTGGTGACCTTGAGCATATGCAAAGCACTGTAGCAAAGTGAGCACTGAAACAGAAATGAATAGCAAAACATTATCACATCAAGCAACCTTCCATGGTGGTGCTCTGCAAGCGCCTGCTTAAAGTGGTTGCAGAAAACGACTTAGTAAAACAATTAAATATGCCTACTTGATGGCATTGCTCAACATTGTTTATACACCATCAGGCAATTGTTGGCATTCATAGAAAAAAGGTGTTATCACTGTATATGTACGTTCTTCAGTATGCACACATGTTGAGTTTCTTCAAGCATGTCAGATTATAATGCTAATAAACTACAACCAGCAATTACAAAAGACCTAGGAAATCCACAGTACCTCGCCCAATGATCTATCCTTGGCCTTGTCTCCAGTAATGTGATTCGTCATCCCTGGTGGACCACAAACATGAATAAACAATAATTATGAAACATATGCTATTGACAATCCAAGAAATGAAGATGATGTTGGAGATCACAAGCAACTTCATGAGCATCTCCAGGAGTTCCCTATCCAAACTTTTATAGTCAAAATATAGGTTTATGCAACAAAAAATCACCCTCCAGCAGCACCCCTATCCAACATCTTATATTTAATCGTATCCTAAGTCACCCTCACTTTCCCTCAAATATGGTGTCGAGGAATTGTTGGAGGAAACATTTAGGAAGAGATTTTTTTTGTCTGGATGCACCTATACGGTGACATAGGGGAATTAAGTTTACATTAACAAAATTAATCAAACTTACTTTGTTAAAAACAAAAATATAAAGAATCTCAGGTTTGCAACTTTTCTTCGAATTTGCAATGATACCAGAAAAAAACGTGGTGAACCAGAATCACATCTTTAGACCATGGAAGGCACTTTTAGAATCGCTAGCCTAAGAAACAATGGGGAGAAATGGAGTCATTCAATACTCAGTCCAAAGCCCACCTTGGCAAATCTCCAAGTTTCTTCCTTTAGCCAAGACAGTTCATAATAGTATTCAGTTAATTTATTTAGTATTCTAAACCATGCCTCCTGGTGACATAAATTGGTGTTCCAAAAGTTTGTATCCAACTACTTTGCAAGTTCCCAAAAACTAAATCAAGTAATCTCACTGCAGACCAAACCGTAAGTTATACTGTTATAGTCTGCCAGATTGTACGTTATGCTTGTATGTACTACTTAGTTATCAGTTTCAGGAATGTTGACTACAGATGAAAAGAACCACCATAGGTATTTCAGTCTACCTTGCCATTGAGCACCAATAACTCACCATCTACCCATCGAGGATTTTTGAATCCAGGCTGAGCTATTCTACCCTGACATTTATAACTGGCAATCTGGGAGAAAAGAAGGAAGTATAATTACAATGAAAAAAACTGCACGTGACTTTCATTTCTCAGAATATAACAAACTAATATTCGAGCATATTTCAAACAATCTTATCTGCAGACAGAAATTACCACACCGAATTCCTCTGGATACACGCCCCGATGCTCAAGCCGCTTGCCCTTCCCAATCTTCGCACGGAATGTTATCTAAGACAATATATGATCAGTAGAATATCATGGGAGCCATATTGATATCATTTTTTAGAAAATAAAAGTTGCAAACCTGGCCAGCAGGGACACTCAGATCACCAGTCAACTTTACTGCTTCGACATACTCGAAAAACTCAACGTCATCGGATTGCAATAATTAGCATGGATCCTGAAGCACCTTAATTAAGTAAACTAAATGATTCGTAACACATTATGGTCCTCCCCAACCACCCCCACCCACAAAAAAAGTTGTCGCTTTTCTTTTTGCGAGTGCAGAGTTATGCTGGTGGCAGAGCTTCTAGTGCACACATTCTAATGTCACTGAAACAGATTGCAATAAACTAATAGTAGTGGAAGCACAATCTCAAATGAGTATCAGGTGGCAAGTAAAAGTAAGTCTAAGAATGAAATCCATATAGGCAAAAGGTGAACAGAAGTATGCATTCAGGTGGATTTGTTGGTTATTACAGAACACTGAGCAAACCAGAAAAACATCTGTTTATGTTAGGTAATGTTGAGCTAAATGGACAGACCAAAATAGTTACGTCACAGAACAAAGAGAATAAATACTGAAAGAGGTAGGTGTCACTCACAACTTCTACATTATTTTGGTATTCAGAACTTGAACTCCAGTTTCTGCAAAATGTGGCCTCCAGACCGTCAGGTCCAATGCCTTTGTGGCAAGAAAGGTGGCAGTGGAAACTACTAATACTATCTGCTGCTGTCACTTTCCAACACAAGAGCAAAATTTAAAAAGATCACTCGGATCAAATCCCGTTCAGCGGTTACCCACGTGAATTTTAGTCGAAAACATCCCAACGGACACAATCAAATGACCGGTGGCCGGCAGTTCAGGCCCATCCTCGTGCAGGCTCTAAAATTTGAGGTGTCGTTTGATTAACCTTAAATTATGTTTGTTTAAATTTATGTGTAATTAAATACCACACTAAAAATTAATATTAACCAATTTAAACTTATTATCACTGGTATTCGAGTGTAAATCATTACTATTGTCATTCTGTTCGTTTGGTTTTAATCTATACCGAAGTCTACTATTTTTACACTATTTTATCTATATAGATTATAGGTGTAGCAATCCGAGCAACTGATTTTAATCAACCAAACGGCATCAGACAAGTACAGATCCATGGCCCCACCCAGGAACTTGGGAATGGCGAGGTCCACTCCATGACGCCACATGGCAGAGCTTCAGCTCATTTTTAAGTTGAGCCAGAGCTCAAGACCAAGAATGAAAATTTGACTTGGATATACATCTAATACAATTTGTTTGGAGACTTTGGATTAGGTTGAAATAAAAAGTACTCAGTGAACTGAATTGTAACCATGTGTTGGTGGCCAGGGAATCAACTGGATCAATTAGATTGCCAAAACACATTACATGTTGGTGTGCCATGGCGTCGCCTTCCGTTTCTTTCTTGTAAGCATAAGAAACGGTGATTCGGCAGTTGCATAACTGTTGGTTGTTCATGACCTGAAAATATAGTAGAGAAAGTAGCATGAAACAAATGCCAGACAGCCAGAACCATTGCAAATTGAAATACAGGAAATCAGTGTGATGATTCCATTACCTCTATTGCTTGACCAGATGATTCAAAGGACTCATAGCTCACAAAGCCAAAGCCTTTCTAATTTTAGGATCTTGCATTATCTTCGACAAAAGAAAAAGAATATCAATAAATTATTGCAGGTGACAACTATGCTTCAGAAAATAACAGACCGCAACAGATGATGTGAGGTGTTACTCCTAACACCAGTTTTAATTTTATAATTGATACATGACACTTACAGGATCATTGATTAGATGAGTTTATCTTAGGAGCATGCACACACGGAGCTATGCATAGAATACCCAAAAGGATATATGAGCAATATCAAACAGGATAATGGTTACCATGATTTTAGCTCATCTACTCTCTAAGATATTATTGTATTTTGTACAAATGAAAGCAATTAGTGCTATCAAGTGATGAGCACTTAATAATTTGAAATTGACTAAACACTGTTACACATAAGTTATATTGGCACAAGACCTTGAAAGTAGTTGAATTATGAGATTCAAGTATAGTGAATTTAGTTTACTTTATATGTAAGCTATTGTTTTTTTATTTGATTCAGCCATTTGTATAACACTGCTACTCATAAATCAGATATTATGTTCACCAGTTCGGCTGCTAGATAATCACTAAATATTATTCCTACTGCATTATTCCTACCAATTTGAGGACATAGTGTGTGTTTTGAACTCAAGAATTGTACATAATGCTGAGATACACATTGCACAGGTTGTCTCTATTCAGAAGAAGAAAATCATGTAATGCCCCTTTGTGGTCCTTACCTGGGAGCTTGGGGACGCTGAGTCTCTTGCAGAGCACATTGCAGAAATGGTTACAATTCCTAGAGAGGTGAGAGATGAGAGGAGATTGTATGAGTGGCCCGACCACTCCCGGATGAGCCCACACAAGATCCAGTATACCACGCTCGGTCTCAAAACAACAAAGAAATGGTACTACAAAATAGACAGGAGTTATTATGTTGACATTATGAATCAATATCGAGTGTCGAGTCGGAGTAAAGATACGAAACAGAAAGAACCATACCCACCTGCAGTGTTGCAATACAAGGTCCAAGACAAAGTAAATCAATGTTAGATTCAGGTCCATGAGCCTTGAGAAAAGAAACAAGGATTTCCATTAGTAGACCCCAAAGCTTGAAGAGCAATGGTGACAACTCATCTCCCTATAAACACTAAAAAGTCTAGAAAAGGAAAGCCAATGTGTTTGTTTGTTCAAAAGAAAAGTGCAGTATGGGGGAATGCAGCTGCTGATGCTTTTCTTTTATTCGGATTTATCGAACTATGTCATAAGCCAAAAGTATGTTAAAATAGAACTGTGCTCGGCAGTAACGTGTTTACTACAATATCCACAATCGAGGGTGCAGTAAAGCTATTTGAAAAAAATCAGATCACCTGCGATCGTTTTATATCAGGACTACCCAAGGACCAAAGGATGTGCTTAAGTTATAATGTAGGCTAGCTTAAAACACAAAACATGTGAACCATTGAACCTATGATATATAGCCCATGATGTGACGGTCTAAAAGAAATCAAAACATAAAATTAGGCATCACCCTGTAAACAATATGAACGAGAACATAAACTGCGCAAGAATTTAGACACATCAAAAGTGCAAGGACCAAATTCGCCTATCTCCCACATAGCCACAGTGTGTACGAACCGTGTGACAAAGAAATGAACTACAAAGAACAAAGTGCGCCAAAACCCAGAAAAATTAAGACTCTAAAGTCATGCGGCTCTTGCTTAGCTTACCCCTAATGTGTAAGAATCGTATGTCAGGACGGTAGCTGTGGCCAGCCCCTGGGGCACACTCTGCTCATAAGCCACCGCGTTGGCCCAATGCATCACTATCTGAGGGAAGTGCACCAAATCACAAGATGCTTTCTTTGAGCCAAAAAAACCGAGCGGCCGAGTCGCCTGTTACCTTCTTGAGCTCTCGGATCACCTTCTCCCTCTTATTTTCATCCTCCGGCGACAAAACGACCCCCTCATCCTTCAAGAACTGGGCCATGACAGAGGGCGCACGAATTAGTCGGAAAGAAGTCGGAGACTCGGAATGGGAGGGGGAACCCGATCAAGGTTGAACCTCCGGGACGGAGCTCACCTGCACGAGAGAACTGCTGCGGCGATGATCCACCTCCGCGAGCAAGCTAGGGTGGGGCTGGCGCTGTATGACGATCGGGGCTGGGGGAAGAAGCGACGATGGGATCGAGGCCGGCTGCAAGGAGGCTATGGAGGTACGGGACCTTCTACCACGTCGACGAGGCGCCGAAGGTAGGAGGAGCACGGGGCACCGTGGGGGCGCCTAGACCTAGCGCCGCGACCCCACGCCCCGGGTTCTGTTGTTGCCGCCATGGGCATTGGGGGCGGGTGGGAGCACGAGGTACCCTATGGACCTCTGCCGTTGCGACGTGCAGAAGGGTGAGCGGCGGGGGCGGGCGTCGCGCGGCGTCGGCGGTGTCTCGGGCGGGCTTGCGCGGTGTGGCTGTTTGGTACGGGGCGGCGGGCGGGCGCTAGCAAGCCGAGGCCGGGGGACGGGGGTGTGGGCTGTGCGGTTCCCGCGCGTGTAGGGAGGCGGCGGATGCGGGCGTGCGGTGCGGCATGGCTGGCGGGGGTTTCGCAGCGTGCGGGCTGTGGGATTTCGCGGCGGGGGTTTCGCGGCGGGCGGGCGTGGGGTCGCGGCGGGGGCGGTCTACACTATGCCCTTAATAGTTAGTAGAGATAGAGATTTGGCAGACAGGGAATTGTACTTTAATTATAAGATGAGAATGCAGATTACCTACATAGCCTACATACTGTATTAAGCTAACTCACTATCTCCAAAATCGACATTTTGCTCAATATTCATCGGAGTCAAAATATCCCGGTATCATATCAAGAACACCACGATAAACTACAGCATATAATCTACCCCGAAAAAATTCCATATTTCCATTCTCCATCAGTCAAACAATCATGATCCCGTTTCTGCACAAGTATCAGATCAGCAAAAAAAGTCCTGCAGTTTCACAATCGAACATATTTATGAATTTGACTGAACAAGTGGATACCTTAGAGAGGAACTGATCTGAGGCGAGCCTGTAGTTGCTATCCGCGTGATCCTTGGGCACCACCCTCTCATCCACCCAGAACACATGCCATTTACTCCAATCCACCACCTCTAGGTACAGCGGCTCCGCTAGTTTCCTGCGGACCCCAAACGTCAAGACCTAAGGCACCCCAAGAAATCAAGAACTTCGCGGTCAGAGGTGGGTCCGGAACCTGAGGGCCTTGACGAGGGAGCCGCCGGAGAGCACGACGGTGAAGGCGCTAGCAAGCCGAGGCCGGGGGACGGGGGCGCGGGCTGTGCGGTTCCCGCGCGCGTAGGAAGGCGGTCGATGCGGGCGTGCGGTTTCCTGCGGACCCCAAACGTCAAGACCTAAGGCACCCCAAGAAATCAAGAACTTCGCGGTCGGAGGTGGGTCCGGAACCTGAGGGCCTTGATGAGGGAGCCGCCGGAGAGCACGACGGTGAAGGCGCTAGCAAGCCGAGGCCGGGGGACGGGGGCGCGGGCTGTGCGGTTCCCGCGCGCGTAGGAAGGCGGCCGATGCGGGCGTGCGGTGCGGCATGGCTGGCGGGGGTTTCGCAGCGTGCGGGCATGGGGTTTCGCGGCGGGCGGGCGTGGGGTCGCGGCGGGGGCGGTCTACACTATGTCCTTAATAGTTAGTAGAGATTAGTAGTAGGGATTGTAAAGCTCCCTAGTAAAAAGGAATATAAATAAATTTTCATATGCAAAAGGTCCATTACAAAATTATAAATGGCAGTTGACATACAAAATATTCGATAAAATGTTAGTGCACAACAATCACATAAAAACAAACACAACTGGGCTATTCGCTTTAGATTAAAGCCAGTTATTTGGACTGCTGCAACTGTCATCCATAGAGACAAAACACTGTAGAAGCCGGTACAGATTAAAACAAATTGAATAGGCTGAACATATATTATCGACCTCA
Source organism: Zea mays (assembly GCF_902167145.1). Taxonomy (NCBI): domain Eukaryota; kingdom Viridiplantae; phylum Streptophyta; class Magnoliopsida; order Poales; family Poaceae; genus Zea; species Zea mays. The sequence goes on from NC_050100.1 coordinate 15,859,034, forward strand.
ATGTCTCACGAACAAGACAACACAATGAAACAATTAATGTTTTCTGTTACATGGCGTTTGGTGAAATGTTGCTTTGAATAACCAAAACAAAAAGTATTTGTAAAAGAAATCAACTTACTAAAATGTTGTCTATGATTTATATGTTACTGAAGAATACATTCATACATACCATACCAGATCCTTGACATGTTTACATGTTTTAGGCACAGTTCTAGGAGGGACACCACTTCCATCAGCGACAAATAAATACAAATCCAGAACTGAACCATTTCCGGCTACTGCTAATGTTTCACCCTCACAAGTCACAATATTTCTACAAGAGCTTGTGCAAATCCTTGGTAGGCTTGCTATCAATAATCAGGGTTACCTCCGGCCGATAGGGTGACAGATGTGTTCTCAAACTTGTTGAAAGCCAAGCTCAACCACCTACATGAAAGTTCACTGTTATTAATCAGAACAAAAAACTAATAAAGGTACAAAAGCGACGAACAAGTTTTATTCTTATTCCTTATTTTGCATTTGAACAACAATAATACGTTTGTTAGGGGCAATAGTATGAATGATTTCCAAGTGACTTAATCCATATGTGCATATAATGGGTATCAGCATGAAATAGCAACACAAATCTATTGCCACTTTGTAGCTTGAAATGCAAAATATTTGAAACGGCTTATAGAAAACATGTTATGAAACATATCCATGTAAGCTACCTTAAGTAAAGTAGAAGTCCATATCTAGTGGCTACGTCCATAGTGTTCCAACAAAATAAAAGAGTTAGTTAGATACTTAAATCGGTACCATTTGTTCAAAACGATAAACACAGAATGTCATGTTGTGACTGATACTACACTGACACTAGGACTTCAGAAAAAAATAAAAACGCATGTACACTCTGAAGTGTAAGGGGATCACAAACCTTTCTCGTTGGACAACGCCGTAAACTCCTTCCATATATCCTGTCAACAAGAACATAAAGACATAGCACATTAGCACTGATGGTTCAATATAAAAGCACGGAGTAGAGAAAATTAAAGGAACCCAATCAACACCAGACTTTAGAAATTGCAGTGGCGGTCTCTCACCTCGACCTTGTCGAGCTTCCCCTCGTGGAGCACCTTGAATAGGGCAAACCTCGTGGGGGATTAGAAGAGCACCAACATCTCCGCCTACAACCAGTCCCCAATTAACTCAGCCGAAACAACAGATACCCACCCCTTAACCTGCATCATACAAGAGGTGTCAAACGGATTCCTGACTTCGCACTTAATTTTAGGATATGTAGGAGATGCTCTTAAACAAGTTACAAGTTCACTACAAATTTAAGGAGTGACAAACAGATTCCCGACTTCGCACTTAATAAGGAGAATAAATTAAGAACATGTGCAACTGACGAAGGAAACAAAGCAGTACCAGAATAAGATGCAACAAAAAATAGAAATAAAACAATCACACTGACTCACTGTGCAGGATGAGCAGGGGACTGGGGCCAGCCAAGAGAGAACACCAGCGTCCCTGCGAACTGTGGTGCTGGCCGTAGGCCGGCTGGCACAGGAGCACTTGGTCAATGACGCAACGACAAGCGACAGCACAGAAAAAGGCGGGACACAGGTAGATCTGCACAGCACCGCCTAACCCGCTACCCAGCGCCTAGCAGGAGCTAGCCTTCACGCCGACATGGAGAACGGAGGTCGAAGGGCGCTGGGCGCGGTCGGGGATTCGGTGGACGGCGGAGCAGGAGCGTTTGCGCTTCTCTTGGCGGACCGCAGAAGCGCAGACGCGGGCGACTGCAAGAACTCAAAGAGTTGCTGAATCTGCTCAACGAAGGGAACGAAGTCCCTGCTCATACAAGAGGTGTCAGAAGAAAGCAGTGCTCATCACAGCTACTACCACCATATCGTAACCTAGCTCCGATGAATAAAAACAGAAGGCATACTAATTCGCAGGCATTCTAGTTCTAGCTACTGCATGCAAATTCATGACAGAACGGGATTCATGACGACAGTACGAAAGGTCAGAAGAACACCGCCGGATGACCGAGGCCTGCAGGTCGCGACGAGCGGGAGGCGGCTGGGAGGACTCGACGCTCGGCGGATGGCTAGGTGGCGTAGGGGGCTAGCACGAGGGCTCGAGTAGGTGGCGTAGGGGGTAAGCGCGAGGGCTCGAGTTGGTATGGCACGAACCTGTCGTGGATCTGGAGCTAGTCGATCATGGTGGCCATTCGCATCTTGTCCTCCTCGGGGAGGCCATCCAGGTCGCCGAGCATGCTCCTATCCATGGTCGTCACCGCCGCCGCTACGGATCCAGCACCTAAACAGCTGCCACGGATCTTGTCAGATGTTACGAACAACCCCCTGAAACTCGTCGAGAGCCGAGATCCACACCGGGAGAAGCAGGTAAGGAGAAGAATCAATCAGATTTACCTGGCTGGCGAAGACGATCCGAACCAGACGAGATCCATCGTCGTCATCCACCATCTCCACTAAGGCACCGTCTGACGAACAGATCCACGACGCTATCCGATTCGGACGGGGCGCAGAGGTAGGCAACAATACTTATGTGTTTGTGAAAGGGTTAAATGCAATATTTGTAATTCAATTAACATGAAAGATATTGGTCATGGTTTCGTAGATCATCTGTCAAGTTTCATGAAATTAAACAAAAAAACTGATTCAACTAAGGGTGCTATGTATGGTTACCAAAACATATATACTAAATCAAACTTAAACAAAAAACTGATTACCCAGACATAGCAATTAACCCGAGTGTTTAACCTTGCAATTTTTTTTGCTTCAGTAGTAATGGGACGTCATCTATGTTGAGGCATGTTAAAAAAATTAACTTCCAACTACTGTCTAATAGAGCTGAAGTGAGCAACTATTTTGATTTAGTCTAAATTGCGAACTGGGGATGATTACTTTGCAAAATGAAAATGCATCCCAACGACTGTTTTGATTTAGTCTAAATTGCGGACTGAGGATGATTACTTTGAAAAAAATACATGCCTCCCAACAACTGTTTTGCGGACTGGTAAAATGAACATGGGTCTGGGCGTTACACTATAAAAAAGGGATAGATTGGAAGAAAATAAGTCACTGAAGCTATGCTATGTCTGGTTACCAAAACATCTAGCCAAAATCAAAATTAAAGAATAAAACTGGTTACCCAGACATAGCAATTGTATTGTAAGTAGGAAAGTACCCGGCTGCGATTGAAATTATGGATGTGTGCACAAACTGACTGAGTAGTAGATACTAACAGATATGAGTAGTAACAGGTACATACTCAGGTATGAGTAGTAGATAAGATGTATATGCTTCATTAATAACATGAATACTTGCAGTATCTGCTGATTTCCTTCGGGAAATCTAGACCCTTCAGCTGCTAGAGAGATGGGAAGAGTTGATTCTCTACATATTAAGATGATATCACAAAGAGTTTACCATACAACTTGGATAGTGTCACAGAAATTTAATCGTCGGTTAGCGAAGGTGTTACATAAGGAAACAGGATCTGCTGTTTGCCTACCAGAAGTTCTGCAGGCTACTGTTCTTCAAAAAGCCAAGGACTTGCCTATTCTCAAGGCAGTAAGAGTTCATTACTTCTCCACCAAAAGAAGGGCCCTGCTTGTTGGGTAGGAATGCAGAAGCAGTTCAAGTGTAGGATAGCAAGCTCTCCCGGTCAGATATGAAGAAAATAAGCAAATCTGTGTAAAAAATAAGAGGTTTAGAGATCTATTTGTTACCTGGAACCTAGCATTGATAGAAAACAAAGTTTCAAATCATGCTTCGAGAAGCTGCATAAAAGAAGTATATATTGTAAATGTAAATGGTCATCTTCTCAATAATTATAGATGTATGACATTCTAGCAATTGCTTATAGAAAATCAGATTGTTGCATGTATCTAACACCTTCTGTAGCAACACGCCAGCACGTCGACATCGTGCCTCGCCTAGCAGTGGATGTACAATGAGACTGAAGAATCCCCAGCACGGCAGTTCAGCCAGATCTCCATACAGGCACCCCAGATCCCTCTCGTCCATGGTCCACCGTATCCCAACCGGTAGCGCCTCGGGGCCAAAGCCGGTGCAGAGGTGCATCACCAGCGCACCAAACACTAGAATCAACTCTTGATCTGTACCGCTGCAACAGTTAACCAAAACAATCCAAGTGCCCAATCGTCACAGAAGATGCAAACTAAACAAGCCAAGAAAATACAAATTATCGTGCACACATAATTATCAAACTGGAAACCATGCTCAGAGAGATGTTAACCACATGGACAATGAATTTACTACATTTGTTAGAGACAGTTAGTGTGTACAAACTAATGTCACAGAAGGTTAGTTAGGCAAAGGTCCAAATGATAGAAACCGCATCAAACAAGAGTTTCTCCTCCAATTTCAGGACGGGCTATTTAAGCCTAGCTAGTTAGCTCAATAACTAAAAAATACAAATCACTAAGTGCAACCATCCTACTAATTCATGAACGGTCCAAATACTCTACTTTTGTTGTTGGCTTTAATGGAGCACCACAAGTCATTATTCAGTGAACATATTCTCTTATTGAGAAGGAGCAACGTAGAATAACACATTATTTATATATGACAAATACTTTTAAGGCAAAGGAAAACATTTGCTGGAAACACATTTCAAACTGATAATAAGTCAGCGATGCAGGAGTACTGATTTAGTAGAAACAATAGTTCGACCACACTTTCATTCTTTAGGGTACGAACTTGAAAGGGAAATATGCCCTTGGGCCATTTCTAAGTTTTTTGGTGATTGAGTGCCAACACAAGTGCTTTTGTGCTAATCTATGCAAAGTGGTAGACAAAGTGCAAATCATGTCAAAAGGTATGTTTCTAGACTTAGTACATTGTTTTATGGACTAATGTATTGTGTCTAAGTGTTGGAAACAGGAGAAATTGAATTGGAAATGAGATGACTTTGTTCAGCCAAAGTCTGCTCAGTCTGGGTGCACCGGACTGTCCGGTGGCGCACCGGACAGTGTCCGGTGCGCCAGGCTGGCTCTGGCGAACAGGCTGCTCTCAGGACTTCGACGACGGTGTACGGCTATAATTCACCGGACTGTCCGGTGGTGCACCGGACTGTCCGGTGAGCCGTTCACAGGCGAACTCGTCGCTCTCGGGAGATGATTAACGGCGTACGGCTAAAATTCACCGGTCTGTCCGGTGGTGCACCGGACTGTCCGGTGAGTCAACAGTCAGCCGGGGCAACGGTCGGCCGAGGATTCCGCGCGTGACGTGTGGCCGAGCCAACGGTCACATTGGTGCACCGGACTGTCCGGTGTGCACCGGACAGTGTCTGGTGCGCCAACGGCTCTCAGACTCCAATGGTCGGCTTCGCCAAATAAGGAAGGATATCTGCACCGGACAGTGTCTGGTGGTGCACCGGACTGTCCAGTGGTGCACCAGACTGTCCGGTGCGCCAGTCGACAGAAGGCAAGATCTGCCTTCCAGGATTGCTCTCAACGGCTCCTAGCTGCCTTGGGGCTATAAAAGGGACCCCTAGGCGCATTGAGGAGAATAACCAAGCATTCCTTGAGCACTCTTGATCACTCACACTCCATTCTTGCGCACTTGTTCGACATTCTAGTGATTTGAGCTCCGTTCTAGTGTGCTAGTCTCTCGAGCTTAAGTCTGGGCCTTGTGTGTGCGTATTTGCTGTGATCTTTGTGTCTTGTGTGAGTTGCTAATCCCTCCCTTGCTCCGTGCTTCTTTGTGAACTTCAAGTGTAAGGGCGAGAAGCTCCAAGTTGTGGAGATTCCTCGCAAACGGGATTAAGAAAAGCAAGCAAAACACCGTGGTATTCAAGTAGGTCTTTGGACCGCTTGAGAGGGGTTGATTGCAACCCTCGTCCGTTGGGACGCCACAACGTGGAGTAGGCACGCGTTGGTCTTGGCCGAACAACGGGATAACCATCGTGCCATCTCTGTGATTGATATCTTTGTGGTTATTGTGTTTTGTTGAAGACTCCTCTCTAGCCACTTGGCGATTATTGTGCTAACGCTTAACCAAGATTTTGTGGCTTAAGTTTCAAGTTTTACAGGATCACCTATTCACCCCCCCCCCCTCTAGGTGCTCTCAATTGGTATCAGAGCCGTTCTCTTCACAAAGGGACTAATCGCCCGAAGAGATGGATCCTAAGGGGAAGGGAATCGTGATCAACGATAAAGAGAAGGAGTCCTTCGTCAACGAGCCGAAGAATGACAAGCCTACCGACTCGGGCTCGGGCCACAAACGTAAAGATGGGAAGAAGAAGAAGACGAGACGCATCAAGGAGATCGTCTACTACGACGACAGCGATGAGTCCACTTCTTCCCAAAAGGATGACTACGACTACGAGAAACAAAAGACGGTTAATTCGATTTTTTCTTTCGATTATTCTCGTATTCCTCGAAGTTCAAATTCACATTTGCTCTCCATTCCTCTCGGCAAGCCTCCACACTTTGATGGGGAGGACTACGGATTTTGGAGCCACAAAATGTGTAGTCACCTGTTCTCTCTCCATCCAAGCATATGAGAGATTGTTGAGAATGGAATGAAATTTGATAGCTCGGATAGTCCTATTTTTATTAATGAACAGATTCATAGAAATGCACAAGCTACTACTATGTTGTTAGCCTCCTTGTGCAGGGACGAGTACCATAAGGTGAGCGGCTTGGACAATGCCAAGCAAATCTGGGACACCCTCAAGATCTCTCATGAGGGGAATGACGTCACCTTGCTCACCAAGATGGAGTTGGTAGAAGGCGAGCTCGGAAGATTTGCGATGATAAGGGGCGAGGAGCCAACCCAAACATACAATCGGCTCAAGACCCTTATCAACAAAATAAGGAGCTACGGAAGCACGCGATGGACGGACCACGACATCATCCGACTAATGCTAAGGTCCTTTACCGTTCTTGATCCACATTTGGTGAATAATATTCGTGAGAATCCCAGGTACACCAAGATGTCGCCCGAAGAAGTCCTTGGGAAGTTCGTAAGCGGGCGAATGATGATCAAGGAGGCAAGATACGTGGACGATGCGTTGAACGGTCCAATCCATGAGCCTCAACCCATTGCTCTCAAGGCAACGAGGAGCAAGGAGGCGCTATCTAGCAAAGTGGCGCAAGTTGAGGCGGCCGGGCTCAATGATGAAGAGATGGCCCTCATCATCAAGCGCTTCAAGACGGCGCTAAAGGGTCGCAAGGGACAACCAAGCAAGACCAAGGCCAAGGGGAAGCGCTCATGCTTCAAATGTGGTAAGATTGGTCATTTCATTGCTAACTGTCCCGATAATGAAAGTGACCAGGAAAAAGGGAACAAGAGAGAGAAGAAGAAGAATTACAAGAAGGCCAAGGGCGAGGCACATATCGGAAAGGAGTGGGATTCGGATTGCTCCTCCTCTGACTCCGACAATGAAGGACTCGCCGCCACCGCCTTCAACAAGTCATCCCTCTTCCCCAACGAGCGTCACACATGCCTCATGGTGAAGGAGAAGAAGGTATGTACTCGAGACAGTACTACTTATAATTCTTCTAGTGATGATGAGTCTAGCGATGAGGAAATAGATTACTCTAGCTTGTTCAAGGGATTGGATAGAAATAAAATTGATAAAATCAATGAATTGATTGATGCCTTGAATGAAAAGGATAGACTTTTAGAGAAGCAAGAGGATTTGTTGTATGAAGAACATGATAAATTTGTAGAGGCACAAAAATCTTATGCTTTAGAAGTTAAAAGAAATGAAATGCTTTCTTATGAATTATCTACTTGTCATGAAACCATTTCTACTTTAAAAGGTGTTAATGATGATTTAAATGCTAAACTAGAAGTAGCTAGTAAATCTAACTCTTGTGTAGAACATGTTTGCACTAGGTGTAAAGATCTTAATGTTGATACTTGTAATGAACACCTAGAGTGCAATTCTAAACTAAATGATGAAATAGCTAGTCTTAATGCTCAACTTAAGACTAGCAAGAGTGAATTTGACAAACTAAAATTTGCAAGGGATGCCTATACAATTGGTATACACCCCTCAATTAAGGATGGTCTTGGCTTCAAGAGGGAAGCCAAGAACTTAACAAGCCATAAGGCTCCCATCTCCGCCAAGGAGAAAGGGAAGGCCCCTATGGCTAGTAGTGCGCAAAAGAATCATGCTTTTACGTACCATGATAGGAGACAATCTAGAAATACTTATAGGAGTTAGAATGCTTATGATGCTTTTGATTCTCATGCCATGCTTGCTTCTAGCTCTTCCTATGTGCATGATAGAAATGTTGGTAGGAGAAATGTTGTTCATAATATGCCTAGGAGAAATGTTGTTAATGTTCCTAGGAAAGTTAATGAACCTTCTACAATATATCATGCTTGCAATGCTTCTTTTGCCATTTATAGAAAGAATAAGAAGGTGATTGCTAGGAAGTTAGGGGCAAGATGCAAGAGAGATAAAACTTGCATTTGGGTCCCTAAGACAATTGTGACTAACCTTGTAGGACCCAACAAGAGTTGGGTACCTAAGACCCAAGCCTAAATTTGCCTTGCAGGTTTATGCATCCGGGGGTTCAAGCTGGATTATCGACAGCGGATGCACAAACCACATGACGGGGGAAAAGAGGAAGTTCTCTTCCTATGTCAAGAACAAGGATCCCCAAGATTCAATAATATTCGGTGATGGGAACCAAGGCAAGGTAAAAGGGTTAGGTAAAATTGCTATTTCATCCGAGCACTCTATTTCTAATGTGTTTTTAGTTGAGTCGCTTGGATATAATTTGTTATCTGTTAGTCAATTATGCAATATGGGATATAATTGTCTATTCACAAATGTAGATGTGTCTGTCTTTAGAAGGTGTGATGGTTCACTAGCTTTTAAGGGTGTACTAGACGACAAACTTTATTTGGTTGATTTTGCAAAAGAAGAGGTCGGTCTAGATGCATGCTTAATGGCTAAGACTTGCATGGGCTGGTTGTGGCATCGCCACTTAGCACATGTGGGGATGAAGAACCTCCACAAGCTTCTAAAGGGAGAACACGTGATAGGTCTAACTAATGTACATTTCGAAAAAGATAGACCTTGTGCAGCTTATCAAGCAGGGAAACAGATGGGAGGCTCTCATCACACCAAAAATGTGATGACCACATCAAGACCCTTGGAGATGCTTCATATGGACCTCTTCGGACCCGTCGCCTATCTAAGTATAGGAGGAAGAAAGTATGGTCTTGTTATAGTTGATGATTTTTCCCGCTTCACTTGGGTATTCTTTTTGCAGGATAAATCTGAAACCCAAGGGACCCTCAAGCGCTTCCTCAGGAGAGCTCAAAATGAGTTTGAGCTCAAAGTGAAGAAGATAAGGAGCGACAACGGGTTCGAATTCAAGAATCTTCAAGTGGAGGAGTTCCTTGAGGAGGAGGGGATCAAGCATGAGTTCTCCGCTCCCTACACACCTCAGCAAAATGGTGTGGTAGAGAGGAAGAACAGGACGCTCATCGATATGGCGAGGACGATGCTTGGAGAGTTCAAAACCCCCGAGTGTTTTTGGTTGGAAGCCGTGAACACGGCTTGCCACGCCATCAACAGGGTCTATCTTCACCGCCTCCTCAAGAAGACTTCATATGAGCTGCTAACTGGTAACAAACCCAATGTGTCTTATTTTCGTGTATTTGGGAGCAAGTGTTATATTCTTGTGAAGAAAGGTAGAACTTCTAAATTTGCTCCCAAAGTTGTAGAAGGGTTTTTATTAGGTTATGATTCAAATACAAAGGCGTATAGGGTCTTCAACAAATCATCGGGTTTGGTTGAAGTCTCTAGCGATGTTGTATTTGATGAGACTAATGGCTCTCCAAGAGAGCAAGTTGTTGATCTTGATGATGTAGATGAAGAAGACGTTCCAACGGCCGCAATGCGCACCATGGCGATTGGCGATGTGCGACCATAGGAACAATTGGAGCAAGATCAACCTTCTTCCTCAACTATGGTGCATCCCCCAACCCAAGATGACGAACAGGTACCTCAAGTGGAGGCGCATGATCAAGGGGGAGCACAGGATGTTCAAGTTGGAGAGGAAGAAGCACCTCAGGCACCTCCAACCCAAGTTCGAGCGATGATTCAAAGGAATCATCCCGTCGACCAAATTTTGGGTGATATTAGCAAGGGAGTAACTACTCGTTCAAGATTAGTTAATTTTTGTGAGCATTACTCCTTTGTCTCTTCTATTGAGCCTTTCAGGGTAGAAGAGGCCTTGCTAGATCCGGACTGGGTGTTGGCCATGCAGGAGGAACTCAACAACTTCAAGCGCAATGAAGTTTGGACACTGGTGCCTCGTCCCAAGCAAAATGTTGTGGGAACCAAATGGGTGTTCCGCAACAAACAGGACGAGCACGGGGTGGTGACGAGGAACAAGGCTCGACTTGTGGCAAAAGGTTATGCCCAAGTCGCAGGTTTGGACTTTGAGGAGACGTTTGCTCCTGTGGCTAGGCTAGAATCAATTCGTATTTTGCTAGCATATGCCGCTCACCATTCTTTCAGGTTGTACCAATGGATGTGAAGAGCGCTTTCCTCAACGGGCCGATCAAGGAGGAGGTGTACGTGGAGCAACCCCCTGGCTTCGAGGATGAACGGTACCCCGACCACGTGTGTAAGCTCTCTAAGGCGCTCTATGGACTTAAGCAAGCCCCAAGAGCATGGTATGAATGCCTTAGAGACTTTTTAATTGCTAATGCTTTCAAGGTTGGGAAAGCCGATCTAACTCTTTTCACTAAGACTTGCGATGGTGATCTTTTTGTGTGCCGAATTTATGTCGATGACATAATATTTGGTTCTACTAACCAAAAGTCTTGTGAAGAGTTTAGCAGGGTGATGACGCAAAAATTCGAGATGTCGATGATGGGCGAGTTGAACTTGAAAGGGAAATGTGCCCTTGGGCCATTTCTAAGTATTTTGGTGATTGAGTGCAAACACAAAGGCTTAAATGTGATAATATGCTCATGGATGAACAAAGTGCAAATCACAAGTAAAGGTATGTTTCTAAGCCTTAGTACATTGGTTTTGTGTACTAATATATTTGTCTAAGTGTTAGAAACAGAAAGAAGAAGAGAAGAGAAGACTTGGCTGTGTGCAGCCAAGGGGCTGTTTCGGTCTGGGGCACCGGACTGTCCGGTGGTGCACCGGACTGTCCGGTGGTGCACCGGACAGTGTCCGGTGCACCAGGCTGCCTTGGCCGAAGAGGCCACTCTCGGGTTTTTCTCCGGCGACTTCGGCTAAAATTCACCGGACTGTCCGGTGTGCACCGGACTGTCCGGTGAGCCAACGGTCGGCCGGGCCAACGGTCGGCCGCGCGATCGGCGCGCGACACGTGGCCGAGCCAACGGTCGGAAGGAAGCACCGGACTGTCCGGTGTGCACCGGACATGTCCGGTGCGCCAACGGTGCGCAGATCTGACTCTGACAGCAACGGTCGGAAGGAAGCACCGGACTGTCCGGTGTGCACCGGACATGTCCGGTGCGCCAACGGTGCGCAGATCTGACTCTGACAGCAACGGTCGGATGCGCTGTTTAAGGAAACAAATCGGGCACCGGACAGTGTCCGGTGTGCACCGGACTGTCCGGTGCGCCACGAGACAGAAGGCAAAGATGGCCTTCCAGATTTGTTCCCAACGGCTCCTAGCTGCCTTGGGGCTATAAAAGGGACCCCTAGGCGCATGGAGGAGTACACCAAGCATTCCTACAACTCTTCTAAGCACCAAGACATCAATCTCACGCATTCGTTTCATTGTGATAGCATATAGAGCTCTTGTGGAGTTGTGAACTCTTTGTGTTGCGTTGTGAGCTCTTGTTGCGACTTGTGTGCGTGTTGTTGCTCTGATTTTCGAGTCTTGTGTGCGTTGCTCATTCCCACCTTACTCCGTATTTCTTTGTGAACTCAATTGTAAGGGCGAGAGACTCCAAGTTGTGGAGATTCCTCGCAAACGGGAAAAGATCAAAGGAAAGAAAAACACCGTGGTATTCAAGTTGATCATTGGATCACTTGAGAGGAGTTGAGTGCAACTCTCGTCCGTTGGGACGCCACAACGTGGAGTAGGCAAGTTTTGTACTTGGCCGAACCACGGGATAACCACCGTGTCAACTCTGTGATTGCTTTCTTGTGGTTATCGTGTTTTGAGTCCTCTCTAGCCACTTGGCCATACTTGTGCTAACCCTTAACAAGTTTTTGTGGCTTAAGTTTTGAAGTTTTACAGGATCACCTATTCACCCCCCCCTCTAGGTGCTCTCAATTGGTATCAGAACCGTTCTCTTCAAGAAAGGGACTAACCGCCCGAAGAGATGGATCCTAAGGGGAAGGGAATTGTGATCAACGACAAGGAGAAGGAGTCCTTCGTCAACGAGCCAAGGGATGACAAGTCCAATGACTCGGGCTCGGGCCACAAGCGAAGAGATGGGAAGAAGAAGAAGACAAGACGCATCAAGGAGATCGTCTACTACGACGACAGTGATGAGTCTACATCTTCCCAAAAGGACAACGACCACAACGACTACGAGCAAAGGAAACCGGTTAATTCTAACTTTTCTTTTGACTACTCTCGTATTCCGCAAAGTTCAAATTCACATTTGCTTTCCATTCCACTCGGCAAGCCCCCACACTTTGATGGGGAGGACTACGGATTTTGGAGCCACAAAATGCGTAGTCACCTATTCTCTCTCCATCCTAGCATATGGGAGATTGTAGATAGTGGAATGCACTTTAATAGTTCGGATAGTCCTATATTCATTAATGAGCAAATCCATAAGAATGCACAAGCTACTACTGTTCTTCTAGCCTCATTGTGCAGGGATGAATATAATAAAGTGAGTGGCTTGAATAACGCCAAGCAAATCTGGGATACCCTCAAGATCTCTCATGAGGGAAATGACGCTACCTTGCTCACCAAAATGGAGTTGGTGGAGGGCGAGCTTGGACGGTTCGCGATGATAAGGGGCGAGGAGCCAACTCAAACATACAACCGGCTCAAGACCCTTGTCAACAAAATAAGGAGCTACGGAAGCACGCGATGGACGGACCACGACGTCGTCCGACTAATGCTAAGGTCCTTTACCGTTCTTGATCCTCATTTGGTGAATAATATTCGTGAGAATCCCAGGTACACCAAAATGTCGCCCGAAGAAGTCTTAGGAAAATTCGTCAGCGGGCGAATGATGATCAAGGAAGCAAGGTACGTGGACGACGCCTTGAATGGACCGATCAACGAACCACAACCTTTTGCTCTCAAAGCTACAAGAAGCAAGGAGGTGCTACCTAGCAAGGTGGCACAAATTGAGGCGGTCGGACTTAATGATGAAGAGATGGCTCTCATCATCAAACGCTTCAAGACGGTGCTAAAGGGTCACAAGGGGCAGCCAAGCAAGACCAAGACGAAGGGGAAGCGCTCATGCTTCAAGTGCGGTAAGATTGGTCATTTTATCGCTAACTGCCCCGATAATGATAGTGACCAGGAAAAGGGAAACAAGAGGGAAAAGAAGAAGCATTACAAGAAGGCAAAGGGCGAGGCGCATCTAGGCAAGGAGTGGGACTCGGATTGCTCCTCTTCCGACTCCGACAATGAAGGACTCGCCGCCACCGCCTTCAACAAATCAACCCTCTTCCCCAACGAGCGTCACACATGCCTTATGGCAAAGGAGAAGAAGGTATGTACTCGCAATTCTACCTATGCCTCTTCAAGTGAGGACGAATCTAGTGATGAGGATGAAGTAGATTATTCATGTTTGTTCAAGGGCTTAGATAGATCTAAGATAGACAAAATTAATGAATTAATTGATGCCTTGAATGAAAAGAATATACTTTTAGAAAAGCAAGAGGATTTGTTGTATGAAGAACATGATAAGTTTGTAGAGGCTCAAAAATCTCTTGCATTAGAAATTAAGAGGAATGAAATGCTTGCTTGTGAAGTGTCAACATGCCATGATTCTATTTCTAACTTAAAGAGCATAAACGATGATCTAAATGCTAAACTAGTAGAAGCAAATAAATCCAACTCTTGTGTTGAACATGTTGAAATTTGCACTAGGTGTAAGGATGTTGATATTAATGCCTGTAGTGAACACTTAGTTTCCATTTCAAAATTGAGTGATGAAGTGGCTAGTCTTAATGCTCAACTTAAGACTAGCAAAAGTGATTTTGAAAAACTAAAATTTGCTAGGGATGCCTACACGGTTGGCAGACACCCCTCAATTAAGGATGGACTTGGCTTCAAGAGGGAAGCCAAGAACTTAACAAGCCATAAGGCTCCCATTCCCGCTAAGGAGAAAGGGAAGGCCCCTATGGCTACTAGTGCTAAAAGGAACCATGCCTTTTTGTATCATGATAAAAGACAAACTAGAAATAGAAGTTATGATGCTTTTGATTCATATGTTTATGATTCTCATGCCATGTTTGCTCCTAGTTCTTCTTATGTGTATGATAGAAATGTTACTAGGAGAAATGTTGTTCCTAAAAGAAATATTGCAAATGTTCATAGAAAAGTAGTGAATGAACCCTCTACAATCTATTGTGCTTTGAATGCTTCATTTGCAATTTGTAGAAAGGATAGAAAAGTAATTGCTAGGAAGTTAGGGGCAAAATGCAAAGGTGATAAAACTTGCATTTGGGTCCCTAAGGAAATTGTGACTAACCTTGTAGGACCCAACAAGAGTTGGGTACCTAAGTCCCAAGCCTAAATTTGCCTTGCAGGTTTATGCATCCGGGGGCTCAAGCTGGATTATTGATAGCGGATGCACAAACCATATGACGGGGGAGAAGAAGATGTTCACCTCCTACGTCAAGAATAAGGATTCCCAAGATTCAATTATATTCGGTGATGGGAATCAAGGCAAGGTAAAAGGGTTAGGTAAAATTGCGATTTCTAATGAGCATTCTATCTCTAATGTATTTTTAGTAGAGAGTCTTGGATATAATCTGCTATCTGTGAGTCAATTATGCAATATGGGATATAACTGTTTATTTACAAATATAGATGTGTCTGTCTTTAGAAGAAGTGATGGTTCACTAGCTTTTAAGGGTGTATTAGACGGCAAACTTTATTTAGTAGATTTTGCAAAAGAAGAGGCCGGTCTAGATGCATGCTTAATGGCTAAGACTTGCATGGGCTGGCTGTGGCATCGCCGCTTAGCACATGTAGGGATGAAGAACCTCCACAAGCTTCTAAAGGGAGAACATGTGATAGGTCTAACCAATGTTCATTTCGAAAAAGATAGACCTTGTGCAGCTTGTCAAGCAGGGAAACAGGTGGGAGGAGCGCATCACAGCAAGAATGTGATGACCACTTCAAGACCCCTGGAGCTGCTGCATATGGACCTCTTCGGACCCGTCGCCTATCTGAGCATAGGAGGAAGTAAGTATGGTTTAGTTATTGTTGATGACTTTTCCCGCTTCACTTGGGTGTTCTTTTTGCAGGATAAGTCTGAAACCCAAGGGACCCTCAAACGCTTCCTCAGGAGAGCTCAAAATGAGTTTGAGCTCAAAGTGAAGAAGATAAGGAGCGACAACGGATCTGAGTTCAAGAACCTTCAAGTGGAGGAGTTCCTTGAAGAAGAAGGGATCAAGCACGAGTTCTCCGCTCCCTACACACCACAGCAAAATGGTGTGGTAGAGAGAAAGAACAGGACGCTCATCGACATGGCGAGGACGATGCTAGGAGAGTTCAAGACCCCCGAGTGCTTTTGGACGGAAGCCGTTAACACTGCTTGCCACGCCATCAACAGGGTCTACCTTCATCGTCTCCTCAAGAAGACGTCGTATGAGCTACTAACCGGTAACAAACCCAATGTATCGTACTTTCGTGTATTTGGGAGTAAATGCTACATTCTAGTGAAGAAGGGTAGAAATTCTAAGTTTGCTCCCAAAGCTGTAGAAGGGTTTTTATTAGGTTATGACTCAAATACAAAGGCGTATAGAGTCTTCAACAAATCATCGGGTTTGGTTGAAGTCTCTAGCAACGTTGTATTTGATGAGACTAATGGCTCTCCAAGAGAGCAAGTTGTTGATTGTGATGATGTAGATGAAGAAGATGTTCCGACAGCCGCTATACGAACCATGGCGATTGGAGAAGTACGGCCACAGGAACAAGATAAACGAGATCAACCTTCTTCCTCGACCATGGTGCTACCCCCAACTCAAGACGATGAACAGGTTCATCAACAGGAGGCATGTGATCAAGGGGGAGCACAAGATAATCATGTGATGGAAGAAGAAGTGCAACCGGCACCTCCAACCCAAGTTCGAGCGATGATTCAAAGGGATCATCCCGTCGACCAAATTCTGGGTGACATTAGCAAGGGAGTAACTACTCGATCTCGATTAGTTAATTTTTGTGAGCATTACTCCTTTGTCTCTTCTATTGAGCCTTTCAGGGTAGAAGAGGCCTTGCTAGATCCGGACTGGGTGTTGGCCATGCAAGAGGAGTTAAACAACTTCAAGCGCAATGAAGTTTGGACACTGGTGCCTCGTCCGAAGCAAAATGTTGTGGGAACCAAGTGGGTGTTCCGCAACAAACAGGACGAGCACGGGGTGGTGACGAGGAACAAGGCTCGACTTGTGGCAAAAGGTTATGCCCAAGTCGCAGGTTTGGATTTCGAGGAGACCTTTGCTCCTGTGGCTAGGCTAGAGTCAATTCGAATCTTGCTAGCATATGCCGCTCACCATTCTTTCAGGTTGTACCAAATGGATGTGAAGAGCGCTTTCCTCAACGGGCCAATCAAGGAGGAGGTGTACGTGGAGCAACCCCCTGGCTTCGAGGATGAACGGTACCCCGACCATGTGTGTAAGCTCTCTAAGGCGCTCTATGGACTTAAGCAAGCCCCAAGAGCATGGTATGAATGCCTTAGAGACTTTTTACTTGCTAATGCTTTCAAGGTTGGGAAGGCCGATCCAACTCTTTTTACAAAGACATGTGATGGTGATTTGTTTGTGTGCCAAATTTATGTCGATGACATAATATTTGGTTCTACTAACCAAAAGTCTTGTGAAGAGTTTAGCAGGGTGATGACACAGAAATTCGAGATGTCGATGATGGGCGAGTTGAACTACTTCCTTGGGTTCCAAGTGAAGCAACTCAAGGACGGCACCTTCATCTCCCAAACGAAGTACACGCAAGATCTGCTAAAGCGGTTTGGGATGAAGGACGCCAAGCCCGCAAAGACTCCGATGGGGACCGACGGACACACCGACCTCAACAAAGGAGGTAAGTCCGTTGATCAAAAAGCATACCGGTCAATGATAGGTTCTTTGCTTTACTTATGTGCTAGTAGACCGGATATTATGCTTAGCGTATGCATGTGTGCTAGATTTCAATCCGATCCTAAGGAGTGTCACTTAGTGGCGGTGAAGCGAATTCTTAGATATTTGGTTGCTACGCCTTGCTTCGGGCTCTGGTATCCAAAGGGGTCTACCTTTGACTTAGTTGGATACTCAGACTCCGACTATGCTGGATGTAAGGTCGATAGGAAGAGTACATCGGGGACGTGCCAATTCTTAGGAAGGTCCCTGGTGTCATGGAACTCTAAGAAACAAACCTCCGTTGCCCTATCCACCGCTGAGGCCGAGTATGTTGCCGCAGGACAGTGTTGCGCGCAACTACTTTGGATGAGGCAAACCCTCAGGGACTTTGGCTACAATCTGAGCAAAGTCCCACTCCTATGTGATAATGAGAGTGCTATCCGCATGGCGGAAAATCCTGTTGAACACAGCCGCACAAAGCACATAGACATCCGGCATCACTTTTTGAGAGACCACCAGCAAAAGGGAGATATCGAAGTGTTTCATGTTAGCACCGAGAACCAGCTAGCCGATATCTTCACTAAGCCTCTAGATGAGAAGACCTTTTGCAGGTTGCGTAGTGAGCTAAATGTCTTAGATTCGCGGAACCTGGATTGAATTGTAGCATACATGTAGTTATGCTTTTGATCATGTTCCTTTTTGCATTATGTTGCTTATTATGGTGCTCAAGTTGTACAAACACTCCCTGGACCTCACAAGTCCGTTGCAAAGTGATGCACATGTTTAGGGGGAGATGTGTTACAACTTGACCCTTTGAGACTAACCATGTGCTTGAGTTTGGTAATTTAGTCTCGAAGGAGGATTGAAAGGGAAAAGGTGGACTTGGACCATGAAAGACTTCCACTGCACTCCGATGAGAGGGTAACTAATTCCAAGTTCATCTCATGAAATCTTATTGCCATTTGCTCTTAATTGAAGACTTTGGTGAGGCAATGGGGTTAGAAGGCCAAGATTAATCCCGTTTTGGTGCTTGATGCCAAAGGGGGAGAAAATAAAGGCCAAAGTGATAAATGGATCAGCTACCACTTGAGAGATTTTGAAAATAGTAGAATAGAGTTTTTGTTTTGTCAAAAGCTTTTATTGTCTCTTTTATTGTCTCTCTTGTCAAAAGTTGGCTTCTTGTGGGGAGAAGTATTGATTATGGGAAATAGGGGGAGTTTTTTGAAATCTTTGATCAATCTCTTTTGGAATGACTCTCGTTATGCTTCAACATGTGTGTTTGACTTAGAGATAGAGATTTGAGTTTGATTTGCAAAAACAAACCAAGTGGTGGCAAAAGATGATCCATATATGCCAAAATTTGAATAAAACTCAAAGTCAGTTTTTATTTGAAGTGATTTTGCACCTGTTCTAGTTGCTCTATGTTGTG
This sequence comes from Zea mays, assembly GCF_902167145.1. Lineage (NCBI taxonomy): Eukaryota > Viridiplantae > Streptophyta > Magnoliopsida > Poales > Poaceae > Zea > Zea mays. The sequence goes on from NC_050100.1 coordinate 15,877,731, forward strand.
TTGGCATAAATCACCAAAAAGGGGGAGATTGAAAGGGAAATGTGCCCTTGGGCCATTTCTAAGTATTTTGGTGATTGAGTGCAAACACAAAGGCTTAAATGTGATAATATGCTCATGGATGAACAAAGTGCAAATCACAAGTAAAGGTATGTTTCTAAGCCTTAGTACATTGGTTTTGTGTACTAATATATTTGTCTAAGTGTTAGAAACAGAAAGAAGAAGAGAAGAGAAGACTTGGCTGTGTGCAGCCAAGGGGCTGTTTCGGTCTGGGGCACCGGACTGTCCGGTGGTGCACCGGACAGTGTCCGGTGCACCAGGCTGCCTTGGCCGAAGAGGCCACTCTCGGGTTTTTCTCCGGCGACTTCGGCTAAAATTCACCGGACTGTCCGGTGTGCACCGGACTGTCCGGTGAGCCAACGGTCGGCCGGGCCAACGGTCGGCCGCGCGATCGGCGCGCGACACGTGGCCGAGCCAACGGTCGGAAGGAAGCACCGGACTGTCCGGTGTGCACCGGACATGTCCGGTGCGCCAACGGTGCGCAGATCTGACTCTGACAGCAACGGTCGGAAGGAAGCACCGGACTGTCCGGTGTGCACCGGACATGTCCGGTGCGCCAACGGTGCGCAGATCTGACTCTGACAGCAACGGTCGGATGCGCTGTTTAAGGAAACAAATCGGGCACCGGACAGTGTCCGGTGTGCACCGGACTGTCCGGTGCGCCACGAGACAGAAGGCAAAGATGGCCTTCCAGATTTGTTCCCAACGGCTCCTAGCTGCCTTGGGGCTATAAAAGGGACCCCTAGGCGCATGGAGGAGTACACCAAGCATTCCTACAACTCTTCTAAGCACCAAGACATCAATCTCACGCATTCGTTTCATTGTGATAGCATATAGAGCTCTTGTGGAGTTGTGAACTCTTTGTGTTGCGTTGTGAGCTCTTGTTGCGACTTGTGTGCGTGTTGTTGCTCTGATTTTCGAGTCTTGTGTGCGTTGCTCATTCCCACCTTACTCCGTATTTCTTTGTGAACTCAATTGTAAGGGCGAGAGACTCCAAGTTGTGGAGATTCCTCGCAAACGGGAAAAGATCAAAGGAAAGAAAAACACCGTGGTATTCAAGTTGATCATTGGATCACTTGAGAGGAGTTGAGTGCAACTCTCGTCCGTTGGGACGCCACAACGTGGAGTAGGCAAGTTTTGTACTTGGCCGAACCACGGGATAACCACCGTGTCAACTCTGTGATTGCTTTCTTGTGGTTATCGTGTTTTGAGTCCTCTCTAGCCACTTGGCCATACTTGTGCTAACCCTTAACAAGTTTTTGTGGCTTAAGTTTTGAAGTTTTACAGGATCACCTATTCACCCCCCCCCCTCTAGGTGCTCTCAGAACTACTTCCTTGGGTTCCAGGTGAAGCAACTCAAGGATGGCACCTTCATCTCCCAAACAAAGTACACGGAAGACTTGCTAAAGCGGTTTGGGATGAAGGACGCCAAGCCCGCAAAGACGCCGATGGGAACTGACGGACACACCGACCTCAACAAAGGAGGTAAGTCCGTTGATCAAAAAGCATACCGGTCCATGATAGGTTCTTTGCTTTATTTATGTGCTAGTAGACCGGATATTATGCTTAGCGTATGCATGTGTGCTAGATTTCAATCCGATCCTAAGGAGTGTCACTTAGTGGCTGTGAAGCGAATTCTTCGATATTTAGTCGCTACGCCTTGCTTCGGGATCTGGTATCCAAAGGGGTCTAACTTTGACTTGATTGGATATTCAGATTCCGACTATGCTGGATGTAAGGTCGATAGGAAGAGTACATCAGGGACGTGCCAATTCTTAGGAAGGTCCCTGGTGTCTTGGAACTCTAAGAAACAAACTTCTGTTGCCCTATCCACCGCTGAGGCCGAGTATGTTGCCGCAGGACAGTGTTGTGCGCAACTACTTTGGATGAGGCAAACCCTCCGGGACTTTGGCTACAATCTAAGCAAAGTCCCACTCCTATGTGACAATGAGAGTGCTATCCGAATAGCGGAAAATCCTGTTGAGCACAGCCGCACAAAGCACATTGACATCCGACATCACTTTTTGAGAGACCACCAGCAAAAGGGAGATATCGAAGTGCTTCATGTTAGCACCGAGAACCAGCTAGCCGATATCTTCACTAAGCCTTTAGATGAAAAGACCTTTTGCAGGCTGCGTAGTGAGCTAAATGTCCTAGATTCGCGGAACTTGGATTGATTTATAGCATACATGTGTTTATGCCTTTGATCATGTTCCTTATGCATTTTGTTGCTTATGTATGGTGCTCAAGTTGTACAAAAACTCCCTGGACCTCACAAGTCCTTTTTGCAAGTGATGCACATATTTAGGGGGAGTTGTGTTACAACTTGACCCTTTGAGACTAACCATTTGCTTGAGTTTGCTTGATTTAGTCTCAAAGGAGGTTTGAAAGGGAAAAGGTGGACTTGGACCATGAAAGACCTCCACTGCACTCCGATGAGAGGGTAACTTATTCCAAGTTCATCTCACGTACTCTTATTGGCTTTGTGTTCTTATTTGAAGATTTTGGTGAGGCAATGGGGTTTAAGGGCCAAGATTGATCCTGTTTTGGTGCTTGATGCCAAAGGGGGAGAAAATAAAGGCCAAAGCAATAGATGGATCAGCTACCACTTGAGAAATTTTGAAAATAGTAGATTAGAGCTTTTGGTTTGTCAAAACTCGTTTATTGTCTCTTTTGTCAAAAGTTGGCCTCTTGTGGGGAGAAGTGTTGATTATGGGAAAAAGGGGAAGTTTTTGAAATCCTTGATCAATTTCCTTTGGAATACCTCTCTTTATGTCTCTACAAGTGAATTTGACTTAGAGATAGGAATTTGAGTTTGATTTGCAAAAACAAACCAAGTGGTGCCAAAGTATGATCCATATATGCCAAAATTGATTCAAAACAACTTTTGGTTTTCATTTGCATTGATATTGCACTTGTTCTAGTTGCTTTATGTTGTGTTGGCATAAATCACCAAAAAGGGGGAGATTGAAAGGGAAATGTGCCCTTGGGCCATTTCTAAGTATTTTGGTGATTGAGTGCCAACACAAGTGCTTTTGTGCTAATCTATGCAAAGTGGTGGACAAAGTGCAAATCATGTCAAAAGGTATGTTTCTAGACTTAGTACATTGTTTTATGGACTAATGTATTGTGTCTAAGTGCTGGAAACAGGAGAAATTGAATTGGAAATGAGATGGCTTTGTTCAGCCAAAGTCTGCTCAGTCTGGGTGCACCGAACAATGTCCGGTGGCGCACCGGACAGTGTCCGGTGTGCCAGGCTGGCTCTGGCGAACAGGCTGCTCTCGGGACTTCGACGACGGTGTACGGCTATAATTCACCGGACTGTCCGGTGGTGCACCGGACTGTCCGGTGAGCCGTTCACAGGCGAACTCGTCGCTCTTGGGAGATGATTAACGGCGTACGACTAAAATTCACCGGTCTGTCCGGTGGTGCACCGGACTGTCCGGTGAGTCAACAGTCAGCCGGGGCAACGGTCGGCCGAGGATTACGCGCGTGACGCGTGGCCGAGCCAACGGTCACATTGGTGCACCGGACTGTCTGGTGTGCACCGGACAGTGTCCGGTGCGCCAACGGCTCTCAGACTCCAACGGTCGGCTTCGCCAAATAAGGAAGGATATCTGCACCGGACAGTGTCCGGTGGTGCACCGGACTGTCTGGTGCGCCAGTCGACAGAAGGCAAGATCTGCCTTCCAGGATTGCTCTCAACGGCTCCTAGCTGCCTTGGGGCTATAAAAGGGACCCCTAGGCGCATGGAGGAGAATAACCAAGCATTCCTTGAGCACTCTTGATCACTCACACTCCATTCTTGCGCACTTGTTCGACATTCTAGTGATTTGAGCTCTGTTCTAGTGTGCTAGTCTCTCGAGCTTAAGTCCCTAATTAGGCTTACACCTAGTCCCTAATTAATTTTGGTGGTTGAATTGCCCAACACAAACAATTGGACTAACTAGTTTGCTCCAGTGTATAAGTTATACAGGTGTCAAAGGTTCACAACAAGCCAATTAAAAAGACCAAAGTTGGGTTCAAATTAGAAAGCTAAAGGCATCCCGAAAGGCTCCCTGGTCTGGCGCACCGGACTGTCCGGTGGCGCACCGGACAATGTCCGGTGCACCAGGGAACCGCGCACAGAACTCCTCAGCCTCGGGAATTTCTAGGAGCCAGCGCGCTATAATTCACCGGACTGTCCGGTGTACACCGGACAGTGTCCGGTGCTCCAAAGGGACGCGGCTCTGGAACTTGGCAGCCTCGGGATTTTGCAGTGGGCGCTTCGCTATAATTCACCGGACATGTCCGGTGTACACCGGACTGTCCGGTGTAACAGCGGGGCAACGGCTACTTCGCGCCAACGGTCACCTGTAGGCGCATTCAATGCGCGCCAGAAGCGCGCAGAAGTCAGGCACGCCCATTCTGGTGCACCGGAAATTGAACAGTACATGTCCGGTGTGCACCGGACATCCAGGCGGGCCCAGAAGTCAGAACTCCAACGGTCAAATTGCAACGGCTTTGGTGACGTGGCTGTCGCACCGGACATGTCCGGTGTGCACTGGACTGTCTGGTGCGCCATCGAACAGACAGCCTCACCAAACGGCTAGTTTGGTGGTTGGGGCTATAAATACCCCCAACCACCCACCATTCATTGCATCCAAGTTTTCCACTTCTCAACTACTTACAAGAGCTCTAGCATTCAATTCTAGACACACCATAGAGATCAAATCCTCTCCAAATTCCACACAACGCCCTAGTGATTAGAGAGAGAGATTTGCTTGTGTTCTTTTGAGCTCTTGCGCTTGGATTGCTTTCTTCTTTCTTGATTCTTTCTTGTGATCAAACATTCACTTGTAATTGAGGCAAGAGACACCAATCGTGTGGTGGTCCTTGCGGGAACTTTGTGTTCCAAGTAATTGAGAAGAGAAAGCTCACTCGGTCCGAGGGACCGTTTGAGAGAGGGTAAGGGTTGAAAGAGACCCGGCCTTTGTGGCCTCCTCAACGGGGAGTAGGTTTGAGAGAACCGAACCTCGGTAAAACAAATCCGCGTGTCTCACTTCATTATTCGCTTGCGATTTGTTTTGCGCCCTCTCTCGCCGACTCAATTATATTTCTAACGCTAACCCGGCTTGTAGTTGTGATTATTTTTGAGAATTTCAGTTTCGCCCTATTCACCCCCCCCCCCTTCTAGGCGACTTTCAATTGGTATCAGAGCCCAGTGCTTCATTAGAGCCTAACCGCTCGAAGTGATGTCAGGAGATCACACCAAGAGGGAGATGGAGACCGGCGACAAGCCCACTACAAGCCAAGGGAGCACTTCATCGGAAGAGTCCCGCACCAAGAGGAGGGAGAAGAAGAAGGACTCCTCCAAACGGAAGGAGAAAAGATCTTCCTTTTCTCACCACAAAGAGAAGAAGGAAAAATCTTCTTCTCACAAGTCGCATCGGAAAGGCGACAAGCACAAGAGGATGAGGAAGGTGGTCTACTACGAGACCGACACTTCATCAACATCGACCTCCGACTCCGATGCGCCGTCCGTAACTTCTAAGCGCCAAGAGCGCAAGAAGTTTAGTAAGATCCCCTTACACTATCCCCGTACATCTAGACATACTCCATTACTTTCCGTTCCATTAGGCAAACCGCCAACCTTTGATGGCGAGGATTATGCTAGGTGGAGTGATTTAATGAAATTTCATCTAACCTCACTCCACAAAAGTATATGGAATGTTGTTGAGTTTGGAGCACAGGTACCATCCATAGGGGATGAGGATTATGATACGGACGAAGTGGCCCAAATCGAGCACTTCAACTCCCAAGCCACAACCATACTCCTCGCCTCTTTAAGCAAGGAGGAATACAACAAAGTGCAAGGGTTGAAGAATGCAAAGGAGATTTGGGACCTACTCAAGACCGCGCACGAGGGTGATGAACTCACCAAGATCACCAAGCGGGAAACGATCGAGGGGGAGCTCGGTCGCTTCCGTCTTCGCCAAGGGGAGGAGCCACAAGATATGTACAACCGGCTCAAAACCTTGGTAAATCAAGTGCGCAACCTCAGGAGCAAAAAGTGGGACGACCACGAGGTGGTTAAGGTTATTCTAAGAGCTCTCATTTTTCTTAACCCCACTCAAGTTCAATTAATTCGTGGTAATCCTAGATACCCACTAATGACCCCCGAGGAAGTTATCGGGAATTTTGTGAGCTTTGAATGTATGATTAAAGGTTCAAAGAAGATCAACGAGCTTGATGAACCCTCCACGTCCGAGGCGCAACCGGTGGCATTTAAGGCGACGAAGGAGAAGAAGGAGGAGTCTACACCAAGTAGACAACCAATTGACGCCTCCAAGCTCGACAATGAGGAGATGGCCTTAATCATCAAAAGCTTTCGGCAAATCCTCAAGCAACGGAAAGGGAAGGATTACAAATCCCGTTCCAAAAAGGTTTGCTACAAGTGTGGTAAGCCCAGTCACTTTATCGCTAAATGTCCATTATCAAGTGACAGTGACAGGGATAACGACAAGAAGGGCAAGAGGAGAGAAAAGAAGAGGTACCACAAGAAGAAGGGCGGCGATGCCCACGTGTGCCGCGAGTGGAACTCCGACGAGAGCTCCACCGACTCCTCCTCTGACGACGAGGACGCCGCCAACATCGCTGTCACCAAGGGACTCCTCTTCCCCAACGTCGGCCACAAGTGCCTCATGGCAAAGGACGGCAAAAGGAAAAAGGTTAAATCCAAATCCTCCACTAGATATGAGTCCTCTAGTGATGATAATGCTAGTGATGAGGAAAATAATTTGCATACCCTTTTTGCCGACCTTAACATGCAACAAAAAGAAAAATTAAATGAATTGATTAGTGTTATTCATGAGAAGGATGATCTCTTGGATTCTCAAGAGGACTTCCTTGTTAAGGAGAACAAAAAGCATGTTAAGGTTAAAAATGCTTATGCTCTTGAGGTAGAAAAATGTGAGAAATTATCTAGTGAGCTAAGCACATGCCATGACACTATTGCCAACCTTAGGGATGAAAATGCTAAATTAATTGCTAAGGTTGATTCTCATGTTTGTGATACTTCAATTCCCGATCTTAGAAATGATAATGATGATTTGCTTGCTAAGATTAAGGAATTGAATGATTCTCTTGCTAGCCTTAGAGTAGAAAATGATAATTTGATTGCTAAGGCTAAAGATTTTGATATTTGCAATACTACTATTTCCGACCTTAGAACTAAGAATGATATGTTACATGCTAAGGTTGTAGAACTAAAATCTTGCAAACCCTCTACATCTAATGTTGAGCATATTTCTATTTGTACTAGATGTAGAGATGTTGATATCAATGCTATTCATGATCACATGGCTTTAATTAAACAACAAAATGATCATATAGCAATATTAGATGCTAAGATTGCCGAGCATAACTTAGAAAATGAAAAGTTTAAATTTGCTAGAAGTATGCTCTATAATGGGAGACACCCTGGCATCAAGGATGGCATTGGCTTCCAAAGGGGAGACAATGTCAAACTTAATGCCCCTCCAAAGAATTTATCTAACTTTGTTAAGGGCAAGGCTCCCATGCCTCAGGATAACGAGGGTTACATTTTGTACCCTGCCGGCTATCCTGAGAGCAAAATTAGGAGAACTCATTATAGGAAGTCTCACTCTGGCCCTAACCATGCTTTTATGTATAAGGGTGAGACATCTAGCTCTAGGCAACCAACCCGTGCCAAGTTGCCTAGAAAGAAAACTCCTAATGCATCAAATGATCATGCTATTTCATTCAAAACTTTTGATGCATCATATGTGCTTACTAACAAATCCGGCAAGGTAGTTGCCAAGTTTGTTGGGGGCAAACACAAGGGCTCCAAAACTTGTGTTTGGGTACCCAAAGTTCTTGTTTCTAATGCCCAAGGACCCAAAACCGTTTGGGTACCTAAAGTCAAGAACTAAAATTGTTTTGTAGGTTTATGCATCCGGGGGCTCAAGTTGGATACTCGACAGCGGGTGCACAAACCACATGACAGGGGAGAAGAAGATGTTCTCCTCATATGAGAAAAACCAAGATCCCCAACGAGCTATCACATTCGGGGATGGAAATCAAGGTTTGGTCAAAGGATTGGGTAAAATTGCTATATCACCTGACCATACTATTTCCAATGTTTTTCTTGTAGATTCCTTAGATTACAATTTGCTTTCCGTATCCCAATTATGTCAAATGGGCTACAACTGTCTATTTACTGATGTAGGTGTTACTGTCTTTAGAAGAAGTGATGATTCAATAGCATTTAAGGGAGTGTTAGAGGGTCAGTTATACTTGGTAGATTTTGATAGAGCTGAACTCGACACTTGCTTGGTTGCTAAGACTAACTTGGGTTGGCTCTGGCACCGCCGACTAGCCCATGTTGGAATGAAGAATCTTCATAAGCTTCTAAAGGGGGAACACATTTTAGGACTAACCAATGTTCATTTTGAGAAAGACAGGATTTGTAGCGCATGCCAAGCCGGGAAGCAAGTTGGCACTCATCATCCACACAAGAACGTCATGACTAGTGACAGGCCACTGGAGCTCCTACACATGGATTTATTCGGCCCGATTGCTTACATAAGCATCGGCGGGAGTAAGTACTGTCTAGTTATTGTGGATGATTATTCTCGCTTCACTTGGGTGTTCTTTTTGCAGGAAAAATCTCATACCCAAGAGACCTTAAAGGGATTCTTGAGACGGGCTCAAAATGAGTTCGGCTTAAGGATCAAGAAAATTAGAAGCGACAACGGGACGGAGTTCAAGAACTCACAAATAGAAGGCTTCCTTGAGGAGGAGGGCATCAAACATGAGTTCTCTTCTCCCTACACTCCACAACAAAATGGTGTAGTGGAGAGGAAGAATCGAACTCTATTGGACATGGCAAGAACCATGCTTGATGAGTACAAGACACCGGATCGGTTTTGGGCCGAGGCGGTCAACACCGCCTGCTACGCCATCAACCGGTTATATCTACACCGAATCCTCAAGAAGACATCCTATGAACTCCTAACCGGTAAAAAGCCCAATATTTCATATTTTAGAGTTTTTGGTAGCAAATGCTTTATTCTTGTTAAGAGAGGTAGAAAATCTAAATTTGCTCCTAAAACTGTAGAAGGATTTTTACTAGGATATGACTCAAACACAAGGGCATATAGAGTCTTTAACAAGTCCTCAGGACTTGTTGAAGTTTCTTGTGACGTTGTGTTTGATGAGACTAACGGCTCTCAAGTAGAGCAAGTTGATCTTGATGAGATAGGTGAAGAACAGGCTCCATGCATAGCGCTAAGGAACATGTCCATTGGGGATGTGTGTCCTAAGGAATCCGAAGAGCCTCCACATGCACAAGATCAACCATCCTCCTCAACGCAAGCATCTCCACCAACCCAAAATGAGGACGAGGCTCAAGTTGATGAAGGTAAAGATCAAAGAGATGAGCCACCTCAAGATGACGGCAATGATCAAGGGGGAGATGCAAATGATGAAGACAAGGAGGATGAACAACCAAGGCCGCCACACCCAAGAGTCCACCAAGCAATCCAACGAGATCACCCCGTCGACACCATCCTCGGCGACATTCATAAGGGGGTAACCACTCGATCTCGTATTGCACATTTTTGTGAGCATTACTCTTTTGTTTCCTCTATTGAGCCACACAGGGTAGAGGAAACACTACAAGATTCGGATTGGGTGATGGCGATGCAAGAGGAGCTCAACAATTTCACAAGGAACGAGGTATGACACTTAGTTCCACGTCCTAACCAAAATGTTGTAGGAACCAAGTGGGTCTTCCGCAACAAGCAAGATGAGCATGGTGTGGTGACTAGGAACAAAGCTCGACTCGTGGCCAAGGGGTATTCACAAGTCGAAGGTTTGGATTTTGGTGAAACCTATGCACCCGTAGCTAGGCTTGAGTCAATTCGCATATTATTAGCCTATGCTACTTACCATGGCTTCAAGCTTTATCAAATGGACGTGAAGAGTGCCTTCCTCAATGGACCGATCAAGGAGGAGGTCTATGTTGAGCAACCTCCCGGCTTTGAAGACAGTGAGTACCCTAACCATGTTTATAGGCTCTCTAAGGCGCTTTATGGGCTCAAGCAAGCCCCAAGAGCATGGTATGAATGCCTTAGAGATTTCCTTATTGCTAATGGCTTCAAAGTCGGCAAAGCCGATCCTACTCTATTCACTAAAACTCTTGACAACGATTTGTTTGTATGCCAAATTTATGTTGATGATATCATATTTGGGTCTACTAACGAATCTACATGTGAAGAATTTAGTAGGATCATGACACAGAAATTCGAGATGTCGATGATGGGGGAGTTGAAGTATTTTCTAGGATTCCAAGTTAAGCAACTCCAAGAGGGCACCTTCATTAGCCAAACAAAGTACACTCAAGACATCCTAACCAAGTTTGGAATGAAGGATGCCAAGCCCATCAAGACACCCATGGGAACAAATGGGCATCTCGACCTCGACACGGGAGGTAAGTCCGTGGATCAAAAGGTATACCGGTCGATGATTGGTTCATTACTCTATTTATGTGCATCTCGACCGGACATTATGCTTTCCGTATGCATGTGTGCAAGATTCCAAGCCGACCCTAAGGAATCACACCTTACGGCCGTAAAACGAATCTTGAGATATTTGGCTTATACACCTAAGTTTGGGCTTTGGTACCCTCGGGGATCCATATTTGATTTGATTGGTTATTCGGATGCCGATTGGGCAGGGTGTAAGATTAATAGGAAGAGCACATCGGGGACTTGCCAGTTCTTGGGAAGATCCTTGGTATCTTGGGCTTCAAAGAAGCAAAATTCGGTCGCTCTTTCTACCGCCGAAGCCGAGTACATTGCCGCAGGCCATTGTTGCGCGCAATTGCTTTAGATGAGGCAAACCCTGCGGGACTACGGTTACAAACTAACCAAAGTTCCCCTTCTATGTGATAATGAGAGTGCAATCCGCATGGCGGATAATCCCGTTGAGCATAGCCGCACTAAACACATAGCCATTCGGTATCATTTTCTTAGGGATCACCAACAAAAGGGGGATATCGAGATTTCATACATTAACACTAAAGATCAATTAGCCGATATCTTTACCAAGCCTCTTGATGAACAAACTTTTACCAAACTTAGGCATGAGCTCAATATTCTTGATTCTAGGAATTTCTTTTGCTAATTTGCACACATAGCTCATAAATATACCTTTGATCATGTCTCTTTTATATATGCTATGACTAATGTGTTTTCAAGTGTATTTCAAACCAAGTCATAGGTATATTGAAAGGGAATTGGAGTCTTCGGCGAAGACAAGGCTTCCACTCCACTCTACTACTCATCCTTCGTCGTCGCTCCGCTCCACTCTTCGTCTTTGGTATAATCTTCACTCATATGTTTTATTTGCCAAAGGGGAGAAAATAGTTAACAAAAAAGGGCTTATATCTCACTCAAAGTATCCGTTTTTGGCGATTCATGCCAAAGGGGGAGAAAGTATGAGCCCAAAGCAAAAGGACCGCACCACCACCCTAATTTTAAAATTGATGATTTTCAATTGGTAAATTTCAAAATTTGAAAACTAAAGGGGGAGCAAGTAGTATTTTCAAAATTGATGTCTTAAAACCCTCTTGAACACTAAGAGGAGAATTTATTTGAGGGGGAGTTTTGTTTAGTCAAAGGAAAAGCATCTCAAACAAAAGAAGAAAATTTCAAATCTTGAAAATGCTTTTCAAAATCCTATTCATTCACCTTTGACTATCTTGCAAAAGGTCTTTGAAAAGAATTTACAAAAGAATTTGCAAAAACAAAACATGTGGTGCAAACGTGGTCCAATATGTTAAAAACAAAGAAACAATCCATGCACATCATGTAAGTATTTATATTGGCTCAATTCCAAGCAACCTTTGCACTTACATTATGCAAACTAGTTCAATTTATGCACATTTATCTTTGCTTTGGTTTGTGTTGGCATCAATCACCAAAAAGGGGGAGATTGAAAGGGAATTAGGCTTACACCTAGTCCCTAATTAATTTTGGTGGTTGAATTGCCCAACACAAACAATTGGACTAACTAGTTTGCTCCAGTGTATAAGTTATACAGGTGTCAAAGGTTCACAACAAGCCAATTAAAAAGACCAAAGTTGGGTTCAAATTAGAAAGCTAAAGGCATCCCGAAAGGCTCCCTGGTCTGGCGCACCGGACTGTCCGGTGGCGCACCGGACTGTCCGGTGGCGCACCGGACAATGTCCGGTGCACCAGGGAACCGCGCACAGAACTCCTCAGCCTCGGGAATTTCTAGGAGCCGGCGCGCTATAATTCACCGGACTGTCCGGTGTACACCGGACAGTGTCCGGTGCTCCAAAGGGACGCGGCTCTGGAACTTGGCAGCCTCGGGATTTTGCAGTGGGCGCTTCGCTATAATTCACCGGACATGTCCGGTGTACACCGGACTGTCCGGTGTAACAGCGGGGCAACGGCTACTTCGCGCCAACGGTCACCTGTAGGCGCATTCAATGCGCGCCAGAAGCGCGCAGAAGTCAGGCACGCCCATTCTGGTGCACCGGACATTGAACAATACATGTCCGGTGTGCATCGGACATCCAGGCGGGCCCAGAAGTCAGAACTCCAACGGTCAAATTGCAACGGCTTTGGTGACGTGGCTGTCGCACCGGACATGTCCGGTGTGCACCGGACTGTCCGGTGCGCCATCGAACAGACAGCCTCACCAAACGTCTAGTTTGGTGGTTGGGGCTATAAATACCCCCAACCACCCACCATTCATTGCATCCAAGTTTTCCACTTCTCAACTACTTACAAGAGCTCTAGCATTCAATTTTAGACACACCATAGAGATCAAATCCTCTCCAAATTCCACACAACGCCCTAGTGATTAGAGAGAGAGATTTGTTTGTGTTCTTTTGAGCTCTTGCGCTTGGATTGCTTTCTTCTTTCTTGATTCTTTCTTGTGATCAAACATTCACTTGTAATTGAGGCAAGAGACACCAATCGTGTGGTGGTCCTTGCGGGAACTTTGTGTTCCAAGTAATTGAGAAGAGAAAGCTCACTCGGTCCGAGGGACCGTTTGAGAGAGGGTAAGGGTTGAAAGAGACCCGGCCTTTGTGGCCTCCTCAACGGGGAGTAGGTTTGAGAGAACCGAACCTCGGTAAAACAAATCCGCGTGTCTCACTTCATTATTCGCTTGCGATTTGTTTTGCGCCCTCTCTCGCGGACTCGATTATATTTCTAACGCTAACCCGGCTTGTAGTTGTGATTATTTTTGAGAATTTCAGTTTCGCCCTATTCACCCCCCCTCTAGGCGACTTTCACTTGTCGATGGAGGCTCGGAGTGAACCAGGTAGAGGTCCAGCCCGAGGTTCGTAGCAATGTCGTTGAACTTGGCATTGAGCATCTGGATGATCTCGGAGCTCTCGTTGTTCACTACCATCTTCAGCTACTTGTTCCACAAGACCTGCAACACAATGAAACAGTGGAATCAACTCCGTTGTTGTGTTGTGCTGTGTTATGTTATGTGTGCCAGAAAAAGGGGAAAATAGGTCCTATGCTTCTTTGGTGGATTTGGAGTGAAGGGATCAGATGCTCACGGGGACGGTTGGCCTCTCGACGTTGTTGAAGCTGGCGATCTCGTAGAACTTCCTCATGCTCCTGGCGCCATTGAGAGGGTCGGGCGGGCGCCAGGCTCGTCGTTGGCGGCGGCGGGGAACACCCAGCCTAGATGTTCGTCGGTCTCCTTGGTCCACCTAAAGATGGGCTTCACGCCCTACGATTTCGTGCAGCGCATCCGGGGAACTAAAATCAATCGACGACCGAGCAAACCTCGAAGCCTGAGATCCGGCTTGTCGGCTCGCAAGGGCAAGGACGAGGGCGAGGCTAGGGTTACCGACTTACCGTGACATCAATGCGAGATGTGTTCGCCACGATGGGGTCGAGGACCTTGAGCTTGACGAAGGTGAGGCACCCGACCCACGGAGGCGAAGACGACACGATAGAGAAAAGGGAGATCGAGATCTAGGCCGTGGACCGGTCCCCGTACTCGGCGCCGCCAAGACTGTGACCCTGCCCCCTAGACTTCGAGGTCGGCCCGGAGAAGAACACGTGGGTGGTCGAGGTTGACTGCGGTGGTGGCTTGATGCTCCCAGATCCCATCGTGTGCGGAGCGGGGTTGCGCGAGGGGGAAGCAGAGGTCGTAGTCGTAGCGGGCGTGCGCGGGGGGTAGGGGGGGTGGAGGAGGGAGCAGAGGAGGTGGTCGCGGCGCCAAGTCCACGCGGGCGAGCGGACAACAGATTCTGCGGAGGTGCTGATGGCGGGCTGGCGGCTACGACGCAGCGGGTGCGGGAGGACGATCGCGGGCAGAACCATGGTGTGTGGACGCCTACAATACGTTTATATAGAGTAGTAGAGATATAATCAGACATGAATTAAATCTAAAGTAAAATTTTATGCCTTATAATCGAACAAGTTGTTATTAGCATTTCGTACCACAACCCGCTGTGACCACTTGGCGCCTCCGTCTCAAACAATTGCTACTTCGGGCGCCCACTCGGCCACTCCGCAGAACCGAGGCGAAGGGAAGTAGGGAACAACAGGCCAGAGTCCCCCAAAACAATTTTCAAACCTCGCGGCGGCCGCCGCCGAGCCCATTTCAAACCCGGAAAAACCCCAAGCGCATTGAGGAAGCGGCCAGCGGTGGTCCCTTCCCCCACCCCCCCCCCCCCCCCCCCCCCCCCCCCCTCCAGTCTCCACTCTCCAGAGTCCAGACCTCCACTGTCCACTCCAAAGCCGCAGCAGCGGGCAAAACCAGGCACCCGCACGATCCGATTCGGCTTCCGTCTCACTCATCTCGCCCGGCCTCCGCGGAGAGATCTGGCGGCGGAGGCGATGCCACTGGGCGACGGCGCGGAGGCGGCGGACTTCGTGCTGCCGGACGAGCTCCTGGCGGCGCTGCCGCGGGACCCCTACGAGCAGCTGGATCTGGCACGCCGCATCACCGCGCTGGCGGTGTCCGGGCGGGTGTCCGGCCTGGAGCGGGAGGCGGGGCGCCTGCGGGCGGAGGCCGCGGGGAAGGACCGCGAGAACGCCGAGCTCCGGGAGCGAGTGGTGCTGCTCGACACCGCGCTGCAGGAGACCAACGCCAGGCTCCGCGCCGCGCTCGAGGACAATGTGGGTCGTGCCGGGAGCTGGCCCCGCTCAATCTGTTCGCATTTGGCATCTGCGTCCGCTTGGGTGTCTGAACCTGGCGATTCCGTTGTGGTGCAGATTAAGCTCAGCAAGGAGCGAGACTCGCTGGCGCAGACGTCCAAGAAGCTGGCGCGCGACCTGCAGAAGGTTCGCCCGTCGGCCTACCTTCTTATTGTGCGTACATATTTTGTAGGTGTAGTGCTGTGTTGCTGTGTAGTTAGGATTAGACTGTTCACGTATATTATATTAGGAATGTTGTTAACCAGGAGATTCGAACGGTTGGGTAAAGGAATTGAACAATCTATGTGGAACATTTGTTAGTACAGTACATTTTAAGATCACCATGGTCCACGAGTGAACTCGGTTGTCATTTATTAGGCTGCAAGCGGCACTGACATTCATGAGAAGGTTGGAACTATTCAGATGTTCAGTATCATCATAAGTAAACGTATGGTAGAAAATCAAGGATGTTTTCATTGATCTGTAATCACTGTAAATGACAAGTAAAAAATGGAAAGTAACCGAGTTCGTGCCGATGAAGTCATTCAACCATTCCACGCCCACCATCATTGGCTTATATGGGCCCCAACTCGAAGACACATCACGCCATGGGCATGTTTTCAAGTCGGACGATTTGCAGGTCGTTCTGGCTGACCGACTTGGACGATTAATCATGATTAGTCGGATGACTTAGTGATTAATCGCGATTGGTCCAAACAGACTTGGACGATTAAATGTGACTAATCGTGATTAATTGGATGACTAGAAAACATTGGTCGTTGGTCGAATGCACAGTTTCTAAATATGACTCTCACAACTGATTAGTTTCCTTGCTTTGGATTTGTTTTATCTCTCTTTCCTACATGAATGTGCGTAAATATATCTTGTTAGACCATCCTCTTGATTAATTCCCTTATATAGCCGATTGACTCCATTCACTGCTAACCTTAACTGCGATTAAGCACACAATAACAACGAAACAATTTTAGCTCTTACATACCTATTTGAAGGACAAAAATAAACTTGTATTCTTATGCTCTCTAAGGAGCAAGCCAAATGGCATTTCAGATTATCAGGCACACTTTTCTATCTTTTCTTCCTTATTTCTTTTGTGGAGCTGTGCGCAGCTTGGGGTCATCTGTTGTTGTTGGTCTTTGTTTTTTCCCCTTTGTATCTAAAATTTACATCAAGACTCTTGCTGTCCTTGAAAAGAAACTCCACCATCTCTTTCCCTAACCATTTTATTTGACAACATACTGATATGTTTTCTATATTCTCAGCTGGAGTCATTCAAGAGGCATCTGATGCAGTCGTTGCGTGATGATAGTTCATCAGTATGTTCATCTATTACCCAACATGCTATTTGTGTGTGTTTGCTAATTTATTTACCCAGATCATCAGTATGTTCATTTATTTTACGACTGTTCACCCCTACTTTTTGCTTATGAGTCTCAAGCAGCCACAGGAAACAGTTGACATTACAACATGTGACCAGCCAGTAGCAACAAAAGCATCGTTTAGTGGAGGTTAGATGTACATGAAATTCTCTCATTTCTATTTACTACCCACCAAAAGTATCCAACATTGATCCATAACTACTATTTTGTTTTGAATGCTGAAGATGGTGGATCTGGCAGCCACCCTACAACAAATATATTTAGTGAATCTTTGGATGCTGGAAGTACGAACCGAGACGGTATTGTTAGCTTATCATTTATTCTTCTTAATACCCATCAGGATGGCAACACAAGTTTCAACCATTTGCACTGTTGAAAATCTATTAGGTACCGCCTCAAGGCCTCCGATCCAAAAATATGCCCTCTCATCGCACATCACTCCTTGGCTTACCCCCAAGGCCACTCCTAAAATAATGTCCACTTCTGCTTCTCCAAGGCAAATATCTACCACAGCAACACCGAAGCTGATGTCTGGTGCTACCTCGCCAACAAAATCTCGAATTGAAGCTCACATGTCAATGACACCATGGTATCCATCAAGCAAGCAGTCCTCGGCAGCTAGCTCACCTCCACGAGGAGGTTCAAACCCAGGTTTGTAAAGACGTGTGGTTGTTTGAAACTAGAATGTTGCATGGATAGAATAAATACGGCTGATGCTGGGGTTTTCAGGTCGGACTCCTCGTGTTGATGGAAAGGAATTTTTTCGCCAAGCCAGGTCTGTTGATATCTTTACCTCTTTTCTGAACAGTTGACGAACGAGATGGATGGTATTGTAAATTAGCAAAGCTTCATTACCATCTGTAGGAGTCGTCTATCCTATGAACAATTTGGAGCATTCTTAGCCAACATCAAAGAACTCAATGCCCATAAGCAGTCCCGTGAGGTTGGTCATTTCGGTCCATCCATCTGCTAATTCTTTTTAACTGAGGAGCTGTCTGAGTCATAACACACAACTACATAACTGCACATGTTTACATTTTAAACCAGGAAACTCTCAAGAAAGCTGAGGAGATCTTTGGTCCAGAAAACAAAGATCTATATCTGTCTTTCCGAGGCTTGCTAAATCGTAGCATGCCGTAGGCTCCGTATGTCTCTTTGTAAGTCCCTCTATCCAATGGCAGAGTTCCCTCATGCTTTAGATTTGCCGCACAGCTAATACTAATAGGATACACAGTTTGTTGTTGGGTTTGCAGGTAATGAAGTTGCCGCATTGGCAACTTATTGCCATCTAAGTTGTGGATTTGAAGATCTAGTTGGAAGTTTTGCCCCCCATAATCCACACTAGGTTTAACGAGCGTCGAGCGGACCTCTCTGAACAACTGAGTGCGCAAACCAGAGTTGCTCCTGTAAGTGTTGCACCTGTCGAGTGCTAAACTATAGGATGCATCCTGTCATGGTGCCTACATTCTTCGTAAAACCATGAAACAGAATCTTGGGAGTAAAATTCCATCTCGTCCCCAACTCAATCATCAATTGCAATCGGTAGCTGCATCTTGTTCTGTTAACCTCGAACTAACTTTTTCGTTTTGCTCTGTTTGTACTGAGGTTTCTCTGTGAAAAGTTGATTTCGCAGCTAACAAAAGTTGGCACATGATTCTGAGAACACGGGCAATGAAAAGAGGAAAACACTCGGACAAACATTGGTAAGATCGATCTGCATTTCCACAGCAGAGTTCACCTGTTTTAACTAGGCAGTAGATGCACACCAATACCTGTAACCATGTTCCACCTTCTCATGGAAGGACAGCCAAAAAAATCAAGCCCTGGACATACTGGTAGAAGGTATAGGAGAAGAAGGCCTTCTACGTACGCTCGCCTTCCATTCCTCCTAGTGTGACGCTGTTACAGCGCGCGCACACCATATACCTGATGACACCATCTGTGACTCAAAAAACAGCACCTGATCGACCACACGACTAATAGATCAGAAGAGAAGCGCTCGGTTGTCAGCGGCCTCCATCCCGGCCCTAGGCTAGTAGGACGACCAGAAGTGGGCGTCGTCCATGCCGGGCTGGTCCACGACCATGTCCAGCAGCTCCGGCGTGGCCTTGCAGTGCGCCTCCGGCTCCGCCGTCTTGGGCGAGGACATGGACGAGGGCGAGCCGGCGTAGCTGCTGCCCCCGCCGCCGGCCCTGCTGGCCGCCTTGAGGCGGTGCACGATGTAGTCGTTGGTCATCCTGAGCCTGACCATCTCGGCCTGCGCCAGCGCCAGCTGCGCCTGCAGCGCCTCCACCTGCTCCTGCAGCGACGAGATGGCGCCCACGCAGCCGTACACCGGGTCCCTGACGCGCGCGTTGGCCTCGTACACCAGGCTGCTCACCGCGTCCCCTCGGTGCTGCGCCGGGATCTCCTGCACTCCCGATTCCCACCAGAGAGAGAGAGAGAGCATGAGTATTGAGGTAAACTCAACGACGGTGCGTTCAGCATTCAGGGTGGACTGACTCTTCACTTGGATCGTGCACATCGATACGTAGAGATCGATGTATGTACTCCGGTAGCAAAGAAACACCGATCGATCGCCTAGCTAGCTAGGAAAGTAGTGCTATCGGATTCGGACGGACCAACCAGCTGCAGGCTGCAGCAGTAGATGATTATTGGAGCAAGAAAAAAAAAATAAAAAGATGACAGAAAAGATCGACGACATGTCTGCGTGTTTGGTGCAGCCGAAAGCTTCTTTTTCGGACACCATGTGCGATCCATGCCTTGAGACGGCGACGGCCGTGGGTAGACCGGAGGCAGCACACACACTGCTGCCGACGGCTCGACACATGGGGACCGAGATCTTTGAACGCGAAGATACGGTCAAGAGCAGGGACAGGCCCCTGTTTGGCTCTAATAAATGTGTACGTACAAGATTGATTAGGATTGTTTGAATATATACTATAGCTTATAATTAGTTGCTAAAATTAACCGAATACATTTAAACCGTCTAGCTAATACTGTTAGCAAATTAGCTAATACTATCTTCGTCTCGTCCGCTAGTTCATTTTTTTACTAAATCGCGGTAAATAAGAAAGAACGGACATAATACTAGTTAGCTAGCTATTTATTAATTAGCTAATTCTAATAGCGATTTTTAGGCAGCTACGAAGTAACTATTAACTCTAATGCATTCAAACACTCATACTAACTATAGGTCTAGCCTAGCGGGCCTGGTCATGTGCTGATTGGTCGGCTGACGGCTCGCCCTCTCCTCTCCGGGCGTGGGCGATCTCTTCGCTTGGGGTTGGTTTGGTTTGTTTTGTTGCTGCACTGCTCTCCTCTGCTCTGCTCATGATTGGATTGGATTGGCCCCCTCCCTGAGTGCAGTGAAAGCGAGACGCTGTCTGCCCATGCCTTGTCGAGTCCATGGTTCCCCCAAGAGCCGGATTTATTACAGTAACCCCCCCAAGGAAAGAGCTGTTAAGCTCAACTACTATGGGTTACTGACTGCAGCGGAAGCTCAGTCAGGAGCAAACAAAGCTGGAGGAAAACGGACCAAGACTCGCTCGAGACTCGAGTGTACGTAGATGTAGGTCCCGGTAGGCCGGTACACAAAAGAAGCGAGGTAGGCAGAGCAGAATGATCCCTAAAAAGTGTGTTGGCCTGTCCAGTAGGATCGGAGGACGCTTCGCTGCTTTGCTTTTAATAATAAGCTATGCGTAAAGCTTGTTACTTTTGGCAAAGCAGTATACCTGAGACGCAGACAGTCTTTGCGTCTGAGTGACCGTATGGGCATAGGTGAGCTGAGCTGAGCTGCCGCGCTCCGCTGCTGGGGACCTCGTTCTTCTATAATAGAAGAAGCATGCAAACGAACGAACGAGGAGTCGAGGAACGACGGCAACGAGTTGGGGCAAATAGGAGCCCAGCAGATGGGGACATGACATGCATGGACACCACCCCCTGTTCACTCTTCGCTTCGGTGCGGCAGGCGCAGAGCGTGCGCTGTAGCAGATGGTTCGCTGTTCGTAGCCGCAGGCAAAGCGGTCGTGCGCAGCGTGGCTACATGCTGTAGTCTAGTGACCTCCGCGGCAAAGCAAACAACGGTGAGTTGGTGACGGTGGTGCAGGCTGCTGTATACCTGGAGCAGCTTGCTGACATTGCTGGCCCCGAAGACCTTGTGCACGTTGGCGAACTTGTGCGGCTCCCCGGGCGGGAAGTAGGGCGCGAAGACGCAGCCCGCCGCGCACCGGCGCCGCAGCAGCTTGCAGGCCGCGCACGGCGCCGCCGCCGCCGACGAGGCCGATCCTCCGCCCCCGCCTCCGCCTCCGGGCACCGCCATCACCACCACCGCGTCCCTCATCAGAGCGAGAGTGGGGAACTGGAGAGGCCTGAGACGCGCGCACCGGCCGGTGGAGTGGAGTATATGGCTGCTGCCCAGCCCAGTTGGGCGGCTGGGGTGTGTGGATTGTGGTAGGCACGCACAGGGGTGGCGGACGGGGCAGGTCGAGTGTTGGAACTGGGACTGGGAGCCCTTTCTAGTGGAGGCAGTAGGCAGGCGCTGGGCTGGGCAGAGATAAAAGCTGGGAAAGCAGAGCTCGCCACTGCTCCTGCTCTGCTCAGGAGAGACCGCGAGAGACTGATCAGAGATGCTGGAACAGTGGAACGGATGGACAGAGAGGCAGTTGAGCCGTCTGTCGGCTTCGCCAGAGAAGAGAGAGAGAGAGAACGCGAGCGTGTGCGTGTGAAGGAGAAGGGCGGTGAGCAGTTGAAGGGCAGGCAGGCAGACGGAGATGAGATCCCTTTCGTCCTCTCCCTTTGACCGATGGATCTCCGGCGCTCTCCGTTCACCATGCACAATTATGCTGCGGGACGCATGGAAGAGAGAGAGAGACGTAAAGCCACGGCACGCATGCTAATTGCGGCCCGACCCGACCCGACCCGGCACCGCACCGTACGTACGAGGAGGAGTAGAAGCACTGCTTGCCGGCCGGCCGGCCGGCCGAATCATTCGCGCATGATCCACACACATGGCATGGCATGGCATGCATACCGGTATCACTCTCTCCCAGCTTGCTGAGTCCTTCTGCATACACTTCTCTTATCACATGCGAGTGTGAGTGACCGGCCGGGAGGAACGAGCAGAGCAGGTGAAAAATCCTCGGGGGATGGCTCAAGAAAGCCGGATCAATCAGGTTTAGTGACCGCGCGCGGCAGGTAGCAGCGGTACAGGTGTAGTAGCGTGCATGTGATGTGAGTGAGCAAGTTGCGCGCCTGCAGTGCCGATCGAACAAGCTGATTGAACCGATCGATGGTGCATGCGGATAGGTTAGCTTGTCGGCTGATTTTATGATAATAACATATCTTAAAGGGAGATCTATGTCGATCCTTGCGTTATTTGAGGATGGATGGGCATCCACGCGGCCGTCGTCGTCGTCCGTCGGCCGGCAGGTAGCTAGCAGCGGTACAAGTGTAGGAGGCGGAGGCGGAGCCGGGGGCCGGGACATCTTTTGCTCGGTTGGTCCGGCGGTGAATGGACGGGGGCGGACAAGACGGGGCACCGGCACCCCCCGCAGCGCTCCAGCGGCAGGGCCTGGGCCTGGCCCCTGCGTGCCTTCTCTAGAAAACCGAGGCCCCCCCTTTTTGTCTGTACCGCCGGCGCGCAGCAGTGCGGCAACGCGACCGCCGTCATGGCCACTCGATGGATCATTGTGGCCGTGCAGTGCACCGTCCCCTGCCCTGCTGCTGCTGCTGCTTGGCCATTCTTCTCACTCTCAGGCACCGCACCGGCGTTGCTTGCCGCTGAAGAAAGCCACGGCGGAGCCCATGTGTGGCACTGCCATGAGCGAGCGCGATGATTGGTGTTCCTCCTCCTCCTCTCGCCCCGGCCGGTCCGGCGGTCGGCCCTCAGCCCTGAGGACAGGCCGGCCGGACATCCGTACGGCCCGCCGTCTCTTTCGCCGCTTTTCAACCTCCCACTCCCAGCCGCTTTTCACTCGAGAATCATTGGCCCCGCGCGGTAATCAGCGCCTACGCTACGCGTGCCAGCATCGATCACTGGAACGTACGCTGCTGCTGTTCTTCATTCACAGCCCACTGAAATCCACACGACGCAGAGAGATCGAGAGCCAGCCAGAGACGGCCAGTCGGCTCCCTGTCGCCGCCAAACAAAAACCTGCGGCTGTACCTGTACTGTACGCGCTGTGCCGCGTACATGGACCAGACGCGGGCTTCCGGACGCCTGTCCGCCGCAGACCGCAGGTTCATTGCACCAATGGCATGCATGTCTGTGTGTATACATATACAAGTTGTCCTATTCCACCCGTCGCGTCTCCAAACCAAACCGTAGAGGTTGTCCTGTCCTCTTTGAAAGCTCGATGAGATAACTTAGGCCATGTTTAGAAGCAACTAGTTTTTATCTTTTTTAGCTAGGAGATATCAGCTTCTTGATTTTTTAAGAAACACAAAGTAATCTAATTTTTATAAACTGAGTCATAAGATGGTATATTTGGAATCATTATCTAGATTTCTATAAACCAATTTCTTAAAAACTGGATGCTTTCAAAACCAGTTTTTTTAGGTCTTGTTCGTTTACGTCGGATTGCATCCGGAATCGTTCCAGCTAATCAAAGTTTATATAAATTAGAGAAGCAATCCAGCTAGGAATCGTTCCGACCCACCAATCCGACACAAACGAACAAGGCCTTAACCGGACGGCAGGCCGGCAGCTAGCAGGCAGTAGTAGCACATCATACCGCTAAGCCACCTCCTGCCGCCTCTTTCTGGTTTTAAAGACGTGCTGCTAGTGCTACTGTACTTGGTTTGAATGCTTTCTTTGGAAAAACCTTTTCCTCCTCCTTCGAGCAGTCGGTTTGATGTTGATCCTCTCGCTTCACAGGCACATGCATGAGGGATTCAGAGCAGCTTCTTTGTTTTTTTCCTTCTTCTCCTCATTTTTCCTTTTTCATGTGGAACAAAAGTAGAACTAGAGAAGCATCTTCTGCTACCAGCCATCCAACAGCACAAACAACTAGTAGTAGTAACATAATTTTTTTCTTCTCCTTCTCCTTCCTAAAATGGTACTTGCAACACAGACATATTTTTTTTAATAGAGAGAGATAGAGAGAGATACTTTGCTCTAGGAGGCTAGGGGAGTGTTGTGTTGCTGAAATGCTGACTACTAATTCATGGACTGATTCTACTCCAATCATCACATGGGCCGGGACACATCAAAGTTGTTGTCGCCAGACTGATGAGGGCGGCGGCTAGACAAAAAAAAAAGCGTAGCTCCTAGTAGGCATGGAGTAGCCGGCCGCCGCAGAGGAGACACGGCATTAATGAGCTACAACCTTGGACTGCTGGGCAACAGAGCCCGCCGATCGGGCCTCTCTCTCTATCTCTCCGGTACAGACAAATCACGGATACGCCTGCTACCAGCACCTGATCGGCCGGTCGACTGTGTCCAACTGACGCCATACAGGCATACACCAACACCATCATGCATGATGCCTTTCTCTTTAGATGGCCACATGATAGCTTGCTGCTGCTGTAGGCTGTAGCGCTGTGTGCGTCGAAACTGACAGTATCGTCGCCAGTCACCGATAGCCCTTGTCGCTGACACATGCGTTGGTGCTGTCCGTGGTGAACATGAACATCGCTCGCCAGGTCCGGCCGGCCGGCCGGCACGCTTTCTGTTCACGTCTTGCTGGCCTTTCGTCGGGGCTGCGCGGCTGCCTGCACTGCAATCTGCGATAGGGCCGGCAACAATAATCACTGGTTGTGCTCCCTCCTTTAGCAAGGTGTGCCCAAACAAAAAAAAAATAAAAAAAATGAACACACGGTTCTGCATCTGCCGTTGGGAATAGCAGACCAGACGCTGTCACACATACGTAAAGCCCTAGCCCCCCAGTGAAGAGCACGACTAGATGAGCCACGAACATCTCGCGAGCTCTCGACTCGGCCTCAGCAGCTGGGCTGAGTCCCATGCATGCTCACATCTCCTGAACAGTAAGCCGGTCAGGAAGGCCGTTCTCAGCGTTGGCCGCACAGAAGACAGCGCTCCGCTGCGACACTTGAAGCACGTAGGACGTTGCAAACATCCAAATGCATGCGCAATCAATGGCCTCACTAAAGCATGCACGCCGGTAATCACAGCTAACAGGGCCCACTGGCCCAGGTGTCTCTTGAGAATAAGCTCTTTGTGGGACGGGCAGCACGTAAACGATGACTCTGCAACACTCAAAACCTGATCACAGGATGCATCTATAATAATTACCTTGTTTACACCAAATTGGTGGGCGGTGGCAAACCAAACATACTACACACTCACAACATCCATGTCGGGTCAAATATCGAGCGATACAAGTGAATATGGAACCGCAGCACTCAACAAACATTCCGCGAGAAAAGCCAGCAGCTACCATGTACTCTATTTCTTGCTGCGACCACCACGCCTAGGAGGCACAACAGTCCACCCATCGGCGTCTGGAGTAGGCTTGGGGGGCCTTGGCCTGTCCACTGCCATCTCTTCTGGCCCAGCCTCTTCATCAGCCACCATCGATGTGTCATCACCGTCATCTGAGCTATCACTGTCATCGTCGTCATCGCCCACTATCTGCTCATTAGAAGACCAATATTATAGTTCGCCACGGAATTGCCAATGGTTCAATGTCCGCAATGAAACCAATATTACAGAGAAAAATGAAGATTCTAATCTTGTCTGCTAGGCGAACT
Organism: Zea mays; assembly: GCF_902167145.1. NCBI lineage: Eukaryota > Viridiplantae > Streptophyta > Magnoliopsida > Poales > Poaceae > Zea > Zea mays. Next base: position 15,903,100 of record NC_050100.1, read on the forward strand.
ATTATTCATATCATGGTGGATCCATGGTGCTACCATAAGGCGAACTCACATGAATGCACAGTATAATACGCAAGGGCTTTGTCAGAAACATGTTCCCATTGGTCTACATTCTAGAATGGTCGATGGATATAGAAAATTTAATCTACAAACTCGAAAGAAAAAGCAATGACAATACGTATCCTGTGTTACTGTAACCAATTTCTGTTTTCTGATTCTCACATGGTCACATTATTAACTCCACTTTGATACACGCTGCACGGTCAATCGGTCATAATCCACATTGTAAAATAATTATGAAATTCAATAACAGTACACACCTGTCTACTTTGAGAAACAGCATTCCCCGGAACAGGAGAATTCCTTAGCTTCTCTATAGACGAATAGTTGTTTTGCAGGCATTCTTCATGTATGATCAAAAACTGTTCAGCAACCTGTTAAAAAAATTATGGAAACTAATGAACACTGGTTGACTGGTACACCACTGATTGCGAGAAGTTTCTGTTTGTGATGATACGGAATTGTCCCCGAAAACAAATTTGATGGGATATTATTACTAGACCTACTTCTTCGTAAATATTAGCTGCTGTTGAGTGAGTGGTATGTCATAATGTACACAAGATCTTTATAACCCATAGTTCATAGGGAGCCTATCTGGTACATTTCACTTCAAAGGCAAGTATCATGATCTGATAAGGCTATTAATGTCAAGTTTGGTTTGAGCATAACTGCCACATACTATTCGATAAGAGTATTAGTGTTGGGGCGAAGGCGAAGACGCCACCCTTCGCTCGATGCCTTCGCCAGACTCGCTACAACAACGGAGACAAGACGACTGGCAGACTCTACCCTTCGTCCCACGCATCGGAAGACGAAGGCCTACGGCGAAGTCGTCTTTTCCCGCGACCTCGTCCAACGCGGAGGCCCACGTGTGATCCGGCCCATTTTAGCAGGCCCTGCGTGGCCACTACGCATTACGGGCCTAATTTGTAAAGGCTTCCCTGTAATTACAGTCTATAACCCTGCTTTATGGGAATATTCCGGGGATAATCTGGGCGTCTGAGGGCACATGCGTCCTTAACCCTAGACGCTGGGCACTCAGGCACCTATAAATGCCCCCGTACAGTGCCCTTGAGAGGCTGGATTCAACAGAGCTTTTGCCATCTCGAGTTGAAACCTGGTTTACACTGTTTTTACTCCCCCGTTGGATTAACTTGCCCAGGAGAGCAAGTTCCAACAATTAGATCTGTTCTTTCATGCTGAGAAGTGAGAAGCACCTCAATGTCTTACACTGCTGAGCAGCAACAATAGCAATTTGTAAAAAAAAGGTCAGATAAAAGCAGTAAATGAGGTATCTAGGCATCCAAAATTAATCAAACATATTCCATTAACGCTAAACCGAACCAACCCTTTTGTAGCTCAAGAGTAGAACTACACACCACAAGGAGAGTTAGGTTCCTAGGTAAGAGAATACACTCCCCGTATACATATAATTTACATGACATACAACAGTAATCATAAGGATTTATTCTAATGTAGATGTATGCACGAAATCAAAAGCACATGATTAAAGATTGAGCCATGATCAAGGTTGCACTGTACGGCAGATTGTAGGATCAGCTATAACAAAAATAAGAAAGGAACATGCACGACCCCTACTAAAGTGCAGTAATACAATGCACTGATAGAGTTTTAACTGGAACTAGGCTAAGGACAACATTCATCAAGCTTAACATTCAAGTCGAAGACAAAAATGAAAGGAGGGGGGCCATAGTTACCTCCTCAATACTATTATCCTCAAAGTAGGCATTAAAAGATTCAGAAATTTTGTCATACATCATATCGACCAAGTCTTCGAAATAATATGGACCTGAAAATGAAACCTTATTAGTACAAATAGACTCTGAAAAGTGTCCAAGCTGACTAAGTTAAGCCTCAGCCAATTGAATAGATGGAAAAATATTTCCTAAAATAAAGAGAAGCCATACAAAATTGGACTGAAATATATTTTTTCTGGCTAAAGAATCCTGAGTAAATGTAAGACTTGTGCCCTTAAAAAATTTAATACAAACCACTAAAGTAAAGAACAGTACTAGTATGGCTCAGGGCTAAAAGATAATTAAGATGCAAATTGATTAGGTTTACCAATGGCAACTATCTGGTAGTCGATGGTTCCAATGTCCAGCAAACTTTATACAAACTGAACATTTTCTATCCATTCCAAAAACTGCCTTTTTTTTTACCAAAGTCTAATTCCTTTTTTCCTTTGAAAAGTATAAAACTGCTGAAAAGAATATCATAAGGAGACAAAAAAATGAATCTTTCAGTGGAGTAGCATTATATCATGGTGGAATTCAATTTGCTTTAAGGACATTAGCTGACATATTTGTTGATAAGATCTAGGATGCATCCATTTTTTAGTTTTCTTAACATCGGCACGGGTGGCATGTTTCCGAGAACGATATAGATGGGATCCAATCAGCAATGTGGCGCTGAGTTGCAATGGTCAACTGAGAAGTATGGCTTTTATGATTGATCCTTGACTCCACTATGCTAACCCAACAAGTGCCTAGTAAATTTCTCCAAGTCACAAGTGTTTCTAAATCTCTCCCAGCTACAAGTGTCTCATAAATCTCTCCAACTGTGACCGATTCATAGGCTCCACTGCTCCAACCGCTTAAATGCACGGCGACATGATAGACTTAGGCATTTCCTTGCTGATACAGACGACAACCACCATCTGTTAAGACTTACACGTGCCTGAACCCAGTAGTTTTATTTTAATAATTCTGTTACTAATGCCTTATATTATATAAACTGGTGATAAATATAAATAAATATAAATGAGGCAGTTTTTGCAGTAAAATTAAATTCATAATGCATGGCAGCCTTCCATATTTAAAATTTTAAATAAAATGAACAAACTGTTCTAGAACCAAAGTTATCCAGGATTTCTATTAGACAAAGTTTCTTGAGGATAAATGACGATCTGTGCAGCTATTTGGATCACGATAAATCAAAAGGGCAACCTACAACAAAGAATTAAATAATCTTAAGATCCTCCGCATTTCACATTTATTTGACACAACAACCAATTGTGATGATGATCATCACTTCATACAAAACACATTGTTTTCCCCTGTAATGAATCGAACTTTTTGCACACAATCAGAAACCCGAATCCTCGTTGGTTGAGCCACGCCTACATTTAACATAGGGACTCCCTACACAGTCAATCCAAATTCCAAACCCTCTGAACGAAGATACGAGAATCCTGAGGCTAAACTGAACAATACCAACTGCGCCTCCGGATCCCGCCCCACGGAGGAGAAAATCATCCGAGAATGTTGGAGTACCTGTACGTACCCTTAGTGCGGCAGAACCAGAATAGGATGGACTCGCCCAACTGGTCGGCCTTGGCGCGGGAGTCGCGGCCGCCCCACTGGTTCTCCACCGCCATCTGCAGCGCCGTCCACCGCCCGAACACCAGCCTGATAGCCTCTCCAAGCGCCGCCTCCGCCTCTGCGGAGATCGGGCCGGGGCCGGGGCCGCCGCCGCCGTTAGATGCGGCCATGGGGTCGGGGTTGGGACGGAGGGAGGCTGCTAGGGTTTTTCCCTCTCTGCTGCGACTCGTGCGGTGGCAGAGAGAACCAGCCGCAGACACGCAGACAACAGACTCCACAGTCCAGATGCTGACTGCGAAGAATTGAAGAAAAATAAGGCCCGAGAAATATGTGCACGCCACGCGAGGGCCAGGTTCTGGGCTTCGTGAGTGCATGTCCATTTTGGGGCTTTAGATGTTCAGCTTTCAGGTCCACCTTAGAGGCCTGGCCCAAGAAAGGTTGCCACATGGGGTTGGGGTCTTCTGGAAGGGTCGGGTCGGGTCGGGTCGGGTCGGTAGGACAGCTACATAGTATTGAGAACTACGTTACCACGGATCATCAGATCCGCTCCCTTCCCTCCCGTCAGCAGTAGAGGCGCAAGAAGATGTAGAGAACTCGTCTCCCTTCCCATAAGCACGACAGAGGAAACACACGAGACACTGGATATAGGGTTGGGCCTCTGGCCTCTTTCTGATCTCTCTAATATGAAGGGGTGTACAGGTTCCTTATATAGAGATGTGAGACCCCTCAGGGGCAAAGCAGGTATTTGCCCACATAACCCTAACTAGGGTTACTTAACACTCCCCCTTGGGCGAATACCGCGACCAACACATGCCTCGTTAAAACTCCGAAAAACCCAGTGGGAAAAATATGGAGAAAGAGAGCATGGTGATACAAATTGCATTTGCATTTTGTTGCCTCGTTAAAAACCTCATGTGAGAAACTTCAAGAAAACTCACAAAGGGAAAAAGAGTACAACAGCTGTCATCGGGACAGGTTTCGATTCTATGAGATCTAGATTCTATCGAATCTTCTATAAAGGCTAACTTTAGAAATGTGCTCCCCTGATCCTTGCAAAACCGTATCAATAAGGCAAAACATCTTCTTCTGGAAGTATATGCATATAAAGATTTAGCAAACGGATTGCATATCCTTGCAAGGACTATTTCAGGAACTTTACCTCTACTCACTTCTAGGATATACGAGGTAAGTGCACGTATCAATATAAATAAGCCACCTTGATTGATGGTGTTCGATCGACTGGATCTATATATTTGATAGAAAGTTCCATAAAGGCTCACGTATTGATCATCAAGCTCACGCCTTCAGGGCATAGAATAAGACATTTATTGTCTCACGATTGTGATCAATATAAGCATTCGCTCCCCCTGACAATGACATTTGTCAAAGTCGTTATCCCTCATAACTCAAGCATATTCTTCAAGATATATGTCTCATTGTTCATCTGGAACAACGAGAATGGATGAGGTTGGGGTGCTATCATTTTCTATCTTACACCACAATTTATACATAGTTGTGCAAAGCAAATAACATGTCCTTCAATAGGACTTAGGGGATAAAATAGTTGCAATAGTACATATTCTAAATATGACACGTCGCTCGAGGCGTTCATCCATTGCAACATCTATGATGGTGTAACAAAAGTCCATATAAGATCGTAATCCATCAGGGATTTTTCATCGATCAGATACATCGTTACAGTCTGTCATTCTGGCACAATGGGGATATTTTGCCAGTAACACCTAAACCTTATAGGTTTCTGTCATCAGGGCTTTAGAGGATACCGTAATTCCACATCTAGTGGAAAATACCATGAGTAAGATCGTGGAATGCACATGTGCTTATTCGGTGAACTTCAAGTCCTTTGGTACCTCATCTTATTCCTTTCCGGGTCTGTATGGGTCTTTATCCCTTTATAGGGGTTATCAAACTTCGGTGTTCAACACAGACTTTGTTTCTTCTGGATAGGTTCCATCTGGGAACGATGATCTCAACTAGGAGATATTCTCCCTACATAGGAGAGTGATCATTCATCAGGAATGTATTATTCGGTATGAGATTTATATGTTGCATATTTATAATTCAAGAATATGAGTCCTCCTTGGATCTCATGACGGATCTTCTGAATCCTATTAACTGCATAGTTTAATTTATGTCATTTGCCAGATTATATCATATAGTGGAACATTGTTTACTCAACACATATGTGGGATTGGTCTCTCACAAGACCACTTGAACCATCGCATTCACCACACATTATTTCAATAGTGCCCATAAATGTCCGAATTTCAAGCTCGCGACTTCCATTTTGCGATTATTGGTTCATCCTCGATTGCATTTATCATTGACCCGATAAGAGAGCTTCAAGCACTCATGCCTAGGACTTTGTTTTGGATCCCTTTGCAATCTATAGAGGCAAGATAGGTGTCGACACATTTGTCTCCCACATTTAATAATGATCTCCATCATTTCCCAAAATGAAAGATTCATTGTTCCATATTCCCAGCACAATAATGTTGCGCGCATTGCTAGGAACTTCATCATCAAGATGAACCTCTTCGTGAGGCAAATCACCAGCAGGGCGAGTTCATCGGAGGAGAGTTATTACAGACCACGTGAATCTGCAATCAGAACATATGCTTTGACTAAGGCCAATGGATCATATTCGCAGGCGTCCCCGAGAATAGATCAAATGCCAATAAGTCAAATGTGGATATGATATTAATCCCGGGTATATCCACATCTACATCAGGTAGAAGCATTCAAACCAATATGGTTACTACTCAACGATTTCTGGCAAACTCCATATACACAGGAGTACACTCCGAACGACGAGTTCAGTTTGGCTTTTGTGCGTTTAATAGAATATTGAGGCATTACACTATATGGGCATTCCTCCCCCTAATGCCGAGATGTTCTAAAAGCATACAGATAAAATCCCCAACCACAATCATCCAGTTGTGGCCAATGTATGCTATTGTGGTGATTTATTTGGGAAATCTTACGCACATTACAGATAGGGGTTTTATGCAGTGAGCTTTGGACTTAGATTAATGTAGTGGCATGAATACTACATATTTGTCCTTCACATGAAGGGTTAGTCTCAACATCCAGCGAGACTCGCAACAACAAGTTGCTTCATAGTTACAATTCTGCAAACTTATTGTTATTATTACCAAATGTACAGTCAATCATTAAGATTTAGACTGATATACGCAACACTATTTTATGCATAAGGGTCCCTCAGAGGCTCATGCACACCATTCGTCGTTTGGAGCTAGTAGTTGACTTCAGATCAACAACTAAAATGACCATCAGGGTCTAGCGCTCACAAGGACATTCACTGGTTGCATTGTGCTTTCAAGCACATAGGAGAATATGTGCGTATATAATGGTGGTAAAGTGCACGGCATCAGGCCAATGCTGCCAAGCAAAGATTTTTATATGCAGAGATGTATAGTCCAGCTCATTTTATTATTGCCCATGGTTTACCCAATTACTCATACCGATATGAAATTGGGTATCAATTTATGCAACATTTTTAGGTATTATAATTTTGAGAGAGAACTTATAACAATAGTCAATTATTTATGGTGTTACCAGCAGGGCAAATATTTCTCCTCATATTATATACCAACTTGTTCTATAAATCATTATTTCGATCTCTTCATTGTTCAGCAAAAAGAGAAGCTTTGGAATAGAACAAACAAGGCCAAGAATTCATTTTATCTGGGAAAATCACCATATAACTAGCTTTTGATGAAGCAAATGATGATAGCTGCTTGGCAAGAATGAAATAGGACTGGTGTCCGCCTAGGATCCGTCTTCAACAACAGATAATACTGCTCTCATACAAAGGAGTCATCAAGACAAGGGAGAATACATCTGGTCTCCATAAGATCTTCATATTTCTATCACAAATTACCATCACTAGTAGTCTAGTGGTCAAGACATATGTCTCTTCTGGCTCTGAGGACCAAGGACATATTAACGTCTAATTTAGCTTCAAGCTCTGTGGTAAGTGGGATTTCATAGTTATTTGTCTACTTTTCTCACTTCTGGTAGATCGGAGGTAGATAATGGTAAGCATGCCAAAGGGTGGAATTCAGTGTAGTTCGGCTACCTAAACCCCAGGTTTGTGTTCATTCAGGACCGACCTTTACCATTTAGCTTACAGTATATACCAAACTTGTCAAAGGACTATCCTGAGTCAATTCAGTGACTATAAGTATTTACAATTCTGAGAGATGTATGCAACACAAGCATAGAGGTCCTAGATAGGACGAGTAAAGTGGTTCGACGGGAACACACAATGGTTTTCACACCAACATAGTGAAAATTTTCTCAGAATAACCTCTCGATATAATCGCAACTTCGTGTTGCTAGCAGTTACATGTCCTTTTATCTTATAGTTTGCTTCATGTCATCCAACGACAAAGAGAGCAATGTGCTAACATCTGGTTAAGCAATGTATGACTGAGATTTCTGATCTTAAATCATTTGGTAAGGTCTTTTTGCTTACTAATATAATCCCAATTTGTGATATCTTCTATGCCAAAAAGGCTTTCATGCATTATATTATATATCTTCAGGTTACTTCGGGTAAAACTTTATGCATGAGGAGAGAGAGCAGATAATTAACTTATCCATGTTCTGGTGTATTTCAATTTAATTTCCCAGATTATTCAAGCACTATAGAGCTTGATATAGTTGTTATGGTCACTTGGCAATATAAATAAATATATGATGCCACACAACACAAGCAAATAAAATATAGAGCTAAACAAAATTATTTACGAAGGTTGTGCATAATGTGACTTTAGAGCCTTAGACAACCCACCACAATCCACGCGAGTACAAGCTCTAGCGTATCTGGCGTCAACGCGTGTGTGGCCATCAAGGCTACGACAACGAATAAGCCTCCGTAACAAGCGCAACAGGCGCAATTGTGGCTCGGTAGTTGAGGTACACGATAAATCCACGCAACGTGCGCAACATGCGCAATTGTGGCTCGTGGCAGACAGGAAGTGCCTACAGGGCATGCAAAAAATACGCGACTCAGTGATGGCGGTTCGACTCAACAGGAGCTGTCCGAATAAACGAGAGTGCTACATAGCAATCACATGACGCAGTCAAGTCCGTACGACACAAATACTGCGTCGTGTTGCCAGGGCGCAGCCAATGCTTAGCCAATGTCATAACTCAGCCGATTAATGACGTAACATGGTCGACATGTCCATGCACCCACTATACAATTTAATTGCTCAGCGTGAGACCAAAAGATCAACGCAACATAAATTTTTAGACCATATAAAAATGTGCAATAGCCTTCACATGTATTTTAATAAACTTCTGCTAATTATTTGCTACGGGAAATAAAAACAGAAAAATAAACATTAAAGGTGCCTATATTTAAGCATGCATATAAATTAAAAATATTCCATGGAAATTTATGGAAAAAAACTATAAAGAAAGAAAACATCTTTTCTAGCATCAATAGGCAATAGATTTGACCGTGCATTTTTCTTTTGTTGGATCGTGCCGCATGAATATGCCTAGCTCAACTGATCACAGATTCATGTGATTCGTTCTTATCCAAACAAAATGGCGACGAAATAAATGGTCTCGCAGACTCACGGTCAAGGGACACATGCTCCAAGTGCATGCACAATCGCCTCCTGGGCAACTGTTAGATAGTTAGATCCATTTTTTACGTAGTAGCTGTTGGCCGCTCGTCTCACACGGTTAAAGGAAGATCCGAGAACGACACTGAAAGCATGGCTGGCATGTAGGCTGTCATGCACACAACTAAGGGAGTGCGTCCGAGGGCTGAGCCGCTGAGAACCACTCGTTCCAAGCCACTTAAAAATAGGATCTCTAACCATCGCATGCATAATTTCGTGCTCTGGTTCGGGTGTGGCCCCGATGCGGCTCCGGCACAGGTGAGGCGCGTCTGCTGGCGCACACTGCAGTCCTGACGCGGGCGGAGCACCACTACAACGATGGCAGTTCGTCGTGCACGAATTACAGCCCGTGCACAACAACTAACTGATCAATCAGTAAACGTACCGTTTGTTTGTGTAGAGGGAGAATCGAAGCCTGTCGCGTAGGACAGTTCGGCTAGGCCGAGAGACCTGCCGGCTTGACGAAGAGTTGATGCAGATCTGATCCACAGCAACATCGAGGTAGAGCGTGCTGATAACGTATTGAGAACTACGTTACCACGGATCACCAGATCCGCTCCCTTCCCTCCCGTCAGCAGTAGAGGCGCAAGAAGATGTAGAGAACCCGTCTCCCTTCCCATAAGCACGACAGAGGAAACACACGAGACACTGGATATAGGGTTGGGCCTCTGGCCTCTTTCTGATCTCTCTAATATGAAGGGGTGTACATGTTCCTTATATAAAGATGTGAGACCCCTCAGAGGCAAAGCAGGTATTTGCCCACATAACCCTAACTAGGGTTACTTAACACATAGGTCATCGAAGGTCGGTCGAAGCCTTCGTGGCCACGGAAAAGAGGCAGCACCGCAGAAGCCGCGTCCGATTCGTTCACGCAACCACGCGTTCGTGGGCCGCCTCTCTCTCATAAAATCCACCGCCCTCGTCGCCAAAATCCCCCCAATCCCACCGCCAGTCTCCGCCCGCGCCTCAGAAGTCAGAACCCTAGCCCCGGCGACGCCTTCAGATCCGGCGCCCTTATCCGGCGGAATCGCTCGCTCCTACCACCGGTTGCCGCGTCCCGGCATCTCGGCTACCCGGCGTCCTGTACCCGACTTCTACGCCCTCGATCTCCCCCAGCCGTCGTCACGAGGAATCGTTTGCTCCACAGGCTACGTCTCCACCAAGCCTGCATCGACGACTCGAAGGATCCGTGCCGTCGTCGATCGCCGATCGCCTCTTCGTAGATCGAATCTGTTCAGTGTTCTGCTATTCGTTGTATTTCATCTGAGATCTGAAAAAAGTATTCGGGCCATCTCGAGATAGAGAGGCCTTCATAGGCGGAGAAAAAGAAACAGGACTCGCCATCCATCATGGGTGTTGTCTATTACCAATATAAGAGTGAAAAGGAAATCTGTTCTATGCCCGTGCCCCATGCTTTTATTTCTGTGTCTGAACTCAAGCAGCTTATCATGACGAGCGGTAGGCACGGCCGTGGTCGAACCCGCGGTCGTGCCACAGAGGATATTGTCATCTCCAACGCCCAAACTGGCGAAGGTTGGTTTAACGTCAAATATCTTAACTGTTCTCGATTACTTTATTTCTGTATATACTGCCGAGTGTATGATTGTGTAAAATTTCATCGTAGTTGCCTTTACTCTGCACCACAACAGATTTCACAGCCTAATAAAATTGAGAACATATCTGGTGCAGTTGACCTTTGATCATCACAATTTTGGGGAAATCATTTAAGCTTGCTTTTGAGATGTCTGGATTCATGCAACCTGTTAACACATGGGAGAGTTTAATAACATCAATCTGGTCTTTAAATGGACACCTGAACTTTGTTTCAGTGTTTAAGTTGTCCGTGCGAATTGCTTGATTGTAGCTCTTAGCCACTTAACAAAAAGCGAGTTGCATAGGTTTTATCGACTGTTCTAGTTTGGATGCCAATGATTTTGCATGCGTCATTTCAATATACATTCTTCACTCAGTTGGGCTTTGCATATGGTTTTATCCATTGTCCTAGTTTTGGTGCCAATGATTTTTGCATGCGTCATTCCAGTATGTATTCCTCACCCAGTTTGGCTATTTCTGAGTTTGATGCAAGTTGATTCTCTAAGACCTCCTCCAACAATTCCCCCTTCCATATCCCCTTATTCGTGCTTCCTATTCATATTTAAATACCTCCCCCTCAAATACTCTCCCCATTATTTCACTTCCTCTTCAACCGTTCCCACTATTTAGTTCTCCTTTTACTCTTTAACTGAGCTATTTGACTTTTACATTAGTTTTTGGAGTTCTAAAAAAATACTACAATATTTGTAGTACCATAGTACACATTGTTATTAGGTAATTAAACTTGAAAAAAGAGTTAATTTCGCAGTTAAATGCATTGATTAAGATTAACGAAAGGGCGAGAGAGATTAGAGCTCCCCCGTTCGCAGCGGGCGCAGGTGTCCCCACCCTTGCGACGCCGGAGGGAGCTGTTGGAGTTCGTCTAACAATTGCATACTTTTGCTTTGTACGCCAATATTCTATGGGTCATGAATACATATTCTGTTAAGTACAATGGTCACTGTTCACACTTCACTTGTGGTTTCATTGTTGTTGAGAAAAAATAAAAGAACTGTAATATGTGTACATTGTATTTGTGTATGGTCTCCTATTATTTGTATGCCCATGGGGCGTGTTACTACCTCCTGAAGGAGTTCAGAAAATCTGTATACTGGATGAAATTTGACCTGTATGTATCGGGACATCTTATTGGAAATGCACCTTGTCATACTGATGGAAAGCTTATCTTTATAAATTCTGAAGTGTGAAAATTCAAAAAGTTCCCTTCCTTTTCGCTGTTTGTTCATGAATCCAGGACATCTCAATAGTGCTCTGAGAAATCCCAATTGTTAACCCAAGGGATAAAATCAATCGGTCATATAGTATAAATCAATTTAAACATCTCAACTTTGATGTTCAATTAAATGCATCATTCGGTATATATACGAGAAGAATTATCAATTATCTTATAGCTTGCCAGAATATGTTTGTTTTGGTCTTTTGGTGGATTATCAGTTGACATTTCTGTTTTCTGTGTTTATATTTGAGTTCAGAATATGCAGATGAAAGAGCATCCATACCACAGAACACAACTGTGTTGGTCCGCAGAATTTCCATTCCTGGGCAACTGTCAGAGAAGATTGTTTTGTCCCCTAGGTAAGGTCTTCTCTTCAGTCTTTTACTTTGCATTATCATTAGGCTAGGGGTGAGACATTTTAAACATAGACCAATTCATGTAGAAATGTGTGCCTACAGTCTGAACAATTTGGCTTCACAATGAAATCAACAGAATAGTTCTCACTATTTCCCTACTTTTTTTTCTGTCTAAATTGCTCCCAGTAGAAGAGGATTGTTTTCTTTGAGTCTTCTATCCAAACACAGTTTAATTGCTGTGTCATATTGCATTGTCTATAGCTGAAGCATCACCAATCAAATCTGTTTCACCTGAGAACATGCAGGGCAGAGAAATGAGGACTAAGCGTACTAACATCATGTAACTAATTGTAGGCCGGAAGTCACAGAAGAATGTTCTGTACCTTGCAAGTCGGTGGTTACTGACTCAAGCTCAAAGTCATGTTCTTCCACAGTAGTGCAAGATGAAGATGCTGTAATTGCAGCAGTAATTGATGCTGCTGAACTCAAATGGTAAGCATATCACATTCTCCTATTTTGACAAAACGGTATGGTTTTTCTCGTTACCTCCTTCACTCTGATAATCCCGTTCCATGGTGCATGTAGGGAACAGCTCCCCTCTAAAAGAGGACAAGACAGTGGAAGGTTTACATCAAGACGTAACTATGGGCCGTTGGAAGGGGAAACACCTCCACCCGGCTATGTCTGCCGCTCTTGTGGTGTTCCAGGCCATTTCATTCAACACTGCTCACAGGAAAACAAGATGCCTCCACCTGGATACATTTGCTACAGATGCCGAATTCCAGGGCATTTTATCCACCATTGTCCAAGCATTGGCGATCCCAAGTTCGACAACAATAAAATGAGTCGGTCTCTTGTCCCAGTAGTTACACCTGTCGATGGCATTTTGGATTCACTTGTCCCGTCTGCCCCAGCCGGGGCTGTTGATGACTTGCCAGCAGAGCTCCACTGCCGACTATGTAAAAAAGTGATGAGAGATGCAGTATTGACAAGCAAGTGCTGTTTTGACAGTTTTTGTGATAGATGTAAGTGGTTTTCATATACTCCATTTGTATGTGCCTTCGAAGTCTGTGTTTTGGTGTCAGTGAGTGCATTATCTAAAAATACCCAAATTTTGTTTTACACCAAATTTGTTTTTATAGCAGTATCTAGCTGTTTGTGTCAAGTATTTATGATTCGAACAATATAAGGAACAGTTTTCTGGTGTATCTTTTATCAGGCATTCGGGATTATATTATTAAAGAGTCGAAGTGCATTTGTGGAGTGGAGACACTAGCAGATGACCTCATTCCAAATCAAACACTTCGGAGCACAATCAGCAATATGTTGGGAACACAGACAAGCAGTGGTGGTAGTGGTACAACAAGACACAGAAGTTCGTCAGGCAGCAACCCTAACCCAAAAATACAGAGCCACACTGCTTCTGTTGCGTCAGCAAGGGAGGTGAAGCAGTCTATAGACCATCAGCTACCAGCGGTATCTGCACCTGATTATGTGCTCCAGGTTGCCACAGAAGGTGACCTGGTGAACCAGCCTCTAGAGAAATTAGCAGCCACTGCTGAAATCCTTAGCAAATATGAAGGCAATTCTGCAGAAGTGTCAGTAGAGAAGGCGGTAGCAAATGCTGAAGCCCTCAAAGTGAAGGATGGAAGTGAAACGACTTCGAATGCCACCACTGTTTCAGGGTCCCGAGAACATGATGTCACAAGGACAGATCAAGCAAAGAAGAAGCGGAAGAAGGCAGACTTAACCAAGAACGTTCAGCCTAACAATGTTGGCTATGGTTACAATGTTTCTTTTGACCCTGCATATTACAATCCCTTCATCAATGGACATCCTTGGGCAACTGAACCCTACATGTATAGCTCAATGGGGATGCCGTACGCTGGTTATCCGATGGATCCATATTGTGCAAATCCAATGGATCCATATTGTGAGTATCCAATGGATCCATATTGTGTGAATCCAATGCAAGGCTATCCAGCAAGCTACCAAAGGTATGTATTGTCCTATCATCCTCAGTTTAGACTGGTACTTTTTTGAGCTGAATTATGCGCGTCTGCCAATTATTCAGAGCTTCACTTGCTAATTTGTGACGCTAATAGTCTGTCTGTGTGGGGGATTCTTCAGGCCTGAAACTGAGCCCATGCGTCGTGGGAGCACTGCGGCTGCCAGAGCACCTTTAAAGCACCGTGAGAGGAGTGACCGGCACCGGCCCAAGGACACTCGTCTTCAGCCCCAATCAACAGAGCACAAGCGACGGCTGGTCTCCTCTCATGGAACAAGGTCAAACTCAGATAGAAGGGACCATGGGCATTCTTATGGGGCATCCTGAGTAGACTTATTTGAGGATCATTCTACTAGGAAGCGGATGCCCGTTTTCTCCCGGAGTAGTATGATGGTAGACAAATCGGTGGAGATCGAGACGGTTCCAGGAGTATGATGACTCGTGAGTCGTGAAGAGGACGCAAGCTACGAGGAACGTAATTTCAAGACGAGATGGGGTCATAGATCATCAGGAGGCGTGGACACAAGGCACTGTCCTAAACTTGGCAGACCAAGTGCAGCAATATATTGCTGGTCACCAGTGCTCACCTATTGATCTTCTTATACTCGTAATTGTATGTATGCCCCTGAAAGCAGAAGAAAGATTGTCACAAAGCAGAGGGAACTTTCGGTTCCCTAGCGAAATGTATTGATATTAAACATTTTTTTTGTATTAATGCTAAGAGTGTTGCCAGCTCTCTCTATAATGCGAACTCTCCAAATAATTTCGCTATGTTTCCGAGCTCTCAAATTATTTGGTCTCCCTTCTACCCTGTGAGAACCGTGTTGTCGTTGATAATAAGTGCACCAAAGACTTCCAGTCTTTTGACATACTAGGTATATGCTTGTGTGTTGCAACGGGTATTACTTATGTAGACATAGGTCATTGTTTAGTGAGATAATCAATCGATAGGGTGACACTTGTGTATGTATAGATCATTGTTTAGTGATGCTATCAATCAAACTTTACGTGTCGGGTCGACATGCGAGAGAGGTGACATTGGGAGGCAGGCTTGGGGGCGGGGCATCGGGTGTGTGGGACCGCGAATTGCGTCGGGAGGCAGATTGAAGGGAGTTAGGTGGATGGAGGCCGCGACATGTGGAACGTGGCACGGTTAGAGCGAGAGGCGGGAAGAGGTGGAGTGCAACGGGTAATACTTATGCAGACATAGGTCATTGTTTAGTGAGGTAATCAACCGACAGAGTGACACTTGTGTATGTATAGATCATTGTTTAGTGATGCTATCGACCAAACTTCACGCGTCGGGTCGATATGCAAGGGAGGTGACATTGGGAGGCAGGCTCGGGGGCGGGGCATCGGGTGTGTGGGACCGCAAATTGCGTCGGGAGGCAGATTGGAGGGAGTTAGGTGGATGGAGGCCGCGACATGTGGAACATGGCACGGTTAGAGCGAGAGGCGGGAAGAGGTGGAGGAGGCCAGGTGCGGACAGTTCTGCCAAAGTGGCCTTAGGCGAGTCGTGACTGCGTCTGCTACCCGGGCTTGGCCTCGGATGAGTCGTGACTGCATCTGCTGCCCGGGCTTGACCTCGGATGAGTCGTGACTTCCTGTCCCGCCCGGGCTTGGCCTCAGACGAGTCGTGATTATGTCTCCCGCTCAAGGGTGGTCTCAAACGAGTCGTGACTGCGTCTCCCGTCGGGCTTGGCCTTGGGCAATTCTTGACAGCCTCTCCCGCCCGAGAGTGGTCTGGAGCGAGTCATGACTACGTATCCCACCGGAGGATGGCCTCGCGCGAGTTGTGAGTACCTGTCTTGCCGGAGGTTGGCCTTGGGCCAGTCGTGACTGTCTATCCCACTCGCGGATGGCCTCGGGCGAGTCATTACTGCCTGTCCCGCCCGCGGATGGCCTCAGGCGAGGTTGTGACTATCTGTCCCACCTGAGGATGGCCACGGATGAGTCGTGACTATGTCTCCCGCCCGGGGTTGCCCTTAGGCGAGTCATGACTGCCTGTCCCACCCGAGGGTGGCCTCAGGGGAGTCGTGACTGACTGTCCAGCCAGGGCTTGGCCTCGGTTGAGTCATAACTGCGTCTCCCGCTAGGGGTTGGCATCAGGTGAGTCGTGACTGTCTGTCTCGCCCGAGAATGGCCCCAGGCGAGTCATGGTTGCCTATCCCGCTCAGGCTTGGCCTCGGACAAGTCAAGATTGTGTCTCCTGTATGAGGGTGGCCTCGGGCGAGTCGTGACTACCTCTCCCACCCGAGGATGGCTTTGGGCGAGTCGTGACTGCCTCTCCCCCCGAGGATGGCCTCGAGTGAATCGTGACTGCCTCTCCCACCCATGGTTGCCCTCGGGCGAATCATTACTGCCTTTCTCGCCCAGGGTTGCCTCGGGTGAGTCGTTACTGCCAGTACCGCCGGGGTTGTCCTCAGGCGAGTCGTGTCTGCTTGTCCTGCCCGAGGGTGGCCACGGGAGAGTCGTGGCTGCTTGTCCCACCTGGGCATGTGTCACACCCGGTTTTAGAAGGCAAACCGAATGCGAACCATGTACGTGCCAGGATCAGCAATTCACGTACACAGCAGTTACATAACATGGACATCATCACACAGTGCTCAAATAGTATTAAAAAGGGAAATAATAGTCGATTACACCATATGTCTGAGACATCCACACAGTCTTTACAAAAATCAAAGTGCGAAAACGAAACGTAGATAAACGCGGCCTGCACAGGCAGCCGACTGGGGGTTGCCGCTAACCCACACGTAGAACTCGTCGTAGTCTTGGAACTCCTGGAAGTCTCCTTCCACGGCTTCATCTTCTCCTGAGCAGTGGTTGCAATGCAGACAACCTGGGGAAGGGGGAGGGTTGGTGTGTAGAGCAAGGGTGAGTACACATCAACATACCCAACAAGTGTCCTGTTTGGCTGTAGTGGACTAGCTTTATGTGGGGGTAAGTCAAGCAGTTGTTTTTAGTTTGTCAGATTATTATTACTAGTAGAGAAAGCCAAGTTTTAGGATTAACCCACGTTATTAACCCAAACGTACTCTTTCCAAACGGTAAGAATAACACTTACCATTACCAGAGTCAAAACCAAGAACCATCAATCTCATTGCCACCTGCAAATCCGAACATCTCTGATCAAGTACCACTAATCACTGGAGCTCTCTTGGCCGCTCATAACCGCGAGCACGACTGATATATCAGTTTTCAAACACTCTGCAGAGGTTGTGCACTTTACCCACAAGCCGTGATTTCCCTTTCTGCCCGGAGATCACGACTCTCCATTGATCACTACCAAGGTGACCCAGCAGGGTATCACTACGTAGCCTTTACAAAGATTTCCCGGGGATGTAGCCGCCCGTTAGGTTTCCTAAATGTACCGCACTCCTCCCCAAGGGACAAATCAACCTTGGCAGAGCGAGCCGCATACACCGAGCCCCATTGACGGCACAACAGCTAAGCGAACTACACCTCGGTTCCTCTAATTACTCAGCTAAGGGCGTCTCACTCCACCCTCATGGTTGCACTGTTTTCCCGGGCGGTCATCCAACGAACAGGTCCTTACGGAGAGGCACTCGAGAAACCGCTCGAGCCCCCTTGAAGGTCACAAGTATAACATCATAATAAAGGAGGGAAAACAGCGTATCATTGATAAATTCTCATCATGTTCATTAATTAGAGTTGAGCAATAGCATAAGACTAAGCAATAATAATCCAACCCAAATAGGTAAACAAGGACATGGATAACAAAAGCTAGTCGATCCTTAGGTATAACTGTGAAATGCGGGAGGTGAATTAAAGAATGTATAGGACAGAGATAGGTCAAGGGACACTTGCCTCCACCAACCGACTGCTGCTCAGGGGCTTCTCCTGCGAGTTCTTCGGGCTCTTCAACCGGATCGTTCTCTATGCGAGCGCAAACATACATACATCCATACATTTAATACAAACAAACAGTACACCATACAATAGAATGCAGTAAATAAATAGACATTCCACGTGGGCTCGCAATTAAGGCTAAGAGAGAAAGAGAAAAAAGACAGTCGAGAAACGATCACGTTACATGATTATAAATTAAACTACTCGCTTAATGGAAGGGAATTAATTTGGATACTACGTTTTAGCATAAAGTAAAATCAAGTTCTACATTTAATCATTATAAACAATTGAAGATGAATGAAAGAGAGTGATCGCACGTCGAGACGTTCGACACGACATTTAGATTGAATTAAGAAGTAAACGACTCGCTGCGCGACAGAGCGTACAACGAGACACTTGCATTAATTATAAAGAGACGTTAAGCATCGCGCGACGAAGCGCATGACGGCATACGTCAACAGAGCTGAGTTTAAAGCGAAACGTCGCGCGACCGGACGCGCGACGTCGCACATTTAAACAACCTGAAATCAAAATGGATCGTCACGCGGCGAAGCGCGAGACGCAGCACATTAATAGAATCTGAAATTAGACAAATTCGTCGCGCGACGAAGCGCGCGACGCAGCACGCTAACTAACGGAGTTTGAAATTAATTACAAACCAAGAATAATCACCGCGCGCGTGGGTTTGCGCACGCGGGAACACGTTAGGGGGTAAACGAGGCTACGTGAGTCGCGCCGGGGCCGGGACGCCACGCGCAGGGGGCCGAGGCTGCGCGCAGGGGGCTGCGCGCTGGGGCAGGGGACGCGCCGGGGGCCGGGGACCGCGCCGAGGGGCCGGGACGCCGCGCCGGGGGCCGAGGAGGGGAGGGACGGGCCGCCGCGCGGGGAAGGGGAGGGGCGGGCCGCCGCGCCGCCGCGGGGAAGGGAGGGGCGGGGCCGCCGCGCCGCGCGGGAAAGGGAGGGGCGGGGCCACGCCGCCACAGGCAGGGGAGGGGCGGGCCACCGTGCCGCGGGGAGCAGGGGCGTGCCGCCACGCAGGGACGCGCGCGCGCGCAGGGGAGAGAACAGAGGGCGCGCGCAGGGGGAGAGAAGAGGAGGGAGAGGGAGAGAGGGAGAGAGAGAGGAGAAGGGAGGGAAGGGGAGCTCACCTCGGGATCCAACTCCGGCGATCACCGTCTCCAAAACCTAGGGCACCACGGGAGGTAGAGAGAGAGAGATGGGAGAGAGAGGTTGCTGCGCGGGAGAATTCGAATGAGCCAAACGGATCTGGGGGAGGGGGGCGCGCATGGGGGTGGGCAGGGGCGCCAGGGGCGCGTGGGCCGGACCGGGCTGGACTGAGCCAGGCTAGGCTGGACTGGGTTGGGCCAGGCCACTTCGCGGATCGAAACCTGAAAGGGAAATGTGCCCTTGGGCCATGTCTAAGTATTTTGGTGATTGAGTGCCAACACAAGTGCTTTTGTGTTAATCTATGCAAAGTGGTGGACAAAGTGCAAATCCAGTCAAAAGGTATGTTTCTAGACTTAGTACATTGTTTTATGGACTAATGTATTGTGTCTAAGTGCTGGAAACAGGAAAAATCAAGTTAGAGAAGAGATGGCTTTGTTCAGCCAAAGTCTGCTCGGTCTGGGTGCACCGGACTGTCTGGTGGTGCACCGGACAGTGTCCGGTGCGCCAGGCTGGCTCTGGCGAACAGGCTGCTCTCGGGACTTCGATGGCGGTGTACGGCTATAAATCACCGGACTGTCCGGTGGTGCACCGGACTGTCCGGTGAGCCGTTCACAGGCGAACTCGTCGCTCTCGGGAGATGATTAACGACGTACGACTAAAATTCACCGGATTGTCCGGTGGTGCACCGGACTGTCCGGTGAGCCAACGGTCAGCCGGGGCAACGGTCGGCCGAGGATTCCGCGCGTGACGCGTGGCCGAGCCAACGGTCACATTGGAGCACCGGACAGTGTCCGGTGCGCCAACGGCTCTTAATCTGCAACGGTCGGCTTTGCCAAATAAGGAAGGAGATCCGCACCGGACAGTGTCCGGTGGTGCACCGGACTGTCCGGTGCGCCAGTCGACAGAAGGCAAGATCTGCCTTCCAGGAATGTTCTCAACGGCTCCTAGCTGCCTTGGGGCTATGAAAGGGACCCCTAGGCGCATGGAGGAGCACATCAAGCATAATCAAAGCATTCCTAAGCACCAAGACTTCGATTCCACGCATTTGTTTCTTCGTGATAGCATCTAGAGCTCTTGTTGAGTTGTGACCTCGTCGGGTTGTGTTGCGAGCTCTTGTTGCGACTTGTGTGTGTGTTGACATTCTGATTTTGTGTCTTGTGTGCGTTGCTCATCCCTCCCTTACTCCGTGCTTCTTTGTGAACTTCAAGTGTAAGGGCGAGAGGCTCCAAGTTGTGGAGATTCCTCGCAAACGGGATATAGTAAAGCAAGCAAAACACCGTGGTATTCAAGTGGGTCTTTGGACCGCTTGAGAGGGGTTGATTGCAACCCTCGTCCGTTGGGACTCCACAACGTGGAGTAGGCAAGCGTTGGTCTTGGCCGAACCACGGGATAACCACCGTGCCATCTCTGTGATTGATATCTTTGTGGTTATTGTGTTGTTGAGACTCCTCTCTAGCCACTTGGCGATTATTGTGCTAACACTTAACCAAGTTTTTGTGGCTTAAGTTTCAAGTTTTACAGGATCACCTATTCACCCCCTCTAGGTGCTTTCAATTGGTATCAGAGCCGTTCTCTTCACAAAGGGACTAATCGCCCGAAGAGATGGATCCTAAGGGGAAGGGAATCGTGATCAACGATAAGGAGAAGGAGTCCTTCGTCAACAAGCCGAAGGATGACAAGCCTACCGACTCGGGCTCGGGCCACAAACGCAAAGATGGGAAGAAGAAGAAGACGAGACGCATCAAGGAGATCGTCTACTACGACGACAGCGATGAGTCCACTTCTTCCCAAAAGGACGACTACGACTACGAGAAACGAAAGACGGTTAATTCGAACTTTTCTTTCGATTACTCTCGTATTCCGCAGAGTTTAAATGCACATTTGCTTTCCATCCCTCTTGGCAAACCTCCACACTTTGATGGGGAGGACTATAGATTTTGGAATCACAAAATGCGTAGCCACTTGTTCTCTCTCCATCCAAGCATATGGGATATTGTTGAGAATGGAATGAAATTTGATAGCTCGGATAGTCCTATATTTATTAATGAACAGATTCATAAAAATGCACAAGCTACTACTGTGTTGTTAGCCTCTTTGTGCAGGGACGAGTACCATAAGGTGAGCGGCTTGGACAATGCCAAGCAGATCTGGGACACCCTCAAGATCTCTCATGAGGGGAACGACGTCACCTTACTCACCAAGATGGAGTTGGTGGAGGGCGAGCTTGGAAGATTCGCGATGATAAGGGGCGAGGAGCCAACCCAAACATACAACCGGCTCAAGACCCTTATCAACAAAATAAGGAGCTACAGAAGCACGCGATGGACGAACCACGACGTCGTCCGCCTAATGCTAAGGTCCTTTACTGTACTTGATCCACATTTGGTGAACAATATTCGTGAAAATCCTAGGTACACCAAGATGTCGCCCGAAGAAGTCCTTGGAAAGTTCGTAAGCGGGCGAATGATGATCAAGGAGGCGAGGTACGTGGACGACGCGTTGAACAGTCCAATCCATGAGCCTCAACCCATTGCTCTCAAGGCAACGAGGAGCAAGGAGGCGCTACCTAGCAAGGTGGCGCAAGTTGAGGCGGCCGGGCTCAATGATGAAGAGATGGCTCTCATCATCAAGCGCTTCAAGACGGCGCTAAAGGGTCGCAAGGGACAGCCAAGCAAGACCAAGACAAAGGGGAAGCGCTCATGCTTCAAATGTGGTAAGATTGGTCATTTTATTGCTAACTGTCCCGATAATGATAGTGACCAGGAACAAGGGAGCAAGAGGGAGAAGAAGAAGGCATACAAGAAGGCTAAGGGCAAAGCACACCTTGGCAAGGAGTGGGACTCGGATTGTTTGTCGTCCGACTCCGAAAATGAAGGACTCGCCGCCACCGCCTTCAACAAGTCATCCCTCTTCCCCAACGAGCGTCACACATGCCTCATGGTGAAGGAGAAGAAGGTATGTACTCGAGACAGTACTACTTATGATTCTTCTAGTGATGATGAGTCTAGTGATGAAGAAATAGATTACTATAGTTTGTTCAAGGGATTGGATAGAACTAAAATAGATAAGATTAATGAACTAATTGATGCCTTGAATGAAAAGGATAGACTTTTAGAGAAACAAGAGGACCTTTTATATGAAGAGCATGATAAATTTGTTAGTGCACAAAATTCACTTGCTCTAGAAGTTAAAAGGAATGAAATGCTTTCTAGTGAAGTGTCTACATGTCATGACTCTATCTCTAGCTTAAAGAGAATTAACAATGATTTAAATGCTAAACTAGAAGTAGCAAATAAATCTAACTCTAGTGTAGAACATGTTATGATTTGCACTAGGTGTAAAGATTTTGACATTGATGCTTGTAGTGAACACCTAGTTTGCATTTCTAAATTAAATGATGAAGTGGCTAGTCTTAATGTCCAACTTAAGACTAGCAAAAGTGAATTTGACAAACTAAAATTTGCAAGGGATGCCTACACGATTGGTAGACACCCCTCAATTAAGGATGGTCTTGGCTTCAAGAGAGAAGCCAAGAACTTAACAAGCCATAAGGCTCCCATCTCCACCAAGGAGAAAGGGAAGGCCCCTATGGCCAGTAGTGTGCAAAAGAACCATGCTTTCATGTATCATGGTAGGAGACATTCTAAGAATGCCTTTAGAAGTTATGATGCTTTTGATGCTATGACTGCTTCTAGTTCCCATGTTATGCATGATAGAAATGTTGCTAGGAGAAATGTTGTTCATAATATGCCTAGGAGAAATGTTGTTAATGTTCCTAGGAAAGTTAATGAACCTTCTACAATATATCATGCTTGCAATGCTACATTTGCCATTTGTAGAAAGAATAAGAAGGTGATTGCTAGGAAGTTAGGGGCAAGATGCAAGGGAGATAAAACTTGCATTTGGGTCCCTAAGACAATTGTGACTAACCTTGTAATACCCAACAAGAGTTGGGTACCTAAGACCCAAGCCTAAATTTGCCTTGCAGGTTTATGCATCCGGGGGTACAAGCTGGATTATCGACAGCGGATGCACAAACCACATGACGGGGGAAAAGAGGATGTTCTCTTCCTACGTCAAGAACAGGGATCCCCAAGATTCAATAATATTCGGTGATGGGAACCAAGGCAAGGTAAAAGGGTTAGGTAAAATTGCTATTTCATCCGAGCACTCTATTTCTAATGTGTTTGTAGTTGAGTCGCTTGGATATAATTTGTTATCTGTTAGTCAATTATGCAATATGGGATATAATTGTCTATTCACAAATGTAGATGTGTCTGTCTTTAGAAGGTGTGATGGTTCACTAGCTTTTAAGGGTGTACTAGACGACAAACTTTATTTGGTTGATTTTGCAAAAGAAGAGGCCGGTCTAGATGCATGCTTAATTGCTAAGACTTACATGGGCTGGCTGTGGCATCGCCGCTTAGCACATGTGGGGATGAAGAACCTTCACAAACTTCTAAAGGGAGAACACGTGATAGGTCTAACTAACGTACATTTCGAAAAAGATAGACCTTGTGCAGCTTGTCAAGCAGGGAAACAGGTGGGAGGCTCTCATCACACCAAAAATGTGATGACCACATCAAGACCCTTGGAGATGCTTCATATGGACCTCTTCGGACCCGTCGCCTATCTAAGTATAGGAGGAAGTAAGTATGGTCTTGTTATAGTTGATGATTTTTCCCGCTTCACTTGGGTATTCTTTTTGCAGGATAAATCTGAAACCCAAGGGACCCTCAAGCGCTTCCTCAGGAGAGCTCAAAACGAGTTTGAGCTCAAGGTGAAGAAGATAAGGAGCGACAACGGGTCCGAGTTCAAGAACCTTCAAGTGGAGGAGTTCCTTGAGGAGGAAGGGATCAAGCATGAGTTCTCCGCTCCCTACACACCACAACAAAATGGTGTGGTAGAGAGGAAGAACAGGACGCTCATCGATATGGCAAGGACTATGCTTGGAGAGTTCAAGACCCCCGAGCGCTTTTGGTCGGAAGCCATGAACACGGCTTGCCACGCCATCAACCGGGTCTACCTTCACCGCCTCCTCAAGAAGACTTCGTATGAGCTGCTAACTGGTAACAAACCCAATGTGTCTTATTTTCATGTATTTGGGAGCAAGTGTTATATTCTTGTGAAGAAAGGTAGAACTTCTAAATTTGCTCCCAAAGCTGTAGAAGGGTTTTTATTAGGTTATGACTCAAATACAAAGGCGTATAGGGTCTTCAACAAATCATCGGGTTTGGTTGAAGTCTCTAGCGACGTTGTATTTGATGAGACTAATGGCTCTCCAAGAGAGCAAGTTGTTGATCTTGATAATGTAGATGAAGAAGACGTTCCAACGGCCGCGATACGCACCATGGCGATTGGAGATGTGCGGCCTCAGGAACAATTGGAGCAAGATCAACCGTCTTCCTCAATAATGGTGCATTCTCCAACCCAAGATGACGAACAGGTACCTCACGTGGAGGCGCATGATCAAGGGGGAGCACAGGATGTTCAAGTTGGAGAGGAAGAAGCTCCTCAGGCACCTCCAACCCAAGTTCGAGCGACGATTCAAAGGAATCATCCCGTCGACCAAATTTTGGGTGATATTAGCAAGGGAGTAACTACTCGTTCAAGATTAGTTAATTTTTGTGAGCATTACTCCTTTGTCTCTTCTTTTGAGCCTTTCAGGGTAGAAGAGGCCTTGCTAGATCCAGACTGGGTGTTGGCCATGCAGAAGGAACTCAACAATTTCAAGCGTAATGAAGTTTGGACACTGGTGCCTCGTCCCAAGCAAAATGTTGTGGGAACCAAGTGGGTGTTCCGCAACAAACAGGACGAGCACGGGGTGGTGACAAGGAACAAGGCTCGACTTGTGGCAAAAGGTTATGCCCAAGTCGCAGGGTTTGGACTTTGAGGAGACTTTCGCTCCTGTGGCTAGGCTAGAATCAATTCGTATTTTGCTAGCATATGCCGCTCACCATTCTTTCAGGTTGTACCAAATGGATGTGAAGAGCGCTTTCCTCAACGGACCGATCAAGGAGGAGGTGTACGTGTAGCAACCCCCTGGCTTCGAGGATGAACGGTACCCCGACCACGTGTGTAAGCTCTCTAAGGCGCTCTATGGACTTAAGCAAGCCCCAAGAGCATGGTATGAATGCCTTAGAGACTTTTTAATTGCTAATGCTTTCAAGGTTGGGAAAGCCGATCCAACTCTTTTCACTAAGACTTGCGATGGCGATCTTTTTGTGTGCCAAATTTACGTCGATGACATAATATTTGGTTCTACTAATCAAAAGTCTTGTGAAGAGTTTAGCAGGGTGATGACGCAGAAATTCGAGATGTCGATGATGGGCGAGTTGAACTACTTCCTTGGGTTCCAAGTGAAGCAACTCAAGGACGGCACTTTCATCTCCCAAATGAAGTACACGCAAGACTTGCTAAAGCGGTTTAGGATGAAGGATGCCAAGCCCGCAAAGACTCCGATGGGAACCGATGGATACACCGACCTGAACAAAGGAGGTAAGTCCATTGATCAAAAGGCATACCGGTCAATGATAGGGTCTTTACT
Source organism: Zea mays (assembly GCF_902167145.1). Lineage (NCBI taxonomy): Eukaryota > Viridiplantae > Streptophyta > Magnoliopsida > Poales > Poaceae > Zea > Zea mays. The sequence goes on from NC_050100.1 coordinate 15,928,966, forward strand.
TTATTTATGTGCTAGTAGACCGGATATTATGCTTAGCGTATGCATGTGTGCTAGATTTCAATCCGATCCAAGGGAATGTCACTTGGTGGCCGTGAAGCAAATTCTTAGATATTTAGTCGCTACGCCTTGCTTCAGGATCTGGTATCCAAAGGGGTCTAACTTTGACTTGATTGGATATTCAGACTCCGACTATGCTGGATGTAAGGTCGATAGGAAGAGTACATCGGGGACATGCCACTTCTTAGGAAGGTCCCTGGTGTCATGGAACTCTAAGAAACAAACTTCTGTTGCCCTATCCACCGCTGAGGCCAAGTACGTTGCCGCAGGACAGTGTTGCGCACAACTACTTTGGATGAGGCAAACCCTCTAGGAGTTTGGCTACAATCTGAGCAAAGTCCCACTCCTATGTGACAATGAGAGTGCTATCCGAATAGCGGAAAATCCTGTTGAGCACAGCCGCACAAAGCACATTGACATCCGACATCACTTTCTGAGAGACCACCAGCAAAAGGGAGATATCGAAGTGTTTTATGTTAGCACCGAGAACCAGCTAGCCGATATCTTTACCAAGCCTTTAGATGGGAAGACCTTTTGCAGGCTGCGTAGTGAGCTAAATGTCTTAGATTCGCGGAACTTGGATTGATTCATAGCATACATGTGTTTATGCCTTTGATCATGTTCCTTATGCATTTTGTTGCTTACTTGTGGTGCTCAAGTTGTACAACCACTCCCTGGACCTCACAAGTTCTCTTGCAAGTGATGCACATATTTAGGGGGAGATGTGCTACAACTTGACCCTTTGAGACTAACCGTGTGCTTGAGTTTGCTTGTTTTAGTCTCAAAGGAGTTTTGAAAGGGAAAAGGTGGAATTGGACCATGAAAGACTTCCACTGCACTCCGATGAGAGGGTAACTTATTCCAAGTTCATCTCATGTACTCTTATTGCCTTTGTATTCTTATTGAAGATTTTGGTGAGGCAATGGGGTTCTGGGGCCAAGATTGATCCCGTTTTGGTGCTTGACGCTAAAGGGGGAGAAAATAAGGCCAAAGCAATAAATGGATCAGCTACCACTTGAGAGATTTTGAAAATAGAAGAATAGAGCTTTTGGTTTGTCAAAACTCTTTTATTGTCTCTCTTGTCAAAAGTTGGCCTCTTGTGGGGAGAAATGTTGATTATGGGAAAAAGGGGGAGTTTTTGAAATCTTTGATCAATTTCTCGTGGAATACCTCTTTTTATGTCTCTACAAGTGAATTTGACTTAGAGATAGGAAATTGAGTTTGATTTGCAAAAACAAACCAAGTGGTGGCAAAGAGTGATCCATATATGCCAAATTTGAATCAAAACAATATTGAGTTTTCATTTGCATTGATATTGCACTTGTTCTAGTTGCTTTATGTTGTGTTGGCATAAATCACCAAAAAGGGGGAGATTGAAAGGGAAATGTGCCCTTGGGCCATTTTGGTGATTGAGTGCCAACACAAGTGCTTTTGTGTTAATCTATGCAAAGTGGTGGACAAAGTGCAAATCAAGTCAAAAGGTATGTTTCTAGACTTAGTACATTGTTTTATGGACTAATGTATTGTGTCTAAGTGCTGGAAACAGGAAAAATCAAGTTAGAGAAGAGATGGCTTTGTTCAGCCAAAGTCTGCTCGGTCTGGGTGCACCGGACAGTGTCCGGTGCGCCAGGCTGGCTCTGGCGAACAGGCTGCTCTCGGGACTTCGACGACGGTGTACAGCTATAAATCACCGGACTGTCCGGTGGTGCACCGGACTGTCCGGTGAGCCGTTCACATGCGAACTCGTCGCTCTTGGGAGATGATTAACGGCGTACGGCTAAAATTCACCGGACTGTCCGGTGGTGCACCGGACTGTCCGATGAGCCAACGGTCAGCCGGGGCAACGGTCGGCCGAGGATTCCGCGCGTGACGCGTGGCCGAGCCAACGGTCACATTGGAGCACCGGACTGTCCGGTGTGCACCGGACAGTGTCCGGTGCGCCAACGGCTCTTAATCTGCAATGGTCGGCTTTGCCAAATAAGGAAGGAGATCCGCACCGGACAGTGTCCGGTGGTGCACCGGACTGTCCGGTGCGCCAGTCGACAGAAGGCAAGATCTGCCTTCCAGGAATGTTCTCAACGGCTCCTAGCTGCCTTGGGGCTATAAAAGGGACCCCTAGGTGCATGGAGGAGCACATCAAGCATACTCAAAGCATTCCTAAGCACCAAGACTTCGATTCCACGCATTTGTTTCTTCGTGATAGCATCTAGAGCTCTTGTTGAGTTGTGACCTCGTCGGGTTGTGTTGCGAGCTCTTGTTGCGACTTGTGTGCGTGTTGACATTCTGATTTTGTGTCTTGTGTGCGTTGCTCATCCCTCCCTTGCTCCGTGCTTCTTTGTGAACTTCAAGTGTAAGGGCGAGAGGCTCCAAGTTGTGGAGATTCCTCGCAAACGGGATATAGTAAAGCAAGCAAAACACCGTGGTATTCAAGTGGGTCTTTGGACCGCTTGAGAGGGGTTGATTGCAACCCTCGTCCGTTGGGACGCCACAACGTGGAGTAGGCAAGCGTTGGTCTTGGCCGAACCACGGGATAACCACCGTGCCATCTCTGTGATTGATATCTTTGTGGTTATTGTGTTGTTGAGACTCCTCTCGAGCCACTTGGCGATTATTGTGCTAACACTTAACCAAGTTTTTGTGGCTTAAGTTTCAAGTTGTACAGGATCACCTATTCACCCCCCTCTAGGTGCTCTCAAAACCCACGACACGCCCATCAAACAGACTCCAATAGCGAACCAAAAACCGAGACGGAACGAGACGAACACGCAACATTAGACAAAGAAATGTGCTTCGGCATGATGCAACACCCATGACACTTAGGTTTTGTTCATACACGACACAGTCACCTGTCACTATACTGGTTTGAAATTGGGAAGAAGGAGCGGAACGGGAAGAGAAAAGAGAGTAACGCCCGAATTTGGTGAGAGAAAAGAAGAAAAAATTCTACCCCCAAATTCAGGGTGTTACAAACCTATCCCCCTTAAAAGAATCTCGCCCTCGAGATTCAGGGTTGGCTAGCAAAGAGCTCAGGGTATTTAGCCATCAGATCATCTTCACGCTCCCAGGTTGTTTCTTCCTCAGAGTGATGATTCCATCTGACTTTGCACATTCTGATAGTCTTCCTTCGGGTGACTCTGTCTGCCGTATCAAGGATTTGCGTTGGTTTCTCTGTGTAGGTCAAGTCCTCCTGGACCTCCAGACCTTCCACTGGCCACTGCTCTTCTGGCACACGGAGACACTTCTTCAACTGAGATACATGAAAGACATCATGCACTGCGGACAAGCCTTCTAGCAAACTGAGCTGATAGGCCACTTCATTCCCGGTAACAGGCAATGATGGCACCCCGTGTGCATCCATGACGTCGGTGGTTCTCAAGCCCCCAACGGAAGCAAGAAGACGTCAGCAGGATCCATGCAGCGCCAACAGCTATGCTGCTATAGGGCTCAAGGCACTTCTCCGACAGCCACGTTACTACCTCTACAGGGCTCAAGGCGCTCCCTCGACAGCCACGTTATTATCTGTACAGGGCTCAGGGCACTTCCCTGCCAGCCACGTTAGCTCCAAGCTACACCCCCATTGTACAGCTGGGCATCTCCTTGAGTCTATAAAAGGGGGTGGCCTGGGCCCCGCGGAGAAAAAAAAGAGAGGAAAGGGGGAGACGGAGGGCAGAAGGAAGACAAGTAGACGCACGGCAAAGGGACGGGAGAAGACGAGCAAGGCCGGACCCTCTCTCTCTCTCTCTCTCGTGCTCGCTCTCTCGTGCTCGCTTTCTCGCTCTCACTCTCTCGAAACGCTTGTAACCCCTACTACGAGCACCCTGGTGCAGGATAATACAAGTCTCATTCCCCCTTGTGTTCCATCTCGCACCAACCCATCTGGGCAGGGACACGCAACGACAAATTTACTAGTCGGTCCAGGGACCCCCTGGGTCTGAAACGCCGACAGTTGGCGCGCCAGGTAGGGGCCTGCTGCGTGTTAACGAACACTTTCCCGTCGAGTTCCAGATGGGTAGACTTCAGCAACCTCTTCAGCCCGGGACGGTGCTCCGCTTCGGGAGTCTCGAGTTCATGTCCCTCGACGGCAGCTACGACATAATACTCCTCCCCTCGCAGCACAACAACAACGACAGTCGGCTCGCCCGGCGGCAGCGAACTCGACGACGGCATCTCCCCGCGGCGGAAGAGGAACACCTGGGTCGTCCCCGCCACCCTCCTCGCTGGAGAAGACGGAGACGGGGCAACCATGGCCATGCAGGAGGCGACACCTTATCGGCTGTCGGACCAGAGCGAGTCGACGATGCCGGCACTCCTCCGGGAGACATGTCGGGTGTTGTCCTCGCACCTGAGACAACGACGAGCGTCGCTTCCCCGCAACGTGCCAGCCCCAAGCGGACTGATGACGCCGGCACCCTCGCAAAGGACCTGTTGGGCGTTAGCCTCGTACCTAAGATGACGGTGCGTTCCGTCCCCGACGCGACTTCACCACCATCCATCGACCAAGAGGTACCGCCTGTATTCCACCCTGTTCCCTTTCGATTCAGCTTCGACCCACCTAGCGACCCCGCTTCGGTGAGCGCTTTCGCAAGGGCGTATCCAGACCTTCCGGGGTACCATATGTGGTCAACCTGGGACCGACTGACAGCCGTCTCAACCTCTGGACCGGCGTGTTCCGAGGAAGAGGACGACCCCGACTTCGGTTGGGATTTCTCTGGCCTCGGTGATCCCGGTACCATGCGAGACTTCATGTCCGCATGTGACCACTGCCTCTCCGGTTGCTCTGACGATGGCCATGGCCTTGACGACGAGGGTTATGGCCCAAGTCGCGAATGTTTCCACGTCGATCAGGGAGATCATGACGAAGGCAACCACCTCGGCATGCTAGAGGTTGGCGATCCCCCTGGCCCCGCATCTCGCGTTGACATCCCACGGGAGCTAGCTGTGGTCCCAGTCCCTGTGGGGGGTCAGGACACATAGCTCGAGCAAATCCGTGAGATGCAGGCCAAGGTCGACGAGGAAGCAGGACGACTTGTGCAGCTCCGACAGAACATCGAGCAGGAGTGGGCAGGCCGAACACTCGTCGGAGGAGCCCGTCATCGGGCCCGGGACGTCCAGCGCCGTATCGTCGACAACGCCAGGGCAGCGCTGCCCCCGACCATCAGCGGGTCTGGCCAGGACCTAGCTGCAGCGACGATGCTGCTTCGAACCATGCCGGAGCCATCCACCACCGAGGGACGGCGTATCAAGGGCGAACTCAAGGATCTCCTGGAAGGTGCCACAGTTCGACGAGCCGAGAGCTCTGCCTCCCGAAGGCGAGCTGACCCCTTGGAGCATCACGCGGCATCCTCCCGACGCATGCGGGAGGCCTCGGTCCATCCCGAGCACACGCGGGACGAGGCACCTGCCGCCCGGGATCGCCTCGGTGACGAGCAACACCGTCGCGACCATCGAGCCCGCCTTGAGGAGAAGGTGTGCCGAGGCTACTACCCTAGGCGCGGGGGACGCTACGACAGCGAGGAGGATTGGAGTCCCTCGCCCGAGCCACCAGGTCCGTGAGTCTTCAGCCGGGCCATATGACGAGCGCCGTTCCCCGCCCGATTCTGAGCCCCGACTACCATCACCAAGTACTCGGGGGAGACGAGACCGGAGTTGTGGCTTGCGGATTACCGGCTAGCATGCCAGTTGGGAGGGGCAGACGACGACAACCTCATCATCCGTAATCTTCCCCTTTTCCTCTTTGACGCTGCCCGGGCCTGGCTAGAGCATCTGCCTCCTGCGCAGATCTCCAACTGGGACGACCTGGTCAAGGCTTTTGCAGGAAATTTCCAAGGCACGTACGTGCGCCCTGGGAACTCATGGGATCTCCGAAGCTGCCGCCAGCAGTCAGGGGAATCCCTCCGAGAGTACATCCGGCGGTTTTCAAAGCAGCGCACCGAGCTGCCCAACATCACCGACTCGGACGTCATCGGAGCTTTCCTCGCCGGCACCACTTGCCGAGACCTGGTGAGCAAACTGGGGCCCAAGACTCCGTGTGGACTGGGCCGTCGTAGCTCACCCGATGACAAATGGGCAGGTGGAGCGCGCCAACAGTATGATTTTGCAGGGACTAAAACCGAGGATTTACAACGACCTCAACAAGTTTGGCAAGCGATGGATAAAAGAACTACCCTCGGTGGTTTGGAGTCTGAGGACGACGCCGAGCCGGGCCACGGGCTTCACGCTGTTTTTCCTAGTCTATGGGGCCAAGGCCATCTTACCCACGGACTTGGAATACGGTTCCCCGAGGACAAAGGCGTATGACGACCGAGGCAACCAGACCAGCCAAGAAGATTCCTTGGACCAGCTGGAAGAGGCTCGGGACGTGGCCTTACTACACTCAGCGCGGTATCAGCAGTCTCTGCGACGCTACCATGCCCGAAGGGTTCGGCCCTAAGACTTCCAAGTGGGGGACTTGATACTTCGGCTGCGACAAGACGCCCGAGGGCGCCACAAGCTTACTCCTCCCTGGGAGGGGCCGTTCATCATCGCCAAAGTTCTGAAGCCCGGGACATACAAGATGGCCAACGATCAAGGCGAGGTCTACAGCAACGCTTGGAACATTGAACAACTACGTCGCTTTTACCCTTAAAATGTTTCAAGTCGTTCATGTATCTCGCTTTCTTTACATACACAAATAAAGTCTAACCATCAAGGAAGGATCGGCCTTGCCTCAGCAAAGCCCGACCCTCCCTCGGGGGCTAGAAGGGGGGAACCCCCTCTGCATCAAAATTTTCTTCAAAAAAGTTTTCTACCAAGAAAAGTTTTCTACCAAAAAAACTCTCGTGCTTTCCGACTATATCGATAACGGAACCCTAAAAACGAGCGGGAGAGACCTTTAACGGCAAGGCCGATTGAGCCGAGGGACTCCTACGCCTCCGGGATACGGATACCTCACTCATCGCCTTCCGCGAAAAGTAAATCTCGCTCGGATAAGCGGTTCTGCTGTCGAACAAGTCCTAATGCTCGGGTAGAAAACGACTTTCGTGCTTTCGACTATATCGATAGCAGGATCCTGCAAACGAGTGAGAGATCATGTAAACGGCAAGGCCGACCGAGCCAAGGGACTCCTACGCCTCCGGGATACGGATACCTCACTCATCACCTTCTGCGAAAAGTAACTCACACTCGGATAACCGATCCTGCTACCGAACAAGTCCTAACACTCGGGTAGAAAACGACTTTCATGCATTTTCGACTATATCGATAACAGGATCCTAAAAACGAGCGAGAGAGCACGTAAACGGCAAGGCCGACCGAGCCGAGGGACTCCTATGCCTCCGAGATACGGATACCTCACTCATCACCTTCCGCGAAAAGAAACTCTCGCTCGGATAAAGCGATTCTGCTACCGACGAACAAGTCCTAATGCTCGAAACGAGAGGAAAGAAAACACAGCTTTATAATCCAAACACTAAATATGTTTAGGCCTCAGCGGCCGCAAAAAACATACGCATACTTCAGACGAACTGTTCCTGCAGGCTCAAACATCGGCAGGGGGAGGAGCAGCACCCTCGGCGTCGTTTCCACCCTCGGTGGAATCTGGCCTAGCCTCAGACGGCAGCACGAGCAGATGCCTCTGCTAGCCGCTCCGTAGCCTCAGCCAGCTGTCCCCCGAGGATCTCAGCCCGGCTCACGGCTTCGGTAGCCTGGCTCCGGGACTGGTCCCGCTCGCGAATGATCTGGCCAAACTCCAGCTGCCGCTGCTGCGTCTCCTCGGCCTGGGAAGCCACCTGCTCCTGCGTCGAGAAAGCCTCTGTCCGAGCCGACACCGCCTCTGTCCATGCCACAGCTGCCTCCAGCTTCAGCTCATCGCAGAGCTGTCGAAGGTTCTAAAACCGGGCGAGAGAGACTTTGAACGACAAGGCCGACTGAGCCGAGGGAATCCTACGCCTCCGGGATACGGATACCTCACTCGTCACCTTCCGCGAAAAGTAACTCGCGCTCAGTTAAGTGGTTCGGCTACCGACGGGCAAGTCTTAGTGCTCGAGACGAGGATGAAGCACGACTTTATGCTCAAATACCCAAATGTTCAGGCCTCAGCAGCCACAAAGAACAAACACACGTGCTTGGGGTAACAATGGTACCTAGATTTAGACGTCGACAGCGCCCTCGGTGGTTTTCCCGACCTACGGCAGATGTCTTAGTACTCAAAGCTATTACATCTCGCACTCAAGAGGGTACCATTACAAACAGGACTCCAGGTCCATTCCCGCAGGAACGAACAACCTCCACACCAGAAAGCCTGCGGGATAACGAGCTCCGAGCGACTCGTCGGCGACCGCCGCGCCAGCAGCGCGACAACGACCTCCGTCTCGGGCGGCTAGACAGCAGCAGCGATGGCCTCAGGGCGAACGCTACTGCGAAAGGCCCCTCGCCCACGAGGGACGGGCTCCAGACATTAAAGCCAAAGAGCCGAAGGTCTGGAGCGCAGCTGGCACCGATGGTCTCGTCGGCGGAGACAGCCGCTGCGGTGGGAAGCCTCACCGGCGGCGGCCACCACCCTAGCACCGGTGACAGCAGCCACCTGCACACAACACTACCGTCGCCCAGGTGGAGGACGGACAGCTGCACCCTGGCCAGGCAGTGGCAGTTCGCCTTCCCTCGCATGGCTGGAGGACGCCTCCGCAGGGCTAGAGGATGCCCTTCTCCCCCGAATGCTGGAGGAAGAAGCAGGTCACCGACCCACGCAGGAGGCAGGACCCCCTCGGCGTGCCCTCCTCCTCAGCCCGGATGATGAACATCCTTGAAGCTGAGGGTAGGAGGGAGGGCACGACCCGGCTTGCTCTCCCCCGCCACGAGGCCTGCGGTCATCATCCTGGGTGACCGCCGGTGGGGGACTGTAGCCGGGCTGTGTGATGAAAATCCTTGAAGCCGAGCGACGACTGGAGAACGTTAACCCCCATAGGGTCACGCTCCTCCCACAGCAGCAAGAAGAAGGCAACGCGGGTGCGCCCCATCTAGGGGCTCGGAAGGTGGAAGGGCGCGATGGATGCAAGGAGTGTGAAGGCATGGCTACCCCCGGGGGGTTGGTCCCTTTTTAAAGGCAAGATCTCCTCACTTGCACCCCCAAGCGTCACGGGCAAAGTCTCCATCGACGTGCTCCAGGGTTCCCCCCTTGCGACACTGGGGCTGGGTCCCACACGTCATGAGAGCTGACCCGAAATGCGAAGGAGGCAAACCGCCGCACGCGAAGCATGTAACCGCCCTGCGGTTACAAACGTTCCCTCATCCTCGCCGAAACTAGCGGACGAAAGGGCGCGCCGCCACGCAGGGAGCATGCAACCGCACCGCGGTTATGCACCCTTTCGGCTTCGTCACATCTGGTGGACCAGCACGGAGGCTCGGTCCCACTTATCGTGTAACCGGCGCGACGGTCACTACGGGCAAGGAAACTGCACCGCCACCTGCGCCAATGCTGCGTCTTCTCGACTGTGGAACCAGTGCCGCGGCTCGAGGCGGCCCCGCGCGTGACCCAACAGTGCCAATTAAGTGCAACGATCACCGGTCAGTCAGCCGCGGGAGTAGGCACGACAGTTGATATGGCCAAAAGCGGACCGGCAATAACTGCTGCAGCAGACGAGCGGAAGCAGCGGTCAAATCACCCCCAGGCTCACGTCCTTTCCTGAAGCGATAAGGGAGCCCTCGCCCACGGCGTAAAGACAACGCGCCTGTGCTCCGTTCCTCAAACGGCCCGCGCACGCGCAACAGACGCCCCGCGAATCGCCCGTCCCGTCGCATTAACTCCTTGGCAGAGCAAGCAATACCTTTGGCAGGCGAAGCGGGCGACGTTTCACCTCCGTCATGATGACCGCGTCAAAAAAGGTGCGCCACGTTATTTAAATTCATATCCTTTTCCATTTCCCCTCTCTCTCTCTCTTGCCACAGGGACCGGGAAAGGGGATATTTCGAAAAGGATCCTTCTCCGCGAAGGAAACGGGCCCCCGAGCCCTCCTACTGATCAGGGGTTCGAAGGCTGTGCCCTGCGGGGTTCAGCAGCCGCCCCAGAGCACTCGGGCCCCCGAGCCCTCCTACTGATCAGGGGTTCGAAGGCTGTGCCCTGCGGGCTCCAGCAGCTGCCCCAGAGCACTCGGCCCCCCGAGCCCTCCTACTGATCAGGGGTTCGAAGGCTGCGCCCTGCGGGGTCCAGCAGCCGCCCTAGAGCACTTGGGCCCCCGAGCCCTCCTACTGATCAGGGGTTCGAAGGCTGCACCCTGCGGGGTTCAGCAGCCGCCCTAGAGCATTCAGGCCCCCGAGCCCTCCTACTGATCAGGGGTTTGAAAGTTGCGCCCTGCGAGGTCCCGCAGCCGCCCCAGAGCACTCGGGCTCCGCGCCCATTACTGATCAGGGGTTCAAAGGCTGGCCCCTTGGAAGGGTTCGACAGCCGCCCTAGAGCACTCGGGCTCTGCGCCCATTACTGATCAGGGGTTCGAAGGCTGGCCCCTCGGAAGGGTTCGACAGCCGCCCCAGAGCACGCAGAGTGAGGGATGACCCTGGGTACGTCCGTTACATGGCCGAGGCTCGGGCTACGCTCCTGAGGTACCCTAGGACATTTCCGATACCAGCGGGAATGATTTGTAATGGAATCCCACCGGAGGGAGGCACCGAGCCCTCGGACCCTAACGAAATGGGTCCGGGTCCAGCAAATCCCTTGCAGGTACTTTTGGAGCGCGCCTCTGGGCCACTAGCCGACCCTTAACGAATGGGGCACGGGCGTCCACTCGGATCACCCGTTAGCAACTCACTGGAAACACCATGATCGGTACCCTCCGAGGGTAACGTGGCGCTTTCCCCCCCCCTTCCTCCTTGCGAAAAGGCGACGAAGGGACGTATAATAAAAGTCGAGACAGTCCTTGATCATCCTCTCGCTCCATGCAGAGGCTCGGGGGCTACCCTCGCACCCGGCTGTGGCCAAAACTGTTGACAGCGTCAACAAACCAGCTCAAAAACTTGGAGCCTGACCATGCACCCGGGCTGCGGCCAGGCCGCATGAGGGAACAACCAGGCCGACCGAGGCATCACAGCAAGAATTAAGACCTCAGAGGAGTCAAACCACTCCTCTGAGGCCTCGGGGGCTACACCCGGCGGGTGCGCTCGCGCGCACCCACCAGAATGAAACATAACCGAGAAAGCCTGGTCCCCCCCGCAAAAATCCGGCAGAACCTCCAAGCGAGTGCCTACACTCCCTTCGAGGCTGGGGGGCTACTGTCGGGTACCGTAATTAGGGGTACCCCCAACACTCCTAAACACGGCTGATAAACACCTTCAGAAACAAACCGTAAAGACTGACAATTCGGGTCAAAGTCAAAGCTTCGTCTACCAAAAGACGCGATCTCGCCTCGGCCGAGCCCGGCCTCGGGCGGGAACAGTAGTCCTGGGCGAATTCACGTCTCGCCCGAGGGTCTCCTCAGGCAGTGAGCACACCCTCGGCTCAGCCAAAGGAAAGCCTTGTCGTGCAAGCGACCTTGGCCAAATTGCCTTACCAGTCGACCGTATTGCATGCGCATTTAATGCTAGGATCGCCTGACACCTTATACTGACATGCGTGCCTCAGTCGATAAGGTCGAAGTGACTGCAGTCGCTTCGCCCTTTCCCTGACCGATCTGACAGGAAAACAGCGCCGCCCGCCCCGCTCCGGGTGCTGTGCCAACCACCCGGGTGAAACCGACAACAACCAAGTTCAGCCTCGGGTGCAACAGGAAGCTCCGCCTCGCCCGACCTTAGGCCTCAGCCTCGGCCTCGGCCTCGGGAGGAGATCTCCGCCTCGCCCGACCCTAGGGCTCAGCTGTCGGTGTTTTGGGTCCGACCGCACACCCGGGGTTGCCCCTCAAGGTGTTTTTTGGAGTAGGACGGTGTCGACGACTGTAGCAAAATGGTTCGTGCCGATCGCACGAGGAACAGTGGACATGGTTTTCAGGTTCGGGCCGCTTAGAGATGCGTAACACCCTACGTCCTGGTGAGTATGCTTGGTGGATGTGGTTACAAAAGAGCTCTCTGAATTGAGATTACAGAGAGTTGACGTGGGTGGCTAAGTAAAAGGTCGATCGATCTGAAGGGGTGCCCCCTAGGCCTTATATACTCGACCGTGGGGCAATACATGTGGATATGATAACAACGAGTAGCTAAAAGATAGTGAACCTCTTGAGTTTATCCTCGCGTAACCCTCGCCGACTTATCCTTGCATGGCTCCGTTGCATGGGGGCTCCAGCGCGGGAAAATCGGATCTCTGTTGTGGTCACTCGCTTGACGTCGTGGGCCATCCGGGTTTACATCAATCCGGCCTCATGTCGATTTGCTTTGCTGGTCGTCTTTCCCCGGGCCCACGAGAGAATGACCTTATGATTTATTGGGCCCTTGGGCCTTTCGCGAGGTCTTTTACTCTTCAGTGGACCCGGGGGATATCTATCCCCCACAAGCCCCCGATCTTTGGGTTAATTTAGAGGTAATCAGCCCAAAGATCCCAGGTCCAGTTTGCAGGTGATTCGAAGGAAATGACCTCCTGTTGTCCTCTCCTGCTTCGATCACTCGTTGACCGAAGCTTAGTTTCGAGTTTGTGCCTTAGAGGTCGGCATTTCAATTTGTAGGATTCTGAACTTCATTGGGTGCACCGGAGGTGCACCCAATGGGTGTAGCCCCCGAGCTTTGAGTAGATTTTTTTAAAAAAAATAATCTACTCGAAGGTCTTCCTCAGAAATTGTTTCCATTTGTGCTCCTGCGTTTTGATTGAGGGCTAGCCTTTTAATCTTGCCCCACGCCTTAGAAGTTGGCACTATCTTGGCTTGGAATGATAATCCATGGGGTGCATCGGAGGTGCACCCAATGGGTGTAGCCCCCGACCTTCAAGTGGATTTTTGAGGATAATCCGCTCGAAGGTCTCCCTTTTGTGTCTTTTTGCTGAGGATTATCCTTTCTGCTTGTAAAAAATTGGCATGATGTCATCCGCACTATGTCATCAATATTATGCTTCAGAGGTCAGCATGTATTTTGTCTTTTGCAGCCGAGTTCGCAATCCATCCATATCTTGCTGGGTAGTGCAATTTATTTGCTCTGTGACTGATTAGACATTTGATGGACGTTCTCTGTCTAGTCTTCAAGTCGTTTCTGTTGACCATATTTTGTACTCCACTGGCTATATTTGGCTTCCCTCTAATTCTCACTGATATCTCATTTTTGTCTTGAGGCATTCACTGCGTGCTCTGCACAGATGTGACCAATTTGAAAAATATACTGTTAATTCCTGGGCGTCCCCCCCAATGGGTGTGGGCAAGGGACGGCTTGGTACGCTGAGTGTTTTAGCCGGCTGCTTCTGAGTAGTAATGTGATGTGACGGCGAGTGTAATCATATCCTTCGCGCTGTTGACTGGAGTCCCAATGGGTGTAGTGTTGCGTGAAACGGCGTCAGCCGCCTGACGTGTCTTCAGACGGGTTGAAGTGCTTATTGAATGCTTTGCGACTGTTCGGTGACCGCGGTTGGAGGTGAGCGGTTGCCTCCTCCTTCTATAAATAACGCCATTGTCTCTCTGGATTTTTCACATCTCTTCGCTGTTCTTCTGCTGCCTTCCTCGCTCCTCTCCTTTCTGCTTCCACCATGGGCAAGAACAACAAGCGCAAGCGCGAGCCAACTCCTCCATCGGAGGAGTTTGGTGACTCGGAGTACTCAGAGGAGGAGTTCTCCTCTAGGTCTGAGGGGTCTCCGGCTCCCGTCCCCCTGCGTGAGTCGTCTGACGACTCAGACGACTCCCAGGGGCTTGCGGCGGAGGTCTGGACGTACATCCGGGCCGTCGAGCGCTCCGGGCTCGAGGGCTCGGATGAGTCGGAGTACTCCTCGGACGAGGAGGACTCGGACGGCAGCGGCGAGGACGAGGATGACGACGACGATGACGGCGGTGACGACGACGATGGCGACGGTGATGGTGACGGCAGCGGCAGCGGCAGGAGCGGCGGCGGCAAGGACGGTGACGGCGGCGGCAGCAGGGGCAGCAACCGGTGCGGCAGCAGCAGGGGCAGTGGCGGCGGCAGCAGCAACAGGGCCAGTGGCTAGATGCCACTGGTCTTTTAGATATTAGTATAGTATAGTTAGAATAATGTAGTAGTTATGTAGAGTAGTATAGCGTAGTGTAGTAGTAGTAGTAATGTAATGTAGTAATAGTAGGGAAGTATCAACTCGCAAAGAGTTGATTTGTAAGTTTATTATCTTCCCTTTGAATGAAAGAATGACGTTGGTTTCCTATTGATGACTCGTCTCGCTTGTTCATAAAGCTGATTTCTTTGAAACAGTAGACGAATGACTTGGGGATCAAACTGATGCTTCCAGAAATAGCTGCCGAGTAAATTGTAAACGATGTCGATGTTTTAGAGGTAACATCAAGCAACTGAAGACTGTATCAGTGTGTTAGAAGCAACGCCGAGTGTTTGGAGAGCAACATCGGCATTTTAGAGTTAATGCTGAGCGACTGGAAGGTGATGTCAGCGTTTTAGAGGCAATGCCGAGCGACTGAACATGAAATCGGCGTTTTGGAGGCAACGCCGAGTGACTGGAAAGCGACGTCGGCATTTTAGAGGCAATGTCGAGCGACTGAACATGAAATCGGCGTTTTGGAGGCAACGCCGAGTGACTGGAAAGCGACGTCGGCATTTTAGAGGCAATGTCGAGCGACTGAACATGAAATCGGCATTTTGGAGGCAACGCCGAGTGACTGGAAAGCGACGTCGGCATTTTAGAGGCAATGCCGAGCGACTGAACATGAAATCGGCGTTTTGGAGGCAACGCCGAGTGATAGCAGGCCGCGCGACCCACTTTGAGGACGATGGCCGAGTGATGAGGTGGCACACCAGTGTTCTGGAGATAACTGCCGGGGTTCCACGTGGCATGCTGGGATTTTGGAAGTAACCGCCGGGTGATGACTGGGCACTTTTTGAAACGGTATCTGGCTCGAGAATATCCCATAAGAGTTGCGCTTTTAGCCGCCTTTGCTTTCCGTGCCCTAGTTCTTGCTTTCCCGCTTCCGAAACCTCTCTGCCATTCGCCTCCCACTTTGCTCGCTGGTGGAATCGAGATGGCACCCAAGAGGAAAACTGCGAGCTCGTCTGCTGTGGTGATTCCTCCAATCGACCCCAACAGCCAGTTGCCTTTCGCAGGTAACCATATGTCCATCATTTCTGAAACCGAACTCCTTCATCTCGTATCCATCGGGGTTCTTCCTCCGCGGGAACTCTGTTCTTGGCGGATTTGCCATGGGTCTACCGTTCCAACAGAAGATACCCACGAGTCTGTTGTTTACGCCCCTTTTCTCCTCCGCGACATTGGCCTTCCCATCTCTCCCTTTTTCCGCGGCCTCCTTGATTTCTATCATGTTAACTTGACCCATTTAAACCCTAATTCAATTCTGCAAATCTCCATCTTCGTTCACTTATGCGAAGCCTTTCCTGGCATGCTGCCACATTTTGGTTTATGGAAGTATTTGTATCATTGTCGCCCTGGGATGGCCGGGGGACAACATCAGTTGGTCGGGGGTGCCAGCTTGGAGATGCGCTGCGGGCGGAAAACTGAGTATCTTGAGATCCCCCTTAAGGACAGTATTAAGGGATGGCACCTAGAGTGGTTTATAGTTGATAATTATGGGAATTCTCTCCCCTCCCGGTCGGGAAGACATCCAGACGTTCGTACCCCGAGCTGGACCGAGTCTCCCACAGACCAGGAGGTAGCTGAAGCAGGTGTGTTGCTAGCTGAAGTTGGACTGCTGAAAGAGAGAGGTCTAACTGCTGAAGCTGTGGTTGCTGACTTTGTTTTCAAGAATATCCAGCCACTGAAAGACAGGCCTATCCAGCTTATCTGTACCGAGGGCTAGCCGACTCAACTCGGGTTACCAACAGGAGAATCCCTTCTGCAGACTTGGTGAGCCGACTTGAAATGATCCTTAGGGGCAAGGTGTCAAATGTTGGTGCTCCAGTGGCGTACTCGGCCTGGAATTTGCCTCCTCCCAAAGCCTTCACCCTATTTGTATCGAATCCACCTGTTACTGATGGCAGTTTGGGCCTTAGAGTGCAACCCTCTGCTGAAGAAGTCAGTGCTTTGGTTGCTTCGCTTGGGGAGATTCCTGATGACGAACGGCAGGTCCATTTCGAGGTGCCCCTGAACCCTAGTGATGCAGATATAAACACTATGCTCGATTTGCTAGCTGAGGATTCTTCCGACGCTGCTCCTGCTGGGGCGTTGGCAGTGGTGCCCCTTCCAGAGGTTGATACGACTTTGGATGTTCGAAGGCCTGTCAGTGCTCGCCCGAGGCACCCTTGCCGAACCAATCAGCCTGAGCCTTCTGCTGATGAGCAAAAGAAGAAAATAAGGCGCCTCCGGCAAGTATCCAATTTTGATCAGGATGCTGGTACCTTGGTTCATGTTACCGAAGAACCGCCTGCGACTGGACTTATTGATGCTGACCCCAATGGGTGTCCCCAATCTGCTGCTGATCTCAATGTGGGTGCTCCGCCTGTTGCTGACCCCAATGGGGGTGCTGCTTGTGTTGTCGGTGTGGATGACGAGGAGGAAGAGAATGAGGTTCCTTTGACTCGAAAGAACAGTCGGCAGTTCATCGCCAGTGGTGAGAGTAGTGGAGTTCCCTCTCCTGCTTTGTCTGCCCTCATTGGTCTACAAGGACTGTCTCTGGCCAACTTTGATCAAACTCTTGAGGATATGGTCCCAGAGGACTGGTTATCGGAGCCAGTGAATGATGGTGCAATGGAGGCTTGTGCTGACGTGCCCGATGCTGGGTTGAGGTCATCCCGTGCCTCGTCGACCTTAGAGCGCGATCTTGAGGGCCGGGAGACTGACTTGAATCGTCCTGGTCCTATGGAAGTAGATGAGGGCCCATCAACCTTAGAAGTGGTTACTGCAGAGAGCCTGGACCTCAAGAGTGGTGCTGACACATGCCCAGCCCCCGAGGGTGTCGCCGGGGATGACTTAGCTCGGGTGAAGAGTGTAAGCCACTGCCCAGCCCCCGAGGGTGCTGCCGGGGATGATCCGGCTCAAATGGGCAGTGCCAACTATGACCCAGCCCCCGAGGATGCCCGAGCAGGGTCTCCTTCCTGTACCTCCATGGACGTTCACGCGGGATCTCCTCCACACTCCGGCTGTATGGTGGTAGCTCAAACCTTGGACCAGGGAGTCGCTTTAGAAGGCAGCATCCCCGCTGATCGAGCGTTGGGCTCTGTTGAAGGCACCGAGCTGATTCCCACTGGTTTATTGCAAGCTGCTTCGGGTAGTGGTCTTACGCCTGGTTATCAACTGATCTCTCCTGATTTGGGGATCCCTTCGTTCTTCTCCAACCTCCAGGTACTGTGATGTATTTTAACTTGACTTTTACATTGCCTAAACCGCTGTTGTCACACTCGTCTGTTTTCCTCATCAGGCTTTGGTGGATGGGATGGCTAGCCAGCTGAGGCTACAGGGTGCCTCCGCCCCAGAGGTAGCTTCATCTCTTGCATGTTGGAATCCAGTGTCACTTCAACGTCGCGTCTCTGAATTGGAGGTAACCAACGCTGGTTAGTGCTTTTTTGCTTCTCTCTGCCTTCGCTGTGGACTGCCTTACCTTCTGACCCCATTTTGCTTGATCATCTCTCGCTAGGAGTGACTCGGCAGATTTCAATTCTTGAGGAAAAACACTCCCGAGATCTGGCTGAATTGGCTCGGCGGTGCACTGACTTTGAGGAGAAGTACTCTCAGGGCCAAATTGAACTCGGTCAAGTCTCTGCTGCCCTGGATGATGCCAATGCCCTGAGTTCTTCCCTTCATGCTCAGCTTGATTCTGAAAAGGTAATTTACAAAACTGTGCCTTGCCTTGCTATGCTCCTATTACTTGCTTGGTTTTTGAAGGAGCTGACTTTTGCTCGCAGGAAGAAAAGCGTATCCTTGCTGCCTCTCGTGACAATCTTGACAGATTGTATCGTGATTCTAGTAACTCGCTGGCCATCTTAGAGAGGAGTCACCGCTTTACCATGGAGGAATTGGACAATCAACGTTGCAGGCTGCAGGAATCCGCGGACGAAGTGACTCGCCTCAAGCAACTGATATTAGCAAAGGATGCCACCATTGAAGAACTCTGAGCTTCCAAGAAATCCATTGCCCAGGAGCTAGAGACTGCTCGACTGGCTGCTAAAGTTGTCGAAGAAACTTCTGTTACTCTCAAAGCCCAGCGTGACAGAGCTATGGACAAGGCTATTCGGGCAGGACGAATATTGATGAGGAGACCCGGCGTGGTTGTTCCTGAAGACATAAGGGCTGATGTGAATGCTGCCCCTGATTCCTCGAGTTGCCCTTCTTCGTCGGTCGCTCCTGAGAAAGACTTTGCAAAATAAAGAAAAACTTTTGCGTGCTTTGAGCGTGCGGTTAGCATAATCGAGTATTTGTCAGAGGACATTAGTTCAGCACTCGAATGATATAATGACTTTCTTATTGTATCAGAATTCACCAGTTCGTAAATTTATAATAATGAAATGACGCATGATGATTATGAAATTCGTTTGTGGGATATGGAAGTCATCCCCTGAATTGTAAAGGCATGTTGTATCGGCTTAAGTCGCCACTAACTTTTAGCCGATGGATCCATTAGTAGGGCATAGTGGTCACCCTGAGTTAAGTAAGCGTGAGCATGTTGCACCGCCTTAAGTCGTCGCCGACTTAAGTCGATTGCTCCGTTAGTAGGGCATAGTGGTCACCCTGAGTTAAGTAAGCGTGAGCATGTTGCACCGCCTTAAGTCGTCACCAACTTAAGTCGATTGCTCCGTTAGTAGGGCATAGTGGTCACCCTGAGTTAAGTAAGCGTGAGCATGTTGCACTGCCTTAAGTCGTCACCAACTTAAGTCGATTGCTCCGTTAGTAGGGCATAGTGGTCACCTTGAGTTAAGTAAGCGTGAGCATGTTGCACCGCCTTAAGTCGTTGCCGACTTAAGTCGATTGCTCCGTTAGTAGGGCATAGTGGTCACCCCGAGTCGAGTAAGAATGCAAGTCAATTGTAAATGAACTGAGTATCTTTGAAACCTCTTTTTTATTGATGACATATTCCCACTTTACAGAGTACATCGTCATCCCAGCAGTTTTGAGATACAGCTAGGGATAAAACTTTCTGAGGTGTTCTATGTTCCAGGAGTTCCCAACTTCTGTGCCATCCATCTGAGTGAGGCGATACGATCCGGGCCGAGTGACTTCTGCTACCATGAAGGGTCCTTCCCATAAGGGTGATAACTTGTGTCGTCCCTCCCTCGTTAGAATTCGGCGGAGGACGAGATCTCCTACCGAGAAGAATCGCTATCGCACAACCTTGTCATGATAGCGCCTTAGAGTCTGCTGGTACCGTGCTGATTGGATTACTGCATTAAGCCGTTCTTCTTCAAGTACATCTATGTCCTCCAGCCTGGTGGCTTCAGCTTCTGCTATGCTTTCAAAGGTCAACCTCGGCGCCCCAAACTTCAGATCAGCGGGCAGCACTGCCTCCGACCCGTAGACCATGAAGAAAGGAGTGTTTCCATGCAAGGCTCGGCTAGGTTGGGTTCTTAGGCTCCAAACGACATAGGGCAATTCCCTTATCCACTTCCCTGTGAATTTTTCATTCTTATCGAAGACCTTTTTCCTGAGTGCCTCCAATATCATCCCGTTGGCTCGCTCAACCTGCCCGTTGGCTCTTGGATGGGCTACAGATGCATACTTGATCTGAATGCTCTTTTGCTCGCAGAAGTCGAAGAATTCTGAACTTGTGAAGTTGGATCCTAAATCGGTTATGATGTTGTTTGGTATCCCGAATCTGAATATTATGTCTTGTATGAATTCCACGGCCTTAGCAGAGGTTAAAGAGGCAATGGGCTTGAAATCTATCCATTTAGTGAATTTGTCAATCGCTACCAATACATGAGTGTATCCCCCTTGAGCTTTCTTGAAAGGTCCAATCATATCCAGTCCCCAGCATGCGAAAGGCCAAGTTACTGGTATGGTCTGCAATTGCTGTGCTGGCATGTGTTGTTGCTTTGACAAGTATTGGCAGGCTTCGCACCTCTGGACTAACTCGGCTGCATCGTTCTTTGCTGTTGGCCAATAGAATCCTGACCTGAAGACCTTCCCGACTAGTGTTCTGGAGGCTGCATGTATTCCACATTGCCCAGCATGGACCTCCTCCAGAAGTTGCTTCCCAGTGGACGGGAGAATGCACCTCATGAGGACGCCTGATGCACCCCTTCTGTATAATGTCTCCCTAATAAGTGTATAGTGAGCCGACTGTCTTGCAATGCGCTCTGCCGAATTCTTGTCGTCTGGTTCTTCTTCATTCTTTATATACTTAATGATCGGCCTTCTCCAGTCATCAGAGTCTGACTCGGGTTGATCTATGATGTTGCACTCTTCTATTTGATCCATTGAGATACTCGACTGCAGAATTTCTTGCACGAAAACTCCGGGTGGTACCTAAGTTCGACTGGACCCTAGCTTGGACAGTACATCGGCTGCTGTGTTCCGATCTCTTTCTACATGATGAAATTCTAGACCCTCGAATTTATCTTCCAGCTTTCGGACGACAGTGCAGTATTTTCCCATTGAATCGTTTGAGCAATCCCACTCCTTGTTTATCTGGCTAATGACTACCAGAGAGTCTCCGTATACCATCAATCTTTTGACGCCCAACGATATGGCAATGTTCAATCCATGGATCAAAGCTTCATACTCGGCTGCATTGTTGGAGGCCGGGAATAGCAACTGGAGGGCGTACTTGAGGTGTTCGCCTCCAGGCGCAGTGAAGAGAATCCCTGCTCCTGCTCCCTGCAGCTTCAGTGAGCCATCAAAATACATTCGCCATACTTCTGCAGTCTCCAGGTTGTCTGGTACTTGTTGTTCGGTCCACTCTGATACGAAATCAACCAGTGCTTGAGTTTTGATGGCAGTGCGAGGTCGGAACTCGATGTCATGAGATCCCAGCTCGCAAGCCCACTTGGCTATTCGATCGATGGCTTCCTTGTTGTGAAGAATATCCCCTATTGGAAAACTTGTAACTACTATGACTTTGTGGTCGTCAAAGTAGTGACGCAGCTTGCGGGCAGTTAGAAGTACTGCGTATAATAGCTTCTGAACTTGAGGATACTTTTTCTTTGAGGGGCCTAGGACTTCACTAATGAAGTAAACAGGATGTTGTACTGGATAGGCATGTCCTTCTACTCGCTCGACTACCAACGCGGTGCTTACCACGTGAGCCGTGCAAGAGATATACAATAGCAAATCTTCAGCTGGTTGAGTTGACGTAGCTCGCTGGGGTGGTTTCAGTACTGGTGGTGTTGTCAAGAATTTTTTTCAGAGCGTCTAGAGCTTCTTGTGCTTCTCAAGTCCATTGAAACTTATCCACCTTCTTGAGTAACTTGTAAAATGGCAAACCTTTTTCTCCTAGCCTGGATATAAATCTGCTCAGAGCTGCCATACATCCAGTAAGTCGCTGAACCTTCTTTTGCGATCGAGGTGCTTCCATCTTCATGATAGCTTCAATCTTATCTGGATTAGCCTCAATTCCCCGGTGGCTGACGATAAACCCGAGCAACTTTCCTGCTGGCACCCCGAAAACACATTTCTCGGGATTAAGCTTCCATCTATACCACCTCAGACTGTTGAAAACCAGTCGTAAGTCTTCGATGAAGTTTTTTGAGTCCTGCGTTTTGATTACCACGTCATCCACGTAGGCCTCCACACGCTTGCCCCAGTGATCGGCTAAGCATGTTTGAATGGCTCTCTGGTAAGTTGCCCCAGTGTTTTTGAGGCCAAACGGCATGGAGGTATAACAGAAAGCACCAAACGGAGTAATGAATGCCGTTTTTTCTTCATCTTCCTTTGCCAGACTAATCTGATGGTATCCGGAATAGCAATCCAGGAAAGACAGCATAGAACGTCCAGCGGTGGAGTCCACCACCTGATCTATCCTTGGGAGCCCGAAAGGATCCTTCGGACAGTGTTTGTTGAGATCAGTATAATCAACACACATGCGCCAATCCACTTTATTCTTTTTGAGTACAAGAACAGGGTTGGCTAACCACTCGGGATGTAACACTTCTCTAATGAATCCAGCCGCGACCAAGCGAGCTAACTCGGTGCGAATGGCCTCTCTCTTGTCGGGCGTGAAACGACGTAGTTTTTGCCGAATCGGCCTTGCCTGGGGATAGACCTTCAGTTTGTGCTCGGCCAGTTCTCTTGGGACCCCCGGCATATCCGCAGGTTGCCATGCGAATACATCTCGGTTATCTTGCAGAAACTGGACGAGCGCGCTTTCCTATTTGTCGTCCAAGCTGGAGCTGATGATAGCCGTTTTGCGCTCATCAGCGAACCCCAGGTTGATTCTTTTGGTTTCTTCAGTCGGCCGCATAGAGGTCGCGGTCTGAGCTTCGCTTGCCGGTACTGCGAGGTCTTCCTCAGGCTTAGAGTTCGCCAGTGCGGAAGGGACCGTCGATGGCTTGGCGGTGAGAGCTGCTTGAATAGCCACTCGGAAACACTCTACGGCGCCTTGGAAGTCGGCGCGCACAGTTATGACCCCTTGCGGTCCTGGCATCTTCAGTATCATGTATGTGTAATGCGGAATGGCCATGAACTTGGCCAATCCAGGCCTCCTGATGATGGCGTTGTACCCGCAGTCAAAGTTCGCCACTTCAAACCTCAGGAACTCGGTTCTGTAGTTCTCCGGAGTTCCGAAGGTGACCGGCATGTAGATGTGGCCCAGCGGGTACTCCCCTTCTATCGGCATGATGCCGAAGAAAGGAGTGTCCGACTCGTGGAGCTCTTTGAGGCGAACTCCTAAGCCTTGGAGTGTCCGGGGGAAGGTGACGTTGATGCTGCTCCCCCCGTCCACCAGCACTTTCTTTACCCGGCTTTCTTGGATCACCGGATCGACGAGGAGCGGATATTTGCCTGGATGGTCGAAGTTGAGCCATTGATCTCCCCGAGTGAAAGTGATCGGATGTTCCGACCACCGGTATGGGGCGGGAGGACCGGTGGTCGCCACCAGTATCTGGCGGTTGTTGAGCTTTTGTTGTCTTTTGCTCTCCTGCGACCCATGTCCGCCGAAGATGACGTTGACCTCCCTGTCGATGCGTGGGAAAGCTCCTCCTCCTCCCTCCTCCTGCCGATGAGGTTGTCGTGGTTCATCTGGTCCTCACCTCGGTGGAGGAGGAGGTAGAGGTTGGAAGGGTCGGCCGTGTCCGACAGAATGCTTGAAGTCCCGACAGTTTCGAAGAGTGTGGCGCATGTCCTTGTGGTACGGGCACTGGGCGTCGAGGATGTCGTCCAGCGTGCGTTCGCCTCCGCGAGGTCCTCCTCGGGCGCGAGAGGCAGGTGGTCCGGCGGTGTGTACTTCTTCACGAGGCCTCTTCTCCCAGCGTTTGTCGGGTGGCTGGTTCGCGTCGCGTCGTGGTGCTGCCGGCACAGGCTTTGCTCCTCCGATAAGGTCCTGAGCTCGCTCGTCGGCGGTGATGTAGAGGTCGGCTTCCCGGAACAGTTCCTCAGAGGTAGTCGGCGCCTTCTGTAGTATGGCTCGGACGAAAGCCGAGTCATTGGATCCTCTGTAGAAGTCCTCGATCACGGCCGCCTCCGTGACCTCGGGGATACGATTTCTCATGGTCTGGAACCTTTTGAGGTACGACCGAAGAGTCTCATCCCCTCGGCGCTTGATGGATTTGAGGTCCCACGGTTGCGCCGGCTTGTCGGAGAGGGACTAGAAGTTGGCGGTGAAGCGTCGACTGAAGTCCCCCAGTCGTCGATGCAGTGTCGGGGTAGATGCCGCAGCCACTGCAGCGCGTCTTGCCCAAGGACGATGGGTAAATAAGCGGTCATCACGTCTTCGGATGCCCCGGCAGCCCGAGCAGCGGTGGTGTAGATGGCTAGCCAACCCCCTGGATCCTGTTTAGGTTCATATTTGTCGACATTGGATACCTTGAAGTTGGGAGGCCATTGGACGGCCCTAAGGCGCGGAGTAAGAGCGGACACTCCGCACGTGTCCTCCTGTCGTCGGGGACGATGTCCGTCCCGGGGAGGGGAGTTGTGATTGTGGTTCCTCGACCGTCCCCGGGTGGTTCCGCCAGTTGAGGTCGTTGCCGACTCAGTTCCGGTGGCTTGGCTCTGAGTCGGGATGCCATGATCCCTGTCGTACTCCTCCCGACGGCGAATCTCGTTCTCATGCCACCGCTCGCGCGAAGCATTGATGGAGCTTCGCGCGTCTCGGCGACTGTTGATGGCGTGTCGTAGATCGTTCGGCGGGTGAGCAAGCGGTAGAAGATGGTTGGCCGCCTGGGTGAACAGTCGTCGGTAGCCCTCAGCGTCAGGAGTTCGAGGAAGTCCATCAGCTATCCGAGCCAATACCCCTCCGACTTCGCTCGGCGTGTTCATAGCTCGGGCGAAGTCGGGATTCAGGTTACGCCCGAAGAATGGATTCTCCCGGCGTTGCCTTGCATCTTGCTCAGCCTGTTCCTGAGCTCGTCGGCGATCACGTCGTCGGGAGTTCCTTTGTTCTCTGAAGACGCGTTCTTCCGGAGTTTCTCCTATCTCCGAGACCTCGTCTCGCGAGACAGGCTGCTCCGGATCCCGCTCTCCGGCCGCGTGATGTCGTCGAACGTTTCTGCGCCGGTTCCTCCATCGTCGGGACTCTCGTTGAGGCGGTTCTTCCCCGGGTACGGTCGGCTCGTCGTCGGAGACGATAGGCGACTCCACTCTCCCGATGAAGAGGACGTCGGGGTAGAATAGTGTTGCTGTCGTGGTGAGCTTCTTCCCGTTCTCCTTTGAGGCATGAGGAACGGAAAGAGCAACTCGCTTCTCCCCGGTTTCCTTCTTCCTTGCGATCTGTGTCCACTCTTTTGTCGGAGAGGTAGGCAGTGGAGTTCTCCGGGTCAGTGAGCCCTCGGCCCCCGACTTTCCGGAGACGATCTTCTTCCGGAAAGCTGGAGGTTGTGCTTCTCCGGTATTTTCGGAGTTCGTTGGGAGAGACTTCTTTTCCGGCGGATCCGTGATACGGTGCAGAATTCCTTCTTCATCCGCTACAGATGAGATTGTTCTGAAGCAGAATACGGATCCGGGACGCAGGGTGATCTTGCTGTAGAAGGTGACGGCCATTGAGCTAGCTTGGATCGTCGACACACCCCCTACCTGGCGCGCCAGCTGTCGGTGTTTTGGGTCCGACTGCACACCCGGGGTTGCCCCTCAAGGTGTTTTTTGGAGTAGGACAGTGCCGACGACTGTAGCAAAATGGTTCGTGTCGATCGCACGAGGAACAGTGGACAGGGTTTTCAGGTTCGGGCCGCTTAGAGATGCGTAACACCCTACGTCCTGGTGAGTATGCTTGGTGGATATGGTTACAAAAGAGCTCTCTGAATTGAGATTACAGAGAGTTGACGTGGGTGGCTAAGTAAAAGGTCGATCGATCTGAAGGGGTGCCCCCTAGGCCTTATATACTCGACCGTGGGGCAATACATGTGGATATGATAACAACGAGTAGCTAAAAGATAGTGAACCTCTTGAGTTTATCCTCGCGTAACCCTCGCCGACTTATCCTTGCATGGCTCCGTTGCATGGGGGCTCCAGCGCGGGAAAATCGGATCTCTGTTGTGGTCACTCGCTTGACGTCGTGGGTCGTCCAGGTTTACATCAATCCGGCCTCATGTCGATTTGCTTTGCTGGTCGTCTTTCCCCGGGCCCACGAGAGAATGACCTTATGATTTATTGGGCCCTTGGGCCTTTCGCGAGGTCTTTTACTCTTCAGTGGACCCGGGGGATATCTATCCCCCACATCAGCCCCAGCCTCGGCCTCGGGAAGAGTCACGTCCTAGCCCGACCCTGGGCCTCGGCCTCAGCCTCGGCCTCGGAAGAGCCGCCGCCTTGCCCGACCACAGGCTTAGATCGAACCGCGCCACAAGGGATACATCATTACCCTACTCCTAGCTAGCTCAGGCTACGAAGGAACAAGACCGGCGTCCCATCTAGCTTACCCCGGTAATAGGCAATGATGGTTCCCCACATGCGTCCATGACGTCGGAGGTTCTCAAGCCCCCTACGGAAGCAAGGAGATGTCAGCAGGATTCACGCAGCGCCAACAGCTGTGCTTCTACAGGGCTCATGCACTTCTCCAATGGACATGTTAACACGTGCATAGCGACCAGGCACTTCCCCGCTGGCCACGTAGCACATAGCTACACCCCCATTGTATAGCTGGGCCATCTCCTTATGTCTATAAAAGGGGATGTCCAGGAGCACGGGAGGGGGAGAGAGGCACGGCACGGAAGGACGAGTAGACGCACGACAAAGGGACGGGAGAAGACGAGCAGGACCGGACCCTCTCTCTCTCTCTCGTGCTCGCTCTCTCATGCTCGCTCTCTCGCTCTCGCTCTCTCGCAACGCTTGTAACCCCTACTACGAGCACCCTGGTGCAGGATAATACAAGGCTCATTTCCCCTCTTGTGTTCCATCTCACACCAACCCATCTGGGCAGGGCACGCAACAACAAATTTACTAGTCGGTCCAGGGACCCCCCAGGTCCGAAACGCCGACAGTATGGCTGATGCCACACTAAGCCATAATGGCTCCTCCGCCGCTGCTGTCCGGCAAACCATCACATTCTGTGACGCGGGACGTCGAGCAACTCCTGACTTGGGGCACTCCGGTCCCATGTGACAAAATCCCCCATTCCCATTCAGCCATTCCTATCGTGCAAGCCATCACACACTCCGGACGTTGGGCCCACATTGCAGACTACGGGCGCCCACGTGACAGCCACCCTTAGTTTTGCACACACCGAACCCACGTCTGCTCGCGCAAAAAGTTGCCTCAATTTGACACTGGCAGAAGCATTTGACCACAATTGCTTTCTCTGAAGAAGAAAGGCTTATAAGCCGGTAGAAGCTATGTTGGCTGGCCGGTATGGTCATAAAAATGTGTAAGCCGTGACGACGATATAGGTCGCGTGGGCTGTGTTTCTTTGGTGCGGCCTAAGTAGCTGCCAGGAGGCTGCACGCTTCTTACCCTGACCCAGCTTGGCTTTAGGGTCAGTCTCCCTTGCTTTCTCTGCCCAGCGAGCCCTCGCTCTCTAGCTCTTCCTGCTAGCGTCGTCTTCGTCCCGTGCTCTCCTGTTCATCGTCGATCTCAGCCATCTCAGGAGCACCCGCTCACTCCCAGACGCCCGCGCAAAGGAATCCCCCACGATCTCCCTCCAAACTGCCCACTCCCTCTAGCTCATGATCCCTCCGCCCGCCCCCACCCCCGCCTGCCATGCCCACGGGCGCAACAAGCCAACAACCCACACTCGGCCCCACTACCCGATCTGTCGCCATAAATCCGCTACCTCCTCCTTGAGTCCTGCTTGATCTCCCCATGCTCGACCGGTCGACCGGACGGAAGGGCAGCCCCGACCGTGACCACAGCGTGATGTGCGACGAGTGAGGGCGGTGGCGGGTTGCGACCAACGACGGAGAGCCACACAATGAAGCCCGTCGGCGATGTTTTCCTGAAGGTTCGCTCGCTCATTCCTTCCTTCCTTGTGCTATTGGCGTGTGATCCTAGCTAGCGCTCTCTTGATTTCATCCTTATCCACGTGAATCCTGGATCACACTGCATGCAGATCGAATTACTGGAAGGCCAGACCAGTTGCTCGCATTCACTGGTGCACGGTGTGGGAGCTGAGAGCTCCGTTCCTATGGCCGGGCCCCACCTCTCTTGGGCCCTTGTGCAGATACGCAGAGGTAGTGTCCCCTAATTTGTTTGTCATGTCCCCTAATTTGTTTGTCAGAGCTACTTAAGGATGTCAATGAGGTATGGCTCCGCTGGTTCATCAGTATTCAGTAATTACAAGGCATTATGAGTTAGCATGCTCCCTCCTGCTAAGCTAGCTAAATGTGGCTATCAGGTCTCAATAAGTATCCATTTTTAAAAGTATAAATTGTTATAGCCATGCATGCAAGTCTTTATTTTGGAAATAACCAAAGGTTTTGAACCTACATTGTGCTAACTCGTCAATCATTCCTAAAATGTGACTCCTTTTTTTCATTCAGAGTTCGGTTGGACAAATTAAGATGGATTGAGATCTTAGTTGTTAAGGTAGAAGCAAAAGCACCACCACTGAATCCTGTACTTTAAACGGTGATAACAGCAGTTGCGGTCTTCAATATCTTAGTGTGTTACTTGGTGATAGCAGCAGCTGCGATCTCCAATATTCTAGGGCATGTTTGCCTCCCTCTTCTAAACTTAGAGATCTAAAAGCTTTATAATGTTTTAGCTTTCTTTTGATGTCCAAATCTCTAATGTAAGGTGGGCTAAAGGTTAAAGCCAACTTTAGACCACCTGATCCATATAAGGAAGAAGGGTCCACATGCACCATTATCTGTGGCATAGCAAAATCGAGCTCGATGTCCTTGAAGATTGATCGAGATAATATTAGTCACTACTGAATTTAATTTTAATGACAAGTTTGTAATGGGTATGATAATAAGGGATATGTTACAGGTTGTTGGTTTCTTGGATGAATATGCTGCTGCATAGGGTTAGGCCTGAAAGGAGAAACAGAACATGATTGGTTTTTGTAGCTCTCCTCCCCTCATCTCTCCATGGGATTGGAATATATATAACTTTGTGAGTTTATATGGAAAGCAATAGATATTGTTTATTTCCTCTCTTCTCTTCTCTCCTCTCCTCTCCTCTCTATGCCATATTGCTGCTTTTAAATTAAGACGACACCGCTCGAGGCACTATTATATGTCAAGTTCATATATTAAGAATTTGAACTCTAGCCTATTGATGATGATAATTGTTCATTGTCTAAAATTCCTCTATTTGACCTCTATATATGTCTGAAATTCCTAAACAACATTATGTCCATGTTTGTGTGTTAATATTTTTTGGTCATTATACCATGAGTTTGTGTTAATAATCTGAATACTAAACCATGTGGTATGCACCATTATGTCTAAAATTCCTATACACATTGCTTATGATTGTTTGAGGTTTACACCTATGTCGGCGTTTCGAGACAGGGGGGTCCCTAAGCCGACGAGTGAGTGTGCTGCGTGCCCCAGCCCAGATGGGTCGAGCGCGTGGGCGAGCGCGAAGGGGGGAGAGGCGAGGTGGCCAGAGCCGAGCGTGAGAGAGGTGGAAGTCCCGCGGCCTTCGTGTTCGTCCCGCGCCCAGGTCGGGTGCGCTTGCAGTAGGGGGGTTACAAGCGTCCACGCGGGTGAGGGAAGCGAGCGGCCCCAAGAGAGCGCCTGTCCCGTCCTCGGTCCCGCGCGGCCAACCTCCTCTAAGAAGGCCCTGGTCCTCCCTTTTATAGTCGTAAGGAGAGGATCCAGGTGTACAATGGGGGGTGTAGCAGAGTGCTACGTGTCTAGCGAAGAGAGAGCTAGCGCCCTAGGTACATGCCAATGTGGCAGCCGGAGAGGTCTTGGCACCTTGCTGGCGTGATGTCGTGGCTGTCGGGGGTGCGACGGAGCCTGGCGGAGGGACAGCTGTTAGAGCGGTCGAGTCCTCGCTGACGTCGCCCTGCTTCCGTAAGAGAGCTGGGGGCCGCCGTCGTCACAGAGCTTGTGGAGTGCCATCATTGCCCATCCGGCGGAGCTGGCCGGATGGGACGCCGGTCTTGTTCTCCGTAACCCGAGTCGATTCGGGGTAGGACGATGATGGCGCTTCCTGTTGACGTGGCGGGCCTGTGCCCTAGGCAGGGTGACGTGGGGGCTCCTCCGAAGCCGAGGTTGAGTCTGTCTTCTGTTGCCGAGGCCGAGTCCGAGCCATGGGGTCGGGCGAGGCGGAGGTCGTTCGGCCGAGGCCAGGGTGGAGTCCGAGCCCTGGGGTCGGGCGAGGCGGAGGTCGTTCGGCCGAGGCCAGGGCGGAGTCCGAGCCCTGGGGTCGGGCGAGGCGGAGTTTCGTCGTCTTCCGGGTCTTAGCCCGAGTCCGAGCCCTGGGGTCGGGCAGAGCGGAGTTCGCCGTCTTCCGGGTCTTAGCCCGAGTCCGAGCCCTGGGGTCGGGCGGAGCGGAGTTCGCCGTCTTCCGGGTCTTAGCCCGAGTCCGAGCCCTGGGGTCGGGCGGAGCGGAGTTCGCCGTCTTCCGGGTCTTAGCCCGAGTCCGAGCCCTGGGGTCGGGCGGAGCGGAGTTCGCCGTCTTCCGGGTCTTAGCCCGAGTCCGAGTCCTGGGGTCGGGCGGAGCGGAGTTCGCCGTCTTCCGGGTCTTAGCCCGAGTCCGAGCCCTGGGGTCGGGCGGAGCGGAGTTCGCCATCTTCCGGGTCTTAGCCCGAGTCCGAGCCCTGGGGTCGGGCGGAGCGGAGTTCGCCGTCTTCCGGGTCTTAGCCCGAGTCCGAGCCCTGGGGTCGGGCGGAGCGGAGTTCGCCGTCTTCCGGGTCTTAGCCCGAGTCCGAGCCCTGGGGTCGGGCGGGGCGGAGTTCGCCGTGGCGCCTTTGGCAAGGCCTGCCTGCCTGTCAGACTCACTCTGTCGAGTGGCACCGCAGTCGGAGTGGCGCAGGCGGCGCTGTCCTTCTGTCAGACTGGTCAGTGGAGCGGTGGAGTGACGGCGGTCACCTCGGCTCTGCCGGGGGGGGCGCGTGTCAGGATAAAGGTGTCAGGCCACCTTTGCGTTAAATGCTCCTACAACTTGGTCAGTCGGTGTGGCGATTTAGTCAGGGTTGCTTCTGAGCGAAGCCAGGGCCTCGGGCGAGCCGGTGATGTGTCCGCCGTAAAAAGGGGGGCCTCGGGCGAGACGGAAGTCTCTCGAGGTCGGCTGCCCTTGGCCGAGGCTAGGCTTGGGTGAAGCGTGATCGAGTCACTCGTGTGGACTGATCCCTGACTTAATCGTACCCATCAGGCCTTTGCAGCTTTACGCTGATGGGGGTTACCAGCTGAGAATTAGGCGTCTTGAGGGTACCCCTAATTATGGTCCCCGACAGTAGCCCCCGAGCCTCGAAGGGAGTGTTAGCACTCGCTTGGAGGCTTTCGTCGCACTTTTTTGCAAGGGGACCAGCCTTTCTCGGTTGCAATTTGTTCCGGTGGGTGCGCGCGAGCGCACCCGCCGGGTGTAGCCCCCGAGGCCTCGGAGGAGTGGTTACACTCCTTCGAGGTCTTAATACCTTGCGTAATGCTTTGGCTGGTCTGGTCGTTCCCTCATGCGAACTGGCCGTAGCCCGGGTGCACGGTCGGGGCCCAAGCTCTCGGGCTGGTATGTTGACGCTGTCAACGGTTTGGCCGGAGCCGGTTTTTGCGAGAGCAGCCCCCGAGCCTCTGCACAGGGCGAGAGGACGATCAGGGACAGACTCAACTTTTTACATACGCCCCTACGTCGCCTTTCCGCAAGGAGGAGGGGGGGAGTGCGCCATGTTACCCTCGATGGGCACCGAACATGGTGTCTCCGGTGAGCTGCAAGCGGGTAATCCGAGTGGACGTCCGTGCCCCGTTCGTTGGGGGTCGGCTAGAGGCCCAGAGGCACGCCCAAAAGTACCTGCGGGTGATTTGCCGGACCCGGTCCCCTGGCGACGGGGTCCGAGGGCTCGATGCCTCCCTCCGATGGGATTCCGTTACAAGATCGTTCCCGCTGGTCTCGGAAATGTCCTAGGGTACCTCGGGAGCGCAGCCCGAGCCTCGGTTATGTATCGAACGTACCCCTGGTCATCCCTCGCTCGGTGTCTGAGGCGACTGTGAACCCTTCGGGGGCCAGCCTTCGAACCCCTGATCAGTAATGGGCGCGGAGCCCGAGTAGCCTGAGGCGGCCATGGAACCCTTCGGGGGGCTGGCCTTCGAACCCCTGACCAGTAGTGGGTGTCGGGCCCACGCGATCTGAGGCGACTGTTGAACCCTTCGGAGGGCCAGTCTTCGAACCCCTGATCAGTAGGGGGGGGGGCTCGGAGCCCGGTTCCTTCACGGAGAAGGATCCTTTTCGGGGTATCCCCCTTTCCCGGTCCCTGTTGCAAGAGATAGAGAAAGAGGAAAAAGGAAAAGGATACGAAATCGAACGACGTGGCGTACCTTTTCTGACGCGGTTATTACGGCGAAGGTGAAGCGTCGCGCGCTCCTCCCGTCAGAGGCGTCGTCCGTGTCCCACCGCGGAGTTAATGCGACGGGGCGAGTGGTTGGCGGGGCGGCCGTTACGCGTGCGCAAGCCGTTCGAGGAACGGGTCACGGGTGCACCGTCTTCACGCCGTGGGAGGAGGCTCTCTTGCTGTCCCAGGATGAGACGTGAGCCTGGCTGGCGACGTGACTGCTGCGCCCGCCCGCCTGCCACCGCCATTACTGCCGGCCCACTTTCGGTCGCTTTGACCAACGCGCCAGGCTGGCACTGCTGGGTTGCCTCGAGTCGCGGCATAGGCTTCGCAACCGAAGAGGCGCGACGATGGCCCAAGTGGCGGTGCGGTTGCCTGTATGCAGCAACTGGCGCGCCGGTTGCTTGACGCGTGGGCCTGGGCTTCCAAGCTTTCGTGTCAGAAGTCGGAGAAGCGCGTCCACCTGGCGCGGTTGCATGCCGCCTGCATGGCTGCCCGCCCCTTCCGCCCGTTGGTCTGGGCAAAAGTGGGGGGTCGCTCGTAACCGCTGGCCGGTCGTGCGCACCACGCGCGGCGGTTTGGCTTCTTCTGCCCTGAGCCGGTTTGCATGACATGCGGGACCCAGCCCCCGAGTCGCAGGGGAGGGCCTTGGAGCGTGTTGGAGAAGACTCAGCCCGCGGCGTCTGGGGGCGCACGTAGGGAGAGTTGCCTTTAAAAGGAGGGAGACTCCTTTCAGAAGGCAACCATGTCTTCTTCCTCCCTTATGCGTCGTGTCTTTCCATCTTCCAAGCCCCCGGATGGGGGGTATCCACCGTCTTTCCGCCTCCTCGTCGGAGGAACGCAACTCCATGGGAGTTGGTACCTTTCAGCCATCGTTCGGCTTCAAGGATTTTCATCAGCCGGCCCGGCCGCACCCCTACGCCGGCGATCACCCAGGATGGTGACCACCAGTTTCTGGGTGGGGAAGAGCAAGCCGGGCTGCGATCTTGGTCCCACCCTCAGCTTCAAGGATGTTCATCATCCTCGCTGAGGTGGGGGCCACGCTGAGCCGGCGCCCTACCTCCCGCGCGGGTCCGCGGGTCACCCTTTTCCGCGGCGTTCGGGGGTGGAGGCGCTCGCTGGCCCTGCGGACGGCGCGGACTTAGACAACGTGGGGCTGATCGACGGCGGGCGTCGTCACCTCCAGCGTGTCGGAGTCATCGGCCGGGCTTCCGGCGGCCCCTCCTGCCGGAGGGCGACCGCCGCGCCGCGTGCACGGGAGGACCACCCACGATGCCGCGCGCCGTTAGGGCGGCGTTCGTATTCTGGGGTGGTCCTGCTTTTGCACTGGGACGGCGCCCTCGCGCAGAGGCCGATGCCCCACTTGTCCGGGAGGATTTGAGTGGGGATCTGCCGGGGGGCTGGTGTCCCCTGCCATCGACGCCGAGGCGGAGGCGGCTCGAGAAGTCCTCGTCGCCGACGGGATCACTGCCACCATCCGCGCCCCGGGCCATCGCGCCGGCGTACTTGTCCTCGCCCCTCGAGCGTCGGCGGGGGCGAGGGCAAGATTGCAGCAACGCCGGTCCACTGTCGCCGTAGTCAGAACGGGCGGCGGCGAGCCGCTCGTCAGTCTTCTGTTGCTCCGCAGGCCTTCCCCATGGAGTGGGGTCGTTCGTACCTGCGGAGGGGGAACCGGAGTTCCGTTCGTAATGGCACTTCGAATGCCAGTGTTTTTTGTTCATTGCGGCTGTCGGGGCCTGAACATGTATGTAATTTTGGCACGGAGCCGTGTTTTTTCCTCATTTTCGAGCGCTAAGTCTCGCCTGTTGATTATCTGAACCGCTTTACCAAGCATGAGTTGCCCCGTGTCAAGGTGACGAGTGAGGTATCCGTATCCCGGAGGCGTGGGAATCCCTCGGCCCGATCGGCCTTGTTGTCTGGGGCTCCTCTAGCTTAGTTAAAGAGACCCCTCGGCCACCCTTCGATGGGCCGAGGCTAGGGGTAGCGATATCAGTATGAACAGAGGCGGAGTTGGCTCGAGAATGGGAACCTGGTTGGCCGGAGCCTAGCCGTGTTGTCCGTCAGCGGAGCCGACGCCAAAGTCGATCAGCCGAGGCCTCGGGTCGGGCTGGCGCCCTTGGAGGCCGGTTGGCCGAGGCCCCAGGGGTAACCGGCCGAGCCGCCTGCTCGGGCCGGATTCCCGGAGGAGTTCCTGGACCGCGTCGCCGTCCGAGGCCTGGTCGGACTTTGCTGAAGACGTCGTCGATGCCGAGGGTGCTACGGCTCCCTCCAGCGTGAAGACCCGAGCCTGCAGGATCAGATCGTCTTGTAGCGTGTGCCTTCTGCGGCCGCCGAGGCCAGAAAACACACCCTCGCCGTGCTCGCGAAGCTGCGTCTTTTTTCCTCTTGTTTCGAGCATCTGGACTCTGTTGGTAACAGGGATGTTTGTGTGAGCGAGAGTTGCTTCTCGCGGAAGGGACGAGTGAGGTATCCGTATCCCAGAGGCGTGGGAATCCCTCGGCTCGGTCGGCCTTGCCGCTTACGCGTACTTTCACCCGTTCATGAGGCCCTGCCCTCGACTTAGTCGAGAAAGCTTGAAGGACTGCTTCGGCAGGAGAGCTTCCGAACGTGAAGACTTGTTCGGTCCACGGAGTCGCTTTATCCGAGCGCGAGTTACTTATCGCAGAAGGTGATGAGTGAGGTATCCGTATCCCGGAGGCGTAGGAGTCCCTCGGCTCGGTCAGCCTTGGCTGCTTACGTGTACTCCGTCGTTTCCAGGATCCGCTTTCCGAAGTAGTCAAGAAGCACGAAAGTAATCCTGCTAAAAAGAGATCCTTTTTCGAGGAAAAATTCGACGCAGAGGGGGTCTCCCCCCTTTTAGCCCCCGAGGGAGGGTCGGGCTTTGCCGAGGCTAGGCCGACCCTTCCTTGACGACTAAACTTTGCGTAGGTGCGAGGTATATGAACAACTTCGAAACATCTTAAGGGTAGAAGCGACGTAGCTGTTTGATGTTCCAAGCGTTGCCGTAGATCTCGCCTTGATTGTTGGCCAGCTTGTACGTTCCGGGCTTCAGAACTTTGGCGATGACGAATGGCCCTTCCCAGGGGGGCGTGAGCTTGTGCCTCCCTCGGGCGTCTTGCCGCAGCCGAAGCACCAGATCGCCCACCTGGAGGTCTCGGGACCGGACCCCTCGGGCGTGGTAGCGTAGCAGGGACTGCTGGTACCGCGCCGAGTGTAGTAAGGCCCTGTCCCGAGCCCCCTCCAGCTGGTCCAGCGATTCTTCTCGGCTAGCTTGGTTGCTTTGATCGGTGTAGGCCCTCGTCCTCAGGGAGCCGTATTCCAGGTCAGTGGGCAAGATAGCTTCAGCCCCGTAGACCAGGAAAAACGGCGTGAAACCCATGGCACGACTCGGCGTCGTCCTTAGGCTCCAGACCACCGAGGGGAGTTCCTTCATCCACCGCTTGCCGAACTTGTTGAGGTCGTTGTAGATCCGAGGCTTGAGCCCTTGTAGAATCATGCCGTTGGCACGCTCTACTTGCCCATTCGACATGGGATGAGCCACGGCGGCCCAGTCCACCCAGATATGGTGATCCTCGCAAAAATCCAAGAATTTTTTGCCGGTGAACTGGGTGCCGTTGTCGGTGATGATGGAGTTCGGGACCCCGAAGCGATGGATGATGTTGGTGAAGAACGCCACCGCCTGCTCGGACCTGATGCTGTTCAGAGGTCGGACCTCGATCCACTTGGAGAATTTGTCGATGGCGACCAGCAGGTGTGTGTAGCCCCCGGGCGCCTTCTGCAAGGGACCGACGAGGTCCAGACCCCATACAGCGAAGGGCTAGGTGATGGGTATCGTCTGCAGAGCCTGAGCGGGCAGGTGGGTCTGCTTCGCATAGAATTGGCACCCTTCGCAGGTGCGGACAATTCTAGTGGCGTCAGCCACCGCCGTTGGCCAGTAGAAGCCTTGTCGGAAAGCATTCCCGACAAGGGCTCGGGGCGCTGCGTGATGGCCGCAAGCCCCCGAGTGTATTTCTTGCAGCAGTTCCCGACCTTCGGCGATGGAGATGCATCGCTGGAGGATGCCCGAGGGGCTGCGATGGTAGAGCTCCTCTTCATCGCCCAGCAGGACGAAAGACTTGGCGCGTCGTGCTACCCGCCGAGCCTCGACTTGGTCGGGGGGTAGCTCTCCTCGACGGAGATATTGCAGGTACGGGGCCTGCCAATCTCGATCTGGCGTGGCCCCGCTCTGCTCTTCCTCGACGTCCAGTGCCTCGCCCTCGGGGGCCGAGGGTACCTCGGGCTGTGCCGAGGGTGCCTCGGGCTGAGCCGAGGGTACCTCGGGCTCGGGCGCGTCGTCGATCTTGACAGAGGGTTGATGCAGATCTCGGGAGAAGACGTCCGGGGGGACCGTCGTTCGCCCCGAGGCTATTTTAGCCAGCTCGTCTGCGGTTTCGTTGTAGCGCCGAGCGATGTGGTTGAGCTCGAGCCCGAAGAACTTGTCTTCCAGGCGCCGAACCTCGTCGCAGTAGGCCTCCATCTTTGGGTCGCGGCAGTGGGAGTTCTTCATGACTTGGTCGATGACGAGCTGCGAATCACCGCGGGCGTCGAGGCGTCTGACCCCTAGCTCGATGGCGATCCGCAACCCGTTGACCAGAGCTTCGTACTCGGCCACATTGTTGGACGCCGGGAAATGGAGGCGCAGCACGTAGCGCAAGTGCTTTCCGAGGGGCGAGATGAAGAGCAGGCCCGCGCCGGCTCCTGTCTTCATCAGCGACCCGTCGAAAAACATGGTCCAGAGCTCCGGTTGGATCGGAGCCGTCGGCAACTGGGTGTCAACCCATTCGGCCACGAAGTCCGCCAACACCCGGGACTTGATGGCCTTCCGAGGGGCGAACGAGATCGTTTCGCCCATGATTTCCACCGCCCACTTTGCGATCCTGCCCGAGGCCTCTCGGCACTGGATGATCTCCCCCAGGGGGAAGGATGACACCACAGCTACCAGATGAGACTCGAAGTAGTGTCGCAGCTTCCGCCTTGTCAGGATCACAGCATACAGCAACTTTTGAACTTGTGGGTAGTGGATCTTGGTCTCGGACAGCACTTCGCTGACGAAGTAGACCGGCCTCTGAACGGGCAATGCATGCCCTTCCTCTTGCCTCTCGACCACAATCGCGGCGCTAACCACCTAAGTGGTCGCGGGACGTAGACCAAGAGGGCTTCTCCACCCGCCGGGGCGGCATACCGAGGGATGTCGCCGAGCACTGCTTCCTATTTGGGGTCGAGCCCGGAACCGATCCGGATCTGCTTGGTGGTGTCGCCACTGGGGTCAAGAGGGACGGCCTTAACCGTCTCTGCTGGCTCGAAGTTGCCGGCATGGCGCTTCACGTCTGGCACCTCCTTGGAGAGGTTCTCCAGGTCGGCGATGAGGGCCTCGGACTCGGCGAGGGCCTCGGCGTACTCCACGCACTCCACGTCGCATTCGAACGCGTGTTTGTACGTGGGGCCGACGGTGATGACCCCGTTGGGGCCCGGCATCTTGAGCTTCAGGTAGGTGTAGTTGGGGACGGCCATGAACTTCGCGTAGCATGGCCTCCCTAGCACGGCGTGGTAGGTTCCTCGGAACCCGGCCACCTCGAACGTCAGGGTCTCCCTTCGGAAGTTGGAGGGCGTCCCGAAGCAGACGGGGAGGTCGAGTCGCCCGAGGGGCTGGACGCGCTTCCCAGGG
The DNA here is from genome assembly GCF_902167145.1 of Zea mays. Classification (NCBI taxonomy): domain Eukaryota; kingdom Viridiplantae; phylum Streptophyta; class Magnoliopsida; order Poales; family Poaceae; genus Zea; species Zea mays. The sequence goes on from NC_050100.1 coordinate 15,966,757, forward strand.
ATGATCCCGTGGAAGGGCGCAGCGCCTGCTCGGACGGAGGACAGATCGACGCGCAGGAGCTTGAGGGTCTCGGCGTAGATGATGTTGAGGCAGCTGCCCCCATCCATCAGGACCTTGGTGAGCCTGACATTGCCGACAACGGGGTCGACGACGAGCGGGTATTTCCCCGGGCTCGGCACATGGTCGGGGTGGTCGGCCTGGTCGAAGGTGATGGGCTTGTCGGACCAGTCTAGGTAGACTGGCGCCGCCACCTTCACCGAGCAGACCTCCCGGCGCTCTTGCTTGCGATGCTGAGCCGAGGCGTTCGCCGCATGCCCTCCATAGATCATGAAGCAGTCGCGGACCTCGGGGAACTCTCCTGCTTGGTGATCTTCATTCTTGTCGTCGTCGCGGGCCCTGCCACCCTCGGCGGGTGGCCCGGCCCTGTGGAAGTGACGCCGAAGCATAACGCACTCCTCGAGGGTGTGCTTGACGGGCCCCTAATGGTAGGGGCACGGCTCCTTGAGCATCTTGTCGAAGAGGTTTGCACCTCCGGGGGGCTTCCGAGGGTTCTTGTGCTCGGCGGCGGCGACAAGGTCCGCGTCAGCAGCGTCGCGTTTCGATTGCGACTTCTTCTTGCCTTTCTTCTTGGCGCCGCGTGGAGCAGACGCCTCGGGAGCCTCTTCCGATGGGCGGCCCTGGGGCTGCTTGTCCTTTCGGAAGATAGCCTCGACCGCCTCCTGGCCAGAGGCGAACTTGGTGGCGATGTCCATCAGCTCGCTCGCCCTGGTGGGGGTCTTACGACCCAGCTTGCTCACCAGGTCGTGGCAAGTGGTGCCGGCGAGGAACGCGCCGATGACATCCGAGTCGGTGATGTTGGGCAGCTCGGTGCGCTGCTTCGAGAATCGCCGGATGTAGTCCCGGAGCGACTCCCCCGGCTGTTGCCGGCAGCTTCGAAGGTCCCAGGAATTCCCGGGGCGCACGTATGTGCCCTGGAAATTGCCAGCGAAGGCTTGGACCAAGTCGTCCCAGTTGGAGATCTGCCCCGGAGGCAGGTGCTCCAACCAGGCACGAGCAGTGTCGGAGAGGAACAGGGGGAGGTTACGGATGATGAGGTTGTCGTCGTCCGTCCCACCCAGTTGGCAGGCAAGGCGGTAGTCCGCGAGCCATAGTTCCGGTCTCGTTTCCCCCGAGTACTTCGTGATAGTAGTCGGGGGTCGGAACCGGGTCGGGAATGGCGCCCGTCGGATGGCCCGACTGAAGGCCTGCGGACCGGGTGGTTCGGGCGAGGGACTCCGATCCTCCCCGCTGTCGTAGCGCCCCCCACGCCTGGGGTGGTAGCCTCGGCGCACCCTTTCGTCGAGGTGGGCCCGACGGTCGCGTCGATGGTGCTCGTTGCCGAGGTGGCCCGGGGCCGCAAGCGCGGTGTTGCGCGTGCGCCCGGTGTAGACCGAGGCTTCCCGCATGAATCGGGAAGTCGCGGCATGAGGTTCCGAGGGATATCCTTGCCTTTGGGAGGCAGTGCTCTCGGCCCGTCGGGCCGCAGCGCCTTCCAGGAGATTCTTGAGCTCTCCCTGGATTCGCCGACCCTCGGTGGTTGATGGCTCCGGCATCACGCGGAGGAGCATCGCTGCGGCTGCCAGGTTCTGACCAACCCCGCTGGATGCGGGCGGCGGCCTGACCCTGGCATCGTTGGCGACGCGGTGCTGGAGACCTTGGGGCAGGTGACGTATTTCTCCGGCCAAGGGTTGGCCCGCCCATACCTGCCCGACGTCCCGACGGATCGGCTCAAGCGCTCCTGTTCCCTCGTTGAGCCTGGCCTGCGCCTCGCGGACTTGCTCGAGTTGTGGGTCGTAACCCCCCGCCGGAGCGGGGACCACAGCTAGCTCCCGTGGGATGTCGGCGCGAGGCACCGGCCTAGGAAGATCACCATCCTCCGGCATGCCGAGATGGTTGCCTTCGGAGGGATCCCCTAGCTCGATGTGGAAACATTCGCGGCTTGGGCCGCAGCTCTCGTTGCCAAGGCTGCGGCTTCCGTCGGAACAGTCGGAGAGGCAGTAGTCACATGCGGTCATGAAGTCCCGCACGGCACTGGGGTTGCCAAGTCCGGAGAAATCCCAACAGATGCTGGGATCGTCATCTTCCTCGGACCCAAAGGGCCCGTAGGTCGAGACGTCCGTCAGCCGGTCCCAAGGCGACCGCATACGAAACCCCAGTGGGGTTGCACTCGCCTCAATGAGAGCGCCCGCCAAAGCGAGGTCGTTTGGCGGGTTGAGGCCGAGTCGAAATGACGCAAGATGGGAGTTAGTCGGTACCTTTTGGTCGACGAGGAGCGACGTAGTCACATCGGGGACTGGTTGCACCGTCATCTCAGGTACGAGGGCGACGTCCTGCAGGCTTTCCGCGAGCGCGCCGGCGTCGTCTTCTTGCTCGGGGTCAGCGTGTCGCGGGGGGACGGCGCTTGCCTTCGTCTTGAACGCGAGGTCGACGTCCGGCGTGCCTTCCGTCGGGGCGTCGGGGGCGTCGATTCGCTCGACGACCAACGAAGCGCGGTCTCCCGCTTGGCCTTGATGGCCCCGCCTCCTCCTCCGTTGGTGTAGGATCTAGGACACCGGCTAGAGGGGGGGTGAATAGACGGTTTTGACTAAAAACAACAATACTAAGTAAATTTAATCAATACAATAAGAGGAATAAATTTACTAGTGTCAATAAGTAAACAATGTATGAAAGACAACTACGGAGATTGAATACTTGAAGAACAATAAGCAAAACACTAATCAATTGCAAGGCAATAAGTAATGCTAGAAGGAATAGACACCGAAATTTATCCCGTGGTATCGGTGATTTGCCGATCACCCCTAATCCACGTTGAGGTGGACTTCAAGCTCTCACTTGCTCCTCTATCAAGACACGACTTGATCTTTGAGCCAAGTGGACAAGAAATCACTCAATACCTCGATTCCACTAATGTCACCTTTGCCGCTCCGGCGAGGTAGGCGCGAACCCCTCACAATCAACACCGCGGCTTCTCCACAATCTTCTTGGAGAGCTCGACGGAGACAATCACCCGAGCCGTCTAGGAGGCGGCAACCTCCAAGAGTAACAAGCCAACGACGCTTGCTCGGTGTACCACCTAGTGCCTCAAGAATCACCAAATGATGCAAATGCACTAGGAACCCTCAATCTCTCACTAGAATGCAATCTCAAGCAAAGAGTGTGAGAGAGTGAGTTGGAGGATCACAAATAAGCTCAATGTGTGCAAGGAATAGCCAAGAGAGGTCTCACACACGAGCTACCCTTCTATTTATAGTCCCCCATCTAAAACCAACCGTTATGTGCAAAAGGGGGCAGTTCTGCGCACACGCGGACCGTCCGCGCCCTAAGGCCGGACGGTCCGCCGTACACCATAACGGCTATAATGACCGTTGAAACATGTCAGAGCAGACTCAAAAGGTGGGTCCGGACAGTCCGCCCCTCAAGGCCGGACCGTCCGCGACCTGGCAATTTCAAACACCCGAGCCTCGGATCAAACGGAGTTAACACACGCGGACCGTCCGGCTATAAATCCCGGACCGTCCGCGACCTGAGACAGTACTGTCCGGACTGGTCCCCCGGACCGTCCGTAGTACAAATCTATAAAAACACACAGTCCCTGTTCAAAAACGAGTTAGACACATGCGGACCGTCCGCGCCTCACAGGCGGACCGTCCGCCTATAATTCAGGGACTGACCCGAAGCCACCTTCCTCTGGTCAGGACTGCGGACGGTCCGGCCCTAAGGCCCGGACGGTCCGCAGTGCAAAAGAACACAGAGTCAACACAAATGGTCAAACCTCGGACCCTCTGGAGGATCGCGGACGGTCCGCCCCCAAGGGCCGGACAGTCCGCGCGACCAAGACTTCTCAAATTTCAAACATGCTTTTGAATGAACTTTTAACTCACGAAATGAGAAGCGCTGTTAGTCCTTATGCAAATGCAACTACTTGATGCTCTATGAGGCACTAAGTTTTACACAGATCCAAGTCATTGACCCCTCTTAATAGTACGGCTATCTAGCCTACTAATCCGGTCAGGTATCTTCTCTAAACTCCTCAAGACCGGCAAAAGTAAAACCTATATTATACCTTTGCCTTCATCTGATCCACAACCAATGCGTATGACTCTTCAACATTTCCTGTTCTATGTGGTCCAACCCTGCATTCTTATTTCTCCAAGAATCGTTAGTCCACAAGTAGTTGTCATTAATTACCAAAACATTACCAAAGGGGCCTAGATGATTCACAATCTCCCCCTTTTTGGTAATTGATGACAACACCACATAGTATATTAAAGAGAAGTTTAGTTTCTCCAAATCTCTCTCATACCTAAGGTATAAGATAGATCTTGGAGATGAGTTTCATAGGACTTATCTTGATTTGAAGTTCTGTCCAAGAGATAGATAAATCCAAATAAAAACTCAGTATGCAAGAAGGGCTCCCCCTAAGTGTGTGCAGGATTATTTGAAGTTGAAGATATAACACACATAATATATTGGAGCTTGATGGAGACTTTCCTACAATCATGGTTATCGAGGCATACAAGAGATGATTCGTAGAGTGAGCGCAGCAATTATAATCACATCTCGATTAACCACACACAGAGTAATTTGAACTAAAACATAGTTCATCCCACAGAATATTACAGATAATAGTCCACAGACATACGACATAGAGGTACAGATAATAGTCCACAGACATACGACATAGAGTTAATAGATCAAACCAAGTTCCAAATGCATAAGACATAAACTAAAGCGGCGTGAAAAAGGTAAAATGCATATGCATGGTCTTAGTGTCCACATAGAACCACCAACTCCCCCTGAAGGAGACGCCTGACAACTTCTCATCACTTCTCTCCCCCTTTGGCATCAATTGCCATAAAGGAGAGGCCTTACTGATCACTCGGCGGAGGATGCATGTTGTAATAATGAGTGCTGAAGGTGTCAAACAGGGAGGAGAACTGGCCAAAGTCCTGCTGGAGCTGCTGCTGCCTCTGACTTATATCATGCATGTTGTCAGTTGTAGAAAGATTGTCAAACTGACTGGAGAGAGCACCCATGTTATCTTGAAAACTTTGTTGCATATTATTCAGCCTTGACATGATGGGATCAGTGACATTAGTGTGAATTTGATCACGAAAGTCAGAAAATTCAGAGTTGAGCGCATCCCAGTTGCTGTCAAAGCGAGACTGCATGTCATCGAGGCGGTGATCCACATGTGACATCAACCCCTCAAAGCGAGTATCAATATGAGTCTCCAGCCCTTGCTGCATATTGTGAAAATAAGGATCAAAATATCCTGGAGCAGGCTCCCAATAGTGCTGAGGCTGAGGAGGAGGAGGAGGCATCTGCTGTTCCTCAACATTAGGAGCTGCTCCACCCTCATAGCCAGGGTCTTCCTCATCATCTGGGAATGGAGTGAGTGGCCTGGTGAGAAACCCTATCTCATTCTTAAAAGGCCTGAATGGAGTGTGAACAATCTCACATGGGCCCTCAAATCTTGTCTTGGATTTAATGAGAGCCATAATGTAGGGAGCATATGCCAAGTTTTGATTCTTGTCCATCTTTAAATCATTAAGCTGCCTCATCATGAAAAGAACAATGTTCATGACTTCACCATTCATGATGTGCTGGATTATGTTCCAGAACTTATCTCGAAGTTTACTCTTATCACCACTCTTGGGAAGAATGGTGACTCTGGCAATCTTGTTGATGACAGCAGGATGATGTCTGAGTGCTGCTGTTTCTCCAAACCTCCTGGGTATACCGAGCCTGGCTGGCTCATAAAACTGCACAAAATCCTCAAAATTATCTTCAGTATAAAGATCCACCCCAGCAGAAATGGTGCCATAGTCTAGACTGTTGGCAGCGGCAAAGTCAGCAAAAGAAGCAGAATACCGCTTGAAGCCAGTCATCCAGGTGATAGATTCTTCTGCAATATCAATCTCTGAGGTAGCCAAGAATTGCTTAACTGCCATTTCATTGAAATCGGTGCGCTGCCCCATAAATTGATATAACCCACATGTTTCAAATTTGGGGATGAGACCCTCCATGACTGATTGACTGAGCAAGAAGGACCAATCAATCACCTGATGCTTATGAAAATTGGTATCCACCAGGGTGCCCCAAAAGACATCAAACTGCAGCTGAGTGTGGAAAAACTGGATATTTGTATCAGATGGCAGAGCATACTGGTTCACAGTCCGTCTAGAGCAGTACTCAGCCATAGAAAATCTCCTCTTGGGATAAGTCCAGCCTTGGATATCAATGGGATAATCAGGATGAACATGAAGAAAATCTTCAGCATCCATGGATTCAGTGCCCCCAGCTGAGGATTGGGCCTCTGAATCAGTGGTCGGTGTGTAGTCATCATCATTGCCACGAGGGCGCTTGGATTTAAAGCGACCTGCAAGTTTCTTGCGGAGACCACCAAAACCACTGCAACAAGGTGACAGACATCCATAAATAATTGAGATCAATCACCACTTATAAAAAGGAATGGAATGGCAATGCTCTGCCAGGGTCCGGACGGTCCGCGCTAGGGGGCCGGACTGTCCGCGCCAGAGGCCCGGACGGTCCGCGTCCACCAGGCGGACGGTCCGCGACCGACCAGGGGCGACTCCAAGAAACCTAGCCGCCACAAGTGTTCACTTTGATGTTTTTGCAGATAATACCCAGCCAAACAAGTTCAAAATTTGGCATAGCATTGATATTGAGAAGAACTATCAATCCCACCAATTAGATTTTGAAACCCACTGCTCAATTTCAGATCAGAGAAGAAACCCAAATAATCTCAAAGTTGATGAAATTTGATTAAATCCACAAGATTTGAAGATACCGTGATGAAGACATGTTGAGGGAATGTTGCTGCAAGCTGTCGGACTGTCCGCACGCAACTTCACTTCACGGTCCGCGCACACTCGACACAAGAGAGTATATGGCGAGTGGAGAGCAAGAGAGAACAAGCGAATGGGCACAACTGGCAAGTCTGCGGGCTCTGTCCCTTTTTCTGCCCTGTCGCGGACGGTCCGCGCTGGGGCGGCGGACGGTCCGCGCCCTGATGATCTCAGACGGTCTACGAGGCTGCTCGGACTGTCCATTTCCTGATGCTGCGGACGGTCCGCGGTCCATGGGCGGACGGTCCGCGGCCTGATACTCATTTTTCCAATTTCTGTCCACTTTCTGATTTTGAATTCCGAATCCGAATTGGTGCTCATATATGGACATTTTGACCAATCCAAGAGTTGGTATGCATGCATATACATATGATGTAATTGAGTAATGCAAGATTTTTGAATTAAACTATCTAGAGCAATTAGAAATGAAAAATGCACAAATAATACCAAATAAATAGCATAAAGAGCATACTTAGACCCGAGATGCAAGACGACACATGTGTGATCAACTTCAAGTCACATTTGAGATATCGATCACATTCATTTCACTTCTTAGAGAACAAAATCTTGTTTCATCCAAAGGTTTTGTAAAAATGTCTGCTAATTGATCATCGGTGCCAATGGAATAAATAGAGATATCTCCCTTGCCAACATGATCTCTTAAGAAGTGATGCCGTATATCAATATGCTTGGTTCTTGAGTGTTGGACCGGATTGGTAGCCAATTTTACCGCACTCTCATTATCACACATGAGAGGCACATTCTTGAAAATAATTCCATAGTCCAATAAGGTTTGTTTCATCCATAATAGTTGAGCACAACAATTTCCGGCCGATATATATTCCGCCTCGGCGGTAGATAGAGCAACCGAATTTTGTTTCTTAGAAGACCATGAAACAAGAGATCTACCAAGAAATTGACAACAACCGGAGGTGCTTTTTCTATCAACTTTGCACCCCGCATAGTCCGAATCCGAATATCCAATTAATTCAAATTGAGCACCTTTGGGATACCATAGACCAATATTGGGAGTATACTTCAAATATCTTAGAATTCTTTTAGCGGCCTTCAAGTGAATCTCTCTAGGAGAAGCTTGAAATCGAGCACACATGCATACACTAAACATAACATCGGGCCTAGATGCGGTAATATAAAGCAAACTACCAATTATTGAACGATAAAGTTTTTGATCAACTATAGTACCTCCTTCATCTAAGTCTAGATGACCATTTGTTGCCATTGGAGTCTTGATAGGCTTAGCATTTTCTAAACCAAACTTCTTGAGCATGTCCTTCAAATATTTTGATTGACTTATAAAAATTCCATCTTTCAATTGTTTGATTTGAAGGCCAAGAAAGAAGCTCAATTCTCCTATCATAGACATTTCAAATTCTTTTGACATCATTTTTCCGAACTCCTCACAAAATAATTCATTAATAGATCCAAAAATAATATCATCAACGTAGATTTGACAAACAAATAAATCTTTGCCAATTCTTTTAGTGAATAGAGTAGTGTCAACCTTCCCAATTTTGAAGTCTTTGGAAAGCAAGAAATCCCTAAGCCTTTCATACCAAGCGCGTGGAGCTTGCTTAAGCCCATAGAGAGCTTTAGAAAGTTTGAACACATGGTTAGGTCTTTTGGGGTCCTCAAAACCGGGAGGTTGTTCAACATACACTAGTTCACTAATCTTACCATTTAGAAAGGCACTCTTTACATCCATTTGGTAGAGCTTGATATTGTGTGCACAAGCATAAGCAAGTAGAATCCGGATTGCTTCTAATCTTGCTACGGGAGCAAATGTCTCCCCAAAATCCAATCCTTCAATTTGAGTATATCCTTGTGCAACTAATCTTGCCTTGTTTCTTACTACCACACCATCTTCATTGTGCTTGTTGCGAAACACCCATTTTGTACCAATAACATTGTGGTTCTTTGGTCTCTCAACAAGCTCCCAAACTTCATTTCGAGCGAAGTTATTTAATTCTTCATGCATTGCATTCACCCAATCAACATCAAGTAGAGCTTCATCTACACGGTTAGGTTCCATACAAGATACAAAAGAGAAATGTTCACAAAATGAAGCTATGCGAGAGCGAGTTTGAACACCCTTACTAATATCACCCACAATTTGATCAACCGGGTGATCCTTCACAATGGAATGATGAATTCTTGATACCGTTTGATAGTTGCTTGTTGAAGCATTAGGAGGAACCGTAGGTCTTGAAGTACCTTGATCATGAGTATCCATGGTTTCATCGAGTTGTTGGCTTTGGTGATCTTCCTCATTTATAGTTGAGGATGAAGGAATGACAACCACACTATCTTCATCATCATCTTCCTTTGGTTTTATTTCACCAATGGCCATTGTTTTCATTGCATTTATCAATTGAGTTCCCCCAACATCATCGAGATTATCACTCTCATCTTGAGACCCATTTGTTTCATCGAATTCAACATCATATGCTTCCTCAATAATACCATGAGTTTTGTTGAAGACTCTATAAGCCTTACTATTTGATGAATATCCAAGAAGAAAACCCTCATCACATTTCTTCTCAAATTTAGAAAGCCAGCTTCCCTTTCTCAAAATATAACATTTGCAACCGAATACCCTAAAATATGAGATATTTGGCTTTCTACCAATGAGCAATTCATATGGAGTTTTCTTCAAGAGCTTGTGACAATATAGTCTATTTGATGAATGACAAGCGGTATTTATTGCCTCGGCCCAATAAGAATCCGATATATTATATTCCGCTAACATAGACCTTGCCATATCAATAAGAGTTCTATTCTTTCTTTCAACAATACCGTTTTGTTCCGGGGTATATTTGGAAGAGAATTCATGTTTGATACCCTTCTCATCACAATATTGATCAATTCTTGCATTTTTGAATTCCGACCCATTATCACTTCTAACCTTTTTGATGTCAAAGTCAAATTGATTTTGAGCCAATATAGCAAATGACTTGAATGTTTCAAACACATTGGATTTGTCTCGTAGAAAATAAACCCAAGTAAATCTTGAATAGTCATCCACAATCACAAGACAATAAGAATTACCACCAATACTTACAAAAGATGTGGGCCCAAATAAATCCATGTGAAGTAATTCCAAAGGTCGATGAGTGGACATTTGACTTTTATTTGGATGAGTGTTTGCCACTTGCTTACCGGCTTGACAAGAGCTACACAATTTGTTCTTTTCAAACTTCACATCTTTTAAGCCTCGAACTAAGTCATGCTTGGTTAGCCGATTGAGTTGCTTCATCCCAACATGACCAAGTCTTCTATGCCATAACCAACCTAGTGAAGCTTTTGAAAATAAGCAAGTTGTGAGCTTTGCCTCATTAGATGAGAAATCAACAAGATAAAGATTTTCATGTCTAAAACCTTTAAATTTAAGATTGCTACCATCAACACTAGAGATAATAACATCTTCAACTGTGAAATTGCAACAAAATCCTAAATCACATAATTGAGCTACGAAAAGTAAATTAAAATTCAAAGACTCAACCAATAGCACATTTGATATAGAATGATCATTTGAGATAGCAATTTTACCCAAACCTTTAACCTTTCCTTTACGATTATCTCCAAATGTGATACTATCATAATTTGAGCAATCTTCCTCACTCATTTGGGTAAACATCTTCATATCCCCGGTCATGTGTTGAGTACATCCACTATCCAACACCCAATGATTCCCTCCCGCCTTGTAGTTTACCTACAAAAGGAAATCAATCTCTTTTAGGTACCCAAACTTGCTTGGGTCCTTGGATGTTAGTGACCAAGGTCTTTGGCACCCAAATAGCTTTCTTTTTGTTTCCAACAATTGAAGTACCAACAAATTTAGCATGAACACCTTTTGCATTATGAGAAAGAACATAACAATGCTCAAAACAAGTGGGGGATACATGTTTGAACTTGGGACAATTTTTCTTAACATGTCCCTTTTTGTGACACTTGTGACACACTTTGTCACATTCTTTCACAAACAATGTCTTTTGCTTTACAAAAGCATTCTTTCCTTTCTTGGGAACATATCCAAGACCTTCACGGGTAAGAGAGCATCGTTGACTTCCCAATATGAAATCCAATTTCTTCTTACCACCATATGCCTTTTCTAGGTCATGAGTTAGAGTATTTATTCTATCCACTAACACTTCATTCTCAACAATAATTTTTGATTCATCAAGAGCAATATTATCATTGAGAGAAATTTTGCATTTATCACAAATAGAGTTAGTAGGTAGTGGTTCACTTGTAAGACTATCAAGTAAGTCACAAGTGACTCCAACATCCTTAGTGACCACCTCAACTTCATGCACAATAGATGATTTTTGAGCATCCGCAAGCTTCTCACAATTTTCTTTGAGGTCATTGTGAGAGGTCTTGAGCTCCTCAAAAGACACTTGGAGGTTTTTATACAATTCCTTCAAGGCCTTAAATTTTTCTTTTTCTTTGTGCATGTAGTCATCGGCCTCACCTAACATTCTAACAAGATCATCATATGAATAGCCATCATCATCAACATCATCGATATCATCATCATCATTTATATCATTTAAATCGGTGATGATTTTTACCTTAGCATCTCCCTTTGCCATGAGGCAATGGGGGGATGAGAAGAGTGAGGGAGCTTCCTTGATGGCAATTCCGGCATTAAGCTTGGATGAGGTGTCATCATCATCATCATCCGAGCTATCATCCGAGTCCCATTCAACTAAGTAGGCTTTGCCATCTTTCTTCTTGTTATAGTATTTCTTTTTCTTCTTGTCACTTTCATCTTTGCCCTTCTTCTTCTTGCTTGGACAATTCATGGCAATGTGACCGGGTTCCCCACACTCAAAACATTTTCTATCATTGAAAGCATTTCTTCTAGATGTTTGACCTCTTCTAGGTTGACCTCTTTTCATCTTCATGAATTTATTGAATTTCCTTACAAATAAAGCCATGTCACCATCACTTTCACTTTCATTTTCTTCATCATTGCTATCTTCCTTTTCAATTGCCTTTGAGGCCTTGGCTTTGAGAGCAATAGATTCATTTTTCACCTTCTTTGCCAAACTTAAAGCATCGGCTTGTGACTTCTTAAATATATCTTGAGTGAGAATTTCTCCCAATACTTCGGTTGGAGAGGTTGTAGATAGATCACTCCTTACTAGCATTGTCACAATAGTCTCATATTTCTCCGGAAGTGATCTAAGGAACTTGTGTGTGAAATCCACATCCGGTACATTAAAACCAAGTCCCTTGAGTTCATTTACAATCTCATTCAATCGATTGAACATATCGGATACACTCTCATCTTCTTTCATAATAAATTGCTCAAACTTCCCTTTGCACACATATAGTTTGGCACTCTTCACAATTGTAGTTCCTTCATGAATTTCCATTAGTTTTACCCAAATCTCATGAGCGGTTGTGAGATTCTTGATACGATTGAACTCATTTATATCAAGAGCATCATAAAAGACATTCATGGCTTGATCATTTGTGAGGATATTCTCATTATCACTAACGGATGGTTCATCTTCCTTCAATACAACAAATCCATCTCTAACAATTGGCCAAATTTTTCCACCCATTGCTCTAAGATGCATTGACATTCTTATTTTCCAATAATCATAATTGTTTCCATCAAAGTGCGGTGGCTTCCCAATGTGCACATTGTTGTTACTAGCCATTTTGTCCCACTCCGGGATGATTAGATCCACAAACAATGGAGTCCTCGGCTCTGATACCACTTGTAGGATCTAGGACACCGGCTAGAGGGGGGTGAATAGACGGTTTTGACTAAAAACAACAATACTAAGTAAATTTAATCAATACAATAAGAGGAATAAATTTACTAGTGTCAATAAGTAAACAATGTATGAAAGACAACTACGGAGATTGAATACTTGAAGAACAATAAGCAAAACACTAATCAATTGCAAGGCAATAAGTAATGCTAGAAGGAATAGACACCGACATTTATCCCGTGGTATCGGTGATTTGCCGATCACCCCTAATCCACGTTGAGGTGGACTTCAAGCTCTCACTTGCTCCTCTATCAAGACACGACTTGATCTTTGAGCCAAGTGGACAAGAAATCACTCAATACCTCGATTCCACTAATGTCACCTTTGCCGCTCCGGCGAGGTAGGCGCGAACCCCTCACAATCAACACTGCGGCTTCTCCACAATCTTCTTGGAGAGCTCGACGGAGACAATCACCCGAGCCGTCTAGGAGGCGGCAACCTCCAAGAGTAACAAGCCAACGACGCTTGCTCGGTGTACCACCTAGTGCCTCAAGAATCACCAAATGATGCAAATGCACTAGGAACCCTCAATCTCTCACTAGAATGCAATCTCAAGCAAAGAGTGTGAGAGAGTGAGTTGGAGGATCACAAATGAGCTCAATGTGTGCAAGGAATAGCCAAGAGAGGTCTCACACACGAGCTACCCTTCTATTTATAGTCCCCCATCTAAAACCAACCGTTATGTGCAAAAGGGGACAGTTCTGCGCACACGCGGACCGTCCGCGCCCTAGGGCCGGACGGTCCGCCGTACACCATAACGGCTATAATGACCGTTGAAACATGTCAGAGCAGACTCAAAAGGTGGGTCCGGACAGTCCGCCCCTCAAGGCCGGACCGTCCGCGACCTGGCAATTTCAAACACCCGAGCCTCGGATCAAACGGAGTTAACACACGCGGACCGTCCGGCTATAAATCCCGGACCGTCCGCGACCTGAGACAGTACTGTCCGGACTGGTCCCCCGGACCGTCCGTAGTACAAATCTATAAAAACACACAGTCCCTGTTCAAAAACGAGTTAGACACATGCGGACCGTCCGCGCCTCACAGGCGGACCGTCCGCCTATAATTCAGGGACTGACCCGAAGCCACCTTCCTCTGGTCAGGACTGCGGACGGTCCGGCCCTAAGGCCCGGACGGTCCGCAGTGCAAAAGAACACAGAGTCAACACAAATGGTCAAACCTCGGACCCTCTGGAGGATCGCGGACGGTCCGCCCCCAAGGGCCGGACAGTCCGCGCGACCAAGACTTCTCAAATTTCAAACATGCTTTTGAATGAACTTTTAACTCACGAAATGAGAAGCGCTGTTAGTCCTTATGCAAATGCAACTACTTGATGCTCTATGAGGCACTAAGTTTTACATAGATCTAAGTCATTGACCCCTCTTAATAGTACGGCTATCTAGCCTACTAATCCGGTCAGGTATCTTCTCTAAACTCCTCAAGACCAGCAAAAGTAAAACCTATATTATACCTTTGCCTTCATCTGATCCACAACCAATGCGTATGACTCTTCAACATTTCCTGTTCTATGTGGTCCAACCCTGCATTCTTATTTCTCCAAGAATCGTTAGTCCACAAGTAGTTGTCATTAATTACCAAAACATTACCAAAGGGGCCTAGATGATTCACAGTTGGCGGGGGAGAGAACGGAGCGAGCTCGAATGTTGCTCTTCCACCACGCGGGGAAGATGTCGTCGATTCCGCCGCCGGCGGGCGGGTTGTTGGCCGCCATTGTCGTTGTCGCGCGGCGGTGGAAAAAGTATCATGTCGTAGCTGCCGTCGAAGGACATGAACTCAAGAGTCCCGAAACGAAGCATCGTCCCGGGCCGGAGAGGTTGCTGGAGACTGCCCATCTGGAGCTTGACGGGGAGCTGTTCGTCAGCACGCAGCAGGCCCCTACCTGGCGCGCCAACTGTCGGCGTTTCGAGACAGGGGGGTCCCTAAGCCGACGAGTGAGTGTGCTGCGTGCCCCAGCCCAGATGGGTCGAGCGCGTGGGCGAGCGCGAAGGGGGGAGAGGCGAGGTGGCCGGAGCCGAGCGTGAGAGAGGTGGAAGTCCCGCGGCCTTCGTGTTCGTCCCGCGCCCAGGTCGGGTGCGCTTGCAGTAGGGGGGTTACAAGCGTCCACGCGGGTGAGGGAAGCGAGCGGCCCCAAGAGAGCGCCTGTCCCGTCCTCGGTCCCGCGCGGCCAACCTCCTCTAAGAAGGCCCTGGTCCTCCCTTTTATAGTCGTAAGGAGAGGATCCAGGTGTACAATGGGGGGTGTAGCAGAGTGCTACGTGTCTAGCGAAGAGAGAGCTAGCGCCCTAGGTACATGCCAATGTGGCAGCCGGAGAGGTCTTGGCACCTTGCTGGCGTGATGTCGTGGCTGTCGGAGGTGCGACGGAGCCTGGCGGAGGGACAGCTGTTAGAGCGGTCGAGTCCTCGCTGACGTCGCCCTGCTTCTGTAAGAGAGCTGGGGGCCGCCGTCGTCACAGAGCTTGTGGAGTGCCATCATTGCCCATCCAGCGGAGCTGGCCGGATGGGACGCCGGTCTTGTTCTCCGTAACCCGAGTCGATTCGGGGTAGGACGATGATGGCGCTTCCTGTTGACGTGGCGGGCCTGTGCCCTAGGCAGGGTGACGTGGGGGCTCCTCCGAAGCCGAGGTTGAGTCTGTCTTCTGTTGCCGAGGCCGAGTCCGAGCCATGGGGTCGGGCGAGGCGGAGGTCGTTCGGTCGAGGCCAGGGCGGAGTCCGAGCCTTGGGGTCGGGCGAGGCGGAGGTCGTTCGGCCGAGGCCAGGGCGGAGTCCGAGCCCTGGGGTCGGGCGAGGCGGAGTTTCGTCGTCTTCCGGGTCTTAGCCCGAGTCCGAGCCCTGGGGTCGGGCGGAGCGGAGTTCGCCGTCTTTCGGGTCTTAGCCCGAGTCCGAGCCCTGGGGTCGGGCGGAGCGGAGTTCGCCGTCTTCCGGGTCTTAGCCCGAGTCCGAGCCCTGGGGTCGGGCAGAGCGGAGTTCGCCGTCTTCCGGGTCTTAGCCCGAGTCCGAGCCCTGGGGTCGGGCGGAGCGGAGTTCGCCGTCTTCCGGGTCTTAGCCCGAGTCCGAGTCCTGGGGTCGGGCGGAGCGGAGTTCGCCGTCTTCCGGGTCTTAGCCCGAGTCCGAGCCCTGGGGTCGGGCGGAGCGGAGTTCGCCGTCTTCCGGGTCTTAGCCCGAGTCCGAGCCCTGGGGTCGGGCGGAGCGGAGTTCGCCGTCTTCCGGGTCTTAGCCCGAGTCCGAGCCCTGGGGTCGGGCGGAGCGGAGTTCGCCGTCTTCCGGGTCTTAGCCCGAGTCCGAGCCCTGGGGTCGGGCGGGGCGGAGTTTGCCGTGGCGCCTTTGGCAAGGCCTGCCTGCCTGTCAGACTCACTCTGTCGAGTGGCACCGCAGTCGGAGTGGCGCAGGCGGCGCTGTCCTTCTGTCAGACTGGTCAGTGGAGCGGTGGAGTGACGGCGGTCACCTCGGCTCTGCCGGGGGGGGGCGCGTGTCTGGATAAAGGTGTCAGGCCACCTTTGCGTTAAATGCTCCTACAACTTGGTCAGTCGGTGTGGCGATTTAGTCAGGGTTGCTTCTGAGCGAAGCCAGGGCCTCGGGCGAGCCGGTGATGTGTCCGCCGTAAAAAGGGGGGCCTCGGGCGAGACGGAAGTCTCTCGAGGTCGGCTGCCCTTGGCCGAGGCTAGGCTCGGGTGAAGCGTGATCGAGTCACTCGTGTGGACTGATCCCTGACTTAATCGTACCCATCAGGCCTTTGCAGCTTTACGCTGATGGGGGTTACCAGCTGAGAATTAGGCGTCTTGAGGGTACCCCTAATTATGGTCCCCGACAACCTGTCTTGAGTTTTTATATTAATAATCTGAATAGTAAGGTTCGTTGTACCTTGTAACACTTAAGTTTAGTTGTTGGCTCTGAACTCTGAAAAAATATTTTTTTACCAAATATAACATCAGATGTAATTTTACTACTGTGATTAAGTTGTATCACATATTCACAGTAGTATTATTGTGTTCTTCAAGCAAGTCAATTACAGTGAGCTTTTAGTCATAAATTTACAGTAGTCTATGAAAGATCATTCTTGAATTTTTGCCTTTAAATTGTCTTGTTAAATCTTGTATACTACACTACTAGGTGAGTGCTCGTGCGTCACAGACCCGAGTTTCTCTTCAACGTCATCCCGGACGGCTCGTGAATGTCGTCCTCTATTTCATAACAGTATAACACACATTTGTATATATAAGTTATCCAGATATTATATGATCTTGTTGCAACGCATGAGCACTGAGCTAGTAACTCATTATTTTTTTACTAAAACGAGTGATTAAAGTTTTTTTTAAAAAAAAATCAACGGTGTCAAACAAAGGAAGTACATAATAAGACATCTTGTGGTCGGTAAACATGCATATCGTTTAAAGTGAGAAAATATAATGAATGAAAATTGCAAACACCCCGCCGAGTGGGAGACTCAGACCCGGGATGGCAGGCAGGAGAGTCTAGTTAGTTTATCTACCATATCGATTTTGATGATAGCACAATGACGTGGCTAGGATTGGATAGAGCACAATGAATGCAAAACACCTTTTCGGTGCCAGAGTCGTTACACCAAAACTAGGATCTACGGAAGTTTGGATCTATTCGTACTGGGACATAGATATCCAATGCCCCATACCTTACCCAGGTGCTCAAAGTCTGATATATGATATACGTATGATGTGTTTAGTTTGATAAATTAATTCATGTTAGATGAGATAGTATATCATAAATCTATTCTACAAATTTGGTAGAAATAAATTTATTTCTCATATTATTACTAATTATTAGATTACGAGAAATCAAAATGATGATGTATCAATTCATTCTATTTCACAAACAAACAAAAAAAGTGAGGAATAGAAAGATGATGGACTAAACCAAACACCCCTGTATCGAAACGTGACTATATATATTATTAGATAACGTCCCAATAATTGGTACTGTGTCACATTTGGATAATGAATTCTCCTATCTACTTGATTCCAATAAAGGAGTCCAAAACTGACAAAAAGTAATTTGTTTAATAAATTTAAAATAAGTAAAAATACAGTTGGGAATTATGTTCGAATTTAATCTTCAGCAGAACTAATAATCTAAAATTTTATAATATGTCTAAAGATATGAAATTTACATGTTGAATTGCTTGAAATGGAAGGAACATAACGTCCCGCTTCTTCTAATGGAGGCAATGGCCAATGGGTACTTCTGTTCCCACCGGTGGAGAGGGACGTGAACCGAAGTGCACACGTATGCACAGTTGTACACACACGAAAGAGACAACTGCTTCTTCTTTCGGCCCTCTTTAGGACACGCAGCTTCAGGCAACGACCAATATGTAAGTAGCTATTATATGTAAGCGTGATAACCGGTTTTTAATCCGTTAAATTTATATCTAACCGTATTGCTATATTTAACATTTGAATTCTCTCACCACCATCTCGTGTAACTTTATAAAAAAACACTAACAAACCATGATTACATATACGGTTGGACCAACCGACTAAGTGAGCTGCTTGCACGCTTACATCTAATAATTGTTTTAATATTAGTCGTTGCCCGTGGCTCAAAGATGCTCTACTTTTCTGCTTTTGCACGAAGCTAGTGAAGTTGTTTCAACGAAGGCGTCTTAGATGTTTATGTAATTTTATTTTAGGTATATTTAAATCCACAAATTCGTATAATATATTTACGATAAGCATGTGCGCATGCGTGATATATATGTATGATGATGAAAATAGTGTGGTAGTAGTATGATGTATGTACGGATTATATGGCAATTATTCATGGGCGGTTTTATACCGCAGCGTTTTGCTGAGAGTCCCTCATTGTAGTGTTTAGTTTGTTAGGATAGAGCCGTTCCATGACAGTAAGCGACTCCGCCCGAGAGATTTTGGAGAGCCGGATGAGTAAACATTTGAGCATAAATGTTTTAGAGCCACCCTATTCTACATGGAACAAATCCAAACAACAACAAATTTAATAGTAGAGTCGTAGTAGATATATTAGGTATGGCGTACAGATTATATGATAATTATTCATGGGTGTTCAACACTATATTTGGCACCTTGGCACGACCGGACGACCCAGCCATGTGGCTCGGACGGTCCGTGCTTCCTCGATCAGATTAATTTGGGCGAGAGTACTTATCCCATGCGTGGTTATCCTAACCTATCCGTGTTGAATTTCGCCTAGGAATAGTTCCAGACCCCCCTATAAATATACCCCCCTATAAATATAAAGGGCTATGACCACCGAGAACTCACGAACCCAGTCCAATCGAACAAATATATTACTTTCTTTATCATTCCTACCCTATGAGTAGATGTAGCGTAGTTCTAGTTATACCTTTCCACATATCTACCACCTACCCCTATTCAACTCTACGTCATTTAGATCCGTCGTGGGTGGCCTGTCGACCCTAAGATCTCAGCCTAACAAGCCTAGTCATCTGCTAGGAGGATGAATATCTTTAGGTCTCTTCCTCAACCTGATCTCTTAATCTCTAGGCGACTCTACGCCGTCTGGGGACGCCATGGGTGGCCTACCAACCTAGAGCACTCTAAGATCTCTCCCGCAGGGGCGGTTCCTGCAAGAAAGAAAACGACTTTGCGCCATCGTAGACCGTCTGTCCCAAAGCGTGGATAGTCTGGGCGCGACATAGGGAAGGAGTCGCTCCTGCAGCGAGGTCGTGAACCATCTGGCCTAGAGCCGTGGACCGTCCGCGTAGAGGCACCGCCAGGCGGTACACCCCTAGTGTTTGGTGCCAGATCAGCGCCAACACACTTTTTACATGTTCTCTGCCTTTTGGTGGAGTTTGTGAAAGGGAAATGTGCCCTGGGGACATTTCTAAGTATTTTGGTGATTAAGTGTCCAACACAAATGGTTATGTGTTAAACTATGCCAAATGGTGGACAAAGTGCAAATCAATACAAAGGTATGATTCTAGACTTAGTACATTGGTTTTTGTGTACTAACATATTGGTCTAAGTGCTAGAATCAGAGAAAAGACAAATGGAAAAGACTTGGCTCGAGTAGTCAAGACTCTGCTCAGTCTGGGTGCACCGGACTGTCCGGTGGTGCACCGGACAGTGTCCGGTGCGCCAGGCTGGCTCTGGTGAAAAGGCCGCTCTCGGGAATTGAACGGTGGCGTACAACTATAAATCACCGGACTGTCCGGTGAGCCAACGGTCGACCGCGCAATCCGCGCGTGACGCGTGGCCGGGCCAACGGTCTGATGGGGGCACCGGACTGTCCGGTGCGCCAACGACTCCAAATCATCAATAGTCGGCTGCGCCAGAACAGGAAAGAAATCTGCACCGGACTGTCCGGTGGTGCACCGGACTGTCCGGTGGTGCACCGGACTGTCAGGTGCACCAGTCGACAGAAGGCAAGATTTGCCTTCCTGGATTGCTCTCAACGGCTCCTAGCTGCCTTGGGGCTATAAAAGGGACCCCTAGGCGCATGGAGGAGCACACTAAGCATACTCTAAGCATTCTTGATCATTCACACTCCGTTTTTGCGCACTCGATTGGCATTCTTAGTGATTTGAGCTCCGTGTTAGTGGTGAACCTTGTGTTATTCATTTGAGCTCAAGTCTTGGCTGTGTGTGTGCGTATTGCTATGGATTTGTGTGTGTTGCTCTTCCCACTCTTACATCTGTGCTTCTTTATGATAATCTCATTGTAAGGGCGAGAGACTCCAAGTTGTGGAGATTTCTCGCAAACGGGAAAAAGTAAAAGAAAAGGAACACCGTGGTATTCAAGTTGATCATTGGATCACTTGAAAGGAGTTGAGTGCAACTCTCGTCCATTGGGACGCCACAACGTGGACTAGGCAAGTTTTGTACTTGGCCGAACCACGAGATAAATCTCTATGTCTCTTGTGTCTGTTCTCACTGTGTCATTTGTGGTTCACAAGAGCTCTCCTTAGCCACTTGATTTTATTGTGCTAACACTTAATCAAGTTTGTGGCTTTAAGTTTCAAGTTTTTACAGGATCACCTATTCACCCCCCTCTAGGTGCTCTCAATTGGTATCAGAGTCGTTCTCTTCAAGAAAGGGACTAACCGCCCGAAGAGATGGATCCTAAGGGAAAGGGGATGGTGATCGACGATAAGGAGAAGGAGTCCATCTTCAATGAGCCAAGGGACGACAAAGTCAATGACTCCAGCTCGAGTCAAAAGAAGAAAGACGGAAAGAAGAAGAGGCGCATCAGGAAGGTTGTCTACTACGACAACGACGAATCTTCCTCTTCTCAAAAGGACGACGAATACGAGGAGAAAAAGAAAACGATTAACTCGAACTTTTCTTTTGATTATTCTCGTATTTCGCATAATTCAAATGCTCATTTGCTTTCCATTCCACTTGGTAAACCCCCACACTTTGATGGAGAGGACTACAGATTTTGGAGTCACAAAATGCGTAGCCACTTGTTTTCTCTTCATCCAAGTATATGGGAGATAGTAGAAAATGGGATGCAATTTGATAGTTCCGATAACTCCATGTTTATCAATGAACAAATCCATAAAAATGCACAAGCTACTACTGTTCTTTTAGCATCCTTGTGCAGGGAAGAATACAATAAGGTGAGTGGCTTGGACAATGCCAAGCAGATCTGGGACACCCTCAAGATCTCGCATGAGGGGAACGACATCACCATGCTCACCAAGATGGAGTTGGTGGAAGGCGAACTAGGAAGGTTTGCAATGATCAGGGGAGAGGAGCCAACTCAAACGTACAATAGGCTCAAGACCCTGGTCAACAAGATAAGAAGCTATGGAAGCACGAGATGGACGGACCACGACGTCGTCCGACTCATGCTAAGGTCCTTCACTGTCCTTGATCCTCATCTTGTAAACTCTATTCGTGAGAATCCTAGGTACATCAAGATGACGCCCGAGAAAATACTCGGAAAGTTTGTAAGCGGGCGAATGATGATTAAGGAGGCGAGGTACGTTGATGAGGCGTTGAATGGTCCAATCTACGAGCCTCAAACCGTTGCTCTCAAAGCAACAAGTAGCAGGGAGACGCTACCTAGCAAGGTGGTGCAAGTTGAGGCGGCCAGGCTAAATGAAGATGAAATGGCCTTCATCATCAAGCGCTTCAAGACGGCGCTCAAAGGTCGGAAGGAGCACCCCAACAAGAGCAAGATGAAGGGGAAGCGCTCCTGCTTCAAGTGTGGTAAGATTGGTCACTTTATTGCTAACTGTCCCGATAATGGTAGTGACCAGGAACAAGGGAAGAGCAGAAAGTGGGAAAAGAAGAAGACCTACAAAAAGGCAAAGGGTGAGTCACACCTTGGAAAGGAGTGGGATTCGGATTGCTCCTCGTCCAACTCCGACAATGAAGGACTCGCCGCCTCAGCCTTCAACAAGTCGGCTCTCTTCCCCAACGAGCATCACACATGCCTCATGGCAAAGGAGAAGAAGGTAAATGCTAGAAGTACTATTACATATGCTTCTTCAAGTGATGATGAGTCTAGTGATGATGAAGTAGACTATGCTAGTTTATTTAAAGGTTTAGATAGAACCAGAATTGATAAGATCAATGAATTAATTGATGCATTGAATGAGAAAAATAGATTGTTAGAAAAACAAGAGGATCTTTTATATGAAGAGCATGATAAATTTGTTAGTGAACAAAATTCTCTTGTTCTAGAAGTTAAAAGAAATGAAATGCTTTCATGTGAACTATCTACATGCCATGAATCTATTTCTAACTTAAAGAGTATTAATGATGACTTGAATGCTAAGTTAGAAGTAGCTAATAAATCTAGCTCATGTATTGATCACGTAGTAATTTGTAATAGGTGTAAGGATTTTAATGTTGATACTTGTAATGAACACTTAATTTCCATTTCCAAATTAAATGATGAAGTGGCTAGTCTTAATGCCCAACTTAAGACTAGCAAGAATGACTTTGATAAACTAAAATTTGCAAGGGATGCCTACACTATTGGTAGACACCCCTCAATTAAGGATGGACTTGGCTTTAAGAGAGAATCCAAGAACTTAACAAGTCATAAGACTCCCATTCCCGCCAAGGAGAAAGGGAAGGCTCCTATAACTAATAGTGCTCAAAAGAACCATGCGTTCATATACCATGATAGGAGATATTCTAGGAATGTTCATTATAATAGAAGTTATAATGCTTTTGAATCACATGCCATGATTGCTTCAAGTTCTTCTATTATGCATGATAGAAATTTAGCTAGAAAAAATGTTATTCATCATATGCCTAGAAGAAATATTGTTCATGCACCTAGGAAAGTAAGTAATGAACCCTCTACAATTTACAATGCTTGCAATGTTTCCTTTGCAATTTGTATAAAAGATAAGAAAGTGATTGCTAGGAAATTAGGGGCAAAATGCAAGGGAGATAAAACTTGCATTTGGGTCCCTAAGACCATTGTTACTAACCTTGTAGGACCCAACACAAGTTGGGTACCTAAGACCCAAGCCTAAATTTGCCTTGCAAGTTTATGCATCCGGGGGCTCAAGCTGGATTATCGACAGCGGATGCACAAACCACATGACGGGGGAGAAGAAGATGTTCACCTCCTACGTCAAGAACAAGGATTCCCAAGATTCAATCATATTCGGTGATGGGAACCAAGGCAAGGTTAAAGGACTAGGAAAGATTGCTATTTCATCCGAGCACTCTATTTCTAATGTGTTTTTAGTTGAGTCGCTCGGGTATAACCTGTTGTCCGTTAGTCAACTTTGTAATATGGGTTATAATTGCTTATTCACAAATGTAGATGTGTCTGTCTTTAGAAGAAGCGATGGTTCATTAGCTTTTAAGGGTGTACTAGACGACAAACTTTATTTAGTTGATTTTGCAAAAGAGGAGGCCGGTCTAGATGCATGCTTAATTGCTAAGACTAGTATGGGCTGGCTGTGGCATCGCCGTTTAGCACATGTGGGGATGAAGAACCTTCACAAACTTCTAAAGGGAGAACATGTGTTAGGTCTAACAAATGTGACTTTCGAAAAAGATAGACCTTGTGTAGCTTGTCAAGCAGGTAAACAAGTGGGAATTGCTCATCATAGCAAGAACGTGATGACTACATCAAGACCCCTAGAGCTGCTGCATATGGACCTCTTTGGACCCGTCGCCTACCTTAGCATCGGGGGAAGTAAGTATGGTTTAGTAATTATTGATGATTTTTCCCGCTTCACTTGGGTATTCTTTTTGCAGGATAAAACAGAAACCCAAGGGACCCTCAAGCGCTTCCTAAGGAGAGCTCAAAATGAGTTTGAGCTCAAAGTGAAGAAGATAAGGAGCGACAACGGGTCCGAGTTCAAGAACCTTCAAGTGGAGGAGTACCTTGAGGAGGAAGGAATCAAGCACGAGTTCTCCGCTCCCTACACACCACAACAAAATGGTGTGGTAGAGAGGAAGAACAGGACACTCATCGACATGGCAAGGACGATGCTTGGAGAGTTCAAGACGCCCGAACGGTTTTGGTCGGAAGCCGTGAACACGGCTTGCCACGTCATAAACTGAGTCTATCTTCATCGCCTCCTCAAGAAGACTTCGTATGAGCTTCTAACCGATAACAAACCCAATGTTTCATACTTTCGTGTATTTGGGAGTAAATGCTACATTCTAGTGAAAAAAGGTAGGAATTCTAAGTTTGCTCCCAAAGCTGTAGAAGCGTTTTTGTTAGGTTATGACTCAAATACAAAGGCGTATAGAGTCTTCAACAAATCATCAGGTTTGGTTGAAGTCTCTAGCGACGTTGTATTTGATGAGACTGATGGCTCTCAAAGAGAGCAAGTTGATCCTAATGATGTAGATGAATATGATGTTCCAACGGATGCAATTCGCACCATGGCAATTGGAGATGTGCGACCACAGGAACACCAAGAGCAAGATCAACCTTCTTCCTCAACAATGGTGCACCCCCCAACTCAAGACGATGAACAGGTTCATCAAGAAGAGGAGTGTGATCAAGGGGGAGCACAAGATGATCATGTTATGGAGGAAGAAGCACCCAAGCCCCTCCAACACAAGTCCGAGCGACGATTCAACAGAATCATCCTGTCGACCAGATTTTGGGTGATATAAGCAAGGGAGTAACTATTCGCTCTAGATTAGTTAATTTTTGTGAGCATTACTCTTTTGTCTCTTCTATTGAGCCATTCAGGGTAGAAGAGGCCTTGCTAGATCCGGACTGGGTGTTGGCCATGCAGGAGGAGCTCAACAATTTCAAGAGAAATGAAGTTTGGACATTGGTGCCACGTCCCAAGCAAAACATTGTGGGAACCAAGTGGGTGTTCTGCAACAAACAGGACGAGCACGGGGTGGTGACAAGGAACAAGGCACGACTTGTGGCAAAAGGTTAAGCCCAAGTCGCAGGTTTGGACTTTGAGGAGACTTTTGCTCCTGTGGCTAGGCTAGAGTCAATTCACATATTGTTAGCCTATGCCGCTCACCATTCTTTCAGGTTGTTCCAAATGGATGTGAAGAGCGCTTTCCTCAACGGGCCAATCAAGGAGGAGGTGTACGTAGAGCAACCCCCTGGCTTTGAGGATGAACGGTACCCCAACCACGTGTGTAAGCTCTCTAAGGCGCTCTATGGACTTAAGTAAGCCCCAAGAGCATGGTATGAATGCCTTAGAGACTTTTTAATTGCTAATGCTGTCAAGGTTGGGAAAGCCGATCCAACTTTATTCACTAAGACTTGTGATGGTGACTTATTTGTGTGCCAAATTTATGTCGATGACATAATATTTGGTTCTACTAACCAAAAGTCTTGTGAAGAGTTTAGCAGGGTGATGACTCAAAAGTTTGAAATGTCGATGATGGGCGAGCTAAACTACTTCCTTGGGTTCCAAGTGAAGCAACTCAAGGACGACACTTTCATCTCCCAAACGAAGTACACGCAAGACTTGATCAAGCGGTTTGGGATGAAGGATGCCAAGCCCGCAAAGACTCCAATGGGAACTGACGGACACGTCGACCTCAACAAAGGAGGTAAGTCTATTGATCAAAAAGCATACCGGTCTATGATAGGTTCCTTGCTTTACTTATGTGCTAGTAGACCGGATATTATGCTTAGTGTATGCATGTGTGCTAGATTTCAATCCGATCAAAGGGAGTGTAACTTAGTGGCCGTGAAGCGAATTCTTAGATATTTAGTCGCTACGCCTTGCTTCGGGATCTGGTATCCAAAGGGGTCTACCTTTGACTTGATTGGATATTCAGACTCCGATTATGCTGGATGCAAGGTCGATAGGAAGAGTACATCAGGGACGTGCCAATTCCTAGGAAGGTCCCTGGTGTCTTGGAGTTCTAAGAAACAAACTTTCGTTGCCCTATCCACCGCTGAGGCCGAGTATGTTGCCGCAGGACAGTGTTGCGCGCAACTACTTTGGATGAGGAAAACCCTCCGATACTTTGGCTACAATCTGAGCAAAGTCCCACTCCTATGTGATAATGAGAGTGCTATCCGCATGGCGGATAATCCTGTCGAACACAGCCGCACAAAGCACATAGACATCCGACATCACTTTTTGAGAGACCACCAGCAAAAGGGAGATATCGAAGTGTTTTATGTTACCACCGAGAACCAGCTAGCCGATATCTTTACCAAACCTTTAGATGAGAAGACCTTTTGCAGGCTGCGTAGTGAGCTAAATGTCCTAGATTCGCGTAACTTGGATTGATGTATAGCATACATGTGTTTTATGCCTTCGATCATGTTCCTTTATGCTTTTTGTTGCTTAATTATGGTGATCAAGTTGTACAAAGCAATCCCCGGACCTCAAAAGTCCATGTGTGAGTGATGCACATATTTAGGGGGAGATGTGCTACAACTTGATCCTTTGAGACTAACCATGTGCTTGAGTTTTCTTAAATTAGTCTCAAAGGTGTATTGAAAGGGAAAGGTGGACTTGGACCATAAAAGACTTCCACTGCACTCTGATGAGAGGGTAACTCACTCCAAGTTCATCTCCATGTCTCTTATTGCCTTTTTGCTCTTAGTTGACAATTTTGGTGAGGCAATGAGGTTAAAAGGGCCAAAAATGATCCCGTTTTGGTGCTTGATGCCAAAGGGGGAGAAATTAAGGCCAAAGCAAATGGATCAGCTACCACTTGAGAATTTTGAAAATAGTAGAGTTAGAACTTTTGTTTTGTCAAAATACTCTAAGTGTCTCTTTTTGTCAAAAGTTGGTCTCTTATGGGGAGAATGTTTGATTATGGAAAAAGGGGGAGTTTTTGAATCTTTGATCAATTTCTCTTGGGTACCTTTCTCTATGCCTCAACAAGTGAATTTGACTTAGAGATAGGAAATTGAGTTTGATTTGCAAAAACAAACCAAGCGGTGGCAAAGAATGATCCAAATATGCCAAATTTGAATCAAAACAAATTCTTGTTCTCATTTGCATTGATGTTGCACTTCTATATGTTGCTTTTTGTTGTGTTGGCATAAATCACCAAACAGGGCGAGATTGAAAGGGAAATGTGCCCTGGGGCCATTTCTAAGTATTTTGGTGATTAAGTGTCCAACACAAATGGTTATGTGTTAAACTATGCCAAATGGTGGACAAAGTGCAAATCAATACAAAGGTATGATTCTAGACTTAGTACATTGGTTTTTGTGTACTAACATATTGGTCTAAGTGCTAGAATCAGCAAAAAGACAAATGGAAAAGACTTGGCTCGAGCAGCCAAGACTCTGCTCAGTCTGGGTGCACCGGACAGTGTCCGGTGCGCCAGGCTAGCTCTGGTGAAAAGGCCGCTCTCGGGAATTGAACGGCGACGTATGACTATAAATCACCTGACTGTCCGGTGAGCCAACGGTCGGCCGCGCAATCCACGCGTGACGCGTGGCCGTGCCAACGGTCTGATGGGGGCACCGGACTGTCCGGTGTGCACCGGACAGTGTCCGGTGCGCCAACGGCTCCAAATCATCAACGGTCGGCTGCGCCAGAACAGGAAAGAAATCTGCACCGGACGGTGTCTGGTGGTGCACCGGACTGTCCGGTGCACCAGTCGACAGAAGGCCAGATTTGCCTTCCTGGATTGCTCTCAACGGCTCCTAGCTGCCTTGGGGCTATAAAAGGGACCCCTAGGCGCATGGAGGAGCACACTAAGCATACTCTAAGCATTCTTGATCATTCACATTCCATCTTTGCGCACTCGATTGGCATTCTTAGTGATTTGAGCTCCGTGTTAGTGGTGAACCTTGTGTTATTCATTTGAGCTCAAGTCTTGGCTGTGTGTGCGTATTGCTGTGGATTTGTGTGTTGCTCCTCCCACTCTTACATCTGTGCTTCTTTGTGATAATCTCATTGTAAGGGCGAGAGACTCCAAGTTGTGGAGATTCCTCGCAAACGGGAAAAAGTAAAAGAAAAGGAACACCGTGGTATTCAAGTTGATCATTGGATCACTTGAAAGGAGTTGAGTGCAACTCTCGTCCATTGGGACGCCACAACGTGGACTAGGCAAGTTTTGTACTTGGCCGAACCACGGGATAAATCTCTGTGTCTCTTGTGCCTGTTCTCACTGTGTCATTTGTGGTTCACAAGATCTCTCCTTAGCCACTTGATTTTATTGTGCTAACACTTAATCAAGTTTGTGGCTTTAAGTTTCAAGTTTTTACAGGATCACCTATTCGCCCCCCTCTAGGTGCTCTCAGTTTGGTGAACCAAAAAAACCTGGTACTACCAGACTCTTTTGGAAACAATAGATTCTATAAATTCCCTTGTTTCCAAAATATGAACTCTATAGCCAAATGTAAGTCACCGACTCTTGTGATCATATAATATAACTAATTGATAGAACTCTAATGTATAGAGGCCATTTCAGATTGTATCCTCTCCGGCCATATTTACCTGATCAATATGTCAATAGGCAAAAACTTGTGGTGCCCCCTAGCCCTAATAAAAACGGATTGGGCCAATAATACGGATTTATCGACATACCAGACCGCACTTGAGTAGGGAAACACATCGACGATGAATAGACTAGAAAGCACCATGACATCCATAGAGGAGAATGACCAGACGATCTTATTTGCACTACTTTTTGGGCTGGTTTAGTCGGCCCTTGCTTTTGTACATATCATTTTTTACTTTGTTCGTTTTATTGTCCGGTCGTGTGGAACAACCTTCTTCATATATTTAGCAAGAAGCTGATCAAAACTAGGGCTGGCTCTACTGAGTCGGCCATGCATCTTAGAAGTGTTTTGCTTCTGAGTACCTATTTTAGGACACTGTGGTCTGACAGACTGAGGTCGTTGCTGCTTCTGGTTGTCTGTGGACCGTTCAGCCTTCATAATCTGGATGGTCTATGCCTTATCCGAACTGTCCGGCCTTAGTGACCGGACCGTCTAGCGTTCACAGGACATGTGACCGTGATCGAGTGTCCGGTCGTGCTTGCCCCTGACGCCTTCAGTCTTATTAGCCTTTGTATTGTCTAGAGCTTTCCGAGTAAACACTCTGCATGATAGATTTGGCATGTGAGGGTCACTAGTGTTAATATTTTACCTTTGCCTTTATCGGCCGCACATGGCCGAACCAAGACTTTTTTGCTCTTCGGCTCTAATGTGCTACCAGGGACATGTGGTCTGTCAATATTCATTTCTTGAAATCTCAACTGACCTTCATATATAGTTGATTGCTTTTGTCGACGGACACATTACAATCATTGGTGTTATGAAGAAAGGAGCCATGCCATTTACAATACTCACACCTTTTCAACTCTTCTATCACAGGAATTGCATGCGACAATTTAATGTTACCATTCTTAAGTAACTCATCAAATGTTTCATCACATTTAGCAACATTAAATGTGAGCTTAACTTTCCCCTTTTGTGCCGAGTGTTGGTGAGAGTGAGCAGAAGATTTGGCTTCAACGACACATAACTTTTTTTGGCTCATCCCATGAGCTATTATTGTCGAGATATTCATCTCAGGGCTTAGGTGGCCGGCTATCTTTATGCTGACCTTCTACACTAGGACAATCATGGGTGACTTTCGGTATTTCGAACAATCCGACCTATGTGGTCGGACGGTGCCGAGCATCGGCTACGAGCCTTTTGGTGGGCCCTGTGTGACTATGAACAATTTGACGTAAGTAGGGATGAAAATGAACAGGAATTATACTGTCCCGTCCCGTTCCGTATTCCCATTTAGAACCGTCCGTTTTTGTTTTATCGGGAAAATGTGAAAATGGTAAGGAAACCGGGATAGGTATATCCGGGAACGGGACCGAAAACGGTTTGAGGTGTTAGCCGCCCGTATTTATGGTATCCCATATTCTACCGGGAATTTCCCGTTTTATCCCGTGAGCGTCAAAGCCCATGAGCCATTAATTCTTGGCCCATAGCCCAGGTAGGGAATTTCATGTGCATTGTCCGGCTATCCCTGAGACCGTAACCCTAACATACCTAATCAACAATAGGAGACGAACAAACTTTGGCTTTGGGTGTGCGGCGGGCGGCGGCACCGTGGCAGTTGGCATTGTGGTCTGTAGACTGCAGCAGCCGGTAGGACTCTGCGTCTCCTCCCGTCCTTCGGTTCTGCCTGCGGCGGACAGATCTGCTGCTCGACTTCTCCGGTTGTCCCTGTGGCGGATGGCACATCGGCAAGCCAGGCAGCCAGCTCGTCAGCTCTAAATCAGGTATATTGCCAATACGATGTGTGTGCAGCGGCTTGCTTCTGCCACCTTCCATCTGCTTTCTCCCCATTCTGATAGATAGACATCTACTAGCTACCTGCGCAGATGAATCATGTGCTCATATATTCAGTTGGCCACCATTATTGGTGGCTTTGTATACCTACGAATAGCTTAATTAAAATGCCCATAGCTGAATTGGTTTTGTCGGACAATTATTGGTGCTTAATTAAAATGCCCATATATTCAGCTTAATCATGTGGCTTTGTATACCTACGAACAGCTTAATTTAAAAGGTGGCCACCATTATTGGTGCTCATATATTCAGCTGGCCACCATTAAAATGCCCATAGCTACCTGCGCAGATGAATCATGTGCACTCGCCTAGTAGTTGTCTGTTGTGATTGACTGGTAATTGGTAAAGTGGTAAATTGTTTTTGTGATTGATAAATTGTTCTGTCCTATCACACAGAAATATATTTTTTGTTGCTCACTGAGTCACTGCTCGTTTTCTCCAGTTAGGAAATATTGATTATGATCCGTGACGATGTCAAACAGTGGAGGCAAGGGATGTCGTCCCCGTGCCAAATCCATGCCACCCAAGAAGCAACTAGGTATTTCTAGTTTCTTGCCTGAACCTCCATCGCTGCCATCTTCTTGGAAAGATAGCACCAGTGGTGCCAATTTCATTTCAGGTACTGGTTGGTAGTGACACTAAACTATTACTGGTTTACTTGTTTGTATTTGCAAACAAATTCATACAATGTATTGTTTTTTGATTTTTCAGGGACAAAGAGGACATTATGTGCAAGAGACAGTCAGGGGATTCCAGGGTCTTCGTCTGTAGGAGCAAAGAGTGTTACTGCTGGTGATGCTACTGCTCGTTTACCACTTGAACCAGGGATTGATGGTACTAGCACACAGGTAATAGCGCCTGCTATTGGTATTGTGAGTATCGATGATGACAAGGAGGACGATGAGGGACATGTAGGTGGTAACAATAAAAAAAGACACAAAAAATGTTTTCTTTGACTTTGGACAATGCATCTAGCAACTTAGTGGCAGTCAACGATATTATTGATGACCTTAGAGAGAATGGGACTGCTTTGGTTTGCGATGGCATTTTTTCCATATTAGATGTGCATGCCATGTACTTAACTTGGTTGCTAGAGATGGGATGGCTGTCATTTCGAAAGCACTACAAAAAATTAAAGCATTGGTCCTCACTGTTAAGGGTTCTCCCTTACAATGGGAGGAACTCATGAAACGTGCTACCAAATGTGGTTTAGATACATCGAAGGGCATACAACTTGACGTTTCAACTAGGTGGAATTCAACCTATTTGATGCTTAGGGATGCCTTGCACTACAAAGCAGCTTTCATTAGGCTAAAAACAGCAAACCGTCAAAAGTATAACAACATTTTTCCTTCTGATAGTGAATGGGGCATGGCTGCAAAAGTTTTCCAGTGCTTGCAAAATTTTTATGATCTTACCGAGTTACTGTCCGGAACTTTATATCCAACTGCAAATCTATTGTATAGAGATGTCGACGTTTCGACCCCGGGGGGTCCCTGGACCGACGAGTAAATTGTCGCCGCGTGTCCCAGCCCAGATGGGTCGGCGCGAGACGGAGCACGAAGGGGGGAAGAAAAAGGAGACAAGCAAAAGGGGAAACCCGTGGCCTTCGTGTTGTCCAGCGCCCAGGTCGGGTGCGCTTGCAGTAGGGGGTTACAAGCGTCCACGTGGGAGAGAGCGAGAGACTTTACGCGTCGTCCCGTTCTCCCGCGCGGCCAACCCTCTCGTACGAGAGCCCTGGACCTTCCTTTTATAGGCGTAAGGAGAGGGTCCAGGTGTACAATGGGGGGAGTAGCGTTGTGCTAACGTGTCTAGCAGAGAGGAGCTAGAGCCCTAAGTACATGCCGTCGTGGCAGCCGGAGAGGTTTTGGCACCCTGTTCATGTGATGTCGTGGCCATCGGAAGAGCGCTGGAGCCTTGTGGAAGGACAGCTGTTGGGGCTGTTGAGTCCTTGCTGACGTCTCCTTGCTTCCGTAAGGGGCTGAGAGCCACCGTCGTCATGGAGCACGCGGGGCACCATCATTATTTGTAAACCGGGGCGAGCCAGATGGGACGCCGGTCTTGTTCCCCGTAGCCTGAGCTAGCTAGGGGTAGGGTAATGATGGCCCCCCTGTGACGTGGTCGGTCCGAGCCCTGGGTCGGGCGAGGCGGAGGCTCCTCCGAGGTCGAGGTCGAGTCTGTCTTCCGAGGTCGAGGTCGAGTCCGAGCCCCGGGTCGGGCGAGGCGGAGACCGTCGTCCGAGGCCAAGGCTGAGTCCGAACCCTGGGGTCGGGCGAGGCGGAGTTTGTCGTCTTCCGGAGCCGAGGCTGAGTCCGAGCCCTAGGGTCAGGCGAGGCGGAGTTCGTCGTCTTCCGGAGCCGAGGCTGAGTCCGAGCCCTGGGGTCGGGCGAGGTGGAGTTCGTCGTCTTCCGGAGCCGAGGCTGAGTCCGAGCCCTGGGGTCGGGCGAGGCGGAGTTCGTCGTCTTCCGGAGCCGAGGCTGTGCCCGAGCCCTGGGGTCGGGCAAGGCGGAGCTTCCTATGGCGCCCGAGGCCGGTCTTGGCTGCTGTCAGCCTCACTCTGTCGAGTGGCACAGCAGTCGGAGCGACGCAAGCGGCGCTGTCTTCTTGTCAGGTCGGTCAGTGGAGCGGCGAAGTGACTGCGGTCACTTCGGCTCTGTCGACTGGAGCGCGCGTCAGGATAAGGTGTCAGGCGATCCTTGCATTAAATGCTCCTGCGATACGGTCGGTCGGCGTGGCGATCTGACCAAGGTTTCTTCTCGGCGAAGACTGAGCCTCGGGCGAGCCGAAGGTGTGTCCGTTGCTTGAGGGGGCCCTCGGGCGAGACGTGAATCCTCCGGGGTCGGCTGCCCTTGCCCAAAGCTGGGCTCGGGCGAGGTGAGATCGTGTCCCTTGAGTGGACTGAGCCTTGACTTAATCGCACCCATCAGGCCTTTGCAGCTTTGTGCTGATGGGGGTTACCAGCTGAGATTAGGAGTCTTGGGGGTACCCCTAATTATGGTCCCCGACAGTAGCCCCCGAGCCTCGAAGGGAGTGTTAATACTCGCTTGGAGGCTTTTGTCGCACTTTTTTGCAAGGGGACCGACCTTTCTCGGTTGCGTTTCATTCCGGTGGGTGCGCGCGAGCGCACCCTTCGGGTGTAGCCCCCGAGGCCTCGGAGGAGTGGTTTGACTCCTTCGAGGTCTTAGCGCGTTTCGTGATGCTTCAGCCGGTCTGGTTGTTCCCTCATGCGAACTGGCCGTAGCCCGGGTGCATAGTCGGGTCCCAAGTTCTCGGGCTGGTATGTTGACGCTGTCAACGGTTTGACCGGAGCCGGGTTTGCGAGAGCAGCCCCCGAGCCTCCGCACAGAGCAACAGGACGGTCAAGGACAGACTCGGCTTTTTTACATACGCCCCTGCGTCGCCTTTCCGCAAGGAGGAGGGGGGGAAAGCGCCATGTTTCCCTCGGAGGACGCCGAACATGGTGTTTCCAGTGAGTGTCTAACGGGTAATCCGAGTGGACGCTCGTGCCCCATTCGTTAGGGGTCGGCTAGTGGCCCGGAGGCGCGCTCCAAAAGTACCTGCGGGTGATTTGCCGGACCCGGTCCCCTTTTGACGGGGTCCGAGGGCTCGATGCCTCCCTCTGGTGGGATTCCATTACAAAATCGTTCCTGTCGGTCTCGGAAATGTCCTAGGGTACCTCGGGAGCGTAGCCCGAGCCTTGGCTATGTATCGAACGTACCCAGGGTCATCCCTTGCTCTGCGTGCTCTGAGGCGGCTGTCAGAACCCTTCGGGGGCCAGCCTACGATCCCCTGATTAGTAGTGGGCGCGGAGCCCGAGTGGCCTGAGGCGGTCGTTGAACCCTTCCAAGGGGCCGGCCTTCGAACCTCTGACCAGTAGTGGGCGCGGAGCCCGAGTGCTCTGAGGCGGTTGTTGAACCCTTCCGAGGGGCCAGCCTTCGAACCTCTGATCAGTAGGGGGGCTCGGGGCCCGCTTCCTTCGCGGAGAAGGATCCCTTTCGAAGTATCCCCTTTCCCGGTCCCTGTGGCAAGAGAGAGAAAGAGGAAGTGGAAAAGGATACGAAATCGAATGACGTGGCGCACCTTTTTTGACGCGGTCATTATGGCGGAGGTGAAGCGTCGCCTGCTTCGCCTGCCAAACGTGCCGCCTGTCCTGCCGCAGAGTTAGTGCGACGGGACGAGTGGCTCGCGGGGCGGCCGTTGTGCGTGCGCGAGCCGTTCGAGGAACGGGCGTCTCGCTTTGAGTTTTGAATCTCGCGGCGGGTTCGGGCGAAATGTTGAACGGGTCTCGCCTGGGCCTTTATATATTCGAAAGAGGGACCGGTGACGGTTCTTTACTCTGCTGCTCGCCTCCCACTTAGGTTTTCGCAACCCGAGGGAATAGCCAGAGAAAGGAAATCGCGCTCCCAGTCCTCTCCGCTGCCACCTCTTCTGCTTGGTGATGGCCGACCGGGTGACCATTGTTTCGCCGCGCGACCCGTGGCCTTTCTCCACCGTCACGGCGGATGACCTGGAGGCCCTTGTTGCTGATGGTTTGCTTCGCCCTCTCTCCGGTGACTCACAGCCGGAGTGGATGGCCCCTCCGAGCGGAGCCGCCCCGTCCCCGCCGCCGGGGTATGTGGTGAGCTTCGTCTCCTTTCACGAGCGAGGGTTCAGAGTGCCGGCAAGCCGTTTTATGCGGGCGATTCTGCACGTCTACGGGGTGGAGCTACACAACCTCAGTCCCAACTCCATCTCGCAAGCAGCCATCTTCGCGGCGGTTTGCGAAGGATTATTGGGGATTGCCCCCACTGGGACCTATGGACCCATCTCTTCTCCGCGGAGCTTTTTGCCTCACCGACGGGGGAGAGAAGAGTTTGCATGGCGGTGCGGGCCGGTGGCTGCATCCTCCAGTTGAGGCAGGCGCGGTCGCTGCAGTACATCCCTGCCATCCTTGCGTCTTCGAACAAAGGGTGGCAGCGCCGGTGGTTTTATCTCCGAAATGACGACGGGAGGCTCCCGTCGTTTTCTCAACAAGTGGTGACCACCGCCGCCAAGAACTGGCGCTACGGGACCCCGCGCGACAGACAGAAGAATCTCTAGCCCCTTTTGAAGGCCTTGGAGGAGCTACGAGAAAGAGGGCTCACCGCCGCGGGGGTGGTTGCCGCCATTCATCGCCGGAGGGTGCTCCCCTTGACGGAGCGGCGGCTGCCGCTTTGGGAGATGACACCGGGGGTCGACTTGGAGGGTTTGCGGATGACCTCGGATCCCCTTCCCTTCGATGACCTCCACAGGCGGGTAGCCGGCACGGTAGGGAAGTCAGACGTCGGCGCCCTTTCCCAGCTCTTGATGCATCCCGATCGCGGGTGTGTGTCCCTGGTGAGTGTCCGCTCCTTCTTTCTTCTTGTGTCGGATTGCCCTTGATTCTCACAGCCAAGACTTTTTGTTCGTTTCCAGGAGGTAGGGGCTCACAAGCCTTCCCTGCCACCGGTCCTGGAGGACGCAGTGGACCGAGCTACGCGGAGGGTCGCCGTCGAGAAGAGGAAGGAGAAGAAGGACGCAAAGAAGGCTCAGGCCCGCGAGCGGACGCGGGCTCGGGACGCCTTGGAAAGGCTCCGTCGTCAGCAGGAGAGGGATGGGCTCCCGAGGGAGCCGTCGCCGGAGACGCCTGACGACGACGACGATGATGAAGACGATGATGAAGACGACGACATGGCTGCCCGCCTCGGCCTCAACCCAGATCTGAGGCTGGGCCAGAGGTCGTCGAGCCAGCCCCCAAGTGGGCTGGCACCGTCAGTATCCGGGGCCGGGACGTCGGGGTCCCGGTCCGAAGAATAGGGGCAGTCCGAGGGGGTACTTGACCCCTTGGCCGAGGTAGTTGATGTGACCCCGGGGAGTCAGGCCGAGCCGCCTGTTCCCCGAGAACCGTTGCCCGTGCCGACTGCGCACGAGGGTGATCCTCGGGTCGTCGTGGCTGCACCTGGGCAGTCCATTCATCGGGTGCCTCGGGCGCCCAAGGCAAGGATGGTACCGAAGCCGGCAGCGGGACAGACCTCGGTGGTACCATCGGGGATCGAGGTTCGAGAGACCTCCCCATAGGCACGATTGATCATGGCCCGGAGTGGGTAAGTATCTTAGGATATCTTCGTCCTGGCTCCTCCCTCGTATGTCCTGATCCTGGTTTTCCCTTTCTCCTTAGCAAGCGGAGGCACGGTTTGACCGGTCTGGCTCCCCGGAAGGTCCTCAAGACGGCGTCGGCTTCTGCGGCTAGTGCCGCGCCGGGCCTCGCCGGCCAGCTGACCTCCTCGCAAGACGCCCAAAGCGGGGGGCTCAGGCGGCACCAGTTGCCGTGGGGCGAGCTCCCGAGGCCGACTCCTCCGTCGAGGCGGTCGTCGTGCCGAGGGAGGCTGCCGGCGCGGCTGCGGCCTCGAGCTCACCAGACGCGTTGCCGGCGTCGGCACCGGCTGCTACTGAGGCCGTTGCCGTTCTGGCCGTGGAGTCATCTGTCGCCGCCGATGCTGCGATGGCCGAGGCGCTGCTACCTGATGCCTCAGAGGAGGGTGTCGCGGAACCGCGACCCATCCTAGGGAGCGGCAGCCTCGTCCCCGCTCGGCGCAGTCCCGATGGGCGGCGTCAGTCGCTCCAGTTCTGGACCAGTGGGGCTTCGGATCCCCTCTTCGTTCTTGAAGATGAGCGAGAGGAGCAGTCTTGGGACGGGCTTCGTGAGTGTGCCGAGGCAACGGTGGGGTCGCTTCGGTCGACCTTGGAGGTCCTTCGCAGGGATGTTCCCAAGATCCTCCAGGTAATGAGTTCAAGCATACCTTTCACGTGTTCACGACATTCTTTGTGACGCCCCGCTTCCTTTCTTCAGGATCTGACGGATACGAGCGCCGCCAAGTCGTCGTTCATCCGCCGCGAGGCCAATGTCTAGGGTTCGCTGCGGTCTCTAAGGACCACGCTTGCCGGGGCTACCGAGCGCCTCTCCCAACGGAGCGCCGAGGTGGCGGACCTTCGGTTGCTCTGTGTCGATCTGGAGGTGGAGGCAGCGGCGGCACGCGCAGAGGCGCAGCGGCAGCCGTCGGAGCTTGGCCAGGTCATCGGCGAGCGGGACCAATCTCAGGGTCAGGCCGCCGAGGCTGAAAGCCGGGCTGAGGCTCTTGGAGTCCAGTTAGCCGAGGCGTCTGCTCGGGCCAGAGCCCTTGTGGCAGATCTAGCCGCGGCCCAAGCCGCATCCTCGGAGTAGCGTGCCCGAGCCGAAGGTATGTCTTGGATGTTTTCAGATTTTGATTCAGCTTCGTTCCTCAACCAGTGTTTGAAGTCTTCTGCTTTGGCTGTTTGCAGGGCTCGAGTCTGCCCTCGATGAGTCCATCAAGGCACTTGCCCAGGTGGCCGAGCAGAGGGAGGCCGACCACGCGGCCATGTCCGAGGCCATCTCGGCCTTCTGCCGGGTCTTTGGTTTCGACGACGTCCCCTCGGGAAGCTCCCCTCAGAGTCGCCTGCAGGCCTTGGGTGACCACGCGCGCGACAGACTCCGCGAGGCGCTGCATCACGGCATCAGGCGGGCCTTCGCCGTGCTTGCATCCCACTACGACGTGGATCTGGAGCGGGTCAGCGAAGGATATTGCCTTCCCGACGAAGATGAAGCTGCCCTGGCCGAAGTCCAGAGGCTTGACGCGGTCGCCGCGGGTCCAAGCGCAGTGCTGGAGACCACCTTCGAAGCAGAGATCCTCCCGCTCGCGCCATCGTCCGAGGCCGGGGCGGATCTCGCCGAGGGTAGGGACGAAGCCGAGGGCGCGGCTCCTTCTCTGGGCGATGTCTGATTCTGCCGGAGCAGTTTATTTTGAATGCATATGTGTCCTTTGCGGCCGCCGAGGCCCGAACACTTTATTATTGTAATATAAGGTTGTGTCTCTTTTCCTCCTGTTTTGCGTATCCGGACTCGTTCGTCAGTAGCAGGATTGCTTACCCAAGTAAGAGTTATTTTTCGTGGTAGGCGACGAGTGAGGTATCCGTATCCCAGAGGCGTAGGAATCCCTCGGCTCGGTCGGCCTTGCCACTTACATGCACCCTTATTCGTTTCTTGGGGTCCTGTTACTGATATAGCCGGGAGACGCGAAAGTCTTTTTGATGGAAGACTTTTTTCGAGGAAAATTTTGACGTAGAGGGGGTTCGCCCCTTCTAGCCCTCGAGGGAGGGTCGGGCTTTGCCGAGGCAAGGCTGACCCTTCCTTGATGGTTAGACTTCGTATGTAAACGAGGTATACTAACGACTTGAAAGCATCTTAAAGGTAGAAGCGACGTAGCTGTTGGATGTTCCAAGCGTTGCTGTAGACCTCACCTTGACTGTTGGCCAGCTTGTATGTCCCGGGCTTCAGAACCTTAGCGATGACGAACGGCCCTTCCCAGGGAGGCGTGAGCTTGTGTCGCCCTCGGGCGTCTTGTCGTAGTTGAAGCACCAAGTCGTCCACCTAGAGGTCTCGGGACCGAACCCCTCGGGCGTGGTAGCTTCGCAGGGACTGCTGATACCGCGCCGAGTGTAGTAAGGCCATGTCCCGAGCCACTTCCAGCTGGTCAGTGAGTCTTCTCGGTTGGTTCGATTGCTTCGGTCGTCGTACGCCTTCGTCCTCGGGGAACCGTATTCTAAGTCTGTGGGCAAGATGGCCTCAGACCCATAGACTAGAAAGAACGGTGTGAAGCCCGTGGCTCGGCTCGGCGTTGTCCTCAGACTCCAGACCACCGAGGGGAGTTCCTTCATCCATCGCCTGCCGAACTTGTTGAGGTCGTTGTAGATCCTCGGCTTGAGTCCTTGCAGAATCATGCCGTTGGCACGTTCTACCTGCCCATTCGTCATGGGGTGAGCCACGGCGGCCCAGTCCACCCGGATGTGGCGATCCTTGCAGAAGTTCTAGAACTTTCTGTCGGTGAACTGGGTGCTGTTGTCGGTGATGATGGAGTTCGAGACCCCGAAGCGATGGATGATGTTGGTGAAGAACGCCGCCGCCTGTTCGGACCTGATGCTGTTTAGGGGTCGGACCTCGATTCACTTGGAGAATTTGTCGATGGCGACCAGCAGGTGCGTGTAGCCCCCGGGTGCCTTCTGCAAGGGACCGACGAGGTCCAGACCCCACACAGCAAACGGCCAGGTGATGGGTATTGTCTGTAGAGCCTGTGCGGGCAGGTGGGTCTGCCTTGTGTAGAATTGACACCCTTGGCAGGTGCGGACAATTCTAGTGGCGTCAGCCACCGCGGTCGGCCAGTAGAAACCTTGTCGAAAAGCGTTTCCAACAAGGGCTCGAGGCGCTGCGTGATGACCGCAAGCCCCCGAGTGTATTTCTTGTAATAACTCCTGATCTTCGGCGATGGATATGCATCGCTGGAGGATGCCTGAGGGGCTGCGATGGTAGAGCTCCTTCCCGTCCCCCAGCAAGACGAACGAATTGGCGCGCCGCGCTAGTCGCCGAGCTTCAACTCGGTCGAGGGGTAGCTCTCCTCGGTGGAGATATTGCAGGTACGGGGTCTGCCAGTCTCGATTAGGCGGGACCCCATTCCGCTCTTCCTCGACGCGCAGTGCCTCACCCTCGGGGGCCGAGGGTGCCTCGGGCTGAGCCGAGGGCGCCTCGGGCTAGGCCGAGGCCTTCTCGGGCTCGGGCGTGTTGTCGGTCTTGACTGAGGGCTGATGTAGGTCTCGGGAGAAGACGTCCAGGGGAACCGTTGTTCGCCCCGAGGCTATCTTAGCCAGCTCGTCCGCAGTCTCGTTGTATCGTCGGGCGACGTGGTTGACCTCGAGCCCGTAGAACTTGTCTTCCAGGCGCCGAACCTCGTCGCAGTAGGCTTCCATCTTTGGGTCGCGACAGTGGGAGTTCTTCATGACTTGGTCGATGACAAGCTGCGAGTCACCGCGAGCGTCGAGGCATCGGACCCCTAGCTCGATGGCGATGTGCAACCCGTTAACCAGAGCCTCGTACTCGGCCACGTTGTTGGACGCCGGGAAATGGAGGTGCAGCACGTAGCGGAGGTGTTTCCCGAGGGGAGAGATGAAGAGCAGGTCTGGGCCCGCTCCTGTTTTCATCAGCGACCCGTCGAAAAACATGGTCCAGAGTTCCGGTTGGATCGGAGCTGCTGGAAGCTGGGTGTCGACCCATTCAGCCACAAAGTCCGCCAAGACTTGGGACTTGATGGCCTTCCGAGGGGCGAACAAGATTGTCTCGCCCATGATTTCCACCGCCCACTTTGCAATCCTACCCGAGGCCTCTCGGCACTGGATGATCTCCCCCAGGGAGAAGGATGACACCACAGTCACCGGATGAGACTCGAAGTAGTGCCGCAACTTCCACCGCGTCAGAATCACCGTGTACAGCAGCTTCTGAATTTGCGGGTAGCGGATCTTGGTCTCGGACAGTACTTCACTGATGAAGTAGACCGGCCTCTGGACGGGCAATGCATGCCCTTCTTCTCGTCTCTCAACCACGATCGCGGCGCTGACAACCTGAGCGGTAGCGGCGACATAGATCAAGAGGGCTTCTCCGGCAGCGGGAGGCACCAAGATGGGTGCATTCATGAGGAGCGCCTTCAGGTTCCCGAGGGCTTCCTCGGCCTCAGGGGTCCAAGTGAAGCACTCGGCCTTTCTTAAGAGGCGGTACAGAGGTAGGCCTCTTTCGCCGAGGCGCGATATGAAGCGGCTCAGAGCCGCAAGGCATCCCATGACCCTCTGTACGCCTTTCAAGTCTTTGATGGGCCCCATGTTGGTGATGGCCGCGATTTTCTCCGGGTTGGCCTCGATCCCCCGCTCGGAGACGATGAACCCCAAGAGCATGCCTCGGGGGACCCCGAAGACGCACTTCTCGGGATTGAGTTTTACGCCTTTCGCCTTGAGACACCGGAATGTCGTTTCAAGGTCGGAATGGAGGTCGGAGGCTTTCTTCGTCTTTACTACGATGTCATCGACGTAAGCCTCGACCGTTCGACCAATGTGTTCGCCGAACACGTGGTTCATGCACCTTTGGTATGTCGCACCCGCATTCCTCAAACCAAATGGCATAGTAACGTAGCAGTACATGCCAAAAGGTGTGATGAAAGAAGTCGCGAGCTGGTCGGACTCTTTCATCCTGATTTGGTGATACCCTGAGTAGGCATCGAGAAAAGACAGGGTTTCGCACCCAGCAGTGGAATCCACGATTTGATCGATGCGAGGCAGAGGGTAGGGAACCTTCGGACATGCTTTGTTTAGACCAGTGTAGTCTACACACATCCACCATTTCCCTCCTTTCTTTCTCACAAGCACAGGGTTGGCAAGCCATTCGGGATGGAATACCTCTTTGATGAACCCTGCGGCCATTAGCTTGTGGATCTCCTCGCCTATGGCTCTGCGCTTTTCTTCGTCGAATTGGCGCAGAGGCTGCTTCACGGGTCGGGCTCCAGCTCGGATATCCAGCGAGTGCTCGACGACATCCCTCGGTATGCCAGGCATGTCCGAGGGACTCCACGCAAAGACTTCGGCGTTTGCGCGGAGTAAGTCGACGAGCACTGCTTCCTATTTGGGGTCGAGCTCGGAGCCGATCCGGATCTGCTTGGAGGCGTCATTGCTGGGGTCGAGAGGGACGGACTTAACCGTCTCTGCTGGCTCGAAGTTGCCGGCATGGCGCTTCACGTCTGGCGCCTCCTTGGAGAGGCTCTCCAGGTCAGCGATGAGGGCCTCGGATTCGGCGAGGGCCTCGGCGTACTCCACGCACTCCATGTCGCATTCGTACGCGTGTTGGTACGTGGGGCCGACGGTGATGACCCCGTTGGGGCCCGGCATCTTGAGCTTGAGATAGGTGTAGTTGGGGACGGCCATGAACTTGGCATAGCACGGCCTCCCCAGCACCGCGTGGTAGGTTCCTCGGAACCCGACCACCTCGAACGTGAGGGTTTCCCTTCTGAAGTTGGAGTGAGTCCCGAAGCAGACGAGCAGATCGAGTTGTCCGAGGGGCTGGACGCGTTTCCCGGGGATGATCCCGTGAAAAGGCGCCGCGCCTGCCCGGACCGAGGACAGATCGATCCGCAGGAGCCCGAGGGTCCCAGCGTAGATGATGTTGAGGCTGCTGCCTCCGTCCATGAGGACTTTGGTGAGCCTGACGTTGCCGGTGACGGGGTCGACAACAAGCAGATATTTCCCCGGGCTCGGCACGCGAACGGGGTGGTCGCCCTGGTCGAAGGTGATGGGCTTGTCGGACCAGTCTAGGTAGACTGGCGCCGCCACCTTTACTGAGCAGACCTCTCGACGCTCTTGTTTGCGGTGCCGAGCCGAGGCGTTCGCCACTTGCCCACCGTAGATCATGAAGCAGTCGTGGACCTCGGGGAACTCCTCTGCCTTGTGATCCTCCTTCTTGTCGTTGTTGTGGGCCCTGCCACCTTCCGCAGGTGGTCCGGCCTTATGAAAGTGGCGCCGAAGCATGACGCACTCCTCAAGGGTGTTCTTGACGGGCCCCTGGTGATAGGGGCACGGCTCCTTGAGCATCTTGTCGAAGAGATTGGCACCTCCGGGAGGTTTCCGAGGGTTCTTGTACTCAGCGGCGGCGACAAGGTCCGCGTCGGCGGCGTCGCGTTTCGCTTGCGACTTCTTCTTGCCTTTCTTCTTGGTGCCGCGCTGAGTGGACGCCTCGGGGACATCTTCCGGCTGGCGGCCCTGGGGCTGCTTGTCCTTCCGGAAGATGGCCTCAACCGCCTCCTGGCCAGAGGCGAACTTGGTGGCGATGTCCATCAGCTCGCTCGCCCTGGTAGGGGTCTTGCGACCCAGCTTGCTCACCAGGTCGCGGCAGGTGGTGCCGGCGAGGAACGCGCCGATGACGTCCGAGTCGGTGACGTTGGGCAGCTCGGTGCGCTGCTTCGAGAATCGCCGGATGTAGTCCTGGAGAGACTCTCCCGGCTGCTGGCGGCAGCTTCGGAGATCCCAGGAATTCCCAGGGCGCACGTATGTGCCTTGGAAGTTGC
This sequence comes from Zea mays, assembly GCF_902167145.1. Taxonomy (NCBI): domain Eukaryota; kingdom Viridiplantae; phylum Streptophyta; class Magnoliopsida; order Poales; family Poaceae; genus Zea; species Zea mays. The sequence continues at coordinate 16,010,153 of NC_050100.1, forward strand.
CGGCGAAGGCTTGGACCAGGTCGTCCCAGTTGGAGATCTGCCCCGGAGGCAGATGCTCCAGCCAGGCTCGAGCGGTGTCGGAGAGGAATAGGAGGAGGTTGTGGATGATGAGGTTGTCATCGTCCATTCCACCCAGTTGGCAGGCCAGCCGGTAGTCCGCGAGCCACAGTTCCGGCCTCGTCTCCCCCGAGTACTTTGTGATGGTAGTCGGGGTTCGGAACCGGGTCGGGAACGGCGCCCGTCGTATGGCCCGGCTGAAAGCCTGCGGACCGGGTGGTTCAGGCGAGGGACTCCGATCCTCCCCACTGTCGTAGCGTCCCCCACGCTTGGGGTGGTAGCCTCGGCGCACCCTCTCGTCGAGGTGGGCTCGACGGTTGCGGTGGTGGTGCTCGTTGCCGAGGCGACCCGGGGCCACAGGCGCTGTGTTGCGCGTGCGCCCGGTGTGGACCGAGGCTTCCCGCATGAATCGGGAAGTCGCGGCGCGATGCTCCGAGGGGTACCCCTGCCTTCGGGAGGCAGAGCTTTCGGTCCGTCGGACCGCGGCATCCTCCAGGAGATTCTTGAGCTCTCCCTGGATATGCCGCCCTTCGGTGGTTGATGGTTCCGGCATCGCGCGGAGTAGTATTGCTGCTGCAGCCAGGTTCTGGCTGATCCCACTGGAAGCCGGTGGCGGCCTTGCCCTGACGTCGTCAGCAATGCAGTGCTGGATGCCCTGGGGCAGATGACGCGCTTCTCCGGCCGGAGCTTGGTCTGCCCATTCCTGCCCGATGTTCCGCCGGAACGGCTCAAAGTGTTCCTGCTCCCTCGCCGAGCCTGGCCTGCATCTCGTGGATTTGCTCGAGCTGTGCGTCCTGACCCCCCGCAGGGACTGGGACCACAGCTAGCTCCCGAAGGATGTCAACGCGAGGCGCAGGCCTAGGGGATCACCGTTTTCCGGTATACCAAGATGGTTGCCTTCGCCGGGACCCCCTAGATCGACGTGGAAACATTCACGACTTGGGTCGCAGTCCTCGTCGCCGAAGCTGCGGCTACCGTCGGAACAATCGGAGAGGCAGTAGTCACATGCGGTCATGAAGTCCCGCATGGCACTGGGGTTACCGAGCCCGGAGAAATCCCAACAAAAGTTGGGCTCGTCATCTTCCTCGGAACCCGAGGGTCCGTAGGTCGAGACGACCGTCAGCCGGTCCCAGGGTGACCGCATATGATACCCCGGAGGGCTTGAACATGCCTTTATAAAAGCGTCCACCAAAGCGGGGTCGCTCGGTGGGTCGCAGCTGGATCTAAAAGGCACGAGATGAGAATCGGTCGGTACCTCTTTGTCGACAGGCGGTGACGAAGTCGCGTTAGGGCGGACTGCACCGTCGTCTCAGGTATGAGGGTGACGCCCAGCAAGTCCCTCGCGAGCGTGCTGGTGTCGTTCGTCTGCTTGGAGTTGGCGTGGTGCGGGGAAACGACGCTCGTCTTCGTCTCAGACGTGAGGTCGTCGCCTGACGTGTCCCCCGTTGGGGCGTCGGCACCGTCGACTCGCTCGACAGTCGACGAGGTGTCGCCTCCTGCTTGGCCATGGTTGCCCTGCCTCCTCCTCCGTCGGCGGGGGAGGTGACGGGACAAACCCGAATGTTGTTCTTTCGCCACGTGGGGAAGACGTCGTTGATTCCGCCGCCGGCGGGCGGGCTGTTGGCCGCCATTGTCGCTGTCGCGCGGCGGAGAAAGGAGTATCATGTCGTAGCTGTCGTCGAGGGACATGAACTCAAGACTCCCGAAACGGAGAATCGTCCAGGGTTGGAGAGGTTGCTGGAGACTACCCATCTGGAGCCTAACGGGAAGCTGTTCGTCAACACGCAGCAGGCCCCTACCTGGCGCGCCAACTGTCGGCGTTTCGACCCCGGGGGGGTCCCTGGACCGACGAGTAAATTGTCGTCGCGTGTCCCAGCCCAGATGGGTCGGCGCGAGACGGACCACGAAGGGGGGAAGAAAAAGGAGACAGGCAAAAGGGGAAACTCGCGGCCTTTGTGTTGTCCAGCACCCAGGTCGGGTGCGCTTGCAGTAGGGGGTTACAAGCGTCCGCGTGGGAGAGAGCGAGAGACTTTACGCGCCGTCCCGTTCTCCCGCGTGGCCAACCCTCTCGTACGAGAGCCCTGGACCTTCCTTTTATAGGCATAAGGAGAGGGTCCAGGTGTACAATGGGGGGAGTAGCAGTGTGCTAACGTGTCTAGCAGAGAGGAGCTAGAGCCCTAAGTACATGCCGTCTGGCAGCTGGAGAAGTTTTGGCACCCTATTCATGTGATGTCGTGGCCGTCGGAGGAGCGCTGGAGCCTTGCGGAAGGACAGCTGTCGGGGCTGTCGAGTCCTTGCTGACGTCTCCTTGCTTTCGTAAGGGGTTGAGAGCCGCCGTCGTCATGGAGCACGCGGGGCGCCATCATTATTTGTTTACCGGGGCGAGCCAGATGGGACGTCGGTCTTGTTCCCCGTAGCCTGAGCTAGCTAGGGGTAGGGTAATGATGGCCCCCCTGTGACGTGGTCGGTCCGAGCCCTGGGTCGGGCGAGGCGGAGGCTCCTCCGAGGTCGAGGTCGAGTCTGTCTTCCGAGGTCGAGGTCAAGTCCGAGCCCCGGGTCGGGCGAGGCGGAGACCGTCGTCCGAGGCCAAGGCTGAGTCCGAGCCCTGGGGTCGGGCGAGGCAGAGATCGTCGTCTTCCGGAGCCGAGGCTGAGTCCGAGCCCTGGGGTCGGGCGAGGCGGAGTTCGTCGTCTTCCGGAGCCGAGGCTGAGTCCGAGCCCTGGGGTCGGGCGAGGTGGAGTTCGTCGTCTTCTAGAGCCGAGGCTGAGTCCGAGCCCTGGGGTCGGGCGAGGCGGAGTTCGTCGTCTTCCGGAGCGGAGGTTGTGCCCGAGCCCTGGGGTCGGGCGAGGCAGAGCTTCCTATGGCGCCCGAGGCCGGTCTTGGCTGCTGTCAGCCTCACTCTGTCGAGTGGCACAGCAGTCGGAGCGACGCAGGCGGCGCTGTCTTCTTGTCAGGTCGGTCAGTGGAGCGGCGAAGTGACTGCGGTCACTTCGGCTCTGTCGACTGGAGTGCGCGTCAGGATAAGGTGTCAGGCGATCCTTGCATTAAATGCTCCTGCGATACGGTCGGTCGGCGTGGCGATCTGGCCAAGGTTGCTTCTCGGTGAAGACTGGGCCTCGGGTGAGCCGAAGGTGTGTCCGTTGCTTGAGGGGGCCCTCGGGCGAGACGTGAATCCTCCGGGGTCGGCTGCCCTTGCCCGAGGCTGGGCTCGGGCGAGGCGAGATCGTGTCCCTTGAGTGGACCGAGCCTTGACTTAATCGCACCCATCAGGCCTTTGCAGCTTTGTGCTGATGGGGGTTACCAGCTGAGATTAGGAGTCTTGGGGGTACCCCTAATTATGGTCCCCGACAAGAGATTTCTGTGAAATAAAGGAACTGCTTGATGAATGGTATGTGGATGAAGATTTGACAATTAGAACAATGGCAATATCTATGAGTGACAAGTTTGAGAAATATTGGAGTTGTTCTAGTTTGAGTCTTGCACTAGCATGCTTTCTTGATCCTAGGTATAAGAAGAAGCTTGTTGAATTCTACATGAAAAAGTTCTATGGTGACTACTATGATGTCCATCTTGATGAGTTAGTTGCTGCTATGAAGAACCTATTTCTATTTTATGCAAGATCATAACCTTCAAACAAAGATATGAATGCAAACCAACATGTCAACCCAACGGAACCATTAGCTAAAAAGAAGAATGCTATACTTGAGAGTTTCTTGTATGATGATGTTGGGCCTGGTACAAATGATTTAAATGAATTGGACAAATACATGGCAGAACCACTTCTAAAGCAAGATCCATTTGATATTTTAGCTTTTTGGAAGAACAACACAGATAAGTACCCTATTCTCTCACAAATTGCTCGTGATGTGATGTCTATACAAGTGTCAATGGTTGCTTTAGAGTCTGCCTTTAGTGCTGCTGGCCGGGTTGTTGATCCATATCGCAATCGCCTTGACCCTGAGATGGTACAAGCACTTATATGCACTAAAGATTGGATTCATGCATCAAGAAAACGTACCCATTTTTTAATATGTTGAACTTCAATTTTATTATGTTGTATACTCATGCATATGTCTTTTTCTTTTGTATTATCAGATTCAGTAACTATTCATTCTATTTTGACTGATCTAAAACCTTCGGAAACAATTCATATCACTCCTAATCCTCAGCCCTGCATGGATTTTGAGGTATGCAATCATTTTCCATATTATTTGTAGAACTCTTTGTTACTTTACTGATCTATGGCTTTAGGCTTATTGGTTCTGCAAACTTGTAGGAACAAGATGCTGATAGTGATCCCGATGTCATGAATGATTATGGTGAGCTTTAACTGCGAGTCTACCACTAGTTATGGTGCTTAATCCTTGGCAATATGTTTGTAAACTTTAGATACATTGTATGGAGCAGCAGCAGCTCTGCACCATGAACCTTGATATATCTTGTGTGTTGTGTGTGATGAACCATGAGCTTTTGATTCAAACTATTGTATGGAGCAGCAGCAGTTCTGCACCATGAACCTTGATATATCTTGTGTGTTGTGTGTGATGAACCATGAACTTTTGTTGAACTTTTGTATCAAACTATTGTATGGAGCAGCAGCAGCTCTGCACTTGTGTGCCTTAGTGCCTATGTGTATTTAAATCTGTGTGCAACTGTTGACTGTTGTCATTTGTAAAGTCCTCAAGGCTGCTTGTGTGCTGTCACCGTTGTGTGCATGTAGTTGTTTCGGCTAATGTCTGGTTACCGTTCGTTTTCGGTGAATATTCGTTCGTTTTCGTATACCCATATATTTCGTAACTGTTTTCGTTACCGCCTTTTCGCTCCCGCTCCCGTTTTCGGTAAAAAAAATGGTAACGGAAATGGGAGATTTAGTTTCCCGTCCGTTCCCGTTCGTTTTCATCCCTAGACGTAAGGGGCGGGCTGATCCAATGGAGTGTCGGACGGTCCGAGATCATGCTCGGACGGTCCTACTGTGCTCACAGCCGATCCACCGTTTTAGTGAAGATGGCGGCAACAGTCGTCCTAGATATGAGTCCATCGACATACCATAATATGGCTGGGATTGATAAAAACCATTTGTTGCTGATGTGTTTAGCGCAATAGTTTCGGTACCCAATTCTTACGACAAACAATTAGTTGTGTGAGTTTTTTGTAATACGTGCGTCATTTTCTCTATATCCTCTGTCATACTTTTAATCTGATCATCAAAAGAAATATTAATATATTGAATATCATTGAATGATGCGGTGTTACTTATAGAGGGGAACTGCTGCAACAAGGTTGGTAGGGAATCGAAGTTTATTTCCCTCTTTTGGGCGACCTTCTGCTGGCGATTTGTCCTAAAGTGCGAGAGATACCACTTCTCCATCACCTCGCGCTTCTGAGCTTGTTTTCTCTAGAACTCCTCGTCCCACTTCTTCTTGTAGTCTTCTAATTCCTCATGTTCAGTGACAGACAAATTAGTCAGCCTTGTTTTGATGTCTGAAGAAACACCGTTGAGACCTTTAGAATTGACCATAGAAGTCGATTTTTAGATATGCAACCTTTCGTTCTGAGCAGAGTCACCAAAAAGTGTGTTGACGCCGATCTGGCACCAAACACTTGGGGCGTGCCGCCTGGTGATGCCCTCTGCAGCAGCGCGAACGGTCTACGACTCTGGGCCAGACAATCCGAGACCTCGTCGTACCCGACGGTCCACGATGGCGCAGGGTCGTCTTCTTCCTCGTAGGAACCTAGATCTCACCCCTGGGAGAGATCGCTCCGGGTCGGCAGGCCACTCAAGGCGTCCCGACAGCATAGAGTCGCCTAGGGATTCACTCTCCTAGCAGATGGCCAGGCTCGTCAAGGTGAGATTTTAGGGTCGTCTTGGGGTCGGCCGACCATCCAAGACGAATCTAAACAATGAAGAGTCGACTAGGGGTGAAGGTGGATATGCGAAAAGCTACAACTAGAACTACACTACAACTACTCTTAGGGTAGGAATAATAAAGAAAGTAATTGATTATTTCGATTGGAATGTGCTCAGGGGTTCTCAAACGGTCGTACCCCTTTATATTTATAGGGAGGAAATAATCTCGGGTAGTTTAGAATAACCACGTATGGAATAAGTAAGCTCACCGGAGTTAATCTGATCGCAGGAGCAGGAACCGTTCAAGTCACAGGGCCGAACCGTCTGATCGTGTCCAGGTGTCAAAAATAATGCTGAACAATTTTATATAGCCGTGTTTTGCTGAGAGGTCGCCTTATTTAGTGCTAAAACAGTACATAGAAGATGACGGATTTTAGCTATACATTTATTTTCTAACGTCATATATATTATTTTTCTAGCTAACGCGTGGTACTTGCGGCCGGCACAACTAGATACCGTTGATAGGACATCCAATAATAGCATATATCAACTAGTATAAAATAGCTCTAATTGGGCAGCATACAGAAATTTATACTGACAGTTTCAGTTGACCCGTGCCAATAAAAATAAACAGGTGGAACCACCTTAAGGAACCGCAGTGTACATAAATTTCTACTAGCGGTTCAATTAAACTGAACCGCTAGTGGAAAGGAGATATTTACAGTGGCTGTTGTGTTAAATGAACCGTCAGTGGAAATTTCTGCGCGCAGCCGCTTCTTTGTGCACTGTCGTCCCTTCGTCTACCGTACAACAGATCAAGGGAGAGCGGTGTCTCCGAACCACCGCCGGCGTTTTGACGGCCCGTATGGGTGTCGGCGAATCAGGTTTAATTCTAGGAAGTGCTTCATGTACGTCCGCTCGTGTTCTTCACCAACACTCGTGGAAATCACTGTAAGTAATAAATCTACATTTTCATTTTATTGCGATGATGGCCTCATAGTTAGATCATTGTCGATTCTTCTTTTATACGTTAATCTTGTTGAGTTAGTTCAGAAATGTTCTGTTCTAATGTCATGTATACTATCTATCTGTAGATCTAGATTTTACTTGTCCCTATAAATCCGGTCATGCAATTAGTTCCTATGTTCATGTTTATATGAGTAAGTGCTGATACCCTACTTACTCTGCCTGAAATTTTTAACTGTTATAACATTAATAATTTTTTGTTAGTTATGGTAACCTTCCGCCGAATATAATATAGATGTACGTCTCTATATGGGAAGACTCATCGCGTCAGGTCCTGCATTTATCCCGTGCATGTATAATAGTCAACTTGTAATACTAGTACATATAGCGACTATTATTGTGGCTAGCTGACATGCCTGACCGACGCGCGCGTGCAGTGGCGGCCGGCCTTTGATCGAAGACGAACTGACTATTCATTCATCAACCCTGAAATGTCGACGTCCATGCATGTAACTTTCAGGTGCAGTACGTGGCGCCTGTTTTCTTCGATGGAGCATTAATTGCGTCGTCGTTGCTTCCGATCCCGACCTCAAGACTGATCGAATTTTCCGTGTTTAATTTGCGCCCACACACCAGAAGCAAGTCATGCGATACAAATTTGATGCATGCAATGCCATAGCTCGACGGGAAGAAATGTAAGGCAAGCTACAGTTATTCAGCTAGTTAGTCTACAGTCTACACCAGTCACTAACACTCTACTAGTCTACTAGAGGTTGAGGATTCTTCCCACAAGCACGTGTGTGTGCAATTATCCTGTTTGTTTTGAGGGACTATCCATTTTAGTCTCATTTTATCTTTAAATTGCCAAACGATGGACTAAAATAGAGACTAAACTGTTTTAGTATCTGGTCCTTCAAGGAGTGACTAAAAGAGACTAAATCATATAAATTCAATTTTTTGTCTCTCCTTTATTTCAGTTGTACTAATGACGAGATGCTAAGGGGTACTTTGATACTCTTATGATTCATTTAGGTCATGTTTGGTTTTAGAAACTAAAGATTAGTCTCTCCATTTTAGTATCATTTAGTCCCTAAATTGTCAAAGGTCGGAATAAAACAGAGACTAAATTGTTTTAGTCTCTCTAGTTTCTCGATAGGTGACTAAAAATGACTAAATCATATAAATTCCACTTTTGACCCTCCTTTATTTCAGTTGCACTAATGGAGAGAAAACACTAAGAAGCATTTCAGTCCTTTTATGATTCATTTAATGTGTTTTGAATAATTTTAATCCCTAAAACCAAATAGTATATAGACTAAACTTTAGTACATAGACTAAAACTAAACTTTAGTATATAGACTAAAGGAACTATTTGTCATGGATTGCGGGAGTATACGTAAACGCGCTACCCGATAGTACTTACGTACTACATTGTGCTGCTTTTGGGCTAGTATATAGACACATGTGTATTTAAATTAATACCTAAGATTTTTCATACTCCTTATGTCCTAAATTAAAATTCGTTTTACTTTTTTGCCATATTTATATAATAATTAATGTACGTGTTGTGTATATATGCATAGGTTTATAATCATCTATATATATGGACATAAAAATTTAGAGATAAAACGAAGGGAGTATAAAATAAACACATATAACTTAAAGAAAATACATGGACATATAACTTCTGCTTCGGGTCTAAGCTAGGGTTGAAAACGGACGGAAAAAATCTCGTCCCGATCTGTACCGTTTTCTACATTTGACCCGACCGTTTCCGTATTTACGGAAAAATATGGAAACGGGACGGAAACGGGAGAGGACTTATTCCGTCCGTTTTTGCGGGATCCCGTTTTTTCTGGATTGAATCCGTATTTATTCCGTATTTGACAAATATGGGATGAGCATAATATGCATTAGTATATAAACTAAATCCTCGTGTATTTAGGTGACAAATTATACCACAATTGACCATTGTAACCACCGACTCTTTACAAATGACAAGTGATCTGAAGTCTTAAACAACATCAGATATAGCTAAATATATACATTTAGCAACCAAACAACAATAGAATGTTGCCTCTCTATATCTATTTGTTTTATGTTATTATTCTGACAATCAATCACTAGTCAAACATCAATAACATTTCTATTTGTATTAAATTATGAGTTTCCATTATTATTTCCGTTTCCGTTCGTTTTCGCAATTCCTTTTATCCCGTTCCTGTTTCCGATAATAAAATGCGGATACAGAAACGGGAGAGGGGTTTTTCCATCCGTTTCCATCCGTTTTCATCCCTAGTCTCAGCGGCTTAGCCCGAGCGCGGTGCCACGGCACGCCCTGCCACCGTCCCCTGCGGCCCTGCCCCCGCTCTTTGGCTAAAGTCCAAATCTTCATTAGTTGAGCGTCCAACGACTTTTCTATTTTTCTTATAAGCTCGATAGCCATATTATGTTCAAAAATAAAGATTAATTTGGCTAAAAATGATTATATAGATATACTTTGTAAGTCCAAGTTTATTTTTGCAGCAATGAAAACGTTACTGGAATGCAAATTATTAATGGATAGAATTCCAATTACGATAGTATCCTTCCTTTATATATTTCAAATGTTAGCTCTTATCTCTAGTATTGAATAATTTCAATTCTCATCAACCTTGTGCTCATATAAGACTTTATTTTGGTTGATATATAGCATGTTTATGCTATAAAATTGTTGCTATGTATAAATATGTAATATAGTGGTATTATAAACGCTATTTTTTATCACTTAGGGCCTGTTCGGTTCCGGTGGATTGAGCACCCGGAATGATTCCTAGCTGGATTGTTTGTCTAATTTATATAAGAGTTGATGAGCTGGAATGATTCTTGGTCAAATCCGGCATAAACGAACGCGCCCTTAGACCTTGTTCGTTTCCGTCGAATTGGACCCGGAATTGTTCCAGCTAATCAAATTTATATAAATTAGAGAAACAATCCGGTCAGAAATTATTCTGACCCACCAATCCGACAGAAACGAACAAGGACTTAGTACTTTTGAACACACGCGCCCAGGGCGGTCCGCCACCGCAGCAGCAGAAGGTATGCAGTATGCTACTGCTGCTCTCCGCCTAGCGGCCGGCGGCTATATATATGCATGAATGGGCGGCCATCCTTAAGCAGCAAATAAAGGTAGCATATATAGCTCGCTAGACGAGTTGCAGAGAGCAAGTAGATTGCTATATATCAGCAATATAATGTCGATGCATTACTTGGCCGCTCTGTCGGCGGTGGCTCTGGGAGCTATCTTGCTTCTCCGTTCGGCCTTCAAATGGATGAACGGCGCCCGGACGGGTAAAGACGAAGGGCGGATGCTGCCGCCGGGGTCGAGGGGCCTGCCGCTCCTCGGCGAGACGCTCGAGTTCTTCGCGGCGTCGCCGACCCTTGAGCTAGTGCCCTTCTTCAAGCGGCGGCTGGAGAGGTTCGGGCCCATCTTCCGGACGAACATAGTTGGCGAGGACCTGATCGTGTCGCTGGACCCGGAGCTGAACGCGCGCGTGCTGCAGCAGGAGGAGCGCGGCTTCCAGATCTGGTACCCCTCCTCTTTCATGCGCGTGTTCGGCGACGACAACATCATCTCCGCGCTCGGCCCGCTCCACCGCCACATCAGGAACCTCGTGCTCCGCCTCTTCGGCCCCGAGGCCCTCCGCCTGGTGCTGCTCCGTGACGTGCAGCGGAGCGCGCGCGACGAGCTGCGCTCATGGCTCGACCACCCGGACGTCGAGGTCAGGACGGCCACCTCCAGGGTAATTAATTTACTCCATAAACTCTGCATATGCATGCATGCTATCTATACGACTATACCTAGTCGAAGACCTATTACTCCATCAGGCACGACAAGGACGACGATCTGTGTGTGCATATGCAGATGATATTCGCCGTCACGGCGAAGAAGCTGATCAGCCACGACGACGCGGCGTCGGGAGGAAGCCTGTGGAAATGCTTCGACGCCTGGACCAAGGGGCTGCTGTCGTTCCCGCTCTGCGTTCCGGGGACAGCCTTCTACAAGTGCATGCAGGGACGCAAGAACGTCATGAAGATACTGAAGCAGCAGCTCGACGAGCGCAGGAACACGGCCGAGCGCAGGACCGTGGATTTCTTCGACCTCGTGATCGACGAGCTCAACAAGCCCGACCCTATAATGAACGAGAACATCGCGTTGGACCTGTTGTTCCTGCTCCTCTTCGCGAGCCACGAGACGACGTCGATGGGACTGACCGCGATACTCAAGTTCCTCACGGACAACCCAAAGGCCCTGCAAGAATTGACCGTAAGTAAACGCGCGCGCGCGCGCGCTTTACTACCACACATCTCCATCGTTTGGTGTCCACGTACTTCTCAGTCAAAGCTCTCTGTATACCTCAGATTTGTATTGATGTGAGATCGATGCCTGCTTTCAGGAGGAGCATGAAAAAATCGTGGAAACAAGGGTGGATCCGGACTCTGATATCACCTGGGAGGAGTACAAGTCTATGAGATTCACATCTCATGTACGTACGCTATAATTAATTGTAAAAACAAACAAACAAAAAATCACATCTTTTGGTTATCTGGCACCTAATAATAATAGGCTTTCTACATCACATGCAGGTTATACATGAATCTCTTAGGCTAGCAAACATCGCTCCGGTGGTGTTCAGACAGGCAAACCAAGACGTATACATAAAGGGTATGTATGGTATATGCATTTGGTGTCCACCATGCATGCCTTTGCAGTAAAACAATTCTAACTCATGCACACTCAGGACGATACCCTGTTCTTGGGAATACTTCAGTACATAAATCCTCATTTCCCAACTCATGCATTCAGGGTACACTATCCCAGAAGGATCAAAGATCATGATCTGTCCATCTGCAGCTCACCTGAACTCAAAGGTTTACGAGGACCCCACGGCGTTCAATCCATGGAGATGGAAGGTAGCGAAATTCATAGTTACCAACAACTATTAACTGGCCTAAAGTACTACTGTTTTCATGACATTATATATGTTTACATGCTCCAGGATACTCCCGAACCAGTTGGTGGTTCAAAGGATTTTATGGCCTTTGGGGGTGGTTTGCGGTTATGTGTTGGAGCTGACTTTGCCAAGCTGCAAATGGCTATGTTCATCCACTGCTTGGTTACCAAGTACAGGTAAAAAGAATATGAATTAATATACCTGAACCCTACAGATGATGACAGTACGAAGGCCACAAACTGTAAAACGATGCTAACATAATACGTATATATGTGTTTTCTTGAATGTAGTTGGAAGCCCATCAGCAAAGGAACGATGGTGTTTTATCCCGGTCTACGATTTCCGGAAGGCTTTCACATCCAGCTTCTTGCAAAAGCATGAAATTTTATTGCTGGAAAAGATTTGCACACGGGGTACTAAAAATATGCTTTTTCGTTAGTAATTATAGTTGTGTAATAAAAAAACTAAAGAGACAATTGAATATGAGTAGGTTTTAATTGGTCATATCTAATACACATAAATATACGAACGTGCTACTAAACCTCATAAAGAAAAGCGAACTAGAGCAAGACTTCAAGATCACGCATCAGCCTACTGTACGTGAGATGCCCAAAGCACGTACGAGCGGTGACCAGCAAATCAGAAATGCGAAGTACGCGCGTAGATGAAAGGCTTTTTTTTTTGAAAAAATGGTTTATGTAGTATGGTTTCCCAATTTTCAAGATGTATGCCTTTATACTGAATGTTGTAATGTAATGCATGTAATTGTTTCCACTTATATATAATAAGTTCAGCTAAGGCACTGGTGAATTATTGTAATTTTCCTTTCCCGTAGAATATACCTGAACCTTGAATTGAATACAACTTTATATATGTCACCTTTAAAATCCTGACTTTGAAAAAAAAACATTTATTTATCCTTTCTTTGTTCATACTAGCATTGTGATATGCTTTTCAATCTCACTTCTTCCACCTCATGAATATGAATCCTCGTTTTCAACAGCACAAGAGATTTAATTTCATCTCACTAGTATAGCCCAATAAGGCCTATATTCTAGCTCCACTAGCAGATGACAAGTCTTCCCGTAAACAAATTAATATGGTGTCATATCAGTTAATTGGTGTTTTAAGAGCGGTCTTATAATAAGAGACTTATATATATACATGTTGAATCCTTTGCTGATTTTACTGGTGAAAATAGCAAGTCGCTGGTATTTTTCAATGTTTTACTGGTGAAATTCTAGATTTAGCTTATTCTAAGACATGAGGCCAGTGTAAGGCTAATGCGTCGATCGACTCAACAAGCGTCAGAATTTTGACGCCAGAGACAGAGATCATAATTTTCACATAAAAAGTCCACGCGTGCAATGATTAAGTTAGAGCTAGTTTACCAACCCGGCTAGACCGGATTCCCTACGTAATGTTGGCTGATACAGCCAATCGTCTTGTTGGCCTGTTTTTCCTGTGAGGTGCTGAATTAGGTCCAAATATATATATTGTAATGAGATGAGAGCCGATTTGCAATGATTAATAAGTCGACGTGATCCTCGTTGCCCTCAGACTCAACCTGAGAAAACCGGCTAGGATTAATCCAGCAGATCGAATACTTGACCAAATACCACTTTCAATAAACTATCCACGCATATGGCTAACAAAACAAAGAACTAAAACCCTGATGCCCATTTTTTGTTTCACGCCTCTTCCGTCATTAGAAATATAGCCTAAATAACAAAACATCTGTTTTCTAAATTACCAATATATATGTGGTGGTGGTATTATGTTGCCACAAAAATAACCCAGAGTATGTCGTACGTGGTGTTTTTTTTTGCCAAAAAGATTATGTGGATCGCAAGACGACCAACATAAAAAAGAAAATAAATAAACATTATGTCATGGAGAACCACACACACACATGAAAAAAAACTCTAACTTTAGTATGCGGCTGTTATTATGTATATACACACCGTGGTGTCACTGCTGTTGGTATATATAAACTAAACGTGAAAGCAAATCTGCCTGCCCAAAAGTGGTTGCTTTAATTTTCAGTTCAAAGAAAAGACTTCACCACCGCCGGCGTGCTGTGGCCGATCCCGGGGGGGGGGGGGGGGGGGGGGGGGGGGGGGGGGGGGGTTGAAGATGAACGCGAGCCTCCATTGTACTCCGGTGGCAGAGCCAGAAAGAATATAATATGCTGGAGGTGGAGAGGTGGAGGCGGCGGCAAACAACTCCGATTCTCCGAAGAAAGGAGGCAACTGCCCTTTCCGCTGCTGGCTGGCAATGGCATAACGATTGCCTTCGCCTTGCTGGGCCGGAGAAGTGAATGAAAGGCCGACTGGTCAAAAATCTTTGTGCGCATTAATCACCCTGCAACTGTTCTCATCGCATTCTTTACTACAAGGAGAGGGACACGTACTACTACTTAGAGATGACAATAGGTAAATACCCACCGGGTATTACTACCCCATACTCATACCCACGACACAAAAATAATCTACCGGATCACCCATATATACTGGTGGGTATGAATTTACCTCCATACCCATACCTAAGTGGGTATGGGTCACCCATCGGGTCATCCGTACCCACAAAAATTAAAAATCTATCAAAATATTATACTATACAAATATCAAGTATATCCATATAAATACCATTACAAAATTTTCTAGCATCATTACAAATGGTCATTAATTGCCGTTAAGCCTTCTATGACATTATGGTTTAAAAGGTTGTTAAATAGTAAAAAAGATGGATGACTAAAGTCCAAGTTCATGTTTGGGCTAAGTTTATATTGGTTATTTTATACCCACGGGTCAACGGGTATGGGTGCAGACGGAACGTTTTAATACCTGCCTACCCATTGGGTGAAGATTTTTGTCCAATAACAGACCCACGGGTAGAATATTTAGCCCACATATATACCCTAATGGAGTAAATATCCATCAGGTATCGAATCGCGGGTACTCATTGCCATACTACTGCTAGTCAAGCGAGAGGCGATCCAGCAGCAGCAGCAAGACTCGGTTGTGGTCGGAAAATGAGCTAACAGCTTCAGCTGTCTCCGAATGTATGGCTAGGGGTGAAAACGGGACGGATACTAGGTCATCTCATATCCTATCCTAATACAATTTTCTCGGATACAGGATCGGATACGGATAGTTAAAATCCGGGACGGATACAGGATGAGATCGGGTAATAAATAGAGTGGGTAAGAAACGGATATCGGATATTACCCGGATAGATAACGGATATTAGTCGGATAGTCCGTCCTGATGAAAAAGCCAAATATTGACAAAATAGACACATACAATTCAAGTTACTAACCACAAGTTCATTATAGAACTAAAAACACAATTTCAAAAAAAATCAGCAGCATATCCCCTCTTTTAGGCATACTCCACAAGTCCACAGGTATATAACAAATAGTAGATATTTCACACAGGTGATATGATTTACATCTTGATATGATTTACATCTATGGTGCTGTCAATTCCTAAATAAAATAAGAGATTCTCAGTTACATGAAAACTGATTTACATCCTCCATCTCAGTGACATAAACACCTGACTAAACAAAATAAGAGATGCTCGGCAGTCCAGTCGTCCTCGTTCGGGCCTCCGCCTGGCCGCTGGTGCCTGGCGGCTAGGGCTAGCTACGGCCGTGCGGGTGCGGCGCCTGTCTCCGTGTGAGTCCGTGGTCGGCTGGTCGCGTGGTCGTCTGAAGTCTGAACGACGAACAGATGGTCGGATGGGCTGGCCGGGGCTGGCTGGCTGACTGGGCCTGTTTAGTTTGCATGTGGTGGGCCGACTAGACTTCAAAATTAAAACGAGCAGGCACTAGAAAATTGAAACGCACGCTGGAACAACGCACAGGCACAACACACGCAGGAACGGAAGCGTAACCGGGTACCCGTATCCTACCCGTACTTCTCGGGTATTTGCCGGATAGTGATTATCCTGTATCCTACACATATCCGACTGATACATATCCAGGTAGTATCCATATCCGACCCGTATACAAAATTACCCGTATCCGGTACCCGAAAAACAGGGTATTTTAAGTACCCATATCCGGTACCTGCCGGGTAATCCCGTCCCGTTTTCACCCCTATGTATGGCAGGATTATTGCCTACCATACATAAAGACTTGAGCACGTCAATCGGCCCCCCGTAGCAGAAAGGAGAGATCCACCAGGTCAGCTTCCGTCTCGTCCTTGTATAGGTAGGCAGTGCTACATGGGCAGGCAGAAGAGAGATCGACCAATAAAGAGTCCTCCCTCCTCCGGCACCCATATATAAACAAACTACTAAAAAAATTCAAATCCCCTCTAGTTTCGGAGGACATTTGAGTTTCCAAATTAGCATCTTCAATCCCTTAGGATTGAGAAAAATTAGGCTCCTTTAATTTCGAAGAAGATTTAAGTTTTTAGACTAGCATCTTTAATCCCCTCTAATCATAGAATGGATTTAATTTTCTAGTGTTAGTTTGAAAACCCAAATCCTCTCTAGGATCGAGGGGAGATTGGGCCCCTCTAATCTTAGAGGAGATTTGATTTTCTAAATTAACATCTATAATTTTCCAAACTAGCCCCCACGCCAATGAAAATGACATTTCTAGAAATCAATCACACTACTCACGCTGCTTCTTTTCTTTTCCCAGCGCATCCGTTCTTAATAATTAGGCGATGCCTCAAACCAGAGTATAGTCTTGGCTCATCCCCAGCGCGTCTCTCATCCGCATCCAGATCCTCCTCAGCCACCACCGCGCGCCACTGTCGTCGCATCGGAACGGACCATTGTGCCCATGAACATTACGAGCACGCCGATGCATGGGCCACATCACAGCAGGGGCGCATATAGGCCAGGGCGACAAATAGTTTTAATTGGCATCCCAGCATGTATTACCATTATCAGATGACGATGTTATTTTCATACAACAAAAAAGATCGGTTTATTTTTACGTACCACGCTTTTATTTCGTCTGTACAGTTCCTGTTCCCCATAGGAGTGTTTTTTTCCTTTTGGGGCAATTACTTTTTTTTTACCGCTGGCTAATAAAGGCAAAAGGTTCAGTAGGGCTCCTCTCCTGTTCTCTCAAAAAAATAAAGGCAAAAGGAAACGAGGCAGCAGCAGCTTCTTGGAACAATACCACGCAACACGAGGAACTGTCACTGACGTAAGACAAGTGACGTCAGCCACGCATCCGTGCCCATCCTTAGAATACGGCTAATGATGAGATTATGCGGGTAACCAATCGGACGGTTAGTGACTAAAGGGACTAATATCCAGTTGTAACTTTTTGTTGCAAATATTAGGCCTTGTTCGGTTAGCTCTCAATCCATGTGGATCGAGTGAGTTTAAATCTCAAACGAGTTAAATTTCTTCTTAATTTTTTTTTAAAATCTCATCCAATTTATGGGTAACAGGATTAACCGAACAAGTTCTTAGTTGTGTATCTTATTTCCACGTACACCTAGTTGCTTGGGTTGAGCTGAGGTGGATTGAAGTGGTTCGAGAGAGCTTTGAGAGGGATTTTGATCTATTGTGGATTTAGGCACTATTGACAGATCACAGTGTAAGGAGTATAAGGAGATGATGAGATCACAGTGTTTTTCTGGTTCGATCAAAAGTGCATGGCGAAGTTGGGTAGGACAGCATGTGAAACCCAAAAGTTCTGCCATCCCGTCTTGACAGAAGTTGACGTCGCATCTAAGAAGGTTCAATTCGGTTGACTAAGCCTTGATAATAAATATACCACCCAAAGAGCTTTCTCGTCACTGCTCTCCCGGCCCTCTCTAGTCTCAACGTTTCATTCCTTGAGCTTTGCGATGACATGGGAGCAGCGTTAGGGCGCAGGACGTAGACGACGACGTACGGTCACCGGCCGGCATCCATGGACGATTCAAGCTCACAGCCAGCCACAATGTATGCATCTCTCTCTCTCTCTCGTTCGTTGGCAATCATCAAAAGAATGGTTTTATTCTTCTTTCTATGATGTTTTGATGCGTTTGCCTAAAACGGGACCACACTCGGTTTATTATTGGTTGACAACTTATCATACCTTTGGTTCTCATGCAGCATGGTTCGTTATTATTGTTTTTTTTTTTTTTGTCAAATTCTCATGCAGCAACATGGAGATGTATATATATTGTCGTCCACAAACAGATGTCGTTCAAGTTCATGATATATGTATGCGTGGCCTAATACTATATATGAACTATATATAGACTCACTTTCCTATGTATACGTCTCAAATATCATCCCTGGCTGCTTGGAGCAAATAAATAGATCTAAGTATGAACCGCCTAGTTTACGCTGCTATATACTACTAGTTCTGCATCACTGTAGACGAAGCGGATTATAAAGTAATTAAGCACCCAACAGATAGGTTAGGTTCTCGACGACGACGATTTATGCGTAGCTAACGTTTCTAGCCACAACTGTAGTGATGCATGCAGAGTGAGCGGAGGAGAAGAGAGAAACCAAAGGAGGGAGGAGGACGACGACGAGGAGACGGCGGCGGCGGAGGCAGAGGCCGGCAACGGCAGCCAGCTGATGGTGGTGCCCGAGGACGGGTACGAGTGGAAGAAGTACGGCCAGAAGTTCATCAAGAACATCCAGAAAATCAGGTACTTTCTCCCTTCGATCCATTTCCATGTAGTTAGTGCAACTTTGACTATATATATAGCTGTCCACGCATCTTATTCGTTCGTTCCGATCCTGTGCATCAAATCGTTTTAATTGAGTCGATGTGACGCCCATCGATCACCCACCGTGCATGCAATGCTCTGCTGCTTGATCTTATCGTCACGAGAAGAAGAATCAACCGAAGAAGAGTCCTCGCTCTATTAATCACGGTCAACCAGCAAATAATGCCGGCCGGCCGGGCGAGCAAATTGCACACAGAACTGATGGTGGGCGTGGCGTGTGGGTGGGTCCATGCATGTGTCATGTGTGTATGGTCCAATGGCGCAGGAGCTACTTCCGGTGCCGGCACAGGCTGTGCGGCGCCAAGAAGAAGGTGGAGTGGCACCCGCGCGACCCCAGCGCGGCCCTCCGCGTCGTCTACGATGGCGCGCACCAGCACGGCGCCGCGCCGCCGGCGGCTCCGGAGCAGGGCGGCGGCGGCGGCGCCTCCAACAGATACGAGCTGGGCGCGCAGTACTTCGGCGCCGGGCCGGCCGGGTCAGGGTGACACCTGACAACGCGAGGAGGAAGGCCGGCCGGCGTCGCGCCACGCATGCATCAGTTCTGGCTGCCGCTGCTTCCAGGTTCCATCTCTTTCGCTGCGCAACGGACGACGGCGGCGGCAGGTGGCTGGTGCTGCCGGTGCCGGTTGACGCCTTGCGCCGGCGCAACGTGATGTTGAGTGCGGATTGGCTGTTGCTGCACGCTCCGATCAACTCTGTTATTGTCCTAGTAATTAGGACGATGGCGCATATGGTTTTTTTATGCATCAAAAATAAAATACTCTCTCTATCCCAAATCAAAATTCTTTTTTAGATAATTAATAAATCCATACAGTAATTGTTTTATATATGTGTCTAGATTCATCTTCTTATATTTTTGGACTGAGGTTTGGAAGTGGGAACTAGCACAGCCGCTATTATGTTTTGTTTTTGCAATCCTAATCTGAAAAGTGAACATCAACCTCAAGGATAGGGATGGCAACGGGTTTAAAACCCGTAGGTATAGAGATTACAAACCCGTATCTACAAGATTAATGTTAAACCCGTACCCGCACCTGTTACCCGCAACGGGTAGCGTATGTTACCCAAACCCGCTACCCGCGGGTTTATGGCACCCGCGGGCACAATGCCCACAAGTTGTCATATTATATATATACATACATATACATACATACATACATACATACATACATACATACATACATATATATATATATATATATATATATATATATATATATATATATATATATATATATATATATATATACACACACGCGCGGGTTTGCGGGCACGGGTACAACATTTTCATACCCACAAGAAAAAACCCGTTGGGTTGAGAATCAAACTCGTACCCGTACCCACGGGTATAAACTCACACCCAAACCCGCACACTATAGGGTTTTTACCCGCGGACACGCGGGTAAAATATGCCCGTTGCCATCCCTACTCAAGGACAACATTGTGCTAGCGGTGGAAAACCTCCCGAGTTGTTTTCGAGTGGAAAACCTCAAGGACAACATCGCCTCTCGACTGAATGCGACACTTCAAAGGTAGCTTTGTCAGTGGGATAAGCCTAATCCGTTTAACACTTCAATCATTTGCAGAGAGCAAGGCGTCAATCAGTAGTGAGTGCCTCAAGAAGCTAACGTATGCCGACAACTTTATCACTGCAGCTGCAGGATAGATATGCGCAACCCAGCAACTCGTCAACGTCGATTTCATTGCATACGAAAGTGTTTTCGAGCGAGGCAGGCATGTGGCTGCGCCATGAGCCCAGGAACATCATGTTCGCTGAGCATTCTTTCCCGGACACGCATCTCTGGTGGCATCCAAATTCTTCACCCTTGCTCCTTAGCATGCAACATCAACATGGTAAAAGAAACGAAAATCGCAGCGACATTTGGAACAGGCCACATTAGTCAGTAGCAGAGGGCCACACAAATAGAACGGTCGACTGACTGGTTCCTCCACAAGTTCAATCCCAGTGCCCTAGGCGCTACAGCATCTCAACTACAATACATAACTTACAACCGGTCACGTTGCCCCCGTTACATACAGTGCCAGCCTTCTCATCATCGCACAGCAGTAGCACACTGGAAGATACTCTGAAAACACTTTGAAAGATACTCAGAAAAAAGACTTTAAAAGACTGTCACAAAGACGAACTGGGGCAAAATTTTATCTACTCTTGTTAGCACTTGACTCAAGTTAACGCTGCAACCACATGGGAGAAGCACGTACCCTTCAGTTCACACAAACTACTCAAACTGAGACATGATGTGGGGCGTCCGTGTTCACCAAGGCCTACCCAAATGGATGAACTCGACATGTCCACCAGTTACCACAGCAAGCCCACCCAATACTGACAGACCGCGGCTCACAGAGATTACAGGATGCTATAAGTTCCGCCAGACTTTTATGTACATTTAGAATTCATGGTCACACGAGAATCCTCGAGGAAGCTTGTAATTTGAAGAACGTGACCTTCACATCACATGTCATCTGCAAAGAGGGCATCAGAAGTGAAAGATCAGTTTTTTTCATAATTAATTTTAGTACCGCACACACTGTCACGAGTTATATAAGCAATATAGGGTCCTTGTGGAACAGATGAATTTCATTGAAATCATGTACAAATTCAAGGGAATCAGTTCAATTTCATAGAAAACAGGGGGGGGGGGGGATCCAGCATTCTAAAAGGGGCTTCTTATTTCTGATTTGAATAACCAGAATACCATCATAAAAGTATGTTTCCAGAAATACACAGTAGAAAACACGATTCCTACATTTTACTATCAAGTCTAACAACAAATAACATACAGGTGCCCAGTCCCACACATGTTCCATAAATGAGTACATGACATAAGTCAACTGCACGCTGTAGCCATCCACCCTACCATTTTATCAACAGAACAAGATAATCTCAACCGTTGCAAGAGTCATGCATGCACTATGGTTGAAGCATGATAAAAGGAACTACATACCATTGCTGAATTTTTCTAAACTCTGACAGTACAGGATAGATGTTTTCGAAGGCAGTGTAGGTCTCCTCTCTCACCTACAAACAATGGAGTATGAAATGAAGGGAAAAGAGAAGCAAATGGCGGTATTATTAAGCATGTGCAAGAAGAAATGACGACTAACCTTTGCTCCAGTCAAAACAATCTTGCCTGAAACAAAAATTAAAAGAACAATCTTTGGTTGTTTCATCCGATAGATAAGGCCAGGAAAGAGTTCTGGTTCGTACTATAAAACAAATGAAAAATGTCATTATCCAAGAATGCAGACAAAAAGGGTAAAAGAATTACTGTGGTGATAAAATAAACCATCCTTGGACATACACTTGAGAAGGCACCATGAGAATATGCAAGGCCCTCAAGCCTAATTGGAAACTTGACATCACAAGAGCCAACAATATTCTGAATCTTAAAATCCTGGCTTAGAACAGCAACTTAGCAACTGATGTACATATTGTTCAAAGAACAGGTCAATGTACACAAGTATGAAAAAGTTACCTTAAACTTAGCTGGAAAACCAAGTTTCTGAATAATGCGGGCATACTGGAAATACAGACAAGTGTTATAATGCAGAAGCCTCTCCGTAAACTAGATCCAACTTAAATAAAATGATATCAAGCCATATCAC
Organism: Zea mays; assembly: GCF_902167145.1. Classification (NCBI taxonomy): domain Eukaryota; kingdom Viridiplantae; phylum Streptophyta; class Magnoliopsida; order Poales; family Poaceae; genus Zea; species Zea mays. The sequence continues at coordinate 16,032,351 of NC_050100.1, forward strand.
ACCTTCCTTGCTGCAAGCTTGGATTGCTGTTCACTCTTCGCTCCAGTACATACCTAGAAAATTACGGGCCACTTGTTTCAGCACTACAACACTTATGATGGGTTGATACAAGATTGTAGTTTTATATGAAAGAAATGCAGTTCTAACTTTTTCATTTGGAAGAGAAGTATTGATGCATCAATGCATTAAACCAATATTTAATATGACAACCAAGAAAGTCTAGATTACTGAAGATATTGATAAAAACAAAATCCCAAGTAAACACCCACCGTGATATATCAACTGGTAAGGAAAACATAGATTTTCCTAGTGTAGGCTACAGAGGGTAAGAACGTTATTCTTCAATACTTGATGATTGAGAGGTAGATTGGGACACAGCAAAAACAGATCAAATCTCACGTAGGCCACATGTGCAACAATAATTTGATGTCAATAAATTTAATAGAAGGGAAATTCTGCCACCAAAAGTAAGCAAATCCTTGAAAATTGACAGTATAAGAGAAGACATTGATGACATACCATTTTACCCGATGCAAATATCAGTGCTGTGGTTTTGGGTTCTCTTATTCTCATGATGACTGCAGCAAAACGCTGTTTACAGATAAAAGGGTCAAGATAAAAATATAATAATAGAGAGAAAACTTAGCAAAAACCAGCATGTGACATTATATCATTATCATCATAACTGAGAAAGACTGCATTCAATAGAATGCCCTAAGAGCAAGCAAGTCATATAGAAGCTGAAAATTTGTCGAAGAATATTGTGGTTATTCACAGATATGAGCATGCAGCTGGTTCAAAATTAACCACACACATCTCATATGCCAGGCCATCCAAGCACAAAGTTATTTGAACACCGACAAGATTGCACATCATTACAAAGGAAAAAGGATCAACATGTGTTGTATATCCATGAAATCATATGCTAGATACAACCACCAGGAAATACCGTACAAAGCCATTGCTTTGAGATAATCAGTATACCTTTGGGTTATACTCCGCATTTCGTGCTTGCAAAGCTATTGCTTTGAGGTCAAGTTTACAATCCAAATTAACTGTTGATACGATATTCCTGTCATGAAAAAATGACATCACATCAAGCAGACAATGATTGAAGAACTTCAGTAAACATGTGAATTTTGTTTTGTAAAAGCAACATATGATTCTTATTGTAAGTTTTTAGCATTGTAGGGACACTACAAAATGATTTTCATCATTCCTTTTCATATGATATGCGTGCTATTAATTTCTTGTTCCTGCCAATTTCCAACATGTACAAAACTACAAATCATAATAAATGTAAGACTATCATTCAAGATAACCTACATTATAATGGTTGGATCATAAAAAGTTTTGTATCAAAGTCATTTCAGGACTCGTTGTGGCACTAATAAGCAAATAGCACTTAAATCCCACACGAAGTTGAAATCTCCTGTAGATTTTTTACCTAAATCATAATAAAAAATCTTTCACAAAAACCAGTCCCTTAGGTTGCTTTTGGTTTGGACACTAAGTAGGATGGAATGGTCATGTCCCTATTTTTTGGGCGGAATTGACCCAGCTCTTGTTTGGTTGGAGGGATATGTCCATTCCAATTTTTGTTTAGTTTGAAGGATTTGGTGGGATGAAACCAGCTGGTGTATTAATGCCACCATGGCACCACCAGCCATTGTCTCTACACCTATCCTTGTTGCCTTCTTCGTGTGAGCAAAGCCTGATTTTCAACATTGTACCGCAGTCGCGCAACATCACAGAAGAGCTGGGAACTACAGCCGCCCAAGAGTTTGGCCAATCCATTCGCACAGTCTCGTGCAATTTCAGAATTGCTGCCACCAGAGATGCGTAACCTGCCCAACCAGAGATCTCATATGGCCGGAAGAGATCATCGGACCCGCTCCTTCCCACGCTGGAGCTCACCCTACTCTTCACGTCCGCGCTCATCCAGTGCCTTGCATATTCTCCATCCATCTCATTTCCTCCGCTTTCCTTGAGCTCGAAGCTTCCCCATGTGCCCCTCCGTTTGAATGCGCTCGCACCTGGTGACACAGAGATGGCCGCAAGGAATGGCTTCATCCCCCGGTTCAACGGGACCGAGCTGCCCACACATTTCAGGAATATGCCACTGCAGGGATAAACTCATCCCCAAACACTGATGAAAAAGAGATCGCCCCATCCTGTCTGGTACATCCCTCGAACCAAAGGCAACCTTAGACACCTATTTTTTATGATCAACTCAAATCAACCAAAGCATTTACCTTAACCCATGAGATGACATATCGAAATCTCAGTACACGAGGCTGATTGATTATCACATTACACAATTTATGCACCGACCAATCAAAACATGGAATGGAAAATACGGTCAAGAAGAGATTATGGTTGCTACAACTATTACACCAAGAATAAACTTCAATCATAACAGATCTACTCTGCAGTTTGGTCCTGTCTCGTTTTACAAGCCCAATACCTGAAATTAACCCTCCGCGAGTGGACGACAACTAAATAATTCCAATCAAAGCCACAACTATTTAAGACGATATTAGCTCATCTCGATGCACAATATTAGCTCATTTCGATGTACCCAGTACCGGGAAGCTGAAAAAAAACACGACACAAACCAAACCACACCACACCACCACCCACAGACAGGGAGGCACCCCGTTGCCCAGACCCAAGCCCTGACAACTCCAGCACACCCAAGAAACTCATCCGCCGCGCGACCCTAGCACGTACGGTACAGGATCTCTCCGCAACCCCCAACCCCAGATGACCAAGATCCGGGACTTACTGGAGCGTGGGGACGATGCCAGAGGGGTGCTTGGACAGATCCACCGGCTGGCTGCCCTCGAGCCCCGGCTCCGCCATCCGAATCACGCACGCAACCTCGGGGGCTCCCGCGCAGCGAATCCGCGCCGAATCAGAGACCGAAATGGGCGGGAAGGAAAGCGCGGATCGCGGGTTCGAGGGGGAATTCGAAATTCGGGTCTTTTATAGAGATCGGAGAGGGGTTGGAGAGGAGGGTAAGCAAGGAGACGGGAGCTAGGGTTGTCTATCTCGCGAGGGGGAGAGCGCAGGCGGCGTGAGAGAATGCGGGGGAGGGGGGAGGTCGTCTGGTGGTGGGGGTAGATGCGTGCGGGAGTTGGGTTGTGTATCGGTGGACGGGACGGGGAGCAGGCGGTGATTGGGGATCGCTTGGATTTTATAGGGGAACAGGGTACACCGGCCGCAGCCGGTTACCCAGGGTATGGGTTGCCCACGCGCTCGTTTGGGATATGCAAACTGACCTGTGGGTCATAGCATGCGATGGGGCCCGGTGTCAGTGTATGGGTATGATGTGCGCTTGACGGGTTTCGATCCTAAGATCATCTGTGACCGTTTCCGGGCTCAGCAGCTGTTTGGTTTGTTACTATAATCTGAATTATATATAGATTATGAAATGTTGAACTAATAATCAGACTATTTGAATTATATTGTGATGGGTTTGTTCAAGGGAGAAATCTTAATGACCAAAAACATGTTTGAGTTAGATTAAAAACTGAAAGCAAAGCATATTGTGTCTTAATTATATAGTCCACATCATAATCTTGGTCTGTTTAGATCATAATTAAATTCTTTTAGCTAATTATTATAATCGCAGTGGATCAAACAGACCTGACTACTTGAACATTCGCGTTTCGTCACTGCTGCTCTGCACATTCGTGTTAACTGCAACATCTTGCATTATATAAAATGTTAGCTAAAATATCTTTCATAATAAAATGAAGAGATAGGCAATAAGACCAGTATGAAAAAAATGAACAGAAGTCTGAAACGAATTTTGTTTTTTTAAAGGACTAAATTGAATCCAAATAGAAGCAAACACAATATGCGATTAATAATCCTAAAATGAGCGTACATGTCTTACATCAACTTATGAAACTAGAATATCCTTCTCCCATTGCAATGAGCCAATGCCAAGTATATATAACATTTTACATATGCATCAAGCTTTTACACAACTCCTGGTCATCTTAATATCTGATCATTTAACGATCTGCGTCGAGTAGGCTATCAGAAGCCATAACCTTCGGTTGTTTTAGATGAAGCATGAATGTGCATCACCGGTTTACAGCTCTGTATACTTCACCTAATAACCGAACATTCTAAAAGAATGAACGTGTTGTGGCTCCTTGATGAGTCCATCATGTTTACCTTTTAGATTCCCTTAGGTTGAAGGCTAAACCTTGGAGACAGAAGGTATTCGCCTGAACTCAAGACAGCAAGGTTCTCTCCGTACTTCTTTACTTCAGCCACCATTTTGTTGTATGAGTATTTGCAAAAAATCATGATTTTGATTTAGCTTCCTGGCTCGTGCCTGCAACATCAACATGATCCTTCACAAATGTTCGAAGGCATCCGTTGATTACCCGAGGGGCACCACCATCACAAAATCGCTTTGCCAGATCTACTGCCTGAAAGGCAAGGGTCGAGAGCCGTTTATTCTACTAGTACTCAAAAATGGAAAGAGTAATAGCTATAACAAAACATGCAGGTGCGAGATTCGTAGAGTCAAAATATGGAGAAACTAATAAATATGGAGAAAATAAGCACCTCATTAATGACAACTTTGTGGGGTGTTCCTTTTGATGCCATCTCAGCCATAGCAATATGTAGAATGCAGAGCTCAAGAATCCTTGCCACAGGTTCATCCTGACCATGAAATTTTCCATGTACCAACAGCAGGTTATGCCATAAAACAGGACGCAAAAAACTAAATATTAAAATATATACAAACACATATTAGGACAACAGTTAAAAAACCGGTAGATTATAAACTGAAAGCAAAGTATATTGTGTTTCATATATTTTTTTTACTATAAAAACATCTGAGCTCTGGTAGTAGAAACAAATATAGAAACAAAGTGATTCAGATTAAGGAAGGTACATTCTTCAGATTATGTATCACTTCCTCATCCTTGGGGTGGCAAACAGAAATAACTAATTAACTATGCTAGAAAATTAATTCGTAATAAGGTAAGGCATTAGTCTAAAATAATTAAATAACAATGTGAGATCTCAATATTTCACTGCATGCTGAAACACAAGGCAGAAAATCATCCTTGATGGTCATACACTTCTGTTATGCATCATAGTGCTTGTTCACTATTTCAGTGCAATGAAAAACAGTGGTGTAATATACAGAATAAGGATATGTTCAAACCAAACTGTAAACAGCTTCTGGTATGCATCAGAGTGATTGTTCACTAGTACAGTGTAGTGTGAAAAACAGTGGTGTAATATACAGAATAAGTACATGTTTGAACCAGACTGCTGAACATATAAATAGTTTGATGCTGTGATGCATGTAGAAGGGATTGATGAATCAACATAGAAGATTAGGAAAAGGTATCTAACCTTCCAAGCCTGGGGAATTATTTTGTCGATGATAACCACATGCTTATCCCATCCACTGGCAACAGCCACTAAAAGTTCCCTGGACAACCTATACTTGAAAAACATCTAATCAGAAATGTAAGAGCAGCAGGACTAAATATTAAACAGAAAATTAAATTCTATCATATATCAGAACAGTGTGTCAATACCTAATGCCTTTAGTGGAATGGGGCAAGAAGGAAGGTATACCGTAATACATAGTTGTTGTAAACAAGTTTTGGAGGAGCTGAAAGTACATCTGCTTCTGAATATGGAAGGGAAACATGTCAAATTCTTTGCAGAAGAATAATCAAACATTGTTGGAACATATTTACACAAAAAGATGTGTGCGTTACTCAGTTGATTTCACAACAGACTTAAGATGTTGAATTTTTCAGGCTCAACTCATTATACCACTATTCTTAAAAGTGACAATTGACGACCTAGCCTGACTAGGTGGTACCTAGGCATTGGCCACTATACCTAATTAAGCGTTGAACTTGTGCGCTTTGAAAAGCTTCTGGATATATAGAGTTCCATCTTAAAATCCTGGGAGAGAAAAATGGAGATATGTCCAAATTTACAAACAGCAATTTATGATTTCAGCTGTAACCGCGTTAACATATAGGAGTACTTCGTAGAATAATACTTTCTCCATTCTTTTTTTTATTTCTCGTGTTTTACTTCAAAAATGATCTAGCCGTCGACAAATATTCGATAATGGAGGTAGTACAATCTTGAACCAGAAGTTGCGTGGAATGTTACCGTTGGCTGAATCCTTATCGTTCTGACTGGCCAGCTTCTCAGCCTCCTGCTCCGTTCCAACCTCGAGCGGTCCCCCGCCAAAGCTCATATGGTTGTAATTCAATAGGCATGCCTTGTTGAAAACAAACCCGGGTTCTGAGCAAGCGTGTTGAAACCGAAATAAGAGGACAAACAGCAAGTAAAATGTATCCGTGGAACGCCAGGAACCCATGAGTTTTCACTGATGCAAGGAGGTATTCAACCAAGCAAATCGACGAGCTGATCCTTGAAACAAATGCACGAAGAAGAGGCGCTGGGGGGAAGAATCCTGACCTCGCCTTGCGCTGATCCTGCGATCGAAGAGCCGGACAACATCGGTTCCCTCCAGACACGCGGCGTAGGAAATCATCCTGCGACACGAGACGCGGAAGCAGCGGTTTCACCTCCAGCAGCAAAGAACCACAGCCGAAGCCCAACTCCAACGCAGCACAGAAGAAGATAAACCGAAGTACGTAGGAGCTGAAGCTGGGGAAACGCCGGGACTCACAGCGCGAGTTCCCGTGCGGCGCGGGGGCTGCAGAAGCGGCCGGAGCGGTCGACCTTGGCGTGCGCGGGGTTGTGCGTGCCGGAGTCCTCCGGCGGTGGCGGGCTGGAGACCACCAGCGGCGCGCGGGAGGAGGCGACGGCGCGGGGCGGGGGCGGCGCCGCGAGCACCCGGGCGCGCCGCGAGGCCAGGCCCGCGAGGGGAAGGCTGGGTCTAGCCCCCGCGGAGGGAGACGAGGACGGGGAGAAGGCGCGGGCGGATGGTGCCGCTTCCATTTCGTCCGGCGCGTGCCCGCCGCCAATCCGAAGTGATTGAGCTTGAGCTCGAAATGGAGAGGACAAGGAACGAGATGTGGGGAGGTGTTAACGAGGGGATAAGGTGCTGTTGGGTCGCTTTGCTTGCGGGAACACAGTTCGGCCGAGATCCGCCATCTTGCCTCTTGCGCCGTCATTCGTCATCGGCTACCACGGACCGGACGGCTTCTTGCCTTGGGCCGAAAATAAAGGAACTGCAGGCGTTGGCTAACTGACCAGTGACCGGAGTATAACCGACGGCGACGGCGACGGCGAGTCACTCTCCGGATTGGCGGACTTTTCTGTCCCCGGCCCTGCCCCAAAACTGGCTGGCGTGCTGCGTGCATTGGTGCATCGCTAGCAGGGCCATCGCCCATCGGCGCTGGGAGTCTGGAGCGAGACCAGATGACGTCGACGGGGAAGAAGGCCGGGCAGAACGATCGACGATGGACACGCACCAATGCACGGAACAGAGATGCTGGAGGCCGGTGGTCAGTCTTCGGTGCATCACTTGTGCACTTCCGCTCGCCGGCGTGCGTCCGTCGACGCCTTTGCCGGATCCGGCCGGCCGTCACGGTCATGCATGCACCATGGCCGAGCGTCTAATCTAGTAGAGCAGTAAATTGTTTTAGCATAGGTTTCATTTGGAGGAGATCAAATAACTAGAATAGCAAAATCACGCAAAATGCTCCGGTTTATCTATAGTATTTATGCCAATTTATAGAAATGAAGGTGGTTCCAAACATACTAGTTTATGATTTAGTTTATATAAATTAGATTTTCAGTTTCTTAAAAAACAAGAAGCTGGTCTCTCTTAGCTAAAAGATAATGGATCTATTTAAAAACATCTAGTTTTTAAGAAATTGGTTTATAAAAATTGAGTTGGTTCCAAACATACCAATTTATACCTCAGTTTATAGAAATTAGATTCTCAGTTTCTTAAAAACCAGAAATTCGGTTCTTCCTAGCTAAAAAATAAAAATTGATTTCTTAAAAGCTCGGCAAATGTTGACACTTATCCTTACTTAAGAATCCAAACTATAATTTTTACCTTCTGTACAAGCTTATGATATTATGTATGAGTATTTATGATATTATGTATGAGTATGTAGCAGAGGTTTCATGTCTATGATAGCTGATGATGTAATTCTTATTTTACTTGGTTTAAGGGTCAATTTAGGTTAGCTTCTTGGAAAAGCTCTGAAGAATTATGTACGCTGTTGGGGTGAAGGCGAACGCGCTACCCTTCACTCGAAGTCTTCGTCGCCTCCTTTCATCGACGATGTCTACATCCACAGCACGCCCGAACAAGCCGCGAGCGCCGCCTAAATGAGGACCGGCTCGGCCCCCCTTCGCTCTCTCCGTTGCAAGCCGAAGGCTCCGTCGAAGTCTACGGGGCCCACGTCCTCACCGCGTCGAGAGGCCCAAGTAGGATTAGGCCCGCTACGACAGGCCCCGCGCGGGTAAACTTGTTACGTGCCACGTCTGTAATAGCTTTTTCTGTAATGACAGACTGTAATTCCTCTTGTGGGAATATTCTGGGGATAGACCGGGTACTCGAGGACATAAACGTCTTTGACAAAGGACGGGTGGCCACTCGAGTGCCTATAAATACTCCCGTACAGTGCCCTTGCGTGGCCAGATTAACAGAGCTTTTGCCATCTCACGTTAAACTTTGCTCGGTCTCTTTCCACTTCCCCGTTGGATCTACTTGCCTAGGAGAGCAGGTTCTAACATTTGGCGCCCACCGTTCGTGCTACGAAAAACAACCCGCGATGGCCCCCAAGCGAGCTAGTTCGAAGGCAGACCCATCCATCGACGAAGCAGCGAAGGCAGCGCTGCTGGCTGAGAAAAAAGGCAAGGCCCTCGCGAACAACACCCCCCCAAAAAGCCTTCGAAGATGAAGCTGTCAGCAAAAGACAGCGCCAAGACCACCCCACTCTAGAAGGCACCCTGTGCACCTGCAGCTCCGGAGGCGTACCGCAAGCACCACCACCAGGCTTCGCTCCAACAGAGGGTGAAGACGCAATAGAGGACGACGAGGTCATCGGCATATCAGCTGAAGACCAGCTACAGTTGTGGGCCCTACGTATCAAGAACCACAACCTACAAAAGCAGAAAGACACCCTCGAGGCCAAGTGCCAACGTGTCACCGTCCAGGCCAAAGTGCGCCAGATGATACGAGATGAGGAACAGAGAGCTCGGGAGCTCGAGCAAGAAATCGCGCTCATGCAGAGCGAAGGCCAGCATAGTCTGCAGCACGGACCGCCCCTACAGCAGCGCGTCCCAGCCAGAGACCTATTTATACCATAGCGTGGGCCCTTCATACTGCATGCCACAGCTTTCCAAGGGATCAACTACCTCGATGAGCGTAGCCCCCTGGCACCGCAGCTCCAAGCATCACCTTGGCCCGCCAACTTCAGGGCAGGCACCTACCCCAAGTATAACGACAGCACTGACCCAGCACAATACATCATGAGCTACCAAGTCATCGTCGCATCGTCTAGAGGGGACAACGTCACGATGGCCAAATCTTTCATCATCGCGCTCGAAGGCCCGGCCCTGACCTGGTACACCAGATTACCACCACTGTCCATCGACTCCTGGAAAGGACTCCGGGACAAGTTCCTACTCAACTTTCAAGGGTACCGACCCGATACTGACGTCTTGGCCGAGCTGTCACTCTGCAAGCAGCAAGAGAAGGAAACTCTTCGGGAGTATTACAGAAAGTTCCTGACCCTCAAGTCTCAACTACCATCGGTCGATGACCACATCGCAATCCATTACGCCATCAGTGGCCTTCGGGATGGTGTCCTGTACAATCACTGCATCAGGGACCCACCCGAAAATCTCCAAGAGCTATACCAGCTATTCGAGAAGTATGATAGGTCCGAAGAGTTACATCAATGAAAGGTCGAATCTCAGAGGAAGCCTAAGGACCCTTCGCAATCCAGCAGAACCTAGACCAGGCCTTCGCAGCCAGACTCCGGTCGGGACAGCCGAAGCCAACAATAGGTGCACAACATAGCCAATCAGCACCCAGCCGGAGAAACCGTCCGACGTCAAGAATCCCCCCCAAGGCCACGGCAATGGCACCAGAGGGAGAGGCCGGGGACGGACGCAGCAGCCACGCAGATTCTTTCATGGCGAGGACTGCGCGCACCCAACAAGAGATTGTCCTGAAACAAAGGCCACCAAGGACAGGATGTCCAGACCACAGCCTGCCGACAACCAGAGAGTTGTCGCGCACACATACCACCAACAACAACAACAACCTTACAACGACCATGTCCAGCACTCACCCAACCACGCGTATCAACACCACCAGGAAGTATAAGTCCTTCCACCCCCGCCTCCACCTCCGCATCACCCAAATCCACACCACCATAATCACCCCCAAGCACTAAAGCAGGAAGACTTCGTCGAACAACCATATCACGGAGTCATGCATATGATCACCGGAGGGTCCAGCGTGGACTTCGAAACAAAGCGGCAGAAGAGGGACCACTACCGAAGTGTTAACCACGTCGCTCTCACCGGCCCAGTCGTACAAACAAGGTGGTCTCATGTGCCACTCACCTTCGACGCCAGGGACGTTGATCTGCGAAGTGCCCCTCACGTCAACGCCATGGTGATCAACTGCAGCGTAGCAGGCTAGGACCTACACAAAGTCCTGGTCGATAACGGTAGCCAAGCTGACATCATCTTCCAACACGCCTTCGACCGCATGGGCATCAGCCACATTTTGCTCAAGCCTTCAGACAACCCCCTTTATGGCTTCGGCGGGAAGGGCACCTTTCCCGTCGGCAAGATTGAGCTACCCCTATCCTTCGGTGTAGCCCCAATGCACGAAGTGAGCAGGTCACCTTTGACATCGTCGACATGGTATACCCGTACAATGCCATAATGGGCCAGGGCTTCATCAACAAGTTTGAAGTGGCCATTCACGGACTTTACCTATGCATGAAAATCCTGGGTCCGCAAGGCGTGATCACAGTCTATGGCAACCAGCAGACCGCACGCAACATTGAAAGAGACTTCGTCCTAGGGTAACGGAACATGCACTGCCTCACAGCACAACGCGAAGGCTTTGAAGAGACCCGCCCAGTTGCCGACAAAAAAGTAAAGGCGCAGCTGCAAAGCAACGACGGAACGAAGGCGGTACCCCTCGACCTGGCCACCCCTAAGCAAACGGTTGTAATAAGCGAAGACCTAACCTCACAAGACGAGGAAAAACTCATCTCCTGCCTCTCCCGAAACAAGGACATCTTTGCTTGGCCCGCCCACGATCTGGTTGGAGTCAGCCGCACCATCATAGAGCACGACCTGGGCATCGACCCTTCGGTGCGCCCAAGAAAGCAGCGACTGTGCAAAATGTCTGATGAGAAGACCAAAGCCGCCAAAGTTGAGGTGCACCGCCTGTTGGAAGCCAACTTCATCGAGCCAATCGCTTACCCTACATGGCTCGCCAACGTGGTCACGGTGCAAAAGAAAAGCGACAAGTGGTGCATGTGTATCGACTTCACCAGTCTCAATAAGGCTTGTCCCAAGGATAATTTCCTCCTGCCACGGATCGACAAAATAGTCGATAGCGCAGCAGGATGCGAAGTCATGTCCCTCCTCGATTGCTTCTCCGGTTACCACCAGATCTACATGAAAGAGGAAGACAAGGTCAGCACAAGCTTTATCACACCCTTCGACACATACTATTTCATCAGAATGCTGGAAGGACTCAAAAGCGTCGGGTCAACCTTCTCCCGCCTCACAAGAAAGGTCCTCGAAAGTCAAGTAGGCCGCAACATTTTCACCAACGTGGACGACATTGTCGTCGCGAGCAAGAACAAAGAGGATCACTTGGCCGACCTCGCCGAAACATTTGCTAATATGCGGGATGCACGACTTCGGCTCAACCCCGAAAAGTGTGTATTTGGAGTCCGCCAGGGGAAAATACTCGGCTATCTGGTGTCGCATAGAGGGATCGAGGCCAACTGTAATGCCCCAAAATTGGTACAAGAGGAAGATAATAGGGCAAGTAAATAAATAAACTTATATGCTAGAATTTTCGGGATTTCTTGTTTTTTTTTCCGTGCATATTCAATTGAAGGAATTAAAGTTGTCAAATGACAAATAAATACATAATTGTGCATTCCATGCTGGATCTTATATGTTTGCATTTGTATTCAAGTTTAAGTTTGAAAATTTAGAATATGGGAAATAAAAGAGAAAAGAGAAGAAAAAGAAAAGAATACACATTATAAGATAATAAATAATATTATTTCAGACAGTAGAAGTATAAATCATGTATATTTTTTTTCTTGATATTTGGAATTTGGAGTTCAAAACAAGAATTTGAATTGAGTTTGAATAATTGGAATTTGAAATAGAAAAGAAAAGAGTGAAAAGGAAAAATCATAAGCCTGACTTGGGCCTAATTCCTCACTTTTAGCCCATATGCACTTTGCCACCCGCCAGCCCACTCCAGCTATGGCGCTGGCGTATGGGCCCCACTGGCCGGTGCCTCACCACGCACACATGCACCCTGCTACGCTGACTGCCGCGTGGGGCCTATCTGTCGGGCCGTCTCCGTCTTCCTCGCGCGGCCGATTCTCTTCCTCCCGAACTCCACGCGCGCCGCACGGGGCTGTTGCTAACAAACCGGCCGAGATCGCCGGAGTGCACCCCTGCTCGGACTTTCCCCCACCTTATCCCGTGAATCGCGAGACCTGATCCTCTCCGCGCCCATAAATAGCGCCTGCCGGCGCTGTTCTCCATGGTTGTTACAACAGCCGGGCGCGTCCGACCTTGTCGGGCTATAAAGCCGCGCACGTGGCGCTCCTCTCCTCCCTTCCCATAGAGCCCTAACCTCCGCCGCCACAGTTAGCACCCATCGCGGCAGTCGCCGAGAGAAAGAGAAGAGAGAGAACGTGGGGGCATCGCCGATCGTGGGCATCGGCTCACCTTCGGTTCGTGGGGCCGTATGGCATCACCGGGACGTGGCGAACCAAGGCGCGGACTCCCTGGACCAGCTGGTGTCGTCGCCGGCGTCCCTACCTCGGCCGAGTCGCCGGTCAACTGTGGGCAAGCCGCTAGCTTCTCCCGTCGCGTCAGAACCCGGTGAGCAGGCTCTTTTCCTGTGTTATCGTAGGGCCATGCTTTCCTGGACAACCCGTTGGGGCAGGGTAGAGCGCGTGCGCGGGGTCTGGGCCTCACCGGCGGCGTGCGGTGGAAGGCACTCGGAGTGGGGAGCATTCGCCGCTCGGTGCGCGCGGCTGTTAGGAAGATCGGCCGTGGAAAAAAAATAGAGGAGAGAGAGAGGTACTCGGGGGGTTGAAGATGATGTGTTGGCCGTTAGATGGAAATCGGACGTCACAGAATAGATCAAGCGGGAGCCATAGATCTCAGATCATGCGGTTGTGGTTATATCAGGGTTCATAGAATCTGGGCCATCGGATTTTGATCCCACGGCCAATAGCGCATACCGGTTCGTTGGGCGCCAGATCTAATCCTAGCCCTCGATTCTGGATCCTGCGGCTGATATTCCCCTGTACCCCTTCGCCCAGGCCTTTTTGCACATGAGCCCCTCGGTTTTCACCAAAACAACCCGCCGTCCAGCTGGGTTGCGGCCTGTGTCTTAGGTTCTTTTACGTCGTAGCCCCTGCGTTTTCCAGAAAATGAGGCTCCGTCCAGAGAATTATAAAATCTAGAAAAAGGAATTAGAAAATGATTTTTATGCAAAAATAAATGCTAGAATTTGTTTAATTCATAGAAAATGCATATTTAGTCCAAATTAATTCATTCCAATTCCTATAATTTTATAAAATCATTGCTTATCATTTGGTACCATTGTTTTGACATAAAAGTCACATTAAAATTGTTATCTTAATTAATTTTGTACTAAGCACATAGAATCTTTGGAAAATCCATAACTTAAAATCTATAACTCCAAAATTAATAATTTCTGTTCCTCTGATCTTATTTCAATGTGTAGATTATTAATATGTATTTTGCATATATGTTTGGTGTAATGTTAATTTTGCCTATACAATGTTTGTCTGTATTGCTACGACTAGCAGTGAGGTCACGAGTCATCTGAAGATCATCCTGGTACCTGGAATCTCAAGTCACAGGCAAGTTGTGCCCTTGATCACTTCTTTTTACCCAGCCATGTTCTGATTAATCATAATGATCTGCATAGGTTAATTTTGATGGGACCCAATAGGTTACCCTAGTTTGATTATCTTTATACCTTGTTACCACTGAACTTTTTGGGTAGTACTTGCTAGTGCTTTATGTGGTTTTGGGCATGAAGATACATTACACATGATTATACTTTTGTTATCCGTTGTTATTTATCGTTCATGATAAGATCATTATGTTAATTGGAACATGGAGCGACCACCCGGGAAAACAGTGCTACCACAAGGGTATAATGGGACGCCCTTGGCTGATTAATTAGGAAAGCTAGTGGAGGACTACCTTACCCGAAAGGGGCAAGGGCAGTAGGGGAGTGGTCAGTGTAGGGAGGCCCTCGGGAGGATTTTGCTGCGATGGCGGCCCTGCAAGGGAATTCCTGCATTGGAGCTTCCTATAAACTGTAGCGGGTTTTCTGAAGCTAGTGGAACTTTGTAAAGGCCTCGTAGTGTTACCCTGCCTCGCCTCCTCGGTAGAGGTGTATGGGAAGTCGCGATCCCTTGGCAGATGGGTAACATGACTTGTGGGTAAAGATGCGCCACCTCTGCAGAGTGTAAAACTGGTATACTAGCCGTGCTCACGGTCATGAGCAGCTCGGACCCTCACATGATTAATTTATGGAACTAAATTCAATTTGTCATATGCATTGCATCGCAGGTGATGTTGTTACTTTTGTTCTACTACTTAATTGGGTTGGTATTTACTTATACTTAGTAACTGCTAATAAAATTTTGACCAACTTTAAAAGCAATGCTCAGCTCTAACCATCCTCTTTGGTAAGCCTTACACTTCACATGAACTCCCACCTTTGGCGAGTTCATTCACATTATTCCCCACAACTTGTTGAGCGATGAACGTATGTGAGCTCACTCTTGCTGTCTCACACCCCCCCACAGGTCAAGACACAGGTACCACAGGATGAGGCGCGTGGAGGATGCTGTGATGAGTTCGTGAGTGGTCTAGGTCGTCGTCTCCCAGTCAACTTTGGGTTGCTGGATCGTTTCCTCATATGATGTAATTATTTAATTATTTTGTATAGAACTCCTGTTATATAGTAAAGATGTGACATTCGATCCTGTGCCACTATGCATCATATGTGTGAGACTTGGTCCCAGCACACCTGGTGTTTATGTTCGCGCCCGGGCTTTGGACCCCTAAAACTCGGGTGTGACAGAAGTGGTATCAGAGGAATGTTGACTGTAGGACGAAACCTAGATAGGACTGGACAACCATTCTCTACTTACCTTTGCTACTCTGATTCTTTCTAAATTTTTCTTAAACTTTTCTCATCTATTTCCGCTTTACTCTGATTATTCTTACCTTTTCTTTCTAAATACTAATGTGGATTTCACACTTTGAAATCTTGTGCCTAAAGTGACTTTAGGAATAGGAGATCTAATCTTAGGAACAAAAACAAAACTATTTTATTATATGCTTGGACGCTTGTTCTTATGATACTTGCCTGATTTGGATTCTTGATTGAGTGTGATGAGTTGTGGAGTAATGGCCACAATTACATCTGCATATACATATAGGAAAAAAATGCTCATCAAAATAACTAGACAAACTAGATTACTCTCATTAAAGTATCTAGCCTAACAATATCCATCTCATCTTAAAAGATTCTATCATACACTCATAGATCCATCTTATCTCAAAAAGATCCTAACTTATCCAAATTAAAATATATCTAGCCTAATAGATCCATCTTATCTTGAAAGACTCTATCTTATCTTAATGGATTTATCTTATCTTGAAGGAATCATCTTATCCTAACCACTTTACTTATCTCATTCTAAAATAACAACCATGATCTAATCCAAATTAATGAGATCTAAACTAGTCTAATCTAGTCATATCCAACCTAATCTAGATTTTATCTAATCTATTATGACCTAATCTAGAGTAAGTTACTTAATGCTGGTACAAAAGATAAGGCCATACCCCTCATGCACTTAAAACTAAACTAGTGCCTTAAACCAACTCAGCCACATGCATGAGATCTAACCCGATCAATAGAGTCTTAATAGATTGCATAATCTGTCTGTCCCCACCTAACATCAAACAAACCTTTACCTACATCATGTAATCTATTTCATCCATATCTATCTTAAACATATTCCTCACCCCGATGATATACACTAACCTTCAATCAATAAGACCAAGACTGAAGAAGAAAAGATCAACCTCGTCAAGGCATGAGAGAAGTCAAACTCAATCTTCAGGTGCATTACCACCCAACACGGAGTTCTTTCTCACCATAAACTAGCTTACCCCAGGCTATTCTTGCCCTAACCTACCCATCTTTTATCGTACATAACAAAATGGCTATGCATATAGATACCCATGCTCTCCTAATCACTCACTAATGAAAAAAAGAGAGACTCTTGATGTTTGAACTAATTAGAAACTAAAAGCTAAATTGCAAACCATTCTTCTTATATCCCCTCTCTTACAAATCTCGGGGACGAGATTTCTGTTAAGGGGGTAGGATTTGTAATGCCCCAAAATTGGTACAAGAGGAAGATAATAGGGCAAGTAAATAAATAAACTTATATGCTAGAATTTTCGGGATTTCTTGTTTTTTTCCATGCATATTCAACTGAAGGAATTAAAGTTGTCAAATGACAAATAAATACATAATTGTGCATTCCATGCTGGATCTTATATGTTTGCATTTGTATTCAAGTTTAAGTTTGAAAATTTAGAATATGGGAAATAAAAGAGAAAAGAGAAGAAAAAGAAAAGAATACACATTATAAGATAATAAATAATATTATTTCAGACAGTAGAAGTATAAATCATGTATATTTTTTTCTTGATATTTAGAATTTGGAGTTCAAAACAAGAATTTGAATTGAGTTTGAATAATTGGAATTTGAAATAGAAAAGAAAAGAGTGAAAAGGAAAAATCATAAGCCTGACTTGGGCCTAATTCCTCACTTTTAGCCCATATGCACTTTGCCACCCGCCAGCCCACTCCAGCTATGGCGCTGGCGTATGGGCCCCACTGGCCGGTGCCTCACCACGCACACATGCACCCTGCTACGCTGACTGTCGCGTGGGGCCTATCTGTCGGGCCATCTCCGTCTTCCTCGCGCGGCCGATTCTCTTCCTCCCGAACTCCACGCGCGCCGCACGGGGCTGTTGCTAACAAACCGGCCGAGATCGCCGGAGTGCACCCCTGCTCGGACTTTCCCCCACCTTATCCCATGAATCGCGAGACCTGATCCTCTCCGCGCCCATAAATAGCGCCTGCCGGCGCTGTTCTCCATGGTTGTTACAACAGCCGGGCGCGTCCGACCTTGTCGGGCTATAAAGCCGCGCACGTGGCGCTCCTCTCCTCCCTTCCCATAGAGCCCTAACCTCCGCCGCCACAGTTAGCACCCATCGCGGCAGTCGCCGAGAGAAAGAGAAGAGAGAGAACGTGGGGGCATCGCCGATCGTGGGCATCGGCTCACCTTCGGTTCGTGGGGTCGTATGGCATCACCGGGACGTGGCGAACCAAGGCGCGGACTCCCTGGACCAGCTGGTGTCGTCGCCGGCGTCCCTACCTCGGCCGAGTCGCCGGTCAACTGTGGGCAAGCCGCTAGCTTCTCCCGTCGCGTCAGAACCCGGTGAGCAGGCTCTTTTCCTGTGTTATCGTAGGGCCATGCTTTCCTGGACAACCCGTTGGGGCAGGGTAGAGCGCGTGCGCGGGGTCTGGGCCTCACCGGCGGCGTGCGGTGGAAGGCACTCGGAGTGGGGAGCATTCGCCGCTCGGTGCGCGCGGCTGTTAGGAAGATCGGCCGTGGAAAAAAATAGAGGAGAGAGAGAGGTACTCGGGGGGTTGAAGATGATGTGTTGGCCGTTAGATGGAAATCGGACGGCACAGAATAGATCAAGCGGGAGCCATAGATCTCAGATCATGCGGTTGTGGTTATATCAGGGTTCATAGAATCTGGGCCATCGGATTTTGATCCCACGGCCAATAGCGCATACCGGTTCGTTGGGCGCCAGATCTAATCCTAGCCCTCGATTCTGGATCCTGCGGCTGATATTCCCCTGTACCCCTTCGCCCAGGCCTTTTTGCACATGAGCCCCTCGGTTTTCACCAAAACAACCCACCGTCCAGCTGGGTTGCGGCCTGTGTCTTAGGTTCTTTTACGCCGTAGCCCCTGCGTTTTCCAGAAAATGAGGCTCCGTCCAGAGAATTATAAAATCTAGAAAAAGGAATTAGAAAATGATTTTTATGCAAAAATAAATGCTAGAATTTGTTTAATTCATAGAAAATGCATATTTAGTCCAAATTAATTCATTCCAATTCCTATAATTTTATAAAATCATTGCTTATCATTTGGTACCATTGTTTTGACCTAAAGTCACATTAAAATTGTTATCTTAATTAATTTTGTACTAAGCACATAAAATCTTTGGAAAATCCATAACTTAAAATCTATAACTCCAAAATTAATAATTTCTGTTCCTCTGATCTTATTTCAATGTGTAGATTATTAATATGTATTTTGCATATATGTTTGGTGTAATGTTAATTTTGCCTATACAATGTTTGTCTGTATTGCTACGACTAGCAGTGAGGTCACGAGTCATCTGAAGATCATCCTGGTACCTGGAATCTCAAGTCACAGGCAAGTTGTGCCCTTGATCACTTCTTTTTACCCAGCCATGTTCTGATTATTCATAATGATCTGCATAGGTTAATTTTGATGGGACCCAATAGGTTACCCTAGTTTGATTATCTTTATACCTTGTTACCACTGAACTTTTTGGGTAGTACTTGCTAGTGCTTTATGTGGTTTTGGGTATGAAGATACATTACACATGATTATACTTTTGTTATACGTTGTTATTTATCGTTCATGATAAGATCATTATGTTAATTGGAACATGGAGCGACCACCCGGGAAAACAGTGCTACCACAAGGGTATAATGGGACGCCCTTGGCTGATTAATTAGGAAAGCTAGTGGAGGACTACCTTACCCGAAAGGGGCAAGGGCAGTAGGGGAGTGGTCAGTGTAGGGAGGCCCTCGGGAGGATTTTGCTGCGATGGCGGTCCTGCAAGGGAATTCCTGCATTGGAGCTTCCTATAAACTGTAGCGGGTTTTCTGAAGCTAGTGGAACTTTGTAAAGGCCTCGTAGTGTTACCCTGCCTCGCCTCCTCGGTAGAGGTGTATGGGAAGTCGCGATCCCTTGGCAGATGGGTAACATGACTTGTGGGTAAAGATGCGCCACCTCTGCAGAGTGTAAAACTGGTATACTAGCCGTGCTCACGGTCATGAGCAGCTCGGACCCTCACATGATTAATTTATGGAACTAAATTCAATTTGTCATATGCATTGCATCGCAGGTGATGTTGTTACTTTTGTTCTACTACTTAATTGGGTTGGTATTTACTTATACTTAGTAACTGCTAATAAAATTTTGACCAACTTTAAAAGCAATGCTCAGCTCTAACCATCCTCTTTGGTAAGCCTTACACTTCACATGAACTCCCACCTTTGGCGAGTTCATTCACATTATTCCCCACAACTTGTTGAGCGATGAACGTATGTGAGCTCACTCTTGCTGTCTCACACCCCCCCCCACAGGTCAAGACACAGGTACCACAGGATGAGGCGCGTGGAGGATGCTGTGATGAGTTCGTGAGTGGTCTAGGTCGTCGTCTCCCAGTCAACTTTGGGTTGCTGGATCGTTTCCTCATATGATGTAATTATTTAATTATTTTGTATAGAACTCCTGTTATATAGTAAAGATGTGACATTCGATCCTGTGCCACTATGCATCATATGTGTGAGACTTGGTCCCAGCACACCTGGTGTTTATGTTCGCGCCCAGGCTTTGGACCCCTAAAACTCGGGTGTGACACCAACCCGACCAAAATCCAAGCAATCATCAACATGACACCCCCACAGACTGCCACGGACGACCAGCGACTGACAGGCAGATTGGCTGCCCTGAACAAGTTCATTTCAAAATCTGCAGAGCACAGTCTACCTTTCCTCAAGACATTGCGCGGCGCAAAAGACTTCGCTTGGGGACCAGAGCAGGCTGCAGCCTTTGAGTCACTCAAGCAACACTTGTCCGATCTGGCAACCCTCTCTAGTCCCGACCCTTCGCTGCCCTTACTGCTATACATAGTGGCCTCACCATGTGCAGTCAGCGTAGCGTTGGTCCAAGAGCAGGACAGAGAGGGCACGACCCG
Organism: Zea mays; assembly: GCF_902167145.1. Classification (NCBI taxonomy): domain Eukaryota; kingdom Viridiplantae; phylum Streptophyta; class Magnoliopsida; order Poales; family Poaceae; genus Zea; species Zea mays. Next base: position 16,052,739 of record NC_050100.1, read on the forward strand.
ACAGTGCCCAGTGTACTATGTCTCCGAAGTCCTCACAGCTTCCAAGTGCAACATGATCGAGCTGGAAAAAATTTCATATGTAGTTGTCATGGCATCTCGCAAGCTGCGCCACTACTTCGAAGCATTCAAAGTACGGGTCACTTCGGACAGAGGTCTAGGTGAACTATCCCGGAACCTGGAGGCATCCGTCCGAATCGCCAAGTGGGCAGCGGAACTCTCTGGGTACCTCATCACCTTTGAACCCAGAACAGCGATAAAGTCACAAGTCCTGGCAGACTTCATCGTTGACTGGATAGGACCAACACGGCAACAAGAGTCCCCAGAGAAAGTATGGACCATTCTCTATGACGGCGTGTGGTGCCATGCGGGGGCAGGCGCTGCGGCAATCATCACTTCACCCATAGGCGTCAAATACAAATACGTCGCACGCCTCGGCTTCGCCATGGAGTCCGACAGATGCACCAACAATATAGCAGAGTATGAAGCCATCATCCTGGGACTCCGCAAACTACGAGCACTCGGTGTCACCACGTGCGTAGTCAGGACAGACTCCAAAGTAGTTACAGGCCAGGTCGAAAAGGAATACTCAGCAAAAGTGAGAGCACCTAGAGGGGGGGGTGAATAGGTGATCCTGTAAAACTTAAACTTATAGCCACAAAAATCTTGGTTAATCGTTAGCACAATAACTGCCAAGTGGCTAGAGAGGAGTCAAAACACAATAACCACAAGAAATCAATCACAGAGATGACACGGTGGTTATCCCGTGGTTCGGTCAAGTACAAAACTTGCCTACTCCACGTTGTGGCGTCCCAACGGACGAGAGTTGCACTCAACTCCTCTCAAGTGATCCAATGATCAACTTGAATACCACGGTGTTCTTCTTTACTTTGATCTTTTCCCGTTTGCGAGGAATCTCCACAACTTGGAGTCTCTCGCCCTTACAATTGAATTTCACAAAGAAACACGGAGTAAGGGAGGGAAGCAACCCACACAAAACCACAGCGAAATGCGCACACACACGGCCAAGAAACAAGCTCAAAAGACTATCTCAAAGTTCACACTAGAACGAGCTCGAATCACTGAGAATGACAAACGAATGCGCAAAGACTGAGTGTGGATGATCAAGAATGCTCTAAGGTTGCTTGGTGTATTCCTCCATGCGCCTAGGGGTCCCTTTTATAGCCCCAAGGCAGCTAGGAGCCGTTGAGAGCAAATCTGGAAGGCCATCCTTGCCTTCTGTCGTCGGGCGCACCGGACAGTCCGGTGCACACCGGACACTGTCCGGTGCCCGATTTCTTTCCTTAACAGGCGCAGCCGACCGTTGCCGACCGTTGCAGATCTGGCACACCGGACAGTCCGGTGCACACCGGACAGTCCGGTGCCTCCTTCCGACCGTTGGCCAGACCACGTGTCACGCGCAGATTCCGTGGCCGACCGTTGGCTCGGCCGACCGTTGGCTCACCAGACAGTCCGGTGCACACCGGACAGTCCGGTGCACACCGGACAGTCCGGTGAATTTTAGCCGTACGCCGTCGGCAAATTCCCGAGAGCGGCGTCTTCAGGTCGAGGCAGCCTGGCGCACCGGACACTGTCCGGTGCATCACCGGACAGTCCGGTGCCCCAGACCGAAACAACCTGTTGGCTGTACACAGCCAACAATCTCCTTTTCTTCTTCTCTCTGTTTCTAACACTTAGACAAATATATTAGTACACAAAACCAATGTACTAAGGCTTAGAAACATACCTTTACTTGTGATTTACACTTTGTTCATTCATGGGCATGGATTTACATTTAAGCACTTGTGTTTGCACTCAATCACCAAAATACTTAGAAATGGCCCGAAGGCACATTTCCCTTTCAATCTCCCCCTTTTTGGTGATTTATGCCAACACAACATAAAGCAACTAGAACAAGTGCAAAATCACTCCAAATAGAACTCAAATCTATTTTGATTCATTTTTGGCATATATGGATCATCCTTTGCCACCACTTGGTTTGTTTTTGCAAATCAAACTCAAATCTCTATCTCTAAGTCAAACACACATGTTGAAGCATAAAGAGAGTCATTCCAAAAGAGATTGATCAAAGATTTCAAAAACTCCCCCTATTTCCCATAGTCAAAACTTCTCCCCACAAGTAGCCAACTTTTGACGAAAGAGACAATGCAAGAGTTTTGAATAAACCAAAAGCTCTATTATACTATTTTCAAAATCTCTCAAGTGGTAGCTGATCCATTTTTCACTTTTCACTTTGGCCTTTATTTTCTCCCCCTTTGGCATCAAGCACCAAAACGGGATCAACTTTGGCCCTATAACCCCATTGCCTCACCAAAATCTTCAATTAAGAGCAAATGGCAATAAGAGTTCATGAGATGAACTTGGAATTAGTTACCCTCTCATCGGAGTGCAGTGGAAGTCCTTCATGGTCCAAGTCCACCTTTTCCCTTTCAATTCTCCTTCGAGACTAAATCAAGCAAACTCAAGCATATGGTTAGTCTCAAAGGGTCAAGTTGTAACACATCTCCCCCTAAACATGTGCATCACTTTGCAACGGACTTGTGAGGTCCAGGGAGTGTTTGTACAACTTGAGCACCACAATAAGCAACAAAATGCAGAATGACCATGATCAAAGGCATATACACATGTATGCTACAATTCAATCCAAGTTCCGCGAATCTAAGACATTTAGCTCACTACGCAGCCTGCAAAAGGTCTTCTCATCTAGAGGCTTGGTAAAGATATCGGCTAGCTGGTTCTCGGTGCTAACATGAAACACTTCGATATCTCCCTTTTGCTGGTGGTCTCTCAAAAAGTGATGCCGGATGTCTATGTGCTTTGTGCGGCTGTGCTCAACAGGATTTTCCGCCATGCGGATAGCACTCTCATTATCACATAGGAGTGGGACTTTGCTCAGATTGTAGCCAAAGTCCCTGAGGGTTTGCCTCATCCAAAGTAGTTGCGCGCAACACTGTCCTGCGGCAACATACTCGGCCTCAGCGGTGGATAGGGCAACGGAGGTTTGTTTCTTAGAGTTCCATGACACCAGGGACCTTCCTAAGAATTGGCACGTCCCCGATGTGCTCTTCCTATCGACCTTACATCCAGCATAGTCGGAATCTGAGTATCCAACCAAGTCAAAGGTAGACCCCTTTGGATACCAGAGCCCAAAGCACGGCGTAGCAACTAAATATCTAAGAATTCGCTTCACCGCCACTAAGTTACACTCCTTAGGATCAGATTGAAATCTAGCACACATGCATACGCTAAGCATAATATCCGGTCTACTAGCACATAAATAAAGCAAAGAACCTATCATGGACCGGTATGCTTTTTGATCAACGGACTTACCTCCTTTGTTGAGGTCGGTGTGTCCGTCGGTTCCCATCGGAGTCTTTGCGGGCTTGGCGTCCTTCATCCCAAACCGCTTTAGCAGATCTTGCGTGTACTTCGTTTGGGAGATGAAGGTGCCGTCCTTGAGTTGCTTCACTTGGAACCCAAGGAAGTAGTTCAACTCGCCCATCATCGACATCTCGAATTTCTGCGTCATCACCCTGTGCTCGTCTTGTTTGTTGCGGAACACCCACTTGGTTCCCACAACATTTTGCTTGGGACGAGGCACCAGTGTCCAAACTTCATTGCGCTTGAAGTTATTGAGCTCCTCTTGCATGGCCAACACCCAGTCCGGATCTAGCAAGGCCTCTTCTACCCTGAAAGGCTCAATAGAAGAGACAAAGGAGTAATGTTCACAAAAATTAACTAATCTAGACCGAGTAGTTACTCCCTTGCTAATATCACCCAGAATTTGGTCGACGGGATGATCCCTTTGAATCATCGCTCGAACTTGGGTAGGAGGTGCCGGTTCCGCTTCTTCCTCCATAACATGATCATCTTGTGCTCCCCCTTGATCACATGCCTCCTGTTGATGAACCTGTTCATCGTCTTGAGTTGAGGGATGCACTGTTGTTGAGGAAGAAGGTTGATCTCGTTCAACTTGTTCCTGTGGCCGAACTTCTCCAATCGCCATGGTTCGTATAGCGGCCGTCGGAACATCTTCTTCATCTACATCATCACAATCAACAACTTGCTCTCTTGGAGAGCCATTAGTCTCATCAAATACAACGTCGCTAGAGACTTCAACCAAACCCGATGATTTGTTGAAGACTCTATACGCCTTTGTATTTGAGTCATAACCTAACAAAAACCCTTCTACAGCTTTGGGAGCAAACTTAGAATTTCTACCTTTCTTCACTAGAATGTAGCACTTGCTCCCAAATACACGAAAGTAAGATACATTGGGTTTGTTACCGGTTAGTAGCTCATACGACGTCTTCTTTAGGAGGCGATGAAGGTAGACCCTGTTGATGGCGTGGCAAGCCGTGTTCACGGCTTCCGTCCAAAAGCACTCGGGGGTCTTGAACTCTCCTAGCATCGTCCTCGCCATATCGATGAGCGTCCTGTTCTTCCTCTCTACCACACCATTTTGCTGTGGTGTGTAGGGAGCGGAGAACTCGTGCTTGATCCCTTCTTCTTCAAGGAACTCTTCCACTTGAAGGTTCTTGAACTCGGACCCGTTGTCGCTCCTTATCTTCTTCACCTTGAGCTCAAACTCATTTTGAGCTCTCCTGAGGAAGCGCTTGAGGGTCCCTTGGGTTTCAGACTTATCCTGCAAAAAGAACACCCAAGTGAAGCGGGAAAAGTCATCAACAATAACTAGACCATACTTACTCCCTCCTATGCTCATATAGGCGACGGGTCCGAAGAGGTCCATATGCAGCAGCTCCAGCTGTCTTGAAGTGGTCATCACATTCTTGCTGTGATGAGCTCCTCCCACCTGTTTACCTGCTTGACAAGCTGCACAAGGTCTATCTTTTTTGAATTGAACGTTAGTCAAACCTATCACGTGTTCTCCCTTTAGAAGCTTGTGAAGGTTCTTCATCCCCACATGAGCTAAGCGGCGATGCCACAGCCAGCCCATGCTAGTCTTAGCTATTAAGCATGCATCTAGACTAGCTTCTTCTTTTGCAAAATCAACTAAGTAAAGTTTGCCGTCTAATACACCTTTAAAAGCTAGTGAACCATCACTTCTTCTAAAGACAGACACATCTACATTTGTAAATAGACAGTTATACCCCATATTGCATAATTGACTAACTGATAGTAAATTATATCCTAGATACTCTACTAAAAACACATTAGAGATAGAGTGCTCATTAGAAATTGCAATTTTACCTAACCCTTTTACCTTGCCTTGATTCCCATCACCGAATATAATTGAATCTTGGGAATCCTTATTTTTGACGTAGGAGGTGAACATTTTCTTCTCCCCCGTCATATGGTTTGTGCATCCGCTGTCGATAATCCAGCTTGAACCCCCGGATGCATAAACCTGCAAGGCAAATTTAGGCTTGGGTCTTAGGTACCCAACTCATGTTGGGTCCTACAAGGTTAGTGCAAATATCCTTAGGGACCCAAATGCAAGTTTTGTCTCCCTTGCATTTTGCCCCTAACTTCCTAGCAACTATTTTCCTATCCTTTCTACAAATAGCAAAGGAAGCATTTAAAGCACAATAAATTGTAGAAGGTTCATTCACTACTTTCCTAGGAGCATGAGTAATATTCTTTCTAGTCACATTTCTACCATGCATATAGGAAGAACTAGAAGCAAACATGGCATGCGAGTCAAAATCATCATATGCATTATAACTCCTAATAGCATTTCTAGTTTGTTTCCTATCATGATACATAAAAGCATGGTTCCTTTTAGTACTAGTAGCCATAGGGGCCTTCCCTTTCTCCTTCGCGGGAATGGGAGCCTTATGTCTTGTTAAGTTCTTGGCTTCCCTCTTGAAGCCAAGTCCATCCTTAATTGAGGGGTGTCTACCAATTGTGTAGGCATCCCTTGCAAATTTTAGTTTATCGAAATCATTCTTGCTAGTCTTAAGTTGAGCATTAAGACTAGCCAATTCATCATTAAGCTTGGAAATTGAAACTAGGTGTTCACTACAAGCATCAATGTCAAAATCTTTACACCTAGTACAAATTACAACATGTTCTACACAAGAATTGGATTTACTTGCTACTTCTAATTTAGCATTTAAATCATTGTTGACACCTTTTAAAGTAGAAATGGTTTCATGACAAGTAGATAGTTCAAAAGAAAGCATTTCATTTCTTTTAACTTCTAAAGCATAGGATTTTTGTGCTTCCATGAATTTATCATGTTCTTCATACAATAAATCCTCTTGTTTCTCTAAGAGTCTATCCTTCTCATTCAAGGCATCAATCAATTCATTGATTTTATCAATCTTATTTCTATCCAATCCCTTGAACAAGCTAGAGTAGTCTATTTCCTCATCGCTAGACTCATCATCACTAGAAGAAACATAAGTGGTGTCTCGAGTACTCACCTTCTTCTCCCTTGCCATAAGGCATGTGTGACGCTCGTTGGGGAAGAGGGTTGATTTGTTGAAGGCGGTGGCGGCGAGTCCTTCATTATCGGAGTCGGAGGAGGAGCAGTCCGAGTTCCACTCTTTGCCTAGATGCGCCTCGCCCTTGGCCTTTTTGTAATGCTTCTTCTTTTCCCTCTTGTCCCCTTTTTCCTGGTCACTTTCATTATCGGGACAGTTAGCAATGAAATGACCGATCTTACCACATTTGAAGCATGAGCGCTTCTCCTTTGTCTTGGTCTTGCTTGGCTGTCCCTTGCGACCTTTAAGCGCCGTCTTGAAGCGCTTAATGATGAGGGCCATCTCCTCATTATTTAGCCCGGCCGCCTCAACTTGCACCACCTTGCTTGGTAGCGCCTCCTTGCTCCTTGTTGCCTTGAGAGCAATGGGTTGAGGCTCATGGATAGGACCGTTCAACGCGTCGTCCACGTATCTTGCCTCCTTGATCATCATTCGCCCGCTTACGAACTTCCCAAGAACTTCTTCGGGCGACATTTTGGTGTACCTGGGATTCTCACGAATATTATTCACCAAATGAGGATCAAGAATGGTAAAGGACCTTAGCATTAGGCGGACGACGTCGTGGTCCGTCCATCGCGTGCTTCCATAGCTTCTTATCTTGTTGACAAGGGTTTTGAGCCGGTTGTATGTTTGGGTTGGCTCCTCCCCCCTTATCATAGCGAATCTCCCAAGTTCGCCCTCCACCAACTCCATCTTGGTGAGCATGGTGACGTCGTTGCCCTCGTGAGAGATCTTGAGGGTGTCCCATATCTGCTTGGCATTGTCCAAGCCGCTCACCTTATTGTATTCTTCCCTGCACAAAGATGCTAAGAGAACAGTAGTGGCTTGTGCATTTCTATGGATTTGTTCATTTATAAGCATAGGACTATCCAAGCTATCAAATTTCATTCCATTCTCTACAATCTCCCATATGCTTGGATGGAGAGAGAATAAGTGACTACGCATTTTGTGACTCCAAAATCCGTAGTCCTCCCCATCGAAGTGTGGAGGTTTGCCAAGAGGAATGGAAAGCAAATGCGAATTCGAATTATGTGGAATACGAGAATAGTCAAATGAAAAGTTCGAATTGACCGTCTTCCTGTAGTCGTTGTCGTCGTCCTTTTGGGAAGAGGAAGATTCGTCGCTGTCGTAGTAGACAATCTCCTTGATGCGCCTTGTCTTCTTCTTCTTCCCATCTTTTCGTCTATGGCCTGAGCCCGAGTCGTTGGACTTGTCACCCTTTGGCTCGTTGACGAAGGACTCCTTCTCCTTGTCGTTGATCACGATTCCCTTCCCCTTAGGATCCATCTCTTCGGGCGGTTAGTCCCTTTCTGGAAGAGAACGGCTCTGATACCAATTGAGAGCACCTAGAGGGGGGGGGGGTGAATAGGTGATCCTGTAAAACTTAAACTTATAGCCACAAAAATCTTGGTTAATCGTTAGCACAATAACTGCCAAGTGGCTAGAGAGGAGTCAAAACACAATAACCACAAGAAATCAATCACAGAGATGACATGGTGGTTATCCCGTGGTTCGGTCAAGTACAAAACTTGCCTACTCCACGTTGTGGCGTCCCAACGGACGAGAGTTGCACTCAACTCCTCTCAAGTGATCCAATGATCAACTTGAATACCACGGTGTTCTTCTTTACTTTGATCTTTTCCCGTTTGCGAGGAATCTCCACAACTTGGAGTCTCTCGCCCTTACAATTGAATTTCACAAAGAAACACGGAGTAAGGGAGGGAAGCAACCCACACAAAACCACAGCGAAATGCGCACACACACGGCCAAGAAACAAGCTCAAAAGACTATCTCAAAGTTCACACTAGAACGAGCTCGAATCACTGAGAATGACAAACGAATGCGCAAAGACTGAGTGTGGATGATCAAGAATGCTCTAAGGTTGCTTGGTGTATTCCTCCATGCGCCTAGGGGTCCCTTTTATAGCCCCAAGGCAGCTAGGAGCCGTTGAGAGCAAATCTGGAAGGCCATCCTTGCCTTCTGTCGTCGGGCGCACCGGACAGTCCGGTGCACACCGGACACTGTCCGGTGCCCGATTTCTTTCCTTAACAGGCGCAGCCGACCGTTGCCGACCGTTGCAGATCTGGCACACCGGACAGCCCGGTGCACACCGGACAGTCCGGTGCCTCCTTCCGACCGTTGGCCAGACCACATGTCACGCGCAGATTCCGTGGCCGACCGTTGGCTCGGCCGACCGTTGGCTCACCGGACAGTCCGGTGCACACCGGACAGTCCGGTGAATTTTAGCCGTACGCCGTCGGCAAATTCCCGAGAGCGGCGTCTTCAGGTCGAGGCAGCCTGGCGCACCGGACACTGTCCGGTGCATCACCGGACAGTCCGGTGCCCCAGACCGAAACAACCTGTTGGCTGTACACAGCCAACAATCTCCTTTTCTTCTTCTCTCTGTTTCTAACACTTAGACAAATATATTAGTACACAAAACCAATGTACTAAGGCTTAGAAACATACCTTTACTTGTGATTTACACTTTGTTCATTCATGGGCATGGATTTACATTTAAGCACTTGTGTTTGCACTCAATCACCAAAATACTTAGAAATGGCCCGAAGGCACATTTCCCTTTCAAAAAGACCCCGCACTCATGCAATATCTCACAGCCGTCCGCAGTCTCGAGAGGCAATTCAAGGGTTTTACCCTTCAGCATGTCGATCGCACCAAGAATGAAGAGGCCGACGCGCTGGCTAAAGCGGCGGCCAAGGGCGAGGTCTTGCCCTCCGACGTGTTCTACCACGTCATCGGCACACCAGCTGTCCGCAACCCAAAAGGGCTGCAAATAACTCAGGACACCGAAGGCCACCGCATCATCAACCTCATCATGACCGAAGACTGGCGGGCCCCAATCACCCTTTATCTGCAAGGCCACTACCACCCAAGCGATAGCAACGAGGCCAAACGACTAAAGCACAAAAGTCGGGACTTCGCATTAGTTGAGGGCCAACTGTACAAGAAAGGGATCAGTTAGCCCATGCTGAAGTGCATAACTGAAATCGAAGGCATCCAAATCCTCCGCGAAGTCCACAGCGGAACTTGCGGCTCCCACTCAGGACCCAGGGCCCTCGCTGCAAGGTAATTCGTCAAGGATTCTACTGGCCCACAATAATCTGCACCGCCAACCGAGTCACGAGGTCATGCGAAGCATGCCAAAAATTCTCCCCTCGCTCAGGCAGCCCTTCGCCATTCACCAAGCTCATCGCCCATACATGGCCACTTCAACGCTGGGGGCTGGACATAGTCAGACCACTGCCTACGGCTCAAGGGAACCTCAAATTCACCTTTGTTGCCATCGAATATTTCACAAAGTGGATCGAAGCCAGAGTAGTAACCACAATAACATCGAAGACCGCTCAAAAATTCTTCTGGCAACACATTGTCTGCCGCTTCGGAGTCCCGTCCGAACTCATAGTCGACAACGGTAAACAGTTCGACAGCCAAGACTTCAGGGATTTCTGCTTCTCCATTGGCACCAAACCTGTCTTTGCCTCGGTGTACCACCCATAGTCCAACGGTGTCGTTGAGCGCGCCAGTGGAAAGATTTTTACTGCCATCAAGAAAAGACTCCTCGACGATAAAAAGGGCAAATGGACCGATGAAAGTCGCCTAGAGGGGGGGATGAATAGGCAAATCTGAAATTTATGAATTTTAAGCACAACTACAAGTCGGGGTTAGCGTTAGAAATATAAACGAGTCCGACAGAGAGAGCGAAAACAAATCACAAGAGAATAAGAACGAATGACACGGTGATTTGTTTTACCGAGGTTCGGTTCTTGCAAACCTACTCCCCGTTGAGGTGGTCACAAAGATTGGGTCTCTTTCAACCCTTTCCCTCTCTCAAATGGTCACCTAGACCGAGTGAGCTTCTCTTCTCAATCAAATGGGACACTAAGTCCCCACAAGGACCACCACACAATTGGTGTCTCTTGCCTTGATTACAATTGAGTTGGGAATAAGAAAGAAGGAAGAAGAAAAACAATCCAAGCGCAAGAGCTCAAATGAACACAAATGTCTCTCTCTCTAGTCACTAATTCGTTTGGAGTGATTCTGGACTTGGGAGAGGATTTGATATCTTTGATTGTGTCTTTGAATGAAGTCTAGAGCTCTTGTATGAGGTTTGATGGCTGAAAACTTGGATGCATTGAAGTGTGGTGGTTGGGGGTATTTATAGCCCCAACCACCAAAAGAACCGTTGGTGGAGGCTGCTGTCGTATGGCGCACCGGACAGTCCGGTGCGCCACCGGACACTGTCCGATGCGCCAGCCACGTCACCAGGCCGTTGGGTTCCGACCGTTGGAGCTCTGACAAGTGGGGCCACCGAACAGTCCGGTGGTGCACCGGACAATCACTGTTCACTGTCCGGTGCGCCTTCTGACGCCCGCTATGACTTCTGCGCGCGCAGTGAACATTGTTCACTGTTCCTGTACCGTTGCAGACGACCGTTGGCGCTTGGAGCCGTTGCTCCGCTTGGTGCACCGGACAGTCCGGTGCTACACCGGACAGTCCGGTGAATTATAGCGGAGCGGCCTCCCCAAATTCCCGAAGCTAGCGAGTTGGAGAGAATCCACCATGGTGCACCGGATAGTCCGGTGCGCCAGACCAGGGCAGCCTTCGGTTGCTTTGCTCCTTTCTCTTTGAACCCTTTCTTCTAACTTTGTATTGGTTTATTATGTACCTTTGGCACCTGTAAAACTTATATTCTAGAGCAAAACTAGTTAGTCCAATTATTTGTGTTGGGCAATTCAACCACCAAAATCAATTAGGAAAAGATGTAAGCCTATTTCCCTTTCAGCCGACCAGCTACCTGAAGTGGTATGGGCCCTAAACACGACAGAATGTCGGGCAACCGGGTTCACACCTTTCCGCCTATTGTATGGATCCGAGGCCATGACACCGCAAGAAATAAGGCATGGGTCGCCTAGAACAATCACATCAGCATTTCCCAATGTCGACGAGCCAACCTCCAAAGATCTCGTCGACGGAGACCGTGTCCTCGCCCTGCAGGCCCTCGACAGATATCAGGCTCAAACCAAGGCCTGGCGCGACAACGCAGTCGTCCCAAGAGAATTCAATAAAGGAGACCTCGTGCTCGTCCGGACCACCCAGACAGAATCACGGGGCAAGTTGGAGCCGAAATGGGAAGGTCCATTCATTGTTAAGTCGAAGGCATCCCCCAGCGCATACAGACTAACAACGTCATCCGGCGAAGACCTAGAGCACTCCTGGAACATAGACAATCTCCAGAAATTTTTTGTTTAAACCTCAGGGCCTACACGCCCATGTAATTCTGCAAACAATGTTGCTTAGGCCCGCGCTCTTTTCCTCCCGGGGAGTGAGGTTTTTAACAAGGTGGGGTCATATAATATACCAGTGAAAAGCCCCCGCAAAAATATTCATCTCCATGTCGAAAAAGACCGCTTTGACGGTCTTAGGCATTCAACCCATTAGAAGTCACCGCGACAGGTAGCGCAGACTACCCTCGCGTGCGACAAACTCCGTGCAAAAGTCGCCTAAGGGTGCAGCCGGATAAGCACAACAAGTGCACAATACAAAGTCTTACTAAAAGACACTCCTAGCAAAAGTCGCCTAAGGGTGCAGCCGGACTAGCACAACACATGCGCAATACGAAGTCTTACTAAAAGACACTCCATGCAAAAGTCGCCTAAGGGTGCAGCCGGACTAGCACAACAAGTGTGCAATACGAAGTCTTACTAAACGACACTCCGTGCAAAAGTCGCCTAAGGGTGCAGCCGGACAAGCACAACAAGTGTGCGATACGAAGTCTTGTACTCAAAGACACCATGCAAAAATCGAAAAAGGGTGTCGTTGGCACTTACAACATCACACTGCCAAGCGAAGGGCAACAGGCCACATTATAATACAAGTTGCAGCTTACATACACTCGGCGAAGGGCCACCAGACCCACTGCACATAAACATAATTGCGCCCTCTACTACCGCAGGACAACGCGAGGGCACCACACATTACATCGGCTCAACCTTCGGGATGATGCTCGCCTCCCTATAATTGAACAACATTATTTTCAATTCCTCACCCTCAAAAAGATTCTGCAGATCCCCCTCACCAATACTCGTCCCAATCGACGAAGACAGTAGATCTCGTTTATCAAACCGATCCACTCGAAGGCGGGCCCACTCCACCCCCATCCGACGGCGCCTCCCACTTCGCGACATCTCACTAACACTACGCTTCGAAACCACTTTTCGTCACCGTCGCTCGATCCCCGCACTAGGGAAATCAGACACTTCGACAACCTCCAACCACGGTGAGAACTCCACCGCGGCCGCATCTAACACAACAAATGAATCCAAACCCTCATCCGACGACTCTTCAACCCAGGAAAACGGACTCCCAAACTCATCACATGAAAAAGACCTAGATTCAAAACCCGACACACTATAATTAGTAGGCACTGTGGTAGCGGCCGCCACAAAATTAGTAACATCAGCAGGGGTTGTTTGCGCAGGCCCACACGTTGGAACCTGCGCAGCAACCGAGTTTCAGTATCACAAAAACAAAATCCTACATCCAATACCCCCAGCCCAATCCCGCCACCTGCGAAGGGTCGGCCGACGTCGTCGGTTCTTCGGCAGCTGGCGTGACCGCCATCGGAGTATCTTCACCAGTCCATACGGAGGCCTCCATGGGGCCCTCTCCAGCGTCAGTCGGCGGCGCCAGCTGCTCCTCTACCTTTCCCCCCACATCCACCGCCAGCGGCATTGTACTCTCCAGGTCCCCAAGGTCTTCGACCTCCTCATCGTGCGCCATCTACAAAAATAGCAACACATAGTCAACAAAAAATATATACATACACATACATACACATATACTAAAGATCCGCACCTGCTCCATCGCCCGGTCGGACCTTTCCCGGACAATATCACGGCCGTGAGGGCCCCACATCCTATCATAGAGCGCCCCAGCAGATCGCTTTAGCACCGGGTCTTCGACCTGGAAAATTCCGCGTTCGAAGTCTTCGTCCGATCGGTCAAAGACTTTGAAATGCCTGCATCCCTCATGGGACAAGGCATTCACGGCCCCTTCGCAGATGACGAGCGAGGCGAAGGACATGAGACCCGTCACAATCGTCGGTAGCACCTCCAACTCCTCCTGCAACCATCTGAGAAAGCGGAGGCCCACTTCTTTACAAGACGCATCAAAGGGGGTGGTACGTGCACCAAGCTGTCAGTACACGTCCACTAGCAATGCATGCGCTCGATCGACCTATGTGCGGGTAGCGGCCTCCGCTCTGTCTAGAAAGCTGCACAGGCTACTGTGGTTTGACTCTGCCTCCGCCGCGTGTTGGATGGCGAGGTTGTCCTCAGCGTGTGCAAGCTTGGCCTCGACACGTGCGGCATGAGCCTCCGCGTAGGCCCTATTCGCGTCCTCCTTTTCCGTCGCCAGCTGGCGATCGAGGTCCTCCTTTTCAGCCTTCGCGGCCGTCAGCTTCTCCTTCAGCTTGCGGCTCTTGTTCTCCGCAGCTGAATTGTCCCGCACAACCTCAGTGTGCTGCGCCTGGAGGCATTCAATCCTACCCTCGAGTTGTCGCCTCTCAGCAGCGAACTCCGAGACCAGGGCGCCCGACGCAACATGCTCGGCGAAAGCAGCCGCTTGGCGTAGAAAGCCGTCAAATTTGCAATCACGTAAGAATAACAAATTATCAAAATCCAAGACGACTTACATGTTTCAGCTGCTGTGCTGCATGCTTCAGCTGCTGCGCAACCGAGCCTGCCACATCTTTGGTGGCGGTGGCCGAAGTAATCTCGCCGCTGGCACAAAATTTGGACCATGGGTCCTGCGAAGACCCCTTCCCCTCGGTCGTCGCCGCGATCGACGCGCCCGCCACCGGCGCAGCGCAATAGCCAGTTGCCCAACATCCGACCCTGCATCATAATCTTATCAAAGACCCAAAAAACTCACCAACAAGCCCTCGCCCGGTACGAGCGTCGAACATCATGACACCGCCCACAAGGTAGTCATCCACGCAAACATCCATGGAGACTTCTGCTCCACCCTCCAAAGCCTCAGCAGTCCGTAGCCGTTGACGGTGGCCCCCGCTCCTGTACGGCCTCGGTAGGAAGCGGCCCGCCGGAGCTGGGAGCGGCAACCTTCGCGCCCGACGAAGGTTTCTTGGGGCGGGGGGGGGGGGGGGGGGGGCAGGCTTCGCAGCCAGGGGCGGTTTGCTGCTACCGGGGGCGACAGACCTTGCAGCTCCCCGCGCCTTCTTGACTTCGCGACTAGGATCCCCGACCCTCGCGAACGCTCAGCGCTTCCGCGCCATGTCTTGACGATCCTTATCCATCACTGCCGATACAACAACAACAATATTTCGTCTATAAGGAAAAATCTTCAAATCGCGAGCTAATCGGGACGTAAACACGTCTTCGCCGGCCGCTCGGGGGATCGGAACATTCCTAGGTCAACGACCCCTGGGGGCCGCACAAGTTCCCAACAAATCGATAGCAAAACGGTCGGAGACCCCAACCCCTCAACTGCAGTACCTAATTTCCTCTTTTTTAGTGGTCGCGGTCGGCATAGCTCCCCGCGAAGGGCCCTCGTCGACCGCAGCAGCCTCCCTTTTTCCCCGGTGGTCGACAACACCAGAGTCGTCGTCTCCCGGGTAACCGCCATACGACAGACGGTTCAACTCAAAACGCGGTTCAAACGAACGTTAGAACCGCGAATATCCCAACTACGCAAGGTCTCAGTCCTCGGCACGTAGCGCCCCACAATCCTCGCGGCCTCGGCCTCCACCTCTCGCACAAACGCAGTCGGGTTCCTGCCCCGCAAATCCAAGGCGAAGGCAGGACTTCGCACCAACTGACCACCCAAGGACAGCATCCGGCGGGGGCACACTTCGCCCAACACCTAGCCGTGCGCCAAGGGCCACACTCCATATCCAACAAATTCTTCGACAAGATCGTGCCCGCTACTCATGCGGGTAGCATACCGAAGGGCCCCCTCGTCCTCATCGTCCTCAGCCACCTCGAACGGCGGGAACGCCACATAGTAGTGGGAGCACATAATGGTTGTAGGGAGCCTAGGGAGATCTTCGACCTCCCCACCAGAGACATAAAACCAAAAGTCCCACCAGTTTCCCCACTTATTCCGAGCGCACGGAACTATTTCCACAACCTCCACCGAAGTCTTTCCAGTCCTCGGTGTGAAGGTGTACGATCCAAACTATGCAATCTTAATTCCTATTTTCCTCTTTTGCCAATGCAGA
Source organism: Zea mays (assembly GCF_902167145.1). NCBI lineage: Eukaryota > Viridiplantae > Streptophyta > Magnoliopsida > Poales > Poaceae > Zea > Zea mays. The sequence goes on from NC_050100.1 coordinate 16,068,465, forward strand.
CTGAAAGGATCACGATGCCCAAGAGGGGGGGGGTGAATTGGGCTTTTCTAAAAATCAACACTAATTAAAACCTAAGCAAGAGCTAAGCAAGAGCCCAACTTCACCCCAACAACTAGCACTAAGAATATAATACTAGAAATACAACAATGCTAAGGCAATACTTCAAATACTTGCTAAACAAATACACAATGTAAAGTGCTCGAATTAAGTGTGAAATGTAAAGCAAGGTTTAGAAGACTCCTCCAATTTTTCCCGAGGTATCGAAGAGTCGGCACTCTCCACTAGTCCTCGTTGGAGCACCCGCACAAGGGTATCGCTCCCCCTTGGTCCTCGCAAGAACCAAGTGCTCACTACGAGATGATCCTTTGCCACTCCGGCGCAGTGGATCCCTCGAGACCGCTTACAAACTTGAGTCGGGTCACCAACAAGATCTTCACGGTGATCACCGAGCACCCAACGCCACCAAGCCGTCTAGGTGATGCCGATCACCAAGAGTAACAAGTCGTAGACTTTCGCTTGACCAAGAGAAGCCTAATGCAAGTGGTGTGTGCTCTAGGTGGCTCTCGCTAGCGCTAATGAGGAACAAATGCAGGATTAAGATTCTCTAATCTCCTCACTAGGCTTTTGGTGCTTGCAATGCTCTAGCAATGTGCTAGAATAAATGCGGGGTGCAAGACATTGAATATGGTGGGTGGAGGGGGTATAAATAGCCCTCACCCACCAACTAGTTGTTACAGGCATTTTACTGCGCACTGGCGCACCGGACAGTCCGGTGCGCCACCGGTGCGCCAACGGTGCGCCACCGGTCGTTTCCAACGGCTAGTTCTGAAAGTTAGTCATTGGACTCATGGCACACCAGACAGTGAACAGTCACTGTCCGGTGCACACCGGACAGTCCGGTGCACTGTTCGGTGCGCCACTATAATTCACTTCCGAACCAGTCGCGCTCGGGTTTTGCTGCCCGGGGAGGCCTTCCCCTGGGCCAGCCTGGCCCACCTGGCAGATGGTGCACCGGACAGTCCGGTGCACCAGGGCCAGAAACCCTACCTCTTGTTTTTCAGCTGATTTTCAAATCGGTTTTTGTTCTAACTTGTGAGTGAGTTCTAGAGTGACACCTAGCACTGTATGTGAGTGTGATTGTGCACCAACTCTACACTAGAACTCTCTTGGTCAAACTACTCATCGACAACCCCTCTTTATAGTACGGCTAAAAGAGAATAAAAGACCTAACTAAATCACGAGTGTCCACATCTCCTTGACACTCGGACTCTGTAATCCTTCACCTTTTGTTTCATCGTTTTAGCCGTCGCTTCGAGTTCTTATCTCCGAGATTGTTTTCACCGTTGTAGTACTTCTACCTGTAATGCGACCTAACTTACCATTTGTCTCTGCAAAACATACGTTAGTCACATATAACATTACATTGTCATTAATCACTAAAACCAACCAGGGGCCTAGATGCTTTCAATCTCCCCCTTTTTGGTGATTGATGACAACCCTACAAGATTTGTGAGAGTAGTTTGTTTTGAAGTTTCTGTCAATAGAAAGGATGTTTAGTTATACTCAGTAATCTTTGACAGAAAGAATGTGTACCATAATAATAAGAATGAGCGCATACACATCGTAAGATTCTTGTTCATATAAAGGTGAAATTAAAACAATGAATCAAGAACTAGAAGACTGGTGATAGAATATAAGGTGAAAACATAATACACACAGTCAATCATAAGCATCGAGAGTATATATAGAGTTTGTGAGCCAAAAGCACCAAGCTAGTACAGAGAGTAACAAGCACATATATTACATCAAAAAGACTCTCTACTAACTCTTTAACTCCCCCTAGCTCTCACAACTCATATTTCTCCCCCTTTGGTGTCAAACACCAAAAGGGTACCCGAACCTACACATCTGAAGCGGGAGGAGGCGGCGGGGGTGCATCCGGTCACGGTCGAGGCAGCAGAGCGAATGCCGGCTGGGGGTCAGAGTCAGTCTCGGATCCAGGATCTGCTGTAGAAGCTGGAGCTGGTACTGACTCAGACTGAGGACGTGCTGCAGAAGCTGCCGGAACTGAAGTGGTCACAGATACTGCCACAGCAGTAGTGGTAACAGCAGATGCTGGTGGCACTGGCAGCTGAGGGCAGACAGAGCTGAGAACCGGTGACGTGAAAGCCAGGGTGACCGGCCGGAGCGGAGAGGAAGAAGGACCAACAGAAGGAAGAGGGGGTCCTGACTGAATCGCGGGCACAACAGGAGCCTGAAGCGGAGGAGGTGGTGCAGACTGAACCGGGGGAACCAAGACACCAGAATGTTGTAGCATAAGAGCCATGAATGCCCTGCTCTTAGCCCGATCCTGGAGAAGCTCCTGCTGAAGGGAATCTTGCCTGTCCTGTATGGTCTGAAACATCGAGAGCATCCTCTCGAATAACTGCTGATGGGCTGCTGCCTGGCGGGTCTGCTCGGCTGCCAAGTGAGCCTGCTGCTAAGTGAGTGTCTGAAGAATCGAAGCAAGTGCGTGGTCAATAGCAGGAGGGGTAGCAGGGGTAGCACTAGAACTCCTAGCCTCATGATCATGTGAGCGTGGAGGCATATGAGGCGGAGGCGGAGGTGGAATCCCAAAATCATCATCATCATCATCATCAACTGCTGCATCCTGAGCTTCGAATTAATGAAGAGCAGCATCCTCGACCTGAGTGTCAAAAACTGGAGCAGAAGCTGGCACAGGATCCTCAGGCGCTGGACGGTAGGATCCAAAAACAAGGGGTGAGGCCTCAAGTGTGCCCTGGAACTGTGGAGGCCGAATCAGCTGAGCAAAAATGTGGCATAAGTAGTGAGCATATGGCAGCTGACGACGAGCACGCATACCATCCAATACGGTGTCCTCGATCTCACAAATGAGAAAATCAACAACGTCAAACTCAGAGTGAGAGACCAGGGCACCAAGGAGCCAGAGCTGAATATGGGTGGTAGCCTCCCTGTATCCCATCCGCGGCAGAAGTGCCCGTCTCATAAGCTGAAAAAGGAACTTGGCTGCTGTAGTAAAATCTGCCGGAGAGCGTCGCGACCCATCTGAGAAGGGCAGGCGGAACAGAGCCGCGACGTGAGCTATACCCGGAGCCACACCGCCGTGAGGGCGACGAGGAGGGTTAGAGGTGTCGTAGCATAAGCTGTGAAGATGAGTCGACGACTCGCGAAAACCAAAGAGCTGGCGAATCTGGCTGGCAGTAATAGTGACATCCTCTCGCTCAAAACGAAACCTCATCCAGTAATGATCTAGGTCTATCCATACAGTCGCGTAGAAAACTCGGACCCACTCCTCAACATACCTGCCGCTGGTAGTCAAAAGAGTCAGAAGGCCAGGCAGATATGTGAGGTGCACCTCAGAGTCAGCACCGGCGGCTAGCAGAAAAGCTGGAAGATCCAAAAGCCGGTGCACTCGCAGAGCAATCTGTGCAGACATCTGTGCCCTGAAGAAAGATTCCTAAATCCTGGTGCTGAAGAGGTCAACTGCAGCAGGGTCCCTCTAAGCCGGTAACCAAGACTCCACGGGTACGTATCTGAACCTACGTACCCGTGCCGCTGTAGCACGCTGAAGGTCAAATAACCTAGGATCGACAGCCAGAGGTCGCACCTCAGTCTCATCGCGCTCCCGGAAGCGAGCAGGTGGGATAGGTGGAGCGGAAACAGGAGCGGGAGGAGGAGCAGTGGAAGCTGGTGTAGTGGAGGTGGTGGATGGCACAACAGGGGTGACAGGAGCAGGCAAAGTGGGTGGAGGAGTGGAAGCTGAAGCAGTGGTGGTAGTGGAGGAGCGAGGCCGGGAGGCGAGACGACGAACACGGTACGCAATTGAAAGGGAAATGTGCCCTTGGGCCATTTCTAAGTATTTTGGTGATTGAGTGCAAACACAAGTGCTCAAATGTGAATCTATGCCCATGGGTGAACAAAGTGCAAATCACAATTAAAGGTATGTTTCTAAGCCTTAGTACATTGGTTTTGTGTACTAATATACTTGTCTAAGTATTAGAAACAGAGAGAAGAAGAAAAGAGAAGAGATGGAGAAAGACTTGGCTGTGTACAGCCAAGACTCAGCTCGGTCTGGCACACCGGACTGTCCGGTGGTGCACCGGACAGTGTCCGGTGCGCCAGGCTGACTCGGCGTGAAAAGGCTGCTCTCGGGAATTCGCCGACGGCGTACGGCTAAAATTCACCGGACTGTCCGGTGTGCACCGGACTGTCCGGTGAGCCAACGGTCGGCCGAGCCAACGGTCGGCCGCGGGATCTGCGCGCGACACGTGGCCGGGCCAACGGTCGGAAGGGGGCACCGGACTGTCCGGTGCGCCAACGGCTCCCAGATCTGCAACGGTCGGCTGTGCCGTTTATGGAAAGAAATCGGGCACCGGACTGTCCGGTGCACCCGACGACAGAAGGCAGGGATGGCCTTCCAGATTTGTTCTCAACGGCTCCTAGCTGCCTTGGGGCTATAAAAGGGACCCCTAGGCGCATGGAGGAGTACACCAAGCATTCCTGCAACATCCCTAAGCACCAAGACATCGATTCCACGCATTTGGTTCATTGTGATAGCATCTAGAGCTCTTGTTGAGTTGTGAACTCATTGAGTTGTGTTGCGAGCTCTTGTTGCGATTTGTGTGCGTGTTGTTGCTCTGATTTTGAGTCTTGTGTGCGTTGTTAGTCCCTTCCTTACTCCGTATTTCTTTGTGAATCTTAAGTGTAAGGGCGAGAGGCTCCAAGTTGTGGAGATTCCTCGCAAACGGGATATTGAAAGGCAAAGCAAAACACCGTGGTATTCAAGTTGGTCTTTGGACCACTTGAGAGGGGTTGATTGCAACCCTCGTCCATTGGGACGCCACAACGTGGAGTAGGCAAGCGTTGGTCTTGGCCGAACCACGGGATAAACCACTGTGTCATCTCTGTGTTTGATCTCTTGTGGTATTGTGTTTTGTTGTGACTCCTCAGGATCACCTATTCACCCCCCCTCTAGGTGCTCTCAATTGGTATCAGAGCAGTTCTCTTCAAGAAAGGGACTAACCGCCCGAAGAGATGGATCCTAAGGGGAAGGGAATCGTGATCAACGACAAGGAAAAGGAGTCCTTCGTCAACGAGCCAAAAGATGACAAATCCAACGACTCTGGCTCGGGCCACAGACGTAAAGATGGGAAGAAGAAGAAGACAAGACGTATCAAGGAGATCGTCTACTACGACAGCGACGAGTCTACTTCTTCTCACAAGGACGACGACTACGACAAACAAAAGACGGTTAACTCAAACTTTTCTTTTGATTATTCGCGCATTCCGCACAGCTCAAATGCTCATTTGCTCCCCATTCCACTTGGCAAGCCTCCTCACTTTGATGGAGAGGACTACGGATTTTGGAGTCACAAAATGCGTACACACCTATTTTCTCTCCATCCAAGCATTTGGGAGATTGTGGAAAGTGGAATGAAATTTGATAGCTCGGATAGTCCTTCGTTTATTAATGAACAGATCCATAAAAATGCACAAGCTACTACTGTGTTGCTAGCCTCTTTGTGCAGGGACGAGTATCACAAGGTGAGCGGCTTGGACAATGCCAAGCAGATTTGGGACACCCTCAAGATCTCTCATGAGGGGAATGATGTCACATTACTCACCAAGATGGAGTTGGTGGAGGGCGAGCTCGGACGATTCGCGATGATAAGGGGTGAGGAGCCGACGCAAACATACAACCGGCTCAAGATCCTTATCAACAAAATAAGGAGCTACGGAAGCACGCGATGGACGGATCATGACGTCGTCCGCCTAATGCTAAGGTCATTTACCGTTCTTGATCCTCATCTCGTGAACAATATTCGTGAGAATCCCAGGTACACGAAGATGACGCCCGAGGAGGTACTCGGAAAATTCGTTAGCGGGCGAATGATGATCAAGGAGGCAAGATACGTGGACGATGCCTTGAATGGTCCGATCAACGAGCCGCAACCCCTTGCTCTCAAGGCAACGAGGAGCAAGGAGGCGCTACCGAGCAAGGTGGTGCAAGTTGAGGCGGCCGGGCTCAATAATGAGGAGATGGCCCTCATCATTAAGCGCTTCAAGACGGCGCTTAAAGGTCGCAAGGGACAGCCAAGCAAGACCAAGACAAAGGAGAAGCGCTCGTGCTTTAAATGTGGTAAGATTGGTCATTTCATTGCTAACTGTCCCGATAATGAAAGTGACCAGGAAAAGGGGAACAAAAGGGAGAAGAAGAAGCATTACAAGAAGGCCAAGGGCGAGGCACATATAGGAAAGGAGTGGGATTCGGATTGCTCCTCCACCGACTCCGACAATGAAGGACTCGCCGCCACCGCCTTCAACAAGTCATCTCTCTTCCCCAACGAGCGTCACACATGCCTTATGGCAAGGGAGAAGAAGGTGAGTACTCGAGACTCCACTTATGCTTCCTCTAGTGATAATGAATCTAGTGATGATGATGACATAGACTATTCATGCTTATTCAAAGGCTTAAATATATCTAAGATAGATAAAATCAATGAATTGATTGATGCCTTGAATGAAAAGGATAGGCTTTTAGAAAAGCAAGAGGATTTGTTGTATGATGAACATGATAAGTTTGTAGAGGCACAAAAATCCTATGCTTTAGAAGTTAATAGAAATGAAGTGCTTTCTAGTGAATTATCTTCTTGTCATAAAACCATTTCTACTTTAGAAGGTGTCAACAATGATTTAAATGCTAAACTAAAAGTAGCAAATAAATCTAATTCTTGTGTAGAACATGTTGTAATTTGTACTAGGTGTAAAGATTTTGACATTGATGCTTGTAGTGAACACCTAGTCTCAATTTCTAATTTGAATGATGAAGTGGCTAGTCTTAATGCCCAACTTAAGACTAGCAAAAGCGAATTTGATAAATTAAAATTTGCAAGGGATGCCTATACAATTGGTAGACATCCCTCAATTAAGGATGGACTTGGCTACAAAAGGGAAGCCAAGAACTTGACAAGCCATAAGGCTTCCATCTCCGCCAAGGAGAAAGGGAAGGCCCCTATGGCTACTAGTGCTAAAAAGAATCATGCCTTTTTGTATCATGATAGGAGACAAACTAGAAATGCTTATAGGAGTTATAATGCTGACGATGATTTTTCTCATGCTATGTTTGCTTCTAGTTCTTCACATGTGCATGTTGGTAGAAGGAATGTTGTTCATAATATGCCTAGGAAAAATGTTGCTAATATTCCTAGGAAAGTTAATGAGCCTTCTACAATATATCATGCTTTGAATGCTTCCTTTGCAATTTGTAGAAAGGATAGAAAGGTGATTGCTAGGAAGTTAGGGGCAAAATGCAAGGGTGATAAAACTTGCATTTGGGTCCCTAAGACAATTGTGACTAACCTTGTAGGACCCAACAAGAGTTGGGTACCTAAGTCCCAAGCCTAAATTTGCCTTGCAGGTTTATGCATCCGGGGGTTCAAGCTGGATTATCGACAGCGGATGCACAAACCATATGACGGGGGAGAAGAAGATGTTCACCTCCTACGTCAAGAATAAGGATTCCCAAGATTCAATTATATTCGGTGACGGGAATCAAGGCAAGGTAAAAGGGCTAGGTAAAATTGCAATCTCCAATGAGCATTCTATCTCTAATGTGTTTCTAGTGGAGAGTCTTGGATATAACTTGCTATCTGTTAGTCAATTATGTCATATGGGGTATAACTGTCTATTTACAAATATAGATGTGTCTGTCTTTAGAAGATGTGATGGTTCACTAGCTTTTAAGGGTGTATTAGACGGCAAGCTTTACCTAGTTGATTTTGCAAAAGAAGAGGCCGGTCTAGATGCATGCTTAATGGCTAAGACTTGCATGGGCTGGCTGTGGCATCGCCGCTTAGCACATGTGGGGATGAAGAACCTCCACAAACTTCTAAAGGGAGAACATGTGATAGGTCTAACCAATGTTCAATTCGAAAAAGATAGACCTTGTGCAGCTTGTCAAGCAGGTAAACAAGTGGGAGGAGCACATCACAGCAAGAATGTGATGACCACTTCAAGACCCCTGGAGCTGCTGCATATGGACCTCTTCGGACCCGTCGCCTATCTGAGCATAGGAGGAAGTAAGTATGGTTTAGTTATGGTTGATGACTTTTCCCGCTTCACTTGGGTGTTCTTTTTGCAGGATAAGTCTGAAACCCAAGGGACCCTCAAGCGCTTCCTCAGGAGAGCTCAAAATGAGTTTGAGCTCAAGGTGAAGAAGATAAGGAGCGACAACGGGTCCGAGTTCAAGAACCTTCAAGTGGAGGAGTTTCTTGAGGAGGAAGGGATCAAGCACGAGTTCTCTGCTCCCTACACACCACAACAAAATGGTGTGGTAGAGAGGAAGAACAGGACGCTAATCGATATGGCGAGAACAATGCTTGGAAAATTCAAGACCCCCGAGTGTTTCTGGTCGGAAGCCGTGAACACGGCTTGCCACGCCATCAACAGGGTCTACCTTCATCGCCTCCTCAAGAAGACTTCGTATGAGCTACTAACCGGTAACAAACCCAATGTATCGTACTTTCGTGTATTTGGGAGTAAATGCTACATCTTAGTGAAGAAGGGTAGGAACTCTAAATTTGCTCCCAAAGCTGTAGAAGGGTTTTTATTAGGTTATGACTCAAATACAAAGGCGTATAGAGTCTTCAACAAATCATCGGGTTTGGTTGAAGTCTCTAGCGACGTTGTATTTGATGAGACTAATGGCTCTCCAAGAGAGCAAATTGTTGATTGTGATGATGTAGATGAAGAAGATGTTCCGACGGCCGCTATACGAACCATGGCGATTGGGGAAGTGCGACCACAGGAACAATTGGAGCAAGATCAACCTTCTTCCTCAACAATGGTGCATCCCCCAACTCAAGGCGATGAACAGGTCCATCAAAAGGAGGCGTATGATCAAGGGGGAGCACAAGATAATCATGTGTTGGAGGAAGAGGCGCAACCGGCACCTCCAACCCAAGTTCGAGCGATGATTCAAAGGGATCATCCTGTTGACCAAATTCTGGGTGACATTAGCAAGGGAGTAACTACTCGATCTCGATTAGTTAATTTTTGTGAGCATTACTCCTTTGTCTCTTCTATTGAGCCTTTCAGGGTAGAGGAGGCCTTGCTAGATCCGGACTGGGTGTTGGCCATGCAGGAGGAGCTCAACAACTTCAAGCGCAATGAAGTTTGGACACTGGTGCCTCGTCCCAGGCAAAATGTTGTGGGAACCAAGTGGGTGTTCCGCAACAAACAGGACGAGCACGGGATGGTGACGAGGAACAAGGCTCGACTTGTGGCAAAAGGCTATGCCCAAGTCGCAGGTTTGGACTTTGAGGAGACATTTGCTCCTGTGGCTAGGCTAGAATCAATTCGTATTCTGCTAGCATATGCCGCTCACCATTCTTTCAGGTTGTTCCAAATGGATGTGAAGAGCGCTTTCCTTAACGGGCCAATCAAGGAGGAGGTGTACGTGGAGCAACCCCCTGGCTTCGAGGATGAACGGTACCCCGACCACGTGTGTAAGCTCTCTAAGGCGCTCTATGGACTTAAGCAAGCCCCAAGAGCATGGTATGAATGCCTTAGAGATTTCTTAATTGCTAATGCTTTCAAGGTTGGGAAAGCCGATCCAACTCTTTTCACTAAGACATGTGATGGTGATTTGTTTGTGTGCCAAATTTATGTCGATGACATAATATTTGGTTCTACTAATAAAAAGTCTTGTGAAGAGTTTAGCAGGGTGATGACGCAGAAATTCGAGATGTCAATGATGGGCGAGTTGAACTACTTCCTTGGGTTCCAAGTGAAGCAACTCAAGGACGGCACCTTCATCTCTCAAACGAAGTACACGCAAGATCTGCTGAAGCGGTTTGGGATGAAGGACGCCAAGCCCGCAAAGACTCCGATGGGAACCGACGGACACACCGACCTCAACAAAGGAGGTAAGTCCGTTAATCAAAAAGCATACCGGTCAATGATAGGGTCATTACTTTACTTATGTGCTAGTAGACCAGATATTATGCTCAGCGTATGCATGTGTGCTAGATTTCAATCCGATCCTAGGGAGTGTCACTTAGTGGCGGTGAAGCGAATTCTTAGATATTTAGTTGCTACGCCTTGCTTCGAGCTCTGGTATCCAAAGGGGTCTACCTTTGACTTGATTGGATATTCAGACTCCGATTATGCTGGATGTAAGGTCGATAGGAAGAGTACATCGGGGACGTGCCAATTCTTAGGAAGGTCCCTGGTGTCATGGAACTCTAAGAAACAAACCTCTGTTGCCCTATCCACCGCTGAGGCCGAGTATGTTGCCGCAGGACAGTGTTGCGTGCAACTACTTTGGATGAGGCAAACCCTCAGGGACTTTGGCTACAATCTGAGCAAAGTCCCACTCCTATGTGATAATGAGAGTGCTATCCGCATGGCGGAGAATCCTGTTGAGCACAGCCGCACAAAGCACATAGACATCCGACATCACTTTCTGAGAGACCACCAGCAAAAGGGGGATATCGAAGTGTTTCATGTTAGCACCGAGAACCAGCTAGCCGATATCTTTACCAAGCCTCTAGATGAGAATACCTTTTGCAGGCTGCGTAGTGAGCTAAATGTCTTAGATTCGCGGAACCTGGATTGAACTGTAGCATACATGTGTTTATGCCTTTGATCATGTTCATTCTGCATTTTGTTGCTTATTGTGGTGCTCAAGTTGTACAAACACTCCCTGGACCTCACAAGTCCGTTGCAAAGTGATGCTCATGTTTAGGGGGAGATGTGTTACAACTTGATCCTTTGAGACTAACCATATGCTTGAGTTTGCTTGATTTAGTCTCGAAGGAGACTTGAAAGGGAAAAGGTGGACTTGGACCATGAAAGACTTCCACTGCACTCCGATGATAGGGTAACTTATTCCAAGTTCATCTCATGAACTCTTATTGCCATTTGCTCTTAATTGATGACTTTGGTGAGGCAATGGGGTTAAAGGGCCAAAATTGATCCCGTTTTGGTGCTTGATGCCAAAGGGGGAGAAAATAAAGGCCAAAGCAATAAATGGATCAGCTACCACTTGAGAGATTTGAAAATAGGAGAGTGAAGCTTTTGGTTTGTCAAAACTCTTTCATATCTTTTGTGTCAAAAGTTGGCTTCTTGTGGGGAGAAGTAGTGATTATGGGAAAGAGGGGGAGTTTTTGAAATCTTTGATCAATCTCTTATGGAATGACTCTCTTTATGCTTCAACATGTGTGTTTGACTTAGAGATAGAGATTTGAGTTTGATTTGCAAAAACAAACCAAGTGGTGGCAAAGGATGATCCATATATGCCAAAAACGAATCAAAATAAATTTGAAGTTTATTTGAAGTGATTTTGCACTTGTTCTAGTTGCTTTATGTTGTGTTGGCATAAATCACCAAAAAGGGGGAGATTGAAAGGGAAATGTGCCCTTGGGCCATTTCTAAGTATTTTGGTGATTGAGTGCAAACACAAGTGCTCAAATGTGAATCTATGCCCATGGGTGAACAAAGTGCAAATCACAATTAAAGGTATGTTTCTAAGCCTTAGTACATTGGTTTTGTGTACTAATATACTTGTCTAAGTATTAGAAACAGAGAGAAGAAGAAAAGAGAAGAGATGGAGAAAGACTTGGCTGTGTACAGCCAAGACTCAGCTCGGTCTGGCACACCGGACTGTCCGGTGGTGCACCGGACAGTGTCCGGTGCGCCAGGCTGACTCGGCGTGAAAAGGCTGCTCTCGGGAATTCGCCGACGGCGTACGGCTAAAATTCACCGGACTGTCCGGTGTGCACCGGACTGTCCGGTGTGCACCGGACTGTCCGGTGAGCCAACGGTCGGCCGAGCCAACGGCCGGCCGCGGGATCTGCGCGCGACACGTGGCCGGGCCAACGGTCGGAAGGGGGCACCGGACTGTCCGGTGTGCACCGGACTGTCCGGTGCACCAACGGCTCCCAGATCTGCAACGGTCGGCTGTGCCGTTTATGGAAAGAAATCGGGCACCGGACAGTGTCTGGTGTGCACCGGACTGTCCGGTGCACCCGACGACAGAAGGCAAGGATGGCCTTCCAGATTTGTTCTCAACGGCTCCTAGCTGCCTTGGGGCTATAAAAGGGACCCCTAGGCGCATGGAGGAGTACACCAAGCATTCCTGCAACATCCCTAAGCACCAAGACATCGATTCCACGCATTTGGTTCATTGTGATAGCATCTAGAGCTCTTGTTGAGTTGTGAACTCATTGAGTTGTGTTGCGAGCTCTTGTTGCGATTTGTGTGCGTGTTGTTGCTCTGATTTTGAGTCTTGTGTGCGTTGTTAGTCCCTTCCTTACTCCGTATTTCTTTGTGAATCTTAAGTGTAAGGGCGAGAGGCTCCAAGTTGTGGAGATTCCTCGCAAATGGGATATTGAAAGGCAAAGCAAAACACCGTGGTATTCAAGTTGGTCTTTGGACCACTTGAGAGGGGTTGATTGCAACCCTCGTCCATTGGGACGCCACAACGTGGAGTAGGCAAGCGTTGGTCTTGGCCGAACCACGGGATAAACCACTGTGTCATCTCTGTGTTTGATCTCTTGTGGTATTGTGTTTTGTTGTGACTCCTCTCTAGCCACTTGGCAATTATTGCGCTTAACAAGTTTTTGTGGCTATAAGTTTAAGTTTTCACAGGATCACCTATTCACCCCCCCTCTAGGTGCTCTCAGCAATCTGATCTGAAGGAGTCTGAGGCTGATCTCCTAGCTCGGCCTGCTCAGCGGCTGCTGCTGCTGCTGCCGCTGCTCGGGCAGCCCTGTCCATACGCCGCTTCTTGCGGCCTTCCTGCTGCTCCAAGTATACTATCTTGCCCTTGACCTGCCTGAAGGGGCGACGAGGATCCTCATCATCGCCTCCCCCTGGCGTCGACACATTCTTCATGCGCGGCATCCTGACCTGATGACTGCAAAGGAGAGAGAGAGGCTAAGCACAGGTCGATAATATCCGATAGAATATCAAAGGAGGAGATGACTACCTGGAAAGCTCACACGAGAGGTGACGATCCAGGCAGGACAGGAGACGACACACGGGCAGTCAAGGTCACTGAAATGACAGAAGAGGTGAGCACGTATTAGTCACATAGTCATAAGTATATGAAATGTGAATAAATACATACACAGAGAAATATGGCATAGAAAACGAGAGATATGGCGATCGAGAGGTCAAACGACGTGAAAACGGCGTTTGAACGATAAAAAGTGCCATAGGAGGTTTGGAATTCGAATTGAGGCACGAAATGACATGGAATGGAGCCGATACTTCACGAATAGGTTTATATGGGTGAATATGAGTGAAGTGTGTGCTTGGTTTGAATTTAGGCGAAGAAAATGGAATTTGGGCACTCGACTCGGAAACGATCGCTCGAAATAGGGAATTTAGTGAAATGGAGGCTTGGAATATCAGATTGGCGTGAAATTTGGCGAATATGTTACTGGAGGTATTGTGAAGGTGCCTGAAAAATTTGGGTTCAATTGGAGCATTTTTGGCTGGTTTGGGCATTTCACCGAACACGTGGTGTGCGGAGTTTTAGGGTTTCGGTGAAAAGACTATGTGGGGTGGGAAAACCCTCCCGAAGGAGCTAGTAACCTGCAAGGATACTCAAGAAGTACATAGGAACACTTGCTACCAGTAGGTTTCACAGGGATTCACAAGAATTGGAAAAAGGCACAAGGGGAGGAAGAGGGGGGCTTCACTGGTGGCAGGAGCTCAGAGAGAAAGGGGGAAAGAGAGAGAGAAGGGGATACTCACCAGAGAGGGAAGGGGAGAAGCACTTGGACGCCGCCGGTGAAGAGAACGCCGAAGAGGGGTGATCGCCGACGAGGGAGTGATCGCCTGAGACCGAGAGAGGGGCAGAGAACATAGCAGAGTGACTGCCTGGCCTCGGGCGCGAGAGGGGGAAGAATTTTTAAAAACCGAGTATGGGCTCACCAGACAGTCTACAGTGCATGTCTGGTGCACACCGGACAGCGCACAGGAGAATGGAATTTTAGCGCGCGGCTGCCGGTGCACCGGACTGTCCGGTGAGCCCAGACAGAGGGAAGATTGGAAATTTTTGAATTTTTCTATCTAATTTCCAACCAAACCAAATCCCAACTTATAATCACACAAAATAACACTTGTTGGGACAGGTATTGGCACCCTCATATATTTTCTCATATTTTTTCAAAATATTTTGCCATAGGCTAGATAATTTTTAGAGAAAATAGGCAAATGGTGAAATTTGCATTTTGGCCTTGCACTAGGGGTTTTCATGAGTGATTTGAGTTTTGAATACTCCCCCTAAGTGCAGTACCTCATGCATATTTCAAGAACCAACATTTGCATAAAAAGTAAGAATTCAAGTGCTAAAAGCTTAAAACTAAGACTTGTCAAGTTTGATCCGAGTTAAGCTTTTTCACTCGCTTTGTTGGCGGTTATCTCAACTAGGTTAGACAAGCCCTAGATGCAATACAAGAAACTTAAACATGCAATGCAAGCTTGACAACACCATTTGACATCTTACATAAAATTTCTGAGATCAAGAATATTTAGTTCATTCCTCAACATGCAAAAGCGGGTCTTATCAAGAGGCTTAGTGAAGATATCCGCTAATTGATCTTCCGACCTCACTCCTTCTAAAATGATATCTCCTTTAGCAACATGATCTCTAAGGAAGTGATGACGGATATCAATGTGCTTGGTGCGAGAGTGTTGTACAGGATTATTAGCAATTTTAACAACACTCTCATTATCACACAACAAAGGTACCTTTTCTAGAACTATGCCATAGTCTAGAAGAGTTTGTTTCATATATAAAATTTGTGTGCAACAAGCACCTGCGGCAATGTATTCCGCTTTGGCAGTTGACAAGGCAACACTATTTTGCTTTTTGGATGTCCATGAAACTAGTGATCTACCAAGCAGATGGCATCCCCTAGAAGTACTTTTCCCATCAATTTTGCAACCGGCATAATCCGAATCGGAATAGCCAATTAAATCAAAAGTAGCTCCTTTGGGATACCACAGAGCAACGCTTGTGGTGTGCCTGAGATACCTAAGAATTCTCTTAACAGCGCGAAGATGAGCTTTCTTAGGATTAGATTGAAATCTAGCACACATGCAGACACTAAACATAATATCAGGCCTAGATGCGGTAAGGTACAATAAACTACCAATCATAGAACGGTAGAGAGTTTGATTAACCGGGTTACCTCCCTCATCTAAGTCGAGATGTCCATTTGTTGGCATGGGGGTCTTGATTGGTTTGCACTTCTCCATATTGAACCTTTTCAACAAGTCTTTGGTATACTTCTCTTGTGAGAGAAAGTTACCATCTTTCATTTGCTTGACTTGAAAGCCGAGGAAGTACGTTAGCTCACCAATCATTGACATCTCGAACTCCTTCGACATCAACTCACCAAATTCCTTGCAATGATAGTCATTTGTCGAGCCAAAGATTATATCATCAACATATACTTGACAAATGAAAATATCACTGTTATGTTTCTTTGTGAATAGAGTTGTGTCGACGGTCCCGATCTTGAAGCCCTTTTCGATGAGGAAGTCGCGAAGGCGCTCATACCAAGCCCTTGGAGCTTGCTTTAGCCCATATAGCGCCTTGGACAACCTGTAAGCATGGTTAGGATATCTAGGGTCTTCAAATCCAGGTGGTTGCTCAACATATACAAGTTCATTTATGAAACCATTTAAAAATGCACTTTTTACATCCATTTGATAAAGTTTTATATCATAGCATGATGCATATGCCAGTAGGATACGGATGGCTTCCAGTCGAGCAACCGGTGCAAAGGTCTCTCCAAAATCTAAGCCTTCAACTTGAGAGAATCCCTTTGCAACAAGTCTTGCCTTGTTCCTTACAATCACACCTTGATCATCTTGTTTGTTTCTGAACACCCACTTTGTTCCAATGATTCTTGCATCTTGTGGGGGCTTCTCCAGGGTCCAAACTTCATTACGGGTGAAGTTGTTAAGTTCTTCATGCATGGCATTCACCCAGTCCGGATCCTGTAGCGCCTCATTTATACAAGTAGGCTCAACACAAGAAACAAAGGAGTGATGTTCAATAAAAGAAGCATGTCTATGTGATCGAGTAATAACCCCTTGTGAAGGACTCCTGATGATTTGGTTTTGAGGATGAGCTTGAAGTAGTGATGAGTTTATCCTATCAACCACTTGGGAAGAAGATCCTGGAGCATCAACATCTTCGGCTTGTACCCTTGCTTGTTCATGAGAGACAAATGTATCTTCATTTGCATGCCTCTCATCTTTTTCATCATCTTGTGGTACATTTGATGAAGAAGGCCTGTCAATGTTTTGCACCTCTTCTTCTACTTCTTTTGGTTTGATAGCTCCAATTGGCATGTTCTTCATTGCTTCCCTAAGTGGCTCATCACCTACATCATCAAGATTTTCAAGTGCTCTTTGGGAGCCATTAGTCTCATCAAATTCCACATCATATGTTTCTTCTACCACGCCAGTGGCATGGTTGAATACTCGATATGCTTTGGACTTTAATGAATAACCCAAAAGAAAACCAATATCACAACGTCTTTGAAACTTCCCTAGGTGATGGCGTTTCTTGTAGATGTAGCATTTGCACCCAAACACCCAGAAGAAGGAGACGTCTGGCTTTTTCCCATTTAGCAGTTCATAGGGAGTCTTCGCAAGTAGCCGGTGAGGAAATAACCTGTTTGATGCATAACATGCAGTGTTGACAGCTTCGGCCCAAAACCTCTCCGGTGTGTTATACTCATCAATCATTGTTCTTGCAAGTGTGATCAAGGTCCTGTTTTTCCTTTCAACAACTCCATTTTGTTGAGTTGTGTATGTTGCAGATACTTCATGCTTGATCCCAATTTCATCACGGTACTCATGAATGTTGGTGTTGTTAAATTCTTTGCCATTATCACTTCTAATCTTCTTGATCTCGCAATCAAATTCATTTTGTGCTTTCTTGGCAAACTTCTTGAATATAGATGCAACTTCAGATTTGTCATGGAGAAAGAACACCCAAGTGTATCTTAAGAAGTCATCAACAATCACTAGATAGTACAGATTGCCATCGGCACTTACATAATTTGTAGGTCCAAATAAATCCATATGAAGTAGTTCCAGTGGCCTTGATGTTGACATGAAAGCTTTAGTAGGATGTGTATTAGCAACTTGCTTTCCAACTTGACATGCACTACATGGCTTGTCTTTTTCAAACACCACATCCTTTAATCCTCTAACCATGTATTTCTTTAATACCTTCTTGAGTGTGCTCATCCCAACATGTGCAAGCCTCCTATGCCAAAGCCATCCAAGTGAAGCTTTGGTGAAGAGGCAAGTTCTTAAGTCTGCATCTTCTGAAGTGAAATCCACTAAGTAGAGGTTGTTGTATCTAAATCCCTTGAACACCATTGATTCATCATCCATCTTTGATACAATAACCTCTGTTGGAGTGAATAAGCATTGAAGTCCAAGATCACAGAGTTGACCCCCTGATAATAAATTGAAGCTCAAAGGTGCAACCAAGAGAACATTTGATATTGATAAATCATTTGAAATTGCCACCTTGCCAAGTCCTTGCACTTTTCCTTTTGAATTGTCTCCAAATGTGATTTTATCTTGTCCATCAACATTCTCATCACGTGAGGTGAACATCCGTGGGTTGCCTGTCATATGTTGTGTGCATCCACTGTCAATAACCCAATGTCTCCCACCGGTCTTGTAGTTCACCTACATCCATAGACAAATCAAGCTTGAGTTTTGAGGGCCCTATATTGCATAGGACCAGTGACTCTCTCAATCAAGGACTTTGCAACCCAGATTTGTCTAGGTCTACTCTTGTTTGGTGGACCTAGGAATGTAACTTTGACCTTTCCATTTGCAACCTTTCTTAGAACATAATGAGCATTGAAAGCAAATGGTCTTGAGTGCTTAGGCAAGGGTGTTGGTGGTTTGGCTTTGCAGTTGTGGGCAAAATGACCTTCATTTCCACACTCAAAGCATTTGATAGGCTTGTGAGTCTGCTTAGGCTTGTATTGAGTAGTAGCTTTCTTTTGCACAAAAGCATTGTATCCAATACCACTCTTGTTGTTTTTCATGACAATGTTCATAAGCAGCTCATTTTGGAGGTATTGACCCTTGTTGAACTTTTGCACACTTGTTGCAAGATGTTCATTTTCACTCTTTAGTTTCTTGACCTCATTTTTAAGCCTTTCATTATCCACTGCCAACTCATTGTTGAAATCATTGTTCTCAATAGCAACCTTTACTCTAGTAGTTGCATCAGTCAAGTATTTCTTCAATTTTTGGTTGTCTAAAGTCAAGACTTCAACTTTTTCAGTCAATTCATCATGTAGACTAGTTTGCTCTCCTTGACTCAAATCATCACATGAGGTTGCTACATCAATCTTAACAACAGGGTTAATAGCCTCATGTGTTTTGCAAGATAAAAGTTCATTTTCAACAAGAAGATTGTCATGATCAAATTTAATCTGAGTATAGTCTTCCTTGATTTTTACTAGTCTATCTTGCAACTCCCTATTAGCTTCATTTAATTTGTCACATTTATCCTTAGCATCTTTATTAGGGAGGTTGTGAGCTCATTTACAGTTGATGACATAGTTTTATTTTCTTCTTTTATTTCATCACTAGCTTTCATAACTATGTCATATTTGGCATTTAAAGATTCATTTTCATTTTTCGACCTATCACATTTAGCTTTTGACTTTCTAATAATTTGAGTATATTCTTTAAGCAAGTCAGCTAGCTCATCATATGAAGGTGAAGCAAATTCCTTATCACTATCACTATCACTATCATCAGTAATATCAATATCATTTTGTACCTTCCGTTCACCTCTAGCCATGAGGCATAGGTGAGAAGTCGATGATGGCGATGGTGGTGGTGAAGAGAAGTCCCCGGCGATGGCGGCAACTTTTTCATCATTCTCTTCTTCACTTGAAGAAGATCCACTTGATGACTCAATGTCGGTGAGCCAGTCACCAACAATACATGCCTTTCCATTTTTCTTCTCGTGGAACCTCTTTTGCTTCCCATCCTTCCTCTTGAAGAATTTCTTTTCCTTCTTTTCATCATCACTGTCATCTTCTTTCTTGCCCTTGAACTTGTTCTTCTTGGGCTTGTTACATTGATGAGCAAGATGATCGAGCTCTCCACAGTTGTAGCAATCCATCTCAGAAATGGGCTTTCTTTTGTTGGAAAAGAATTTCTTCTTTCTTGAATCAAATTTGATGCCTTCTCTGTTGAGCTTCTTCAACATCTTGGTGGTCTTCCTTACCATCAAGGCAATGTTAGCATCAAGGTCATCATCACTTGAGGACTCTTCCTCAACTTGTATTTTTTCTTTTCCTTTTCTTTCTTGATTTGCTTTGAGAGCCAAATCCTTTCTTTTGGAAGATGACTCATCTTTGTCGTTGATGTGCATGTACATCTCATGAGCATTGATCTTTCCCAAAATCTATGTAGGTGTGGTAACTGAAAGATCCATTTGATGTAGCATAGTGACAATGTGTCCATATTTGTCTATTGGGAGGACACTGAGAATCTTCCTCACAACATCCGGTTGTGAGATTTGAGTAAGCCCCAATCCATTAACTTCCTCTACAAGAATATTGAGACGTGAGTACATAGCATTGTCATTTTCATTAGCAAGCATTTCAAAAGAATTTAACTTTCTCATGGCTATGTGATATCTCTCCTCACGCTCACTTCTAGTTCCTTCATGTAGAGCACAAATGTCCATCCACAAATCATGAGCATTTTTATGATTTCTTACTCTATTGAACACATCTTTGCAAAGGCCTCTAAAAAGGGTGTTTTTGGCCTTAGCATTCCATTTCTCATAATTAAACTCATCACCTACAAGATTTGTGCGATCTCTAGGTTCGGGGAATCCTTGTGTGGCAGCTTTATAGACACCAATGTCTATAGCCTCTAAATATGCTTCCATACGAATTTTCCAATAAGGAAAATCGTCACCATCAAAAACGGGAGGAGGTCCATCCCCACCAGACATCGTAACTCTTAGCGGTTAAACTAATCTAAGAGCAACAAGGCTCTGATACCAATTGAAAGGATCACGATGCCCAAGAGGGGGGGTGAATTGGGCTTTTCTAAAAATCAACACTAATTAAAACCTAAGTAAGAGCTAAGCAAGAGCCCAACTTCACCCCAACAACTAGCACTAAGAATATAATACTAGAAATACAACAATGCTAAGGCAATACTTCAAATACTTGCTAAACAAATACACAATGTAAAGTGTTCGAATTAAGTGCGGAGTGTAAAGCAAGGTTTAGAAGACTCCTCCAATTTTTCCCGAGGTATCGAAGAGTCGGCACTCTCCACTAGTCCTCGTTGGAGCACCCGCGCAAGGGTATCGCTCCCTCTTGGTCCTCGCAAGAACCAAGTGCTCACTACGAGATGATCCTTTGCCACTCCGGCGTGGTGGATCCCTCGAGACCGCTTATAAACTTGAGTCGGGTCACCAACAAGATCTTCACGGTGATCATCGAGCTTCCAACGCCACCAAGCCGTCTAGATGATGCCGATCACCAAGAGTAACAAGTCGTAGACTTTCGCTTGACCAAGAGAAGCCTAATGCAAGTGGTGTGTGCTCTAGGTGGCTCTCGCTAGCGCTAATGAGGAACAAATACAGGATTAAGATTCTCTAATCTCCTCACTAGGCTTTTGGTGCTTGCAATGCTCTAGCAATGTGCTGGAATAAATGTGGGGTGCAAGACATTGAATATGGTGGGTGGAGGGGGTATAAATAGCCCTCACCCACCAACTAGCCGTTACAGGCATTTTACTGCGCACTGGCGCACCGGATAGTCCGGTGCGCCACCGGTGCGCCAACGGTCGTTTCCAACGGCTAGTTCTGACAGTTAGTCGTTGGACTCATGGCACATCGGACAGTGAACAGTCACTGTCCGGTGCACACCAGACTGTCCGGTGCACTGTCCGGTGCGCCACTATAATTCACTTTCGAACCAGTCGCGCTCAGGTTTTGCTGCCCGGGGAGGCCTTCCCCTGGGCCAGCCTGGCCCACCTGGCAGATGGTGCACCGGACAGTCCGGTGCACACCGGACAGTCCAGTGCACACCGGACAGTCCGGTGCACACCGGACAGTCCGGTGCCCCAGGGCTAGAAACCCTACCTCTTTTTTTCAGCTGATTTTCAAATCGGTTTTCGTTCTAACTTGTGAGTGAGTTCTAGAGTGACACCTAGCACTGTATGTGAGTGTGATTGTGCACCAACTCTACACTAGAACTCTCTTGGTCAAACTACTCATCGACAACCCCTCTTTATAGTATGGCTAAAAGAGAATAACAGACCTAACTAAATCACGAGTGTCCACATCTCCTTGACACTCGGACTCTGTAGTCCTTCACCTTTTGTTTCGTCGTTTTAGCCGTCGCTTCGAGTTCTTATCTCTGGGATTGTTTTCACCGTTGTAGTACTTCTACCTGTAATGCGACCTAACTTACCATTTGTCTCTGCAAAACATACGTTAGTCACATATAACATTACGTTGTCATTAATCACTAAAACCAACCAGGGGCCTAGATGCTTTCATAGACAATAGTTCTTGGCGAAGAATTCCACAGACGGCTGACCGCCATACGAAGCAACCGCCCAGACATACTTCGCCAGGGCGACCACAACGTTAGGTGTCAACTGGTGGACCTGCACCTCGAATCTCCGCAAAACTTCCTCCACGAAACGATGCGTCGGAAGACGAAGTCCGGCAATGAAAAATGCTTCGAACACAACTAGTTCACCCTCAGGATCTAGGATCTCCTCGGCGCCCGGAACTAGCCCAACACCGTCACCAAAGTATCCAAGCCGCTACATCTCCTGCACGCGAACCGAGGAGATCCTCGAAGTGCCAAATTCCACGGTGTGGCCTGGCTGCAACTCCGTCGCCACCAAATCGCTCAGGGTATCCTCGGACGATGGACCGCTCGACGACACACTCAAAGTAGATGAGGTAGAAGACATTGCTATGTATCGTCGGTGGCGGCGTGCGGTTTGCTTGTCGCGGGCCAGATTTCCGGAGCGCAAGAGCACGGAGAACAGGCGAGCGGTTCGAAAAAGTTTGGGTTTCTACGGCGCAAGCAAGGGTACGAAACAGTCCCAGCCACACCCTCCCCTTTTATAAGCAAGGCGTGGCGCTTCGGGAAACACACAGTCCAACAGTAACACGTCAATCAACGGTCACATTTCAAAAACCCCCGTGGGACCACTTCGAGCGAGGGCATCGTCTCCACCATCTAGCGACGTCTTCGGCACCAGATGACTTAGTCGAACTGGTCCCTCGGAGGGCAAATGTTGGGGCGAAGGCGAACACGCTATCCTTCGCTCAAAGTCTTCGTTGCCTCCCTTCATCGACGATGTCTACATCCACAGCACGCCCGAACAAGCCACGAGCGTCGCCTGGATGAGGACCGGCTCGGCCCCCCTTCGCTCTCTCCGTTGCAAGACGAAGGCTCCATCGAAGTCTATGGGACCCACGTCCTCATCACGTCGAGAGGCCCAAGTAGGATTCGGCCCGCTACGACGGGCCCCGCGCGGGTAAACTTGTTACGGGCCACGTCTGTATTAGCTTTTTCTGTAATGACAGACTGTAACCCCCTCTTGTGGGAATATTCTGGGGATAGATCAGGTACTTGAGGGCATAAACGTCTTTGACAAAGGACGGATGGCCACTCGAGTGCCTATAAATACTCTCATACAGTGCCCTTGTGTAGCCAGTTTAACAGAGCTTTTGCCATCTCACGTTAAACTTTGCTCGCTCTCTTTCCACTTCCCTGTTGGATCTACTTTCCCAGGAGAGCAGGTTCCAACATACGCCCTTGTTTTTGAATCATGGAAATGCAGAGGTTTTAATTAGTGCTTACCTGCAGTCCACCCTTTGTTTCAACCTTGTAAATGATCGAATTTACTGAGTGTCATTTGATGAGTAAGATCGAACAAGGGAGAGGGATATGGAAAGGATGAAGTAATGAAAGAGGAAGTCATTGCTAGTAGTAACGACTTGTCACGATCCATTGGTTCATATAGAATCCATGTCCTAGGTCTATCAAAAAAAATCTTTCCACTAAGCGTATATAATAAAATAGAGTGAAAGGGACCACCC
Source organism: Zea mays (assembly GCF_902167145.1). Classification (NCBI taxonomy): domain Eukaryota; kingdom Viridiplantae; phylum Streptophyta; class Magnoliopsida; order Poales; family Poaceae; genus Zea; species Zea mays. The sequence continues at coordinate 16,091,653 of NC_050100.1, forward strand.
CGAAACCAAGGGGGTACTAACTAACAGCTGAGTCCTCTCCGAACCGCAGGAGATAGTTGCCCATCATACTGCTCACCAACTTTGCTCATAGATAGATTGGTGGATTAAAAGTAAATTAATAATATGGAAAAAAGTATTGATGAACATTTTTCATTATTTGATTGTGTTTAGAATGGTATAGATGCTTTCACTAATTTGACTGTCACACAACATAGTTAAATCACTCGCACAGGGCTATTGCTTTCTTGGTGAATATTGTGATGTGAACATGTGGGTGTTTGCTGAGGGTTTTCAATTGCTTATATCAGTAGAACATGTGGCCTCAACTCTAGTAGATTTAGTGGATTGGTATTCATTGTTGTTTGCAGTAGTGTCAGTGAACCGTCAAATAATTGCTTGTTGGATGACATTTCTTCTAAATAAATTAGTTGTTGGATGAGAATAATGTATATGAATCATGTCAGGTTGTTGCTCATGCAGTGTATGATAATAATGTGATACTGAACAGAGTTTATGATCAATAACTGTAGTTTGAGATAAAACACAACCTCTGACTCGGTAGACAAATAACTGGTCTAGCTTGATCCCATTACCTTTCTTCTGGTCATATCTGCTTGTAGTCACACAACCTCAGACTCGACAGACAAATGCAAAGCAGCTAGGTGGTATGCATGTGTAGCCTAGTGTACATGTACTTCTTCAAAACTGCTATTTGAATCAACAAGGTGTCGGAATTGCCACTCTTTCTTGGAGCACACATCTGATGTCACAAGTAAAGTGCCAATTTCCACATGTTTGCAGTTTAGGCACTATATAAGTTACCCTTCTACACCCCAATTTTTTTTAGTTTTACTTATTGTACTTTTTGCTATTTTGCCTTTATTCTCTACTACTCCTTAAGAGGAGAGTGTAGGCGTCCACAATTGAGTGGTGCACGATTCTGCCTATGCCACGCGGATGGAAGGTCCTCTTGCCGCCGATGGAAGGTGCCGCGGATCCCCTACCCTCCTCCCCACACCGCCTTTCCCTCTGCCTGTGCTCCACCTCCCTGTGTCCGCGCATGGAACCCACCCGCGGATCTCGCCCATGATGCACGCCTCCACCGCGCTTGGATCTCGCCCGCTTGCCCGGTCTCGGCACGCTCTCGCGGTGGTCCTCGCCCCTCTCCGCCACGCTCGCGAGGCCTCCGCTCGCCTCACCCACCACGACAGGTACCCACGCGGCCCTGCCTCCATCCGACGCCCCTAGCTGCCCCCTCCGCCCTGCCCCCGCAATACTTGTCCATGCCATAGACGCTATGCCTCTGTCCTCCCCTCGCTCGCACATCCCGGTGGTCCTCGCCCCTCTCCGCCACAACCCAGCCCTGTCGATGGAAGGCGACCGAGCCCTCACCCATGGATCCGAGGATCTCCTACCCCTCTGCATCGGATCCGCTCCTCCCTCTGCTCGAGATTGCTGCCATCCGTCCGCTCCCCCCGCTCGTGATGGCGCTCGCACGGAACAACCTCCTCCCTTACCTTCCCCATCACATGCCATGGCAGCCAAGCCATCGATGGAAGGTGGCCGAGGATCCGCCCCATCGCGTCGTCCTCCACTCTGCTCCGCCATCGAGGAGTGCTACAACTTTTTGATGTGCTTGGCTAGGATCTATGGGTGCCAGTGTGCCAGGTAGGGGAAGCAAGCGAGCTCTGTCGGTGGGGGAGCTGCTGGTGGTTGTAAGTGTAGAGCGCGCATTTGGCTGCCAGGATGGATCACGTCGTCGGGGGCTAGTTCAAGCTCGGGAAGAAGATCAGGAGTGGATCATTTGGGGAACTTTACCTCGGTACGTCCTATGATGACGGGTCCTTGATTTGTGGAGCTCACTTTTCCTTTTTCTCCGGGTGTGCTTCGTTGTGTTCGTGCTTCTGACTGTGCTTGTTTGATTTGTGTGTAGCCGTGAACGTGCAGAATGGCGAGGAGGTGGCTGTCAAACTCGTATACCACTAACAACTTCCGCATGATTTTAGTGTCCACACTATGCATGTTTTGGTGAGCAGTTCTGTGTTGGGAGTTAACTTTAGTTGGAGTTACTGAATCTATAGTTAGCCTAATCGCTTGCTACTCACCTTGCAAGCATTATTGCATATTATGACCTCGGCGATTATAGCACAAACGTCCCTGTACAGAAATGATGTTATCCACATGTGTCTATGCCTCTTGCGACAGAGTTGTCAACAGTGGGACCATTTGGATCCTGTAATAAGCTTCATCCTTGTAAAACGAATCATTTGTACCAAACAATTCTATTCCGGAGACAGGTTTACAAATTTGAGTCAATGAACCTGTAGCACTCCTCAATGCTGAAAAGTAGTCATTAGAAACTAATCTCTTGTTTGTACTGATTGGACTATTCTTTAAGTTGGGATTAGCTTCTTTGGAGCTATGTTTCGTCTATATATGCTAATTTGAATTAGTGTGTTAGCTGATGATGAATGTTGCGCCAAGGCTGTAATATCAACAGTGGCATATCAAACAATATTTTTGGCACAGATATATCTAGTGCAACTTCCTATCCCCGTGTCTACGCATGGAACCCACCCACGGATCTCGCCCATGATGCACGCCTCCACCGCGCTTGGATCTCGCCCGCTCGCCTAGTCTCGGCACGCTCTCGCGGTGGTCCTCGCCCCTCTCTGCCACGCTCGCGAGGCCTCCACCCGCCTCCCCCACCGCGACATGTACCCACGCGGCCCCGCCTCCGTCCAACGCCCCTACCTGCCCCCCTCCGCCCTACCCCCGCAATACCTGTCCATGCCATAGAGGCATAGATGCTACGCCTCTGTCCTCCCCTCGCCCGCACATCCCGGTGGTCCTCGCCCCTCTCTGCCACAACCCAGCCCTGTCGATGGAAGGTGGCCGAGCCCTCACCCACGGATCCGAGGATCTCCTACCCCTCTGCGTCGGATCCGCTCCTCCCTCTGCTCGAGATTGCTGCCATCCGTCTGCTCCCCCCGCTCGCGATGGCGCCCACACGGAACAACCTCCTTCTTTACCCATCCCCATCACATGCCATGGGAGCCAAGCCATCGATGGAAGGTGGCCGATGATCCGCCCATGGCGCCATCCTCCCCTCTGCTCTGCCATCGAGGAGTGCTAGAGCTTTTTGATGTGCTTGGCTGGGATCTGAGGGTGCCAGCGTGCCAGGTAGGGGAAGCAAGCAAGCTCTGTCGGTGGGGGAGCTGCTGGTGGTTGTAAGTGTAGAGCACACGTTTGGATGCCAGGATGGATCACATCGTCGGGGGCAAGTTCAAGCTCAGGAAGAAGATCAGGAGTGAATCATTTGGGGAAATTTACCTCGGTACGTCCTGTGATGATGGGTCCTTGATTTGTGGAGCTCACTTTTCCTTTTTCTCCAGGTGTGCTTGTTGTGTTCGTGCTTCTGACAGTGCTTGTTTGATTTGTGCGTAGCCGTGAACGTGCAGAATGGCGAGGAAGTGGCTGTCAAACTGGTATACCACTAACAACTTCCGCATGATTTTAGTGTCCACACTATGCATATTTTGGTGAGCAGTTCTGTGTTGGGAGTTAACTTTAGTTGGAGTTACTGAATCTATAGTTAACCTAATCGCTTGCTACTCACCTTGCAAGAATTATTGCATATTATGAGCTCGGCAATTACAGCACAAACGTCCCTGTACAGAAATGATATTATCCACATGTGTCTATGCCTCTTGCGACAGAGTTGTCAACATTGGGACCATTTGGATCCTGTAATAAGCTTCATCCTTGTAAAACGAATCATTTGTACCAAACAATTCTATTCAGGAGACAGGTTTACAAATTTGAGTCAATGAACCTGTAGCACTCCTCGATGCTGAAAAGCAGTCATTAGAAACTAATCTCTTGTTTGTACTGATTGGACTATTCTTTAAGTTGGGATTAGCTTCTTTGGAGCTATGTTTCGTCTATATATATGCTAATTTGAATTAGTGTGTTAGCTGATGATGAATGTTGCTCCAAGGCTGTAATATCAACAGTGGCATATCAAACAATTTTTTTGGCACAGATATATCCAGTGCAACTTCCTAATTGCTAGATGGTCGATATTGTTTGCCATAGTTGCTATTAGGAATTCTGGACTGCTTGCTCACCATATGTTTTGTGTGTATATAACTTGTTATTAGGAATCAGTCACATCACGCCATCCACAACTTCACTATGAATCAAAACTATACATGCTTTTGCAGGGTGGAAGTAAGTGCAACCACAGTAGGATTTGGTTAGCCAATTACACTAGTATTTTACTGATTTGTTTCTTTTATGCCCTGGTTTGCAGCTGGGATTCCACATCTTAAGTGGTTCGGGGTGGAGGGGCAGTACAATGTCATGGTGATTGATCTGCTTGGTCCAAGTATGGAGACTTATTTAACTGCTGTAGTAGAAAGTTCTCACTTAAAATAGTACTAATGCTTGCTGGTCAGATGGTGAGTCTATCCTAAGGTTCTACATTTTTCTTGTATTTGTTTTGGACCTGTTGAAACCACATACTGATGTAGTGTCAATAAATTCTTCACTTTGCATTTCCTTGGTCTTTGCAACAAAAATAACATGCCTTGGTGTGGGATACAGATCAGTAGAGTAGAATACATGCACACAAGGGGGTTTCTACATCGTGACATCAAGCCTAATAATTTTCTCATGGGTTTAGGACGTAAAGAAAACTAGGTTTGTGCTACTTGTGCTAACCTCATTAAGAGTCAGTTTTCTTATTGGAAGCATTGTGTCTACTAATTTGAGCAATGGTAAACCAAAATGAATATGGGACACTTCAAGAATCCCATTATCTGATGTCTAATGATAAAAGTTTGTTTCTTCAATTGTTGAGTTGATTTTGTAATCCTAATTTTCAATTGTGCATGAATCGTGTTTGTAAGTTCCATTTTCCATCTAAGAATTTAGTGTCATTTTCAGTTGTTGAGTTGATTTTGCAAACTGATAAGTGTTTTCTTTCATCAGGTAACTCTAGTGGACAGAATCATAGCTCTGTTAGCACTATTTTATCAAGGTACATACATTCTTGAATCTTCCTAGAATTTTTTTACCCTCAGATCCAATTCATCTGGTGCTGGAACCATTGTAGGCTCTACCTTTTATTTTAGTTGAGTGTGATACATGCTTCCTTTTCATCTGTCCAGAAATGGTGTACTTGTTAGGCTCTTGTTCAGTTAGTGTGAACCATGTGCTTCTGAATCCTGGATGGATGTTTTATTTTAGTTCAAGGTTTCTAGAGGTGGACGACAAGTAGTTTGTCGATAAGATCATGTATCAATTTGTCTTCAAGTTAGTCTAGGGTGTTGATTTTTTTATCACTTCGTTTCGATATAGTAGTAGTTTTGATTAAAAGTGAGTTATTCCATAGTGTTTTGGGTCTAAATTAACTTACGGGTAATAAATATAAATATTTAGTTTCTTTGATAAACATGTGTTACATATCGTTTCTGCCATAGTTACAATTGAACTTTGAACCGAGCTGCAGATGATCTAGCATATTTTTCAACTTGGCTTGTCAATCTCCCTTTTTTAGATTTGATTGTTTTCAACCTTGAATTGGGTGAAGAGAATGAAACTAACAGTAGCATTTTGTTTCTTCAGTTAGCTTTAGCCTTTTAGTTTCAGATGAAGGCGATAAATGTGAACTGTATCATGTTATACTCTAATGTTCGATTCCATGCTGTCTTTATAGTGACTAAATAACACAAGCGGGTTAATGGTTAGACACTTACTATTGGCTGCCTACTTTCTCTATCACGAGATTAAGCTTGTGCATCCTTAATGGCTCTTATTGGAACATTGTTAGAACTTAGTTTATGAATAAATGCAGTATCTAAAATTCTAAACTATATTTCGAAAGTGCTAATATTTACTACATAACATCATTCTTTCTTTACATATACTTAGCTTTGAGTCGTGCAGTATTGAAAATTCTAAAGTATATAATTCCGTTCTGTGGTTACTCTAAAACTTGACCTGTTAACATGTATTAACCTTTTGGTTGTATTGCAATTTAATTCATATGTTCTTGTAGATGTCTATTCATAGCCATTCATAAGTCATCTGGTTTGGTTGTGCACAGGCAACCTTCGACTGCCCGATGAAGACCTATGGCTTCCTCACGCCTGAATTCTGGAGCCATACCAAGTTTTCCATGACTCTGTTCCAGCAATACACGGACCTGCTGGCGAAGGCTACCAAGGGTCTTGTGCTTTAGGCCTGAACTGAGACAGTAGAGCCTTATGATGGTTTGATGTGTCTAAATGCACTTTCTTATATATTAAGAACTGTGGGAGTCAACTTTGGACCCTGTTTGCTGGCCGCTTCGATGATTTTGCCTTTTGGTAAGCAACATCCACTAGAGAATGGCCTTTTTTGTTTTCTTCCCTCTATCTCTTTCTTGCAAGGGAATCTTCTATGCTTAGAACTGAATGCAGTGATCAGTACATGTATTTGTTTTGAAGCTTGTATTTACTTCACTATGTAGGGCCTTATACACCAAGTGTACACACCTATTTATATATTGGTCCATGGATCATATGTGATTCATGATATAACATTGACATCATGGTTCAATTATTGTGATATATATCTCCGTTGCAACACACGTGCACTCAACTAGTAGGAATTGAAGAGAGAACCGCGAAATAACTATTGGTTATTAGGAATTGAAGAGATATAATCAAAGAAAATATAATGCTTATAAGAAAAATAATATTACAATAACCGAACAACCATTCTTTATTAGGCATCGAAGAATACAACCAAATGCAGAACATGACAATACCTCCATAATGAATATAGATCAATATGGGCATATAGCTTATATCCCCAGTTTTAAAATTTTGCATCTATTTTAGGGGAACTGTCGAAGACAAGGTAAAAATATACCCCTAATAAATTATGTGATGATATTAAAAGCAGTCTTTTGGGAGTATTTTTTTAGATCTTAGAGATGCTATTAGAATGTTTTTTTGCCTAGATGTTATACAATAGTTCACTGACACTACTGCAGAACTGCTACATGCCTACTTTCATAATGTTATGGTTGTTAAATGTTTTGTTTTAGATCAGTAAACAGTTGTAAATTCTTTGCTACATGATTTATAAAAAAAGTAGCGATGCACGGACACTGAACTAGATTAAAATAACAAAATTTATGTATGCTTTGCTACGTGATTTATAAAAATAGTAGCGACGAAAGGACACTGAACTAGAATAAAATAACAAAATTTATGTATGGCTGGATCACAGATGGATTAGAAAACCTTTTTCTCATAACATTATAGCACACATTTGTACATTAGTTGTTGTGGTATTATATGTTCCCATTGCAACGCCCAGACACTCACCTAGTAAACATCAATACATATCCATGCGAAATTGCGAATTGAGCATACCTCGATTTGGTTTCCCTTTTTGCAAGATGTTATGTCACTGGCTCCTCAAAGTTTTGGTCTCAACATTTTTTCTCTTTTGAAGAATGTTGTTTTCCAAGCTACCGAGCCCATAAATGTTTCACATCCTTATGCAATAAGTATTACTTTACTTATATAAATTATTTTGACTATGTGAAAAAACACCTTTTGGACGAATCTCTAAATAGTATTATAGCTATAAGGCTCCAGCTGCTCAACTCTAGTTTCTCATGTGGAGTAGCTTGTCCAATGAAGCTAAAACCATTTTGAAAATATTTAGCAAAAATAGTTTTAGTGACAATTTTGTTATAATTTATGCCGAGTTTGTGAGGTGGAACCAAAGAAAACATGTGTTCTCGATTCATAACCATGGGTCCATGGCTAAATGGTTGATGTGTAAAACTTTGGTGGTTAACACTCGAGACATGATATAATTTATCTTGATTTTGGCTTTGAGCCATACGTCTAATAAATATAGATTTTGTATTAGAGTGCTCGAGAGAATTACAATCCGAGTAGAAGGGTGATGAGCTAGTTCTCTAATGGTGGTTTTGTCTAGATTTGATTCCCCAAATGGTGTTCCTTGCACTCCCTATGTATCCTTAAGAGGGGTGAAGGGAGTACAAAAAGTGGTCTCATGACTTGGCCACCTAGAAAGCTCCCCAAACTTATCTCCCTAGTCTTGGGGCCATTAGGGGGCCTCTCTGGTCCACCCCGATGGTCGTGGTCAATATCCTACGTATGACATCATTTTCTATACCTTTTGCATATGCTAGGACTATGCTAGTTCTCATGGGTCCTCTAATACACATGTTCCGAGTTCACGTCCCTTGGTGTCTCTTGCACACCATGGGATAAAGCCTCGTAGAGGTTCAGGAGTAGGACGACAATGCCCCTCTCTTCCATGGGTGAGGGTGCTAGAGCGCTTGTCACTTGTCGTGTTTCATCTGCCTCGAGTGTGACACTTGCTAAAGCAGGAAAGCAATGCCTCACTAAAGTGTGGGGTAGACTCCAACTAAAGATGATTGTGTTGCACTCCTACAAGAAGGATGGTTGTGGCATAAATCTAGAGAAAATCATTAGCGTTAATAGTCCCATTATACTTCTCTAGAAATTAAGGGTGAAATTTCCATGGTAATTTTGACTATTGGAGAGCAGAGTCAATGGCATGCACCCGACCCCCAATGGGTTCCTCGAGTGTGGTGCTTGCACCTCTAGTGATGTGACCCCCAAATGTGGGGTAAGTGAAAGGGAAATGAGCAAATAAGCTATTCCAATAATGTTTTAGTGATTAATGATCAACATAACATATTGGACTAACTAGTTTTCTAAGTCTATGAGTGCAGGTTCACTCAAGTACAAATTGAAGAATCCAAGTTCAAATGAGCTCAAACAAGCCTACAAAGTGCAACATTTTGAAAAGGGTAAATAGTGAGGTTTGAACCTTTGAATATGTTGTATACACCTTTTGAATGTTTTTGGCACTTTGGTTTAATCTGTAAATCCGTTTCTAGTACAAGTGCCTATTTGGACTTGTTTTGAGCTGAAATAAGACTTGTATAGACAAGATGAGCTAAAGGTATGAACCTATGACTTAGACTAGGTTGGCATACTCTAATAAAGTATGTCTAAGTCATAGAACAGCTCTCAAGACCAACCAAATCGAATTGGAGAAGTCTTGGCTGAAAAGGACTTGATCTCAACTGTCTATTGTGCATATGACCAGTCAGGTGCGCTATCGAACCACTTTACCAGAGGCATCTACTGAAGGTCTTGGTGGCCTAGCACACCAGAACATGTTGTACAGGAACTGGTGAGTCTCAGGAATTTTGGCTAAAACTCATCAGACTCGGTCCGGTGACACACCCCACCGCACGTGTCCTACTTTGGGCTCCAACAGGCGTATCCAATGGCTACTTGACACGTGGTGGTCCGATGGTGGACCGGACTGGTCCGGTGCTGGCTCGATTTGGAAAGCGCAAATTAGGATATCGGGGCAGTTGCTACTATTATCGGTCCCATCGGTGGTGCATCGGACCGGTCCGGTGCGCTAGCCGAGAGCATATCTGAGCAAAATTTTAGCAACGACTAGTTGGGGGGTTAAAAGGGAAATGTGTCATAGAGCCATTTCTACCTGTTTTGGTGATTAAGTGTTCAAGGATACCATAGTCAAGCCACGAGACCATTTAGTGTATATGCCATCGGTGGGTGTAGCCCCTCCAAAGTGTGGTTGTCCCACATATGTTAATCTCATGTTGACCCTGGCCACAACTATAAACCCAATGGTGTCATATCACCGCTACTAAATGACTACCTCACCAACTTCCACCATAGGGGGATTACATAGTGGTGTTTCAACATCGTCAAGTGGGCTAAGCTCGCATCTGGCTCCAAAATTGAGGCATTAATGGATGTGACGACATAAAGGCTATAGGGGAAAGCCCTTATTCTTATAGGCTTCCTCTGTATGGGCCAGGGAGAAAGCCAGATAAGCGTCATGCCTACACAACCATGATCATTGTGTGTTTGTAGAGGCGCTTGGTGTTGTGCCCTCAAGGGGTGGTGCATCCTTGGAGGAACACAAGTAGATGAATTTGAGAGAACCTAGAGGGGGTGAATAGGTGATCCTGTAAAAATCTAAAACTTGTAGCCACAAAACTTGGTTAAGTGTTAGCACAATAAAATCAAGTGGCTAAGGACCGAGCTCTTGTGAACCACAATGGTCACAAGGAAAACAAGCACAAGAGACACGGTGATTTATCCCGTGGTTCGGCCAAGTATAACACTTGCCTACTCCACGTTGTGGCGTCCCAATGGACGAGGGTTGCACTCAACCCCTCTCAAGTGATCCAATGATAGACTTGAATACCATGGTGTTTTTCTTTCTTTTACTCTTTCCCGTTTGCGAGGAATCTCCACAACTTGGAGCCTCTCGCCCTTACAATTGATGATCACAAAGAAGCACGAAAGTAAGGTTGGGAAGAGCAACACACAAGACTCAAAGCACGAGCACAATCACGCACACAAGCCACAACTTGAGCTCACAACACAACTCAAAGAGTTCTCTACTCAAATGGAGCTCAAGTCACTATCACAAAGAATTGAATGCGCGGGAATGAAGTCTTGGTGTTTAGGAATGATCAAGGAATGCTTGGGTGTATCCTCCATGCACCTAGGGGTCCCTTTTATAGCCCCAAGGCAGCTAGGAGCCGTTGGAACCCAACAAGGAAGGCAATTCTTGCCTTCTGTCGAGTGGCGCACCGGACAGTCCGGTGCGCCACCGGACAGCCACTGTAGCATGTCCGGTGCGGATCTCCTTCCATTCCTGGCGCAGCTGACCGTTGGATCTTCGGGCTGGTTGGCGCACCGGACACTGTCCGGTGCACACCGAACAGTCTGGTGCCCCCAGCCGACCGTTGGCGTGGGCCACGCGTCGCGCGCGGATTGCGCGGCCGACCGTTGCTTTGGCGGTCGTTGGCTCACCGGACAGTCCGGTGAATTATAGCCGTACGCCGCCGACGAATTCCCGAGAGTGGCCAATTCGCCAGAGCCCAGCTAGCGCACCGGACACTGTCCGGTGCACCACCGGACAGTCCGGTGCACCCAGACTGAGCAGCAGTTGGCTGTACACAGCCAACTCTTTTCCAATCCTTTTCTTTTCCTGATTCTAGCACTTAGACAAATATATTAGTACACAAAAACCAATGTATTAAGTCTAGAACCATACCTTCTTGTCGATTTGCACTCCATCCATCATTTGGTATATAATTACTCACTCAATATGTGTTGGGCACTTAATCACCAAAATATACTTGAAATGGCCCAAAGGCACATTTCCCTTTCAATCTCCCCCTTTTTGGTGATTTATGCCAACACATCAAAAAGCAACAAATAGAAGTGCAACATCAATGCAATTGAGAACAAAAATAGTCTTTGACAAGATTTGACATATTTGGATCGTTCTTTGCCACCACTTGGTTTGTTTTTGCAAATCAAAATCATTTTCCTATCTCTAAGTTAAACACACATGTTTAGACTCAAAGAGAGATAATCCAAGAGTAAAAATGATCAAGAGCCAAAAACTCCCCCTTTTTCCCATAATCAAACATTCTCCCCACAAGAGACCAAATTTTGATAGTAAGAGTTATTTTGACAAATCAAAAGTTTTACTCTACTCTTTTTTACAAGTGGTAGTTGATCCATTTGCTTTGGCCTTATTTTCTCCCCCTTTGGCATTAAGCACCAAAACGGGATCAATCTTGGCCCTTAAATCCCATTGCCTCACCAAAATCGTCAATTACTAGTAAAAAGACAATAAGAGCAAGGAGATGAACTTGGAGTAAATTACCCTCTCATCAGAGTGCAGTGGAAGTCTTGCATGATCCAAGTTCACCTTTCCTTTCAATCCACCTTTGAGACTAGATTGAGTAAACTCAAGCACACGGTTAGTTTCAAAGGGTCAAGTTGTAGCACATCTCCCCCTAAATATGTGCATCACTCACACATGGACTTTTGAGGTCCGGGGATTGCTTGCACAACTTGAGCACCATAAACAACAAAATGCATAAACATGATCAAAGACATAAAACACATGTATGCTATAGATCAATCCAAGTTATGCGAATCTAAGACATTTAGCTCACTACGCAGCCTGCAAAAGGTCTTCTCATCTAAAGGCTCGGTAAAGATATCGGCTAGCTGGTTCTCGGTGCTAACATAGAACACTTCGATATCTCCCTTTTGTTGGTGATCTCTCAAAAAGTGATGCTGGATGTCTATGTGCTTAGTGCGGTTGTGTTCAACAGGATTATCCGCCATGCGGATTGCACTCTCATTGTCACATAGGAGTGGGACTTTGCTCAGATGGTAGCCAAAGTCCTGGAGGGTTTGCCTCATCCAAAGTAGTTGCGCGCAGCACTATCCTGTGGCAACATACTCGGCCTCAGCGGTGGATAGGGCAACAGAAGTTTGTTTCTTAGAACTCCAAGACACCATAGACCTTCCTAGGAATTGGCACATCCCTGATGTACTCTTCCTATCAACCTTGCATCCAGCATAATCGGAGTTTGAGTATCCAATCAAGTCAAAGGTAGACCCCTTTGGATACCAGATCCCGAAGCAAGGCGTAGCGACTAAATATCTAAGAATTCGCTTAACGGCCACAAGGTGACACTCCCTTCGGTCGGATTGAAATCTAGCACACATGCATACCCTAAGCATAATATCCGGTCTACTAGCACATAAATAAAGCAAGGATCCTATCATAGACTGGTATGCCTTTTGATCAACGGACTTACCTCCTTTGTTGAGGTCGACATGTCTGTCGGTTCCCATTGGAGTCTTTGCGGGCTTGGAGTCCTTCATCCCGAACCGCTTGAGCAAATCTTGCATGTACTTTTTTTTGAGAGATGAAGGTGTCATCCTTGAGTTGCTTCACTTGGAACCCAAGGAAGTAGTTCAACTCGCCCATCATATACATCTCAAATTTCTGAGTCATCACCCTGCTAAACTCCTCACATGACTTTTGGTTAGTAGAGCCAAATATTATGTCATCGACATAAATTTGGCACACAAATAAGTCACCATCACAAGTCTTAGTGAATAGAGTTGGATCGTCTTTCCCAACCTTAAAAGCATTAACAATTAGAAAATCTCTAAGGCATTCATACCATGCTCTTGGGGCTTGCTTAAGTCCATAGAGCGCCTTAGAGAGCTTACACACATGGTCGGGGTACCGTTCATCCTCAAAGCCAGGGGGTTGCTCTACGTACACCTCCTCCTTGATTGGCCCATTGAGGAAAGCGCTCTTCACATCCATTTGGAAAAACCTGAAGGAATGGTGAGCGGCATAGGCTAATAGAATGCGAATAGACTCTAGCCTAGCCACAGGAGCAAAAGTCTCCTCGAAATCCAAACCTGCGACTTGGGCATAACCTTTTGCCACAAGTCGAGCCTTGTTCCTTGTCACCACTCTGTGCTCGTCTTGCTTGTTGCGGAACACCCACTTTGTTCCCACAATGTTTTGCTTTGGACGTGGCACCAGGGTCCAAACTTAATTTCGCTTGAAGTTGTTGAGCTCTTCCTGCATGGCCAACACCCGGTCCGAATCTAGCAAGGCCTCTTCTACCCTGAAAGGCTCAATAGAAGAGACGAACGAGTAATGCTCACAAAAATTAGCTAATCTAGAGCGAGTGGTTACTCCCTTGCTTATATCACCCAAAATCTGGTCGACGGGATGATTCCTTTGAATCGTCGCTTGGACTTGAGTTGGAGGCGCATGTGGTGCTTCTTCCTCCATAACTTGATCATCTTGTGCTCCCCCTTGATCACACGCCTCTTCTTGATGAACTAGTTCATCATCTTGAGTTGGGGGGTGCACCATTGTTGAGGAAGAAGGTTGATCTTGCTCTTTTTGTTCCTGTGGTCGCACATCTCCAATCGCCATGGTGCGTATTGCGGCCGTTGGAACATCATCTTCATCTAAATCATAAAGATCAACTTGCTCTCCTGGAGAGCCATTAGTCTCATCAAATACAACGTCGCTAGAGACTTCAACCAAACCTGATGATTTGTTGAATACTCTATACGCCTTTGTATTTGAGTCATAACATAGCATAAACCCTTCTACAACTTTGGGAGCAAATTTAGAGTTTCTACCTTTCTTCACTAGAATATAACATTTACTCCCAAATACACGAAAGTACGAGACGTTGGGTTTGTTACCAGTTAGAAGCTCATACGAGGTCTTCTTGAGGAGGCGATGAAGGTAGACCCGGTTTATGGCGTGGCAAGCTGTGTTCATAGCTTCCGACCAAAACCGTTCGGTCGTCTTGAATTCTCCAAGCATCGTCCTTGCCATGTCTATAAGCGTCCTGTTCTTCCTCTCTACCACACCGTTTTGCTGTGGTGTGTAGGGAGCGGAGAACTCGTGTTTGATTCCTTCCTCCTCAAGGTACTCCTCCACTTGAAGATTCTTGAACTCGGACCCGTTGTCGCTCCTTATCTTTTTCACCTTGAGCTCAAATTCATTTTGAGCTCTCCTTAAAAAGTGCTTTAGGGTCCCTTGGATTTCTGTTTTGTCCTGCAAAAAGAATACCCAAGTGAAGCGGGAAAAATCATCATCAACAACAAGACCATACTTACTTCCCCCGATGCTAAGGTAGGCGACGGGTCCGAAGAGGTCCATATGAAGTAGCTCTAGAGGTCTTGACGTGGTCATCACGTTCTTGCTGTGATGAGTACTTCCCACTTGTTTACCTGCTTGACAAGCTGCACAAGGTCTATCTTTTTCGAAAGAAACATTGGTTAGACCTAACACATGTTCTCCCTTTAGAAGTTTATGAAGGTTCTTCATTCCAACATGTGCTAGACGGCTATGCCACAGCCAGCCCATGCTAGTCTTAGCAATTAAGCATGCATCTAGATCGGCCTCCTCCTTCGAAAAATCAACTAAATATAGTTTACCGTTTAGTACACCCTTAAAAGCTAGTGAACCATCAATCCTTCTAAAGACGGACACATCTACATTGGTAAATAAGCAATTGTAACCCATATTACATAGTTGACTAATGGATAACAAGTTATACCTGAGCGATTCAACTAAGAACATATTAGATATGGAATGCTCGGAAGAAATAGATATCTTTCCTAGACCTTTAACCTTGCATTGGTTCCCATCTCCAAAGATGATCGAATCCTGGGAATCTTTGCTCTTGACGTAGGAGGAGAACATCTTCTTCTCCCCCATCATGTGGTTTGTGCATCCGTTGTCGATAATCCAGCTTGAGCCCCCGGATGCATAAACCTGCAAGGCAAATTAGGCTTGAGTCTTAGGTACCCAACTCTTGTTGGGTCCTACAAGGTTAGTTACAATATCCTTTGGGACCCAAATGCAAGTCTTATCTCCCTTGCATTTGGCTCCCAACTTCCTAGCAACCACTTTCTTATTTTTACATGAAAGTACAAAATTAGTGTTGCAGGCATGAAAAACAGTAGCAGATTCATTAGGCATTTTCTTAGGCACATGATGAATAACATTTCCCTTCTTAGGCCTACTTCTATCATGCACAGAAGTAGAACTTGAAGTAGTCATAGCATGTGAATCATAAGCACCATAACTTCTGTTATAATGAGTATTCCTAGAAACTTTTCTATCATAAATGAACGCATGATTCTTTTGAATGTAACTAGCCATAGGGGCCTTCCCTTTTTCCTTGTTGAAAATGGGAGCCCTTTGGCTTGTTAAGTTCTTGGCTTCCTTCTTGAAGCCAAGCCCATCCTTAATTGAGGGGTGTCTACCAACAGTGTAGGCATCCCTAGCAAATTTTAATTTATCAAAATCACTTTTGCAAGTCTTAAGTTGAGCATTAAGACTTGCTACTTCATCATTTAATTTGGAAATGGAAATTAAACGTTCATCACAAGCATCAACATTAAAATCCTTGCATCTATTACAAATTACAACATTCTCTACACAAGAACTGGATTTGTTAACTACTTCTAGCTTTGCATTTAAATCATCATTAATACTCTTCAAGCTAGCCACAGTTTCATTGCAAGTATATAACTCAGAAGATAGTAATTCATTTCTCTTTATTTCTAAGGCAAGAGACTTTTGAACACTAATAAATTTGTCATGTTCCTCATATAAAATGTCCTCTTGTCTCTCTAGCAGTCTATCTTTTTCATTCAAGGCATCAATCAACTCATTAATCTTTTCTACTTTAGCTCTATCTAATCCTTTGAACAAGCTAGTGTAATCTACTTCATCATCACTAGAGTCCTCATCACTAGAAGTAGAGTACTTGGGGGAATCTCGAACACTCACCTTCTTTTCCTTGGCCATGAGGCAGGTGTGGCGTTCGTTGGGGAAGAGAAAGGACTTGTTGAAGGCTGAGGCAGCGAGTCCTTCGTCGTCGGAATCAGAAGATGAGCAGTCTGAGTCCCATTCCTTTTCGATGTGTGCCTCACCCTTTGCCTTCCTATAGCTCTTTTGCTTCTCTTTCTTCCCGCCCTTCCCTTGTTCCTGGTCACTAGAGTTATCGGGACAATTTGCTATAAAATGACCAGTCTTACCGCACTTGAAGCAGGAGCGCTTTCCCTTTGCCTTGTTCTTGTTTGAGTACTCCTTGTGTCCTTTCAATGCGGTCTTGAAGCGCTTTATGATTAGGTCCATCTCATCCTCATTTAGCCTGACCACCTCAACTTGTGCTACCTTGCTAGGTAGCGCCTCCCTGCTGCTTGTTGCTTTGAGAGCAACAGTTTGAGGCTCGTAGATGGGCATTGGACCATTCAATGCCTCATCAACGTATCTTGCCTCCTTGATCATCATCCGCTCGCTTACAAACTTTCCGAGTATTTCCTCGGGCGTCATCTTTGTGTACCTAGGATTCTCACGGAGTGAGTTCACAAGATGAGGATCAAGAACGGTGAAGGACCTGAGCATAAGTCGGACGACGTCGTGGTCCGTCCATCTAGTGCTTTCATAGCTCCTGATCTTGTTGACCAGGGTCTTGAGCCTGTTGTATGTTTGTGTTGGCTCCTCTCCCCTGATCATTGTGAACCTTCCCAGTTCTGAAAGTCGCCTAGAGGGGGGGTGAATAGGGCGAAACTGAAATTCACAAAATTAATCACAACTACAAGCAGGGTTAGCGTTAGAAATAGAAATGAGTCCGAGAGAGAGGGCGTAAAACAAATCGCAAGCGAATAAAGAGTGTGACACGCGGATTTGTTTTACCGAGGTTCGGTTCTTGCAAACCTACTCCCCGTTGAGGTGGTCACAAAGACCGGGTCTCTTTCAACCCTTTCCCTCTCTCAAACGGTCCCTCGGACCGAGTGAGATTTTCTTATCAATCACTTGGAACACAAAGTTCCCACAAGGATCACCACACGATTGGTGTCTCTTGCCTCAATTACAAGTGAGTTTGATCTCAAGAAAGAATGAGAAAGAAAGCAATCCAAGCGCAAGAGCTCAAAAGAACACAACAAATCACTCTCACTTAACACTAAAGCTTTTGTGGAATTGGGAGAGGATTTGATCACTTGGGTGTGTCTTGTATTGAATGCCTAGCTCTTGTAAGTGGTTGGAAGGTGGAAAACTTGGATGACTTGAATGTGGGGTGGTTGGGGGTATTTATAACCCCAACCACCAAACTAGCCGTTTGGTGGAGGCTGCTGTCGCATGGCGCACCGGACAGTCTGGTGCGCCACCGGACACTGTCCGGTGCGCCAGCCACGTCACCAGGCCGTTGGGTTCCGACCATTGGAGCTATGACGTGTGGGCCCGCCTGGCTGTCTGGTGGTGCACCGGACAAGTCCTATAGACTGTCCGGTGTGCCACCCGCGCGTGCTCTGCTCCTCTACACGCGCTGGCGCACATTTAATGCGTTGCAGTCGACCGTTGGCGCGAAGTAGTCGTTGCTCCGCTGGCTTACTGGACAGTCCGGTGTGCACTGGACATGTCCGGTGAATTATAGCGAAGCGGAAATCCGAAGCTGGCGAGTTCAGAGCCGCTCTCCTCTGGAGCACCGGACATTGTCCGGTGGTGTACCGGACAGTCCGGTGAATTATAGTGAAGCGTCTCTGAGAATTCCCGAAGGTGCGAAGTTTGGCTTGAAGTCCCCTGGTGCACCGGACACTGTCTGGTGGTGCACCGGACAGTCCGGTGCGCCAGACCAGGGCAGCCTTCGGTTATCCCTTGCTCTCTTTGTTGAACCCATTTCTTGGTCTTTTTGTTGGCTAAGTGTGAACCTTTGGCACCTGTATAACTTATACACTAGAGCAAACTAGTTAGTCCAATTATTTGTGTTGGGCAATTCAACCACCAAAATCAATTAGGAAATAGGTGTAAGCCTAATTCCCTTTCAATCTCCCCCTTTTTGGTGATTGATGCCAACAGAAACCAAAGCAAATATAGAAGTGCATAATTGAACTAGTTTGCATAATATAAGTGCAGAGGTTACTTGGAATTGAGCCAATATAAAAACTTATAAGATATGCATGGATTGTTTCTTTAATTTTTGACATTTTGAACCACGCTTGCACCACATATTTTGTTTTTGCAAATTCTTTTGTAAGTCCTTTTCAAAGTTTTTTTGCAAATAGTCAAAGGTAAATGAATAAGATTTTGCGAAGCATTTTCAAGATTTGAAATTTTCTCCCCCTGTTTCAAATGCTTTTCCTTTGACTTAAACAAACCCCCCCCCCCTTGATAAATTCCTCCTTTTAGTGTTCAAGAGGGTTTTAAGATATTGATTTTGAAAATACTACTCCTCTCCCCTTTTTGAACACAATGAGATACTATTTTGAAAATCATACCTGAAAATCATACCAATTGAGAAATTCTTTTTAAAATTAGGTGGTGGTGCGGTCCTTTTGCTTTGGGCTAATACTTTCTCCCCCTTTGGCATGAATCACCAAAAACGGATACTTGAGTGAGATATAAGCCCTTTCATAACTACTTTCTCCCCTTTGGCAAATAGAACATATGAGTGAAGATTATACCAAAGCCGGAGAGATGCTCAGAGTGACGACGAAGGATGAGTTACGGAGTGGAAGCCTTTGTCTTCGCCGAAGACTCCAATTCCCTTTCAATACATCTATGACTTGGTTTGAAATATACTTGAAAACACATTAGTCATAGCACATGAAAGAGATATGATCAAAGGTATATTTATGAGCTATGTATGCAAGACATCAAAAGAAATTCCTAGAATCAAGAATATTTAGCTCATGCCTAAGTTTGTTAAAAGTTTGTTCATCAAGTGGCTTGGTAAAGATATCGGCTAATTGATCTTTAGTATTAATGTATGCAATCTCGTTATCTCCCTTTTGTTGGTGATCCCTTAAGAAATGATACCGAATGGCTATGTGTTTAGTGCGGCTATGCTCAACGGGATTATCCGCCGTGCAGATTGTACTCTCATTATCACATAGAAGAGGAACTTTGGTTAATTTGTAACCATAGTCCCTAAGGGTTTGCCTCATCCAAAGTAGTTGCGCGCAACAATGGCCTGCGGAAATATACTCGGCTTCGGCGGTAGAAAGAGCTACGAAATTTTGCTTCTTTGAAGCCCAAGACACCAAGTATCTTCCCAAGAACTGGCAAGTCCCCGATGTGCTCTTTCTATTAATTTTACACCCCGCCCAATCGGCATCCGAATAACCAATCAACTCGAATGTGGATCCCCTAGGATACCAAAGCCCAAACTTAGGAGTATAAACTAAATATCTCAATATTCGTTTAATGGTCGTAAGGTGAGCTTCCTTAGGGTCGGCTTGGAATCTTGCACATATGCATACGGAAAGCATAATATCCGGTCGAGATGCACATAAATAGAGTAAAGAACCTATCATCGACCGGTATACCTTTTGATTGACGGATTTACCTTCCGTGTCGAGGTCGAGATGCCCATTTGTTCCCATGGGTGTCTTGATGGGTTTGGTATCCTTCATCCCAAACTTGCTTAGAATATCTTGAGTATACTTCGTTTGGCTTAGGAAGGTGCCCTCTTGGAGTTGCTTTACTTGAAATCCCAAGAAGTACTTCAACTCCCCCATCATAGACATCTCGAATTTTTGTGTCATGATCATACTAAACTCATGCTCTTGGGGCTTGCTTGAGCCCATAAAGCGCCTTAGAGAGTTTATACACATGGTTAGGGTATTCACTATCTTCAAAGCCGGGAGGTTGCTCAACATAGACCTCTTCTTTGATTGATCCATTGAGGAAAGCACTCTTCACGTCCATTTGGTAAAGCTTGAAGCCATGGTAAGTAGCATAGGCCAATAATATGCGAATTGACTCAAGCCTAGCTACGAGTGCATAGGTTTCACCGAAATCCAAACCTTCGACTTGGGAGTATCCCTTGGCCACAAGTCGAGCTTTGTTCCTTGTCACCACACCATGCTCATCTTGCTTGTTGCGAAAAATCCACTTGGTTCCTACAACATTTTGATTAGGACGTGGAACCAAATGCCATACCTCGTTCCTAGTGAAGTTGTTGAGCTCCTCTTGCATCGCCACCACCCAATCCGAATCTTGAAGTGCTTCCTCTACCTTGTGTGGCTCAATAGAGGAAACAAAAGAGTAATGTTCACAAAAATGTGCAACACGAGATCTAGTGGTTACCCCCTTATGAATGTCGCCAAGGATGGTGTCGACGGGGTGATCTCGTTGGATGGCTTGGTGGACTCTTGGGTGTGGCGGCCTTGGTTCATCATCCTCTTTGCCTTGATCATTTGCATCTCCCCCTTGATCATTGTCGTTATCTTGAGGTGGCTCATTTGATTGATCTTCTCCTTCATCAACTTGAGCCTCATCCTCATTTTGAGTTGGTGGAGATGTTTGCGTGGAGGAGGATGGTTGATCTTGTGCATTTGGAGGCTCTTCGGATTCCTTAGGACACACATCCCCAATGGACATGTTCCTTAGAGCGATGCACGGAGCCTCTTCATCACCTATCTCATCAAGATCAACTTGCTCTACTTGAGAGCCGTTAGTCTCATCAAACACAACGTCACAAGAAACTTCAACTTGTCCAATGGACTTGTTAAAGACTCTATATGCCCTTGTGTTTGAATCATATCCTAGTAAAAAGCCTTCTACAGTCTTAGGAGCAAATTTAGATTTTCTACCTCTTTTAACAAGAATAAAGCATTTGCTACCAAAGACTCTAAAATATGAAATATTGAGCTTTTACCGGTTAGGAGTTCGTATGATGTCTTCTTGAAGATTCGGTGAAGATACAACCGGTTGATGGCGTAGCAGGCGGTGTTGACCGCCTCAGCCCAAAACCGATCCAAAGTCTTGTACTCATCAAGCATGGTTCTTGCCATGTCCAATAGAGTTCTATTCTTCCTCTCCACTACACCATTTTGTTGTGGGGTGTAGGGAGAAGAGAACTCATGCTTGATGCCCTCCTCCTCAAGGAAGCCTTCAATTTGAGAGTTCTTGAACTCCGTCCCGTTGTCGCTTCTAATTTTCTTGATCCTTAAGCCGAACTCATTTTGAGCCCATCTCAAGAATCCTTTTAAGGTCTCTTGGGTATGAGATTTTTCCTGTAAGAAGAATACCCAAGTGAAGCGAGAATAATCATCCACAATAACTAGACAGTACTTACTCCCGCCGATGCTTATGTAAGCTATCGGGCCGAATAGATCCATGTGTAGGAGCTCCAGTGGCCTGTCGGTCGTCATGATGTTCTTGTGTGGATGATGAATACCAACTTGCTTCCCTGCTTGGCATGCGCTACAAATCCTGTCTTTCTCAAAATGAACATTTGTTAATCCTAAAATGTGCTCTCCCTTTAGAAGCTTATGAAGATTCTTCATCCCAACATGGGCTAGTCGGCGGTGCCAGAGCCAACCCATGTTAGTCCTAGCAATTAAGCAAGTGTCGAGTTCAGCTCTATCAAAATTTACTAAGTATAGCTGACCCTCTAACACTCCCTTAAATGCTATTGAATCATCACTTCTTCTAAAGACACTGACACCTACATCAGTAAATAGACAGTTGTAGCCCATTTTGCATAATTGAGAAACGGAAAGCAAATTGTAATCTAATGAATCTACAAGAAAAACATTGGAAATAGAATGGTCAGGAGATATAGCAATTTTACCCAATCCTTTGACCAAACCTTGATTTCCATCCCCGAATGTGATAACTCGTTGGGGATCTTGGTTTTTCTCGTAGGAGGAGAACATCTTTTTCTCCCCTGTCATGTGGTTTGTGCACCCGCTGTCGATTACCCAACTTGAGCCCCCGGATGCATAAACCTACAAAACATGTTTAGTTCTTGACTTTAGGTACCCAAATGGTTTTGGGTCCTTTGGCATTAGACACAAGAACTTTGGGTACCCAAACACAAATCTTTGACCCCTTGTGCTTGCCCCCAACATATTTGGCAACTACCTTGCCGGATTTGTTAGTTAACACATATGATGCATCAAAAGTTTTAAATGAAATGTCATGATCATTTGATGCACTAGGAGTTTTCTTCTTAGGCAACTTAGCACGGGTTGGTTTCCTGGAACTAGATGTCTCACTCTTATACATAAATGCATGGTTAGGGCCAGAGTGAGACTTCCTAGAATGAATTCTCCTAATTTTGCTCTCAGGATAACCGGCAGGGTACAAAATGTAACCCTCGTTATCCTGAGGCATGGGAGCTTTGCCCTTAATAAAGTTGGACAATTTCTTAGGAGAGGCACTGAGTTTGACATTGCCTCCCTGTTGGAAGCCAATGCCATCCTTAATGCCGGGGCGTCTCCCACTATAAAGCATACTACTAGCAAATTTAAAATTTTCATTTTCAAGTTCATGCTCAGCAATTTTAGCATCTAATTTTGCTATATGATCATTTTGTTGCTTAATTAATACTATATGATCATGAATAGCATCAATATCAACATCTCTACATCTAGTACAAATAGTGACATGCTCAGTGGTAGATGTAGAGGGTTTGCAAGAATTAAGTTCAACAATCTTAGCATGCAATATATCATTTTTATCTCTAAGATCGGAAATTGTAACATTGCAAACATCTAGTTCTTCAGCCTTAGCATGTAATTTTTCATTCTCAATTCTAAGGCTAGCAAGAGAAATGTTTAATTCTTCAATCTTAGCAAGCAAATCATCATTATCATTTCTAAGATTGGGAATTGAGACAATACAAGCATTTGAATCAACCTTAGCAATTAGACTAGCATTTTCATTTCTAAGGTTGTTGATAACATCATGGCATGTGCTTAGCTCACTAGTTAATTTCTCACATTTTTCAACCTCTAGAGCATAAGCATTTTTAACCTTAACATGCTTTTTGTTTTCCTTGATTAGGAAGTCCTCTTGGGTGTCCAAGAGGTCATCCTTCTCATGGATGGCACTAATTAATTCATTTAACTTTTCCTTTTGTTGCATGTTTAGGTTGGCAAAAAGGGTACGTAAATTATCTTCCTCATCACTAGCATTATCATCACTAGAGGACTCATATTTAGTGGAGGATTTAGATTTAACCTTCTTCTTTTTGTCGTCCTTTGCCATGAGGCACTTGTGGCCGACGTTGGGGAAGAGAAGGCCTTTGTTGATGGTGATGTTGGTGGCGTCCTCGTCGAAGGATGAGTCGGAGGAGCTCTTGTATGAGTCCCACTCGCGGCATACATGGGCGTCGCCACCCTTCTTCTTGTAGTATTTCTTCTTCTCCTTTCTTCTCCCCTTGTTGTCGTCGCCCCTGTCACTGTCACTAGAAATAGGGCATTTTGCTATAAAGTGACCGGGCTTACCACACTTGTATCAAACCTTCTTGGAGCGGGGCTTGTAATCTTTCCCCCTCCTTTGCTTGAGGATTTGGCGGAAGCTCTTGATGACGAGCGCCATTTCCTCATTGTCGAGCTTTGAGGCGTCGATTGGTTGTCTACTTGATGTAGACTCCTCCTTCTTCTCCTCTGTTGCCTTGAATGCAACCGGTTGTGCTTCGGATGTGGAGGGATCATCTAGCTCATTGATTTTCTTTGAGCCCTTGATCATATACTCAAAGCTCACAAAATTCCCGATTACTTCCTCGGGAGTCATTAGTGTATATCTAGGATTACCACGAATTAATTGAACTTGAGTAGGGTTAAGGAAAATAAGTGATCTAAGAATAACCTTAACCATCTCGTGGTCATCCCACTTTTTGCTCCCGAGGTTGCGCACTTGGTTCACCAAGGTTTTGAGCCGGTTGTACATGTCTTGTGGATCTTCCCCTTTGCGAAGCCGGAAGCGACCGAGCTCCCCCTCGATCGTCTCCCGCTTGGTGATCTTGGTTAGTTCATCTCCCTCGTGCGCGGTCTTGAGCACGTCCCAAACTTCCTTGGCGCTCTTTAATCCTTGCACCTTGTTATACTCCTCTCGACTTAGAGAGGCGAGGAGTATAGTTGTGGCTTGGGAGTTGAAGTGCTCGATTTGGGCTACCTCGTCCTCATCATAATCCTCATCCCCTATGGATGGTACCTGTGCTCCAAACTCAACAACATTCCATATACTTTTGTGGAGTGAGGTTAGGTGAAATTTCATCAAATCACTCCACCTAGCATAATCTTCACCGTCAAAGGTTGGCAGTTTTCCTAATGGAACGGAAAGTAATGGAGTATGTTTAGGAATGCGAGGGTAGCGTAGGGGGATCTTACTAAACTTCTTGCGCTCATGGCGCTTAGAAGTTACGGAGGGCGCGTCGGAGCCGGAGGTGGAAGGTGGTGAAGTATCGGTCTCGTAGTAGACCACCTTCCTCATCTTCTTTTTCTTGTCGCCACTCCGATGCGACTTGTGGGAGGAGGCTTTCTTCTCCTTCCCCTTCCCTTTGTTGTGGGACTCTTCCGATGTAGCCTTCCCGTGGCTTGTAGTGGGCTTGTCGCCGGTCTCCATCTCCTTCTTGGCGTGATCTCCCGACATCACTTCGAGCGGTTAAGCTCTAATGAAGCATCGAGCTCTGATACCAATTGAAAGTCGCCTAGAGGGGGGTGAATAGGGCGAAACTGAAATTCACAAAATTAATCACAACTACAAGCAGGGTTAGCGTTAGAAATAGAAACGAGTCCGAGAGAGAGGGCGTAAAACAAATCGCAAGCGAATAAAGAGTGTGACACGCGGATTTGTTTTACCGAGGTTCGGTTCTTGCAAACCTACTCCCCGTTGAGGTGGTCACAAAGACCGAGTCTCTTTCAACCCTTTCCCTCTCTCAAACGGTCCCTCGGACCGAGTGAGCTTTTCTTCTCAATCACTTGGAACACAAAGTTCGCACAAGGATCACCACACGATTGGTGTCTCTTGCCTCAGTTACAAGTGAGTTTGATCTCAAGAAAGAATGAGAAAGAAAGCAATCCAAGCGCAAGAGCTCAAAAGAACACAACAAATCACTCTCACTTAACACTAAAGCTTTTGTGGAATTGGGAGAAGATTTGATCACTTGGGTGTGTCTTGTATTGAATGCCTAGCTCTTGTAAGTGGTTGGAAGGTGGAAAACTTGGATGACTTGAATGTGGGGTGGTTGGGGGTATTTATAACCCCAACCACCAAACTAGCCGTTTGGTGGAGGCTGCTGTCGCATGGCGCACCGGACAGTCCGGTGCGCCACCGGATACTGTCCGGTGCGCCAGCCACATCACCAGGCCGTTGGGTTCCGACCGTTGGAGCTCTGACGTGTGGGCCCGCCTGGCTGTCCGGTGGTGCACCGGACAAGTCCTGTAGACTGTCCGGTGTGCCACCCGCGCGTGCTCTGCTCTTCTGCGCGCGCTGGCGCGCATTTAATGCGTTGCAGTCGACCGTTGGCGCGAAGTAGCTGTTGCTCCGCTGGCTTACCGGACAGTCCGGTGTGCACCGGACATGTCCGGTGAATTATAGCGGAGCGGAAATCCGAACCTGGCGAGTTCAGAGCCGCTCTCCTCTGGAGCACCGGACACTGTCCGGTGGTGCACCGGACAGTACGGTGAATTATAGTGAAGCGTCTCTGAGAATTCCCGAAGGTGCGAAGTTTGGCTTGAAGTCCCCTAGTGCACCGGACACTGTCCGGTGGTGCACCGGACAGTCCGGTGCGCCAGACCAGGGTAGCCTTCGGTTATCCCTTGCTCTCTTTGTTGAACCCATTTCTTGGTCTTTTTGTTGGCTAAGTGTGAACCTTTGGCACCTGTATAACTTATACACTAGAGCAAACTAGTTAGTCCAATTATTTTTGTTGGGCAATTCAACCACCAAAATCAATTAGGAAATAGGTGTAAGCCTAATTCCCTTTCAAGTTCGCCTTCCACCAACTCCATCTTGGTGATCATGGTGGCGTCGTTCCCCTCATGAGAAATCTTGAGAGTATCCCAAATTTGCTTGGCGTTATCCAAGTCGCTCACCTTGTGGTACTCATCCCCGCACAAGGATGCTAGCAAAACAGTGGTAGCTTGTGCATTTTTGTGGATTTGCTCATTAATGAAACCAGGGTTGTCAGTACTATCAAAAAGCATTCTGTTTTCAACAATCTCCCAAATACTTGGATGGAGAGAGAATAGGTGACTACGCATTTTGTGACTCCAAAATGAGTAGTCTTCTCCATCAAAGTGTGGAGGTTTCCCAAGTGGAATTGAAAGTAAATGAGCATTGGAGTTAAACGGAATACGAGAATAATCAAAAGAAAAGTTTGAGTTAACCGGTTTCTTTTTCTCATCGTCGTCGTCTCTTGGGGAAGAAGAAGATTCGTCGCTGTCGTAGTAGACGATCTTCTTTATGCGCCTCTTCTTCTTCCCATCTCTTTTCTTATGACTCGAGCCAGAGTCCGAGGGCTTATCACCTCTTGGCTCGTTGACGATGGACTCCTTTGTCTTGTCATTGACCACCATCCCCTTTCCCTTAGGATCCATCTCTTCGGGTGATTAGTCCCTTGCGTGAAGAGAACGGCTCTGATACCAATTGAGAGAACCTAGAGGGGGGTGAATAGGTGATCCTGTAAAAATCTAAAACTTGTAGCCACAAAACTTGGTTAAGTGTTAGCACAATGAAATCAAGTGGCTAAGGACCGAGCTCTTGTGAACCACAATGGTCACAAGGAAAACAAGCACAAGAGACACAGTGATTTATCTCGTGGTTTGGCCAAGTATAACACTTGCCTACTCCACGTTGTGACGTCCCAATAGACAAGGGTTGCACTCAACCCCTCTCAAGTGATCCAATGATCGACTTGAATACCACTGTGTTTTTCTTTCTTTTACTCTTTCCCGTTTGCGAGGAATCTCCACAACTTGGAGCATCTCGCCCTTACAATTGATGATCACATAGAAGCACGGAAGTAAGGTTGGAAAGAGCAACACACACAAGACTCAAAGCACGAGCACAATCACGCACACAAGCCACAACTTGATCTCACAACACAACTCAAAGAGTTCTCTACTCAAATGGAGCTCAAGTCACTATCACAAAGAATTGAATGTGCGAGAATGAAGTCTTGGTGCTTAGGAATGATCAAGGAATGCTTGGGTGTCTCCTCCATGTGCCTAGGGGTTCCTTTTATAGCCCCAAGGCAGCTAGGAGCCGTTGGAACCCAACAAGGAAGGCAATTCTTGCCTTCTGTCGGGTGGCGCACCGGACAGTCCGGTGCACCATCGGACAACCAATGTAGCATGTCCGATGCGGATCTCCTTCCATTCCTGGCGCAGCCGACCGTTGGATCTTCAGGCTGGTTGGCGCACCGGACACTGTCCAGTGCACACCGAACAGTCCGGTGCCCCCAGCCGACCGTTGGCGTGGGCCACACGTTGCGAGCGGATTGTACGGCCGACCGTTGATTTGGCGGCTGTTGGCTCACCGGACTGTCCGGTGAATTATAGCCGTACGCCGCCGACGAATTCCCGAGAGTGGCCAGTTCGCCAGAGCCTAGCTGGCGCACCGGACACTGTCCGGTGCACCCAGACTGAGCAGCAGTTGGTTGTACACAGCCAACTCTTTTACAATCCTTTTCTTTTCCTGATTCTAGCACTTAGACAAATATATTAGTACACAAAAACCAATGTACTAAGTCTAGAACCATACCTTCTTGTCGATTTGCACTTCATCCATCATTTGGTATATAATTACTCACTCAATATGTGTTGGGCACTTAATCACCAAAATATACTTGAAATGGCCCAAAGGCACATTTCCCTTTTAGAATTTTTTGTCGATGCTACAACTAACACATGCCCCCATACATGTTCAGTGGTGAACAAGACTAGCATAGGCTCTAACGAAGTTAGTTAGTGTTTGGGCCCACGGTAAGAGTTAATAGATTCAATTACAAAAGCACCACTCTAGGTGATGGGAAGGCAGGAGATGCCATGTATGTGGAACCCTGCTATGGGTGCCTACTCTCCATGGACGACAATAAATATTGTAGCAAATACGTTAAGGTACCAAGGCACTAGATAAAGGATAGTTAGGGGAGAATAGTGCAAGCATTAGCACCATAGAGTTTGTCTACAAAGACATTACATGATAGCCTTAACACATAGATTAGAATAGATGTTTGGGACACATTGCGTGTAATGCCCTATGTCCTTTGGATAATCATTGGTTGGTGAATATAGATGATGAAGTGATTACATGCTCCAACACCTATCTTTGATAGCTCAAGGGAGTGATAGAGCCTACATGTATGTTCTACAAGCGGATCTTACTTATCATTGGGGCAACTACCCCCATCCCATCATAGCCTTATACATTTGTAAGTCTTCTACCTTGTAGTCATGCAGTGCACATTAGGTGTACGTCGAGGTAATCATACTTGCTATGGCAAACTCTTGAGGCCCTGCTTAGGGTGTAGACTTGTGCCTTAATGGTGTTGGTTTGTTGTGATAGGAGCTTAGTATGGTTCCTTGTACTTTTAATATATGATGAAAGCACAACCTTACTACCTAGCCATGGCGATAGTGATTTTAACGCACCCTGTCAACAAGCATGATTGTCTGGTTAGATACGGTCTTAAATGTGAGGGCACATATACATAATGCGATGAATACACCTGCCTCCTTCAGAGCATGCCATGGTTAAGGCGTGACTATAATGTCATTTGTCGCATTCAATGTGGTACTTAGGCTCTTTCCGCAATATCACCTTCCTATGGTGATCTCTATAACTGCCTTAGAAGGCAGGTATAATAACTTGCATCTACGAACACTAAGGCCTACATCATTAGGCCTAATATAACTAGTAGTTAGGGAGCCTTTGCACTTAATTGTATTTCATGCATGGTACACTTAGCATGCACACACATGGCTATATGATCGATGCACGTAATGCATAGTGGTCTTGATTTCCATGCAGATTAAGTTGTGTGACAACATGCTTGATATCGTCCATCACACATTTAATGTGTTGTATACATGAGGTTTATCCATTAAGCTTTCACTATGAACTTATCTTTTGGTGCTTAGATGTAGGGTCCATCCCCCATGGGCATACTATCCCTAGTGGACCTAACACATCATTTTGTCATGAGACATGATTATCCTTAACTATCTTGAGCCCTTAACTCCTCAAGCGCCTTAGGCTCTATAAGGCTAAATATTGTTGTGGTCAAGAACGGACTGTCCCAAGCATCTTCAATCTTCTTATCATCCTTGGGCATGAAAGGGCCTCAAGGATCTACACTTATAAGTGCCCTAGAGCATGGTGTGTCCTAAGGGCTTACTTATCGGTGTCTCGGGACATGAGGGACCTAAACACTTATACTTATGGATGCTCTAGGACATGACGGACCCATGGACTTTGGCTCATAAGTGACCCAAGACACGAGAGCATCCAACAACTTGTGCATATGAGCTTCTCAAGGCATGGGGTGCTCCGAGGACTTACTCTCGTGGTGTCCCATGGCATGGGCCTTAGGGGTCTTTATCTTATGGTTGGTGTCTCGAGGTGCAAGGCATCTTAAAGACTTAGGATGTGTTTTGTTTAGTTGTAGATTTCTAAAAATCTAATTCTAGATGTGAGAAAGCTGTTGTGAGCTAATGACTGTCGAAAAGCTGAAAGTTATTTGGTTGAAACAGCTATCAACTATAGATCAAGAGTATAATGGTTTGACAACATGGAAGGAGGGACATCGTTTAAGCCTCTCGAACGAACTGATTCGACAATATTGCCGTCATCGGTAAGGGGCAATACGACATTGCCATGGGGGGCCTACACCCATAGTGCTAGGCTCAAGCATTGTGGCTATAATCATGCTCAGTCCAATACATACATGGTGTCCTACACAAATAGTATGTGTGGCGGTGACATCAAGCAAAATGATAGGTGTTGGGTCGTCGTCTTTCATGAGGACGAAGCCTCACAGTCACCGAACATCAAACACTACACCATAACCTAAAATATGCGGCTTACTATCAGTCGCAAAAAGCCCTTTCAACGTCTTACTATCCGCCGCTAAAAACATATGCCGACTACCCATATCCGACGCTATAAGTGTCGTCGGGATAAATCTATAGCGACGAATAGCTTTTGGCGACTGATCGTCTTACTACAGTACTTGAAACTGTACATTTATGGATTCCCATTTGCACTATAGTTGCCATACGCAGCTCCAAGTCACAATTTTTTTATTTATTCTTTCTACAATTTACACTAATCAAGTTTACAATTCACAAACATGGATAGGAAATTATCCATTCACCTACAAACCAAACTGGCCTTCGTTAAGGAAAGAACACAGACTGACCTGCGCACTATTTCGCTGCCTCCGCCTTGTCCTTGGAGAATCAGGCGATGTCTCCTCTCTTCAAAAAAATCTTTTTATTCCTCCCATCGAACTTCCTGTACTGAGTGTCTGAGCGTGCTTCTAGCAGTGCGACGATTTGAGTTGTTCTCCTTCTTGGTTTTTCACTCCTACTTGGATTCTTAGCACATTGCCTCAAGTCAAGGTAGCATGTCAGATGGCGAGAGGCTTGGGAGGACAGGAGTACAACAAAAAACAAGTACCTAGAACCGTCGGCAATGATGTGAGTGAGGAGGTCGGCTTGACCACAACAACTTGGGGAGGGATGATTCACGATGGATTTGGGACAGAGGATGCACACATGAGAGCCGAGAGGCAGGGCATGAACGCACGCACGGCGCTAGCTACACTCGTTTCTTGCAAACGCTAAACACTCAGGGTAGCAGCTTGAATTGGGAAGGAGGATCGTCGCTGCGTGCGTTCGTGCTGACGCTGAACGGGCCGACGGTGGGGCGGTGATTTGGAATTGGGAAGAAGAAAATAACTATCTAGGGTTTGGCTCAGTGAAAGAATAGGCGGCAGCTAGGAATTGGCCTGCTTCAGGTGGACCGCGCTTGTGAAATTTTCGTGCCAATGGACCAAGTGAAGCGCGGGGCAATTGGTCCTGAGCCTTTTTATGCCGACTGATCCAATGATGCAAAAAAAAAAACTTATACCGACTTATTGTTCAGCACTATTGATAGTCGCCTAGAGGGGGGGTGAATAGGGCGAAACTGAAATTTACAAATATAAACACAACTACAAGCCGGGTTAGCATTAGAAGTAAAAACGAGTCCGCGAGAGAGGGTGCAAAACAAATCTCAAGCAAATAAGGAGTGTGACACAAGGATTTGTTTTACCGAGGTTCGGTTCTCGCAAACCTACTCCTCGTTGAGGTGGTCACAAAGACCGGGTCTCTTTCAACCCTTTCCCTCTCTCAAACGGTCCTTCCGACCGAGTGAGCTTCTCTTCTCAAATCAAAACCGGGAACAAAACTTCCCCGCAAGGGTCACCACACAATTGGTGCCTCTTGCCTTGATTACAATGGAGTTTTGATCACAAGAACAAGTGAGAAGGAAAAGAAGCAATCCAAGCGCAAGAGCTCAAAAGAACACGCCAAATCTCTCTCTCTAATCACTAAAGCCTTGTGTAGATTTGGAGAGGATTTGATCTCTTTGGTGTACCTAGAATTGAATGCCTAGCTCTTGTAAGTGGTTGAGAAGTGGAAAACTTAGATGCAATGAATGGTGGGGTGGTTGGGGTATTTATAGCCCCAACCACCAAACATGACCGTTGGTGGAGGCTGTCTGTCGTATGGTGCACCGGACAGTCCGGTGTACACCGGACATGTCCGGTGCGCCAGCCACGTCACCAAACCCGTTGGGATTCGACCGTTGGAGCTCTGACTTCTGGGCCCGCCTGGATGTCCGGTGGCGCACCAGACATGTTATGTAGAGTGTCCGGTGCGCCAGCATGGGCGTGCCTGACGCCTGCGCGCTCTGGCGCGCATTAATTGCTGTTGCAGGCGACAGTTGGCGCGAAGTAGCCGTTGCCCCGCTGTTACACCGGACAGTCCGGTGTACACCGGACATGTCCGGTGAATTATAGCGGAGCAGCCGTTATGATTTCCCGAGGCTGCCAAGTTCCAGAGTCGCGTCTTCTTGGAGCACCGGACACTGTCCGGTGTACAGCGTACAGTCCGGTGAATTATAGCGCGCCGGCTCTGAAAATTCCCGAGGCCGAGGAGTTCTGGGCGAAGTCCCCTGGTGCACCGGACACTGTCCGGTGTGCCACCGGACAGTCCGGTGCGCCAGACCAGGGAGCCTTTCGGGATGCCTTTAGCTCTCTAATTTGAACCCAACTTTGGTCTTTTTAATTGGCTTGTTGTGAACCTTTGACACCTGTATAACTTATACACTAGAGCAAACTAGTTAGTCCAATTATTTGTGTTGGGCAATTCAACCACCAAAATTATTTAGGAACTAGGTGTAAGCCTAATTCCCTTTCAATCTCCCCCTTTTTGGTGATTGATGACAACACAAACCAAAGCAAATATAGAAATGCATAATTGAACTAGTTTGCATAATGTAAGTGCAAAGGTTGCTTGGAATTGAGCCAATATTAATACTTACAAGATATGCATGGATTGTGTCTTTGTTTTTAACGTTTTGGACCACGCTTGCACCACATGTTTTGTTTTTGCAAATTATTTTGTAAATATTTTTCAAAGTTCTTTTGCAAATAGTCAAAGGTAAATGAATAAGATTTTACAAAGCTTTTTCAAGATTTGAAATTTTCTCCCCCTGTTTCAAATGCTTTTCCTTTGGCTTAAACAAAACTCCCCCTAAATGAGATCCTCCTCTTAGTGTTCAAGAGGGTTTTGATATATCATTTTTGAAATACTACTTTCTCCCCCTTTTGAACACAATAAGATACCAATTTGAAATTTACCAATTGAAAAACTCCAATTTTAAAATTAGGTGGTGGTGCGGTCCTTTTGCTTTGGGCTCATACTCTCTCCCCCTTTGGCATGAATCGCCAAAAACGGAGTCATTAGAGCCCTCACAGTTACTCTCTCCTCCTTTGGTCATAAATAAAAGAGTGAAGATTATACCAAAGATGGAGTCCTTTTGCTTGGTGCTCATGCTTTCTCCCCAAAAATGGAGAGTTGCTTGGAGTGGCGGCGAAGGATGAGTTATGGAGTGGAAGCCTTTGTCTTCGCCGAAGACTCCAATTCCCTTTCAATATTCCTATGACTTGGTTTGAAATTCACTTGAAAACACATTAGTCATAGCACATGAAAGAGACATGATCAAAGGTATATAGAAGAGCTATGTGTGCAAGTTAGCAAAAGAAATTGCGTGAATCAAGAATATTGAGCTCATGCCTAAGTTTGTTAAAAGTTTGTTCATCAAGAGGCTTGGTAAAGATATCGGCTAATTGATCTTTAGTGTTAATGTAAGAAATCTCGATATCTCCCTTTTGTTGGTGATCCCTAAGAAAATGATACCGAATGGCTATGTGTTTAGTGCGGCTATGCTCGACGGGATTATCCGCCATCTTGATTGCACTCTCATTATCACATAGCAAAGGGACTTTGGTTAATTTGTAACCGTAGTCCCGCAGGGTTTGCCTCATCCAAAGCAATTGCGCGCAACAATGGCCTGCGACAATGTACTCGGCTTCGGCGGTGGAAAGAGCGACTGAATTTTGCTTCTTTGAAACCCAAGACACCAATGATCTTCCCAAGAACTGGCAAGTCCCCGATGTGCTCTTCCTATTGATTTTACACCCTGCCCAGTCGGCATCCGAATAACCAATTAAATCAAATGTGGATCCCCGAGGGTACCAAAGCCCAAACTTAGGAGTATAAACTAAATATCTCAAGATTCGTTTTACGGCCGTAAGGTGAGCTTCCTTAGGGCCGGCTTGGAATCTTGCACACATGCATACGGAAAGCATAATATCCGGTCGAGATGCACATAAATATAGCAAAGAACCTATCATCGACCGGTATACCTTTTGATCGACGGATTTACCTCCCTCGTCGAGGTCGAGATGCCCATTGGTTCCCATGGGTGTCTTGATGGGTTTGGCATCCTTCATTCCAAACTTAGTTAGAATATCTTGAGTATACTTTGTTTGGCTTAGGAAGGTGCCTTCTTGGAGTTGCTTCACTTGAAATCCTAAGAAATACTTCAACTCCCCCATCATAGACATCTCGAATTTTTGTGTCATGATCCTACTAAACTCTTCACATGTAGATTCGTTAGTAGACCCAAATATAATATCATCAACATAAATTTGGCATACAAACAAATCATTCTCAAGTGTTTTGGTAAAGAGTGTAGGATCGGCTTTTCCGACTTTGAATCTATTAGTGATAAGGAAATCCCTAAGGCATTCATACCATGCTCTTGGGGCTTGCTTGAGCCCATAAAGCGCCTTAGAGAGTTTATACACATGGTTAGGGTACTCACTATCCTCAAAGCCGGGAGGTTGCTCAACATAGACCTCTTCCTTGATTGGTCCATTGAGGAAGGCACTTTTCACGTCCATTTGATAAAGCTTGAAGCCATGGTAAGTAGCATAGGCCAATAATATTCGAATTGACTCAAGCCTAGCTACGGGTGCATAGGTTTCACCGAAATCCAAACCTTCTACTTGGGAGTATCCTTTGGCCACAAGTCGAGCTTTGTTCCTTGTCACCACACCATGCTCATCTTGCTTGTTGCGGAAGACCCATTTGGTTCCTACAACATTTTGGTTAGGACGTGGAACTAAATGCCATACCTTATTCCTAGTGAAGTTGTTGAGCTCCTCTTGCATCGCCACCACCCAATCTGAATCTTGGAGTGCTTCCTCTACCCTGTGTGGCTCAATAGAGGAAACAAAAGAGTAATGCTCACAAAAATGTGCAACACGAGATCTAGTAGTTACCCCCTTATGAATGTCGCCGAGGATGGTGTCGACGGGGTGATCTCGTTGGATTGCTTGGTGGACTCTTGGGTGTGGCGGCCTTTGTTCTTCATCCTCCTTGTCTTGATCATTTGCATCTCCCCCTTGATCATTGTCGTCATCTTGAGGTGGCTCATTTGCTTGATCTTCTATTTCATCAACTTGAGCTTCATCCTTATTTTGAGTCGGTGGACATGCTTGCGTGGAGGAGGACGGTTGATCTTGTGCATTTGAAGGCTCTTCGGATTCCTTAGGACACACATCCCCAATGGACATGTTCCTTAGCGCGATGCATGGAGCCTCTTCGTTACCTATCTCATCAAGATCAACTTGCTCTACTTGAGAGCCGTTAGTCTCATCAAACACAACGTCACAAGAAACTTCAACTTGTCCAGAGGACTTGTTAAAGACTCTATATGCCCTTGTGTTTGAATCATATCCTAGTAAAAAGCCTTCTACAGTCTTAGGAGCAAATTTAGATTTTCTACCTCTTTTAACAAGAATAAAGCATTTGCTACCAAAGACTCTAAAATATGAAATGTTGGGCTTTTTACCGGTTAGGAGCTCATAAGATGTCTTCTTGAGGATTCGGTGTAGATATAACCGGTTGATGGCGTAGCAGGCGGTGTTGACCGCCTCGGCCCAAAACCGATCCGAAGTCTTGTACTCATCAAGCATGGTCCTTGCCATGTCCAATAGAGTTCGATTCTTCCTCTCCACTACACCATTTTGTTGTGGCGTGTAGGGAGAAGAGAACTCATGCTTGATGCCCTCCTCCTCAAGGAAGCCTTCGATTTGAGAGTTCTTGAACTCCGTCCCGTTGTCGCTTCTAATTTTATTGATCCTTAAGCCGCACTCGTTTTGAGCTCGTCTCAAGAATCCCTTTAAGGTTTCTTGGGTTTGAGATTTTTCCTGCAAAAAGAACACCCAAGTGAAGCGAGAATAATCATCCACTATTACAAGACAATACTTACTCCCGCCGATGCTTATGTAAGCAATCGGGCCGAATAGATCCATGTGGAGTAGCTCAAGCGGCCTGTCGGTCGTCATGATGTTCTTGTGTGGATGATGGGCACCAACTTGCTTCCCTGCTTGGCATGTGCTACAAATCCTGTCTTTCTCAAAATGAACATTTGTTAATCCTAAAATGTGCTCTCCCTTTAGAAGCTTATGAAGATTCTTCATCCCAACATGGGCTAGTCGGCGGTGCCAGAGCCAACCCATGTTAGTCTTAGCAATTAAGCAAGTGTCGAGTTCAGCTCTATCAAAATCTACCAAGTATAGCTGACCCTCTAACACTCCCTTAAATGCTATTGAATCATCACTTCTTCTAAAGACAGTAACACCTACATCAGTAAATAGACAGTTGTAGCCCATTTGACATAATTGCGAAACGGAAAGCAAATTGTAATCTAGAGAATCTACAAGAAAAACATTGGAAATGGAATGGTTAGGGGATATAGCAATTTTACCCAAACCTTTGACCAAACCTTGATTTCCATCCCCGAATATGATAGCTCGTTGGGGATCTTGATTTTTCTCATATGAGGAGAACATCTTCTTTTCCCCTGTCATGTGGTTTGTGCACCCGCTGTCGATTATCCAACTTGAGCCCCCGGATGCATAAACCTACAAAACAAGTTTAATTCTTGACTTTAGGTACCCAAACGGTTTTGGGTCCTTTGGCATTAGAAACAAGAACTTTGGGTACCCAAACACAAGTCTTAGAGCCCTTGTGTTTGCCCCCAACAAACTTGGCAACTACCTTGCCGGATTTGTTAGTCAAGACATAAGAAGCATCAAAAGTTTTAAATGAAAGACTATGTTCATTTGATGCACTAGGAGTTTTCTTCTTAGGCAACTTAACATGGGTTGGTTGCCTAGAGCTAGATGTCTCACCCTTATACATGAAAGCATGGTTAGGGCCAGAGTGAGACTTCCTAGAGTGAATCCTCCTAATTTTGCTCTCGGGATAACCGGCAGGGTACAAAATGTAACCCTCGTTATCCTGAGGCATGGGAGCCTTGCCCTTTACAAAATTAGACAATCTTTTAGGAGGGGCATTAAGTTTGACATT
The DNA here is from genome assembly GCF_902167145.1 of Zea mays. Lineage (NCBI taxonomy): Eukaryota > Viridiplantae > Streptophyta > Magnoliopsida > Poales > Poaceae > Zea > Zea mays. Next base: position 16,128,870 of record NC_050100.1, read on the forward strand.
GTCTCCCCTTTGGAAGCCAATGCCATCCTTGATGCCAGGGCGTCTCCCACTATAGAGCATACTTCTAGCAAATTTAAATTTTTCATTTTCTAAGTTATGCTCGGCAAGTTTAGCATCTAATTTTGCTATATGATCATTTTGTTGTTTAATTAAAGACATGTGATCATGAATAGCATTAATATCAATATCTCTACATCTAGTACAAATAGATACATGCTCAACGATAGATGTAGAGGGTTTGCAAGATTTTAATTCTACAACCTTAGCATGTAACATGTCATTCTTAGTTCTAAGGTCGGAAATAGTAGCATTGCAAACATTAAAGTCTTTAGCCTTAGCAAGCAATTTTTCATTTTCAATCCTAAGGCTAGCAAGAGAAATGTTCAATTCTTCAATCCTAGCAAGTAAATCATCATCATTATTTCTAGAACTGGTAATTGAAACATTACAAACATGAGAATCAACCTTAGCTAATAAATTAGCATTTTCATTTCTAAGGTTGTCTATTGTCTCATGGCAAGTGCTTAGCTCACTAGATAATTTTTCACATTTCTCAATTTCTAGAGCATAAGCATTTTTAACCTTAACATGTTTCTTATTTTCCTTAATTAGGAAGTCCTCTTGAGAATCCAAAAGGTCATCCTTTTCATGAATAGCACTAATTAATTCATTTAATTTTTCCTTTTGTTCCATGTTAAGGTTGGCAAAAAGGGTACGCAAATCATTTTCCTCATCACTAGCATTATCATCACTAGAGGACTCATATCTAGTGGAGGATTTAGATTTAACCTTCTTCTTTTTGCCGTCCTTTGCCATGAGGCACTTGTGGCCGACGTTGGGGAAGAGGAGTCCCTTGGTGATGGCGATGTTGGCGGCGTCCTCGTCGTCGGAGGAGTCGGTGGAGCTCTCGTCGGAGTCCCACTCGCGGCACACGTGGGCATCGCCGCCCCTCTTCTTGTGGTAACTCTTCTTTTCTCTCCTCTTGCCCTTCTTGTCGTTATCCCTGTCACTGTCACTTGATAATGGACATTTAGCAATAAAGTGACCGGGCTTACCACACCTGTAGCAAACCTTCTTGGAACGGGATTTGTAATCCTTCCCCTTCCGTTGCTTGAGGATTTGGCGAAAGCTTTTGATGATCAAAGCCATCTCCTCATTGTCGAGCTTTGAAGCGTCGATTGGTTGTCTACTTGGTGTAGACTCCTCCTTCTTCTCCTCCATTGCCTTGAAAGCCACCGGTTGTGCTTCGGACGTGGAGGGATCATCAAGCTCGTTGATCTTCTTTGAGCCCTTGATCATACATTCAAAGCTCACAAAATTCCCGATAACTTCCTCGGGAGTCATTAGTGTGTATCTAGGATTACCACGAATTAATTGAACTTGAGTGGGATTAAGGAAGATGAGTGATCTAAGAATAACCTTAACCACCTCGTGGTCATCCCATTTCTTGCTCCCGAGGTTGCGCACTTGGTTCACCAAGGTTTTGAGCCGGTTGTACATATCTTGTGGCTCCTCCCCTTGGCGAAGACGAAAGCGACCGAGCTCCCCCTCGATCGTTTCCCGCTTGGTGATCTTGGTGAGTTCATCACCCTCGTGCGCGGTCTTGAGTAGATCCCAAATCTCCTTCGCATTCTTCAACCCTTGCACCTTGTTATATTCGTCTCTACTTAGGGAGGCGAGGAGTATGGTTGTGGCTTGGGAGTTGAAGTGCTCGATTTGGGCTACTTCATCCTCATCATAGTTTTCATCCCTACGGATGGTACCTGTGCACCAAACTCAACAACATCCCATATACTTTTGTGGAGTGAGGTTAGATGAAATCGCATTAAATCACTCCACCTAGCATAATCTTCACCATCAAATGTTGGTGGTTTGCCTAATGGGACGGAAAGTAAAGGTGTATGTTTAGAAATGCGAGGGTAGCATAGAGGAATCTTACTATACTTCTTACGCTCTTGGCGTTTAGAAGTGACGGACGCCGCGTCGGAGCCGGAGGTGGATGTCGATGAAGAATCGGTCTCGTAGTAGACCACCTTCCTCATCCTCTTTTTCTTGTCCCCACTCCGATGCGGCTTGTGGGAAGAGGATTTCTCCTTCTTCTCTTTGTGGTGTGAAGAAGATTTCTTCTCCTTCCCTTTGGAGGAGTCCTTCTTCTCCTTTCTCTTGGTACGGGACTCTTCCGGTGAAGTGCTCCCGTGGCTTGTAGTGGGCTTTTCGCCGGTCTCCATCTCCTTCTTGGCGTGATCTCCCGACATCACTTCGAGCGGTTAGGCTCTAATGAAGCACCGGGCTCTGATACCAATTGATAGTCGCCTAGAGGGGGGTGAATAGGGCAAAACTGAAATTTACAAATATAAACACAACTACAAGCCGGGTTAGCATTAGAAGTAAAAACGAGTCCGCGAGAGAGGGTGCAAAACAAATCTCAAGCAAATAAGGAGTGTGACACAAGGATTTGTTTTACCGAGGTTTGGTTCTCGCAAACCTACTCCCCGTTGAGGTGGTCACAAAGACCGGGTCTCTTTCAACCCTTTCCCTCTCTCAAACGGTCCTTCCGACCGAGTGAGCTTCTCTTCTCAAATCAAAACCGGGAACAAAACTTCCCCGCAAGGGTCACCACACAATTGGTGCCTCTTGCCTTGATTACAATGGAGTTTTGATCACAAGAACAAGTGAGAAGGAAAAGAAGCAATCCAAGCGCAAGAGCTCAAACGAACACGACAAATCTCTCTCTCTAATCACTAAAGCCTTGTGTAGATTTGGAGAGGATTTGATCTCTTTGGTGTACCTAGAATTGAATGCCTAGCTCTTGTAAGTGGTTGAGAAGTGGAAAACTTGGATGCAATGAATGGTGGGGTGGTTGGGGTATTTATAGCCCCAACCACCAAACATGACCGTTGGTGGAGGCTGTCTGTCGTATGGTGCACCGGACAGTCCGGTGTACACCGGACATGTCCGGTGCGCCAGCCACGTCACCAAACCCGTTGGGATTCGACCGTTGGAGCTCTGACTTGGCCCGCCTGGATGTCTGGTGGCGCACCGGACATGTTCTGTAGAGTGTCCGGTGCGCCAGCATGGGCGTGTCTGACGCCTGCGCGCTCTGGCGCGCATTAATTGCTGTTGCAGGCGACCGTTGGCGCGAAGTAGCCGTTGCCCCGCTGTTACACCGGACAGTCCGGTGTACACCGGACATGTCCGGTGAATTATAGCGGAGCAGCCGTTATGATTTCCCGAGGCTGCCAAGTTCCAGAGCCGCGTCTTCTTGGAGCACCGGACACTGTCCGGTGTACACCGGACAGTCCGGTGAATTATAGCGCGCCGGCTCTGAAAATTCCCGAGGCCGAGGAGTTCTGAGCGAAGTCCCCTGGTGCACCGGACACTGTCCGGTGTGTCACCGGACAGTCCGGTGCGCCAGACTAGGGAGCCTTTCGGGATGCCTTTAGCTCTCTAATTTGAACCCAACTTTGGTCTTTTTAATTGGCTTGTTGTGAACCTTTGACACCTGTATAACTTATACACTAGAGCAAACTAGTTAGTCCAATTATTTGTGTTGGGCAATTCAACCACCAAAATTATTTAGGAACTAGGTGTAAGCCTAATTCCCTTTCAACTATGTGTGTATATATGCCGACTGATGTTTAATTAGGAAATAGAAAATTAGCGACTGACAGTCTGTGACTGACATATACCGACTAATAGTTTGATGCTTATACTGTATTTATAGCAACGGTTGTCGGACGCCAATTTAGTGTTGTGGTATAGTGAAAGTGGAGGTTGGACAGACGTTGTAGGGGGAACATTAGATATGGAGGGGAAACGTGGATGTTAGACGATGAGCAACATTGAAGGGTTGACGAGAAAGAGATACAATGGTTTAGAGACAACTAAGTCATGTCGCCGACCTCCGTAGTCAAGTGCAGGGAGGCGATGACAACTCTAGCCATTGCTGGAAGGTGCCATCAGGTGCGACGAGTTGAATGAAGGCCTTTGAATATAATATATTATAAAATATTTTGGTACTATAGACAATAACAATTAGGTAATATTTTCGAAAATCTGGATGACTAAAATTTAGAAAAATTTGGGATAGAAGAAGATTCTACATTGAAATAGAAGAATATGTAGATTTTTAGGAATCTATTCAGTTTTAGTGTTTTTTGGTTGAGATTCTAGATTTTTTTACAGTGAATCTAGCTCAAAAATTTGAGCCAAAAGAATATTCATCTCTAGAGGTCCTGGTCAATAGTGGCCACGTGTCTTTATGTATGCAGGAGAGTTGGAAGGTCATGGTGTCTTCTAGTAGCCAAATCATCTTGTGTGGATACTTATATATAATGTTAGAGTAACTCAAGAGACTAGGTATATGATTTTATAAAGGTAAATTTAGTTAGTATTAAAAAACGTCTACAATAAACTCTTTAAACAACTCTTTAAATTTAGTGGCTCTATATCTTTCCACATTTGCTCTCTATTTTTTGATAGTTTGGTTCACTCTCCATTTAGTCTATAAGTTTATCCGAGTCTGTTGAATTAGCCTATAATTTTTCTGTAAAATCTATTTTAGAGTAACTAAATCAGTAAATTTAGCTAGTCTTTTTTACTAATCCGTTGGAGTTACTCTTAACTGGGGCGGGTCTCTCCCTTCGCCAGCCTCCAAATCGGTGGTCTTATTATGGTGGATCTTATAATCATTGGAGTCAAGATCTTTGAACACTTCTTTCGTATAGTTGTGTGTATGACCTTCTCCAAACACTAACAAAAAATCATTTCATTCGGGGTTGTTGATTCTTTTTACAGCGGCGGGCTTCTAAATTTCCATAAAACATCGGGCTTCTAAATTCCCATGATGTCTTCCGAAAATTTAGAAAAGTATCTTTCTTTTCTAAGTCCTAATAATTGGTGACAACATGAGCCGAGTCACGGGCTCAGTTATGGCGCGACATGCACGGCCGCAAGAAGAACCACGAGGAGCAGAGCTGTCGCGGCGGCGGCGCGTCGTCTCCCCGCTGCCGACGGAGTGATCTGTATGGTGAAGTTGCAGGCGTCCGTGGACGGGTTCTGCGACGTGGGCACGGCGAGGCCCTGGAAGTAGCAGCTGCCCTCCACCTGGTTCTGCACCTGGAAGTACATGTTGAAGGCGTAGGACGCGTTGCCGGCGGCGTCCAGGCCGTTGCACGAGGAGCCGTAGCCGAGCGAGGTGCAGTCGGAGAAGGTGCAGGCGTAGGTGACGCTGTCGCCGATCTTGCTCGTGTCCTGCGCGTTGGGGTTGACGACGCACCACTGGCGGGGCAGGTACTGGACCCCCCGCGCCGCCACGAGCGCCGTGTTCCGGCCCTGCCCAGACAGGTCCATGGCGTACTTGGGCTGGCCGTCGTAGCGCATGATGCCCCAGTGGCGCTCGAAGTTGCCCGGCGCCACGCTCTTGGCGTCCTCGTCGATGAGGCTGAACAGGTAGACCTCGATGTACTGGCCCGGGCGCAGCGGCGTGCCGGCGCTGGCCGCCAGCTTCCGCAGCAGGCCCGCGTAGAACTTCTGCGCGAACGCGGCCGTGGCGTGCTTGTCGCCGTCGGTCGGCCACCCGACCTCGCCGACCACGACGGGGAGGCCGCCGACGCCCGCCGCGGCCAGCGCGGACACGAGCGTGTCGAAGTTGGCGTCGAACACGTTGGTGTACTGGATGCCGTTGTCCACGACGGGGCTGCCCGTGCCGTCGAAGAAGGCGTAGTCCAGCGGGAAGTCGTCGTTGTCGTAGAGGCTCAGGAACGGGTAGATGTTGACGGTGAAGGGCGCGCCGCTCTGGTTCAGGAACTGCACGATCTCCGTCATGAGGCCGGCGATGTCGGGCCGGAACCGCCCCGCCGACGGCACCAGGTTGTCCTTGGGCGAGTTGTACACGTCGGCGTTCAGCGGCACCGTCGCCTTGATGGTGTCGCCGAAGCCGGCGTCGTTCAGCGCGCGCTGGATGTTCTGCAGGGCGGGCAACGTGACGTTCAGGAACGTGCCGTTGAAAGACGACAGGAAGGGCTCATTCCCGACAGCTACGTACCTGCACGCAAACGTTTGTACGACTGATTAATCGGGTATTTTCAGACACGCTTTAGTGGGTGTTTGAATGCACTAGAGATAATAGTTAGTAGCTAAAATTAGTTGAAACATCCAAACACCCTATCTAATAGTTCAGCTATTAGTTATTTTTGGTAAATTAGTTATATCTAACAATTTTAAGGGGGTGTTTGAATGCACTAGAACTAATAGTTAGTTGACTAAAAATTGTTAGTACAATTAGCTAGCTAACAAATAACTACCCAACTATTAACTAATTTACCAAAAATAGCTAATAGCTGAACTATTAGCTAGGATGTTTGGATGTCTCAACTAATTTTAGCCACTAACTATTATCTCTAGTACATTCAAACACCCCTTTAGCCAACTAACTATTAGTTCTAGTGCTTTCAAACACTACCTTAGTGTCGTAACCGCTACTTATCTCATGATTCTTCGAAGCGAAAAATTAGACACGCAAAATCAAAGTAGTTATCTGAAAAAGTTTAAATAGTTCTCATGTCGTATAGAGTAGTGGGCGCCCGGTGGCCACTGCAGTTAGATAAGGGTGCTAATACTTTCAGATGTGCATGCAACTTTTTCTGCAGACATTTCGGTCCAGAAGACAACAACCAATCCAAGGTTAGATTCTTCAGACTGCAAACCGCACAAATGCAATGGATATCCGTAACTTTGTGCTGCAAATTGTTCTTTTTTTTTCCGTCGCCGAAAAGCCATGGGCACGAACAGTGCCTAGAGAAGAATGTTGCAACTTGTTGATGTCACTTCATTACTCATGAGAAGGCTTTTCTGAATCAGCCGGTAGAAAAACCGCGTCACCCTAAACCCTAAAATTGCAGGCTTGCAGCCACTGCATACCGCATAGCATTAACCAAAGAGGGCTTCTAACTAAACAATTTATTTTATGGAAACAGCCGGTATAAATAATTGAGTTTGTAACCGATATGCGGAGAATTTTTTTCACCGAAAATACATATAGAGCTCAAGAAACAAAGAAGGACACACAAAAAGTAAGGAGGATCGAAACTAAGAGGAGCTAGTTAATTTATGTTTTATGTGTGCGCTATGGAAGTCTGTTTTGCTGAAGTGCACGTTCACAGCTTTTGGTACTACTTTGTTGTCACCGATATAAAGTTTCCATTTTTCAGGGGAGATATATAGAAAGCCACAGCAGACGCAGCCAACAAATGCAGAGCTGAAAAGGATCACACCAAGACGGCAAAGGCCAATTGTTCTTGCCATATCCTTTCGACCTTTCCTTTGGAAGAAAAAAAACAGAAGGCGCAGGGGGTAGGATCATGTGAAAAAAAAAAAGAGGCAGTAACCAGCAGGGACTCACTTGATGTTCACGCCGCCGTCGAAGTTATAGCGGCTGACGTTCTGGCGCACCCAGTCCCTGGCCGTGCCGTAGTCCGTCATCATGTCGAGCATGTTGTTGGGGATGGCCACCATGACCTCCACGCTGGTGCCGGCGAGCGCGTCCATGGGGCCGGCGTCGGCGTCGAAAAGCTTCACCTTCCTGATGCCGTTGTCCTCCAGCATCCGCACCACGGTGGCCGGCGGCAGCTGGTGCGTCGCCATCGTGCCCCAGTTCACCCCGAGCGCTCCAGCCGCCGGCAGCCCAGCGACCGCCAGCGCCACCGCCGCCACCACCACAGCGGACGCCGCGACGGCCAACCGATCATAGCTCGCCGCCGCCATGGAAGATGGAAGACGGGACGCCGCTGCTACGTGTCGGTGTCTGCAGGCTACCAGCCGCGCCTGCGCACGTGCACACGCGCGCGCGCGCGCGTATGAATTCGCAGGGTCGAGACGCTCGGTTAATTTTAGAGGAAGAGGAAGATGTGTAACGCGTAAGAGGAAGAGGTGTGGCCGACGCAACGGGGATTTGGAGGGAGTGGACAATGGGGACTGCTCCTCTAGTGGCCGGTCGCCTCGCTTTTGATATTCGAGGGGGGAGGGACGAACGACAAGGACAGGGGAGGGTTCGGATAGAACTGAACGTGTGATGACCAAGAACCACATAGGAGGGAGGAGAAAGGCAGCTCAGGTTATTACAAAGGGGGACAAAAAAAGATAGAGAAAAGATTCAAACTTTCTGTATCCAAGAACAACCTGTATTATACTACTTTCACTGTCGTAAGTGCCGCCAGTGAAGACTGTAGCTGAGGCTAGCTGTCGCTAATAAAACCGCTTGTCAGCAGGCGAAATAGAGAACAGGAGTAAGATACAGAGATCAATCAGAAGGGGATGCATGCCTTCATTCAGCTGTCCCTTGATCTGGTCAGGTACAGGTAGTAGGAGCTAGAAAGGAGGACAGCGTGAAGGCTCAGGTCAAAACATGACGCAATGGTTCAGGCGCAGGCTGGTGTATCCAGATTTTTTTTCCTCGGCGTGTGAGGGTGGAGGAAACGAGCGAGGCGGGTGGATTTCTTCTTCTTCTTTCTTTTTTTTCGCTGAGGTGATGGTAAGCTACGGGGACAGGTTAGTGGGTGATACAATATACGAACGCGGGTGATGCAACTGAAAGCGAGGGCTTCTTGGAGCGTTGTCTGCACAAAAGGGACCTCCACCCACCCACCACCGTTCCTTCTCTTTTGTCAAGTCTCAAGTCCCTTTGTTTGTAACTAGGTCTATGCCCGTGCGTTGCTACGGGTGCATTAAAATGCATAACAATGTTAGTGCCAGTGTGCCATTATATAGGAACTAATCCTTAGTTCAATGCACACTCTGTGTGCTAAAGTTGTTGATGACCATAATTTCCATTTCCCAACAAATTTCATGGAACAACAATATTGGATTTGTCATCACTAATAATTTCCGGAAATCTCAAGTGTAAGAAAACTAACATATAATGTATATAGTACAATGCATGTACATTGTGACGATACACAAATAAAACGAACAATATATATTATTTGCCAACCACCAATATAGAACCAAACTCAAAATATTTTAGAATTTAGATTAAAAATTTAATTATAAAAGCATTGATTATGTTGCATTCTGTTGAACATGTTTGCGCAGTAAACAGGGGTAGGATATTTTGTATATATGTTTTAAAGTAAAGTAATATATAAAAATCAGCACATTGTCAGTAGTTTTGCCAATTTGGGCCTCAGCAGCGTCTCCATATGTTGCTCCAAGAGCCTCAACCTCTGGTGCATGTTGTCTATCCTCCGCCGCACGGACTTATCTGTCAAAACACATGGCAAACTACAAATAAAATAATTCGATATTGTGCACCCCATGTTGTCATAACGGTCACTCATCTTATCATCGAGGCAATGTCATCCATAGAGACCTGAAGAGGAGCAACATAAGGGGGAAACACTGCTGCCATCATGTACAAACACAAAAACAACATTGATGTCATCAAGCCAAGCCCACCAAATAGTCTTGTCTGTGTTGTGCCAATGGACATCAGCATCATCAGTGTTTATCCTTCGACACTTCCTAGTCCTAGTGTTGTAGGCCTTAAATGTTCTGTGGAAGAAATGTGATACACTTCCATTTTTCTTAACACCTAAAATGAATAGAGATGACTCCTAAGTGTTGGAAAACAAGTGGAGTACCAAAGAAAGAGTGTTCCAACCAGAATGTGAAATGTCTATTTCAAAGAAGGCATCAACAATTCAAGAGTTGTACAGGTTGTCAATTGTTGCATAGCGACATGGTGAAAAACTAAACGAAAACTAAAATAAGTAATTTTCCCTACCTGAAGTTTTCCTAGGCTAAATGCATGCCATAGGGTGTGATCAACAAAAGAGTCCCAGAGGACAACAAATTACTAACAAAGATAAGCACTTGACAGTAGTTGTAAACTGTATATTTTCAAATTTGAAACTTGCTGAAAAATGTTCTTACTGCAAACATTGGGAATTTCCTATAGTTGTCAAGAAAAGTCTGCTTTTTCCTTAGCTTTTCATATTGTCCCAGGCATTTGCCGAATAGGTGGCGGATGCTCGTATGATTAGCTAACATCAGACCACTAACCTGTAGCACAACATCACTTGATACAATATTATCCATTTTTGAAATAAATAAAAGACTGAAATCCCACCAAAGATGGAGGGAAGGTAGGAGGAAGAGATCATTTTACCTTGTGGGTTGTTTGAACATATGGGGATTTTCTTGACAGGGCAACCTGTTGCAGTTGAAATGCTTACAAATTTTAATGCCAGACAATCGAACAAAGACCTGAATGGAAACAAAAAAAAGGATAACCTAAATGCTTGCAGGTGCCTAGTCTATAAAGTTAACAAGCTTCCTTTCACGTATCCTTTGCAGGCTCTCATGAACCTAAATACATGGCAAGACCAAATAAAATAAGACAACAAACAAATAATTTCATGGTACAAAAAAGGAAAAATATTAAATAGTATCTTACTCCAACTAAAAGTTATTGACTAACAAATAACATGCCACCGAGTTTTTTGCTATTATAAACCTCGTTTCAAGCGGCTTCAACACAATAGTCGCTTCAATTTAGGATTCGATATAATGATCTTTTGTACTGTGTCATACTGTTATAATAGAATTATTAGCCAACTTAAATCAAATTATTTTTCTTTATTTTTTCCTGCCATGCAAACAAACATTTTTGTCCTTGCTCTGTTTTTTATGAATCAAGCGCATCAAACTTTTTCCAGACATTTCAGAGAATTATCAAATCTTATCAAAATAGCCTTTTTTTATACACAAGTGCTCAACGGTCACCACTTATATATGCTTCTCATTCAGGTTTACTAATCTAAATCTCTGCCAAACATTATCTGTTCAGTAGAAACCTGTAGTTGCAATAGCCATACAACACAATTGAATTGTTGCATTAGGCAAGGGGTGATGGACAAACCAAAATCACTGAACAAGAAGCTCACATCAGCATTTTGTGAGAGCTTGCTCGATGTCACAGGAGCAGTAAAAATGGCTCTAAAACCTTGGTAGCCGAATAGGCTGATGCAAAGACGTGGGAAAAGCTTATATGCAACAACTCAATTCCACTCCCAATGGGTTTCTCAGATCATACGAAAATCACATCCCAGTTTTATCATAATTCGGTCCATCAAGGTACACGACTGTTCAAAGAAAACTCATGTATAGCAGCTCACGAACGAGTTTTTGTATTGTAAAAAAGAAGGGGTTTCTCAAACCAAACAGAACAGTGAGAACACAATCTGGCGAGGACACATCAGTCATTTAAATTTCTCTTGGCCTTCTTTGGAGTCATCTTTCTTGGTGGTGATGTAGTGATTTCTTGAGAGAAAGAACCTTCCTGAGATATGCCTTCTTCCGTTAATATTCCAGGACTCTCTTGCATTATTTGCTCTCTTTTATCAATTGGCCTCCCTGGCGTTGAAACTTTAGGAAACCACCCTTTAGTAGTATTTTTTTCTTTGCTTTCTCTTCCTGTGACATTAAAAGAGGTAAAGTAAGTAAAAAAATGGATGAAACAAACAAAATAAGGAACAAAAGCTTAAATCTTACATTTTCTTAGTTCCATTTAGTGGGCATTTATAGCTTGTTTTCCTGTGTCCTAACTCTCCACAGTTAGGGCACCTCACTTTAGAAGTTAGTACCATAACAGCCACCTCACCCTTCTTCTTGAATCCAGAAACAGACCAAGGACAATCTCCACCTTTGCAATACCCTCTATACCTTGACTTGCTTGTTGCCCTAATACCCAATTCAAACTCTTTATTTATTGCATATTGCCTCACAGCCAATCGAAAATCTTCCATACAAGGATATATGGTGCCTACATCCAGACTGGGATTATCTTTGTCATATTCCGTCACAGTCTCCTGTAGAATATAATCATTCACTACCATAGGTACATCTTCAACACCCTCTATATCAAGAACTATAGAGGCATTGGGTCCATCGGCTCTTGATTTTGAGTCTGTAGCCATTTCTTCCTCCCTCTCATCCTCGCGAGACAGACCCAAAAGTGCATAAACTTGTTCTTCACTGCAAAGTTCTGTTATTCCTTCCTCTTCTTTTTCTTCTTGAATTTGTATTAAATCCCAATCTACCAGTGGAGGTGCTTGCTCTGGTAATGTAACTGATGAATCTATTGTGTTTCCCTGATTCAAACTCCAATCCATCTCGACTTGCTCATCTCCATTCATGGCTACTACAATAAAATAAAATAAATAAATCATGTGTAGTAGATTATATTTCATGGTTATAGGTTCCAGAAAAGAACAAATAAATCACATGTAGCAGTTCATATTACATAGTTGCAGATTCCAAAAAAGAACAAATAAATGTAAGTCTACATAGTTACGAAACAGAGATTATTATAAACTGTATGTAGCAAGGAAAGGTTGCTGGAACATGATACAGAGGACAACGGTCGGATTACAAACTGCATGTGGCGAGCACATGCTGCTGGCATGGAACGAACCTGACATAGTGGTGGCGAAGTCCAGGACGACGACGACATCGCGATGGGGAAGTCCTGGACGGCGGCCGTGTGGTGGGAAAGTCTAGGACAACGGCGACACGGTGGGGAAGGCCAGGACAGCAGCAGCATGGTGGGGAAGGTCAGGACAGCGACGGCGCGGTGGGAGTTTCTGGCGCAGCTGGCTGCTCTCGATGGAATTCACGAGAAAATAAAGGAACTGGCTGCTCTGTTTCGATTGGATTGGATGCGTTCCAAAAAAACAGAGCAAGGGCAAAATGGTCATGTCACATGACAAAAAAGATTAAAGAAAAAAAATCGGATTTAAGTTGGCTAATAATTCTATTATAACAGTATGACACAGTACAAAAGACCATTATATCGAATCCTAAATTGAAGCGACTATTGTGTTGAAGCCGCTTGAAACGAGGTTTATAATAGCAAAAAACTCCATGCCACCATGCTAGTATTTACAAAAATCCATTTACAGATTTGTAGTAAAAGTTTATGTTGTTTCAGCCTATCAGGCCATATAGGAGTGTATAAGGAGAAAGGTGGATACAAATGTGCTTTGTTTGATGTATCAAGGAAACAACACAGCTTAAACTTTCATACCTCCAGTAATTTCCTGTACACTACTATGTTTTATCGTGGATTCTTATTCCAGAATTTCAGACGACCATTCCATGTATGTAACTCCTAAGTCATTACACTTCAGCATTTGGCAAAGCTTATTCCATGGCGCCATCATTTGATTTGACCAATATATATCCACACTGGGGGTCATCTGACAAAACTGTACCTGTGTAGGGTCCACTTCCCCTTGAATGATGTTCAATATGGAGATATATTTAGCCTGGCTGGCTTCTTTTGTTCGAGCATATGATGACACCATTACATTCTTTGTCTGCAATATTTCATAATAAAGGATTCAAAATACATGAAGACTTAAGAGTTAACCACCCTTCCTATAGAGACAGGTAATACCTGCAGAAGTCTTCTCATAACATCCAATACTGTTGTTTTGCGTATCATGTTAACCTGCCACATAGCAGATCCAATATATTATGAACTGAATAGTTCAGCGCCCAAAACAAACAACAATTTAACTACTTTCCCTAATTCTTCTGTCGAAGTGTCCCAAATTGCAGTCAATGAACAAGCACAAGTAACTAAAGATTCCACAAAGAATACAACGATATAAAAAATGCTACATGAACCAATGTAACAACTGGGAAAGAGAACATTAAGTCACCTGGCGCTCAACAGTCAGTGGAGTATAGCCTGTCATCAAAAAATGACACCTTGGAGTGGGGATCAGGGAGGCAAGAAGGCCAACCAGATCATTGTTCATATATCCAGGATGCCGCAATGTAGTTGTGCTTGCAGAAATAACTGTGGAGACCAAAGAGTTTGTTTGTGCAAATGTAGGATTTGAAAAATGAAGACGCTCGACCGCAATGCTATTAAGAGTCGTATTGTCAAGAACCACCACACAGTCAGCATTCAGTGTTAGACGCTTCAGAGTTAAAAGCGAGTTGTAAGGTTGGACGACAACACGGCGTCCTGCTGGCGCGCGAGCACGGCGCGCTCATCGACGCCCACGACCTGGAGATTCGGCTCAACAACGCGCCCGCGGGCGACGGCAGGTACGCGTGGCACGTGGTTTGCGTCGCGGCGTGGTTTGCGGAGGCGGGTGGATTGCGGCGGCGTTGTCGGCGTTGGCTGCGTAGCGCGGCGAGATTTGCAGGCGGGCGGGCGGAGTTGTCACATGGTACTGTTGTTTTGATAAGCATGGTACGCCCACGAACTGGATTTGATAAATTAAGTTCTCTACAGTACTAACTTAATAGATAGTAAAAACCAGTTTGACAAAGAACTTTTGTCACATGGTACTGTTGTTTTGGTCTGTAGATGCCTTGACGTTGCAGTATGATTTGACCTACTTAAGCATAAAAAAGCCAATAAACATCTCATTTAGTTTGGATATCCATCCAAAACCGCATGTACCGGTGAGGCATGGTCTGAACTTTTTGGAGGAATGTGTCTGTTCCCTAGGAATAGCCAACGGGGGGTCTCTACGTAGAACAACTCCATGAAAGACTGATTGATTCCGCAGCTTAAACCAAACTGCAGCACACGCCATGGAATGGTTTTGTGATGCAAACCAAACACGCTGTGAGCGACCAGAGCTTGCTCACGCAACTTGCAGTAGACAAGTGGATTGAACATCTGCTGATCTACACACTGCACCCTAAATCATTTAACACCAAGACTGCATGTGTGAATCTACGAGTAGGTTTTAGGGGCATCCTAGATATATGAGTGGGTTTTAGGGGCATCCTAGATCTACGAGGGGGTTTTAAGGGCATCCTAAATCTGACAAAACCCGAGGTGACACATCAGTGGTATTGAAGCGATCGTGATACATCGTGCAAAACTGCAAATAACCATTTTTGGATCCGGTCCCGCGGCTCCGTGGCAACGAATTCAAGACAGAGGGCTGATGTTTCCCTATCCCCTGCTTCCGGGACAGATTGAGCACAGGCGTTTCCCTATCACCTCGAGTCCTCGACGCATCAGCCAGCGCCCACATCCCCGTTGATAGAGGTTGGTCGAGCAAAAACAAGGAGACCGCGCAAGGCAGCACAGGGTGGGTGCGCGGGCGGTCGCGAAACAAATCAACGACGTAGTCGGTGGATTGCCGTGAAGCGCGGCGCCAACGTCGCTTGCGAGCCGCTAAAACCCTAAGCGCCAGCGGCCACGGACAGATCGAGCGGGCACCAGACAGGCAGCAACCGCGAACAACAGCGCAGATCGAGGGCGGGTGGGGAAGGGGCAGGCGGACCTGAGAATTCGGTGGGGCGGGGCCGCTTCATGGGCTGCTGCTGCCCCCCGGCGGGGGCCATCTGCGTTTTCCCTCGTGCTTGCGACGGCGGGTTGAGCTCGGGGCCGCACGCGGGGGATTGAGCTCGGGGATTTTGGTTCGCGGCGGAGTATGCGGCAGGCGCGACGCGACGGACGGATTGCAGCGGGGGCTCGGGATTGTTGGGGGACGCGGCGAATGGATTGCGATGGTCGCGGCGCGATTCACGGAAGGATTTGCGGGCTTGAGGATCACGACGGCGGTCGGTAGGGCGGGCGGTTTGCGGCGGCGAGTATTCCGGACGTCGGGCGGTGGAGGCGGGGGCGGGGTTGGCGGGCGGTTTGCTGCGGCGAGGATTCCGGAGGTCGGGCGGGTGTAAGCGGGGGCAGTCTACACTAAGCGTTTAATAGTTAGTAGAGAATTCCTTTTCAACCGAAACTGGGTTTGGAAAAGCACGTGTACTTACTAGCTCGGTTACTGACTGAGCTTCTTCATCAGGTGTTGTAGATATCTGTCCTGGAGAGTGAACTGAAATGTCCTGGAGAGTGAACAGCCATCTTTTCCCGGTTCGTCGGAGACGGTCCGATGCGAAATGGAGGGACCGAAAGCGCCAAAGCATGGTCGTGCACTCGTGCTCGTGCGCCAACTGCGCTCTCGCCTCGGTTCGTTTCCGACGGCCACATGCATCAACGTGCCGATCGAGGGGCACGGCCCGACGCTGCAGAGCCTCCTCTCTGGCGTGGCCCTCCTCCTCCTCCCGGCCAGTCGCTGGGCGTCGCTGTCGGCGGAGAGTGGAGACGCTGCGTGGCCGTGTGAGGGAGTTCTAGATGACCGCGACGTCCCGTTGCTTCGTCACTCGTCGTAACTCGCACGAGAAGACGGAACGGATGCCCTTCCGTGGCCGGAGCGCAACGGCTCGACGCTTCTGGAGCCGATCCATCCCGGAACGGAGCAGATTGGCCGTATTAGGATCCGTTTTCAGCTTGGGACAAACAAGCATCACACGGTTCGACTGGTCAGAAAGGAAATTCGGGTGCAAACAGAAGAGGCCATTGGCTGACGAGATATCTAGCTGTTTTCTGGCCCAAAATTAGATCACACGCTAACACAGACAATGTGGTCGTCCGAAGCTGCGTAAGCCTCTGACTGCAGCAAGAACGTAGCGAATCAATGATACTTGTTAAGTAGCCGGTTAAATCAATATTCAGCGTTCGATAGACTCTTGAGCACTTTTTTTTATAACACTTGTCTATAACACCTCAAATCTCATTTGGAGATGTAACAGACATCAAGGTAGAGAGAGAGGACAAAGGGAGAGTTGGTGTATTTTTCTTTAACGACTGAAAGTTCAGTTTATCAGTCGGCTTCGATCCTCTCGTTTGTTTATACAGAGAAGCCCCATTCGAGACGTAATCTCCAAATTTCCTATGCCCAAAATCAATTTAGAAAAAGATAGAGAACTGGCCCAACCGGTTCCAGACCAACCTTACCGAATTCTTTAGGCATGAACAAAAGGTGCTAAACCGAGTCATATTTTTAAATATAAGTATCAAAAATAAAATAGGTATAATTTTTTTTTTGCAGCCGCTATATCTCGGTTACTGGGTGTTCCGTGTCGCCGTTAGGACTTACGAGTATTTCACCATGTACGGGTACATCCATATTGATTGGCGTGTATGGCGTGTGCCGTTTTCGTTCGGACAAACAACGTATCTTCGATTTCACTCCACTGGGGAATAAATAAAAACAAAAAAGAAGTTGAGCATCTTGGCACCATTTTCATCCCTGCCAAAGCCATGTCCTTCCGGAGTTCCAGATAGGAAAGGAGTTCGCGAGTTGGAAGCAAGGCTGGCGTCATGAATCGGCGATCGGGGATCCATGTCCATCCATGATGATGCATGCCGTTCGCTTGATTTAAGCCACTGTATGTAGCTAGTATTTCTACTGTTGTTAACAGCGCATGCAGCTTATCTCGACCGAACATCCTGATTGACGTGCCAATCGGACGCGACCTATGAATCGTCTCGTCGGAGTGGTCGCTGTGGCCTGTGGGGACAAGATAGCCATCAGGGAGTAGCGTAGTTGACGTGTCGACGGCTCGACGAATCACGTAGGAAGGCAAGGAGCCAATACCGTGCGTGGCTGAGCCTTGAACAACTCCGTCTCAGCATGGAGCAAGAAGCAGCCGCGCGCAGTTTGGTTGGTCGGTCGGTCGGGGTGTGCAAGCCAGCAGTCAGCGTCGGATGCATGACAAATGAGGCAGACAAACGTTGCATCGCACGGTGTTTAAGAGGGAAAACAGACATGCAAAAAAAAAGACTTAAATAAAAAAGATGCACCAGCCGGGAATCGAACCCGGGTCTGTACCGTGGCAGGGTACTATTCTACCACTAGACCACTGGTGCTCTGATATCCTACACCTTCCATGGTTTATCCTTAACTGCACACACACAGGAACTTGGTTCGAATCTGTACTCGTGTTCTTGCCGCGTACTGGTTGGTACACGCTCCTGCGGTGTGGATGATGATGTAATGTAAGTGCAGGAGGAGACGTGACCATCTCAGCTACCGTTTCAAGAACAGAAATGGAATCATAGACAGTGTAGCATAGCACAGGAGAAACGATTTCAAGGACGAGGAGTCTGGGTGCAGTTACCTCTCGTCTCGAGCGGTCGGGCCGTTGCTGCAACAACGTCAAAAGGCCCAAAAGGACGCACACCGGCTCCCCCCACCTCCACCGTCACTCAAAGGTGTCCCGCGTGATCCTCCTCCTCTCGCCCGTCCATCCCGTGTCCACCGAGCAAAATTACAAGTCCAAGTAAGAGGCACCCGTGCCATGCTTTACCCAGCATTTGGCGTCGACAGCGATCAGGGGCCTCTGCTCTGGTGTGCGGCGGTGCCATCCATACATCCTCCTCCCAGTCGCAGCCCTCCCGAGCGATCGCGCTCGATAGACATTGCTGATACCACGCTCAGTTACTTCAATTCACGCAACTACGTAACTAACTAATCCACAGAACGGGGGGAGAAAAGAATGTGACGAGAAAAGGGCGATCTCTATCCGTGTGTTTGGTTGGGTGCATGCGCCCGTGCAAAACTCTAGAGATGCAAAAATCAGACAGCTCCGTGTGTTTGGTTGCTTGGACGTGTGTCTGGGCCAGGCCACGCTCGTGCAAAACATTGGCCTCAGCTAGGCCCGTGGGATACGGCCAAAAGGGGATGCAAAACACACGATGACTCCCCGGCGTTTGCGCGTGAAGACCTGGGGTGCGTGCGGATGGGGATGGACATGGACCCAATTTTTACCTGTCCCTCAGTAACCGCGTTCTGTCCAGGCGAATAAGCTTGCGACTGCAAAGCCCAGCGCCAAACAGTGATTGCTCTTTTAGCCATTAGTCAAAGACCACAGTACGCCAGTGCAATTCAGAGGCAATTTAGGACCTGTTCAGTGGAGTGGAGCAATTTGATCCCACCTCTTCGAATTGCGATCGAGACTCTCTTTTTTTTCTATAAACAAATTAAGAAATGGGATCGAATCTTGAACTTTCTTTCAACTGATACGAACATCCCCGCAGCTTATTGAGTGAGTAACACACAGTTGTCGGGCCAGTCTTTCCGGCCACAAGTCAGAACAGAACCCCCCTTTTCCAAAACAGAAGGGGACGGAAAAACAAATCTTCTGTCAGGACACTAACCAACGCCTACGTGTGGAGTATACTGCTACCACCTGTCCACCTCTCTACCATATACTACCACTACATTAATATAAGTACGTACAAGGTTATCTACCCTTCATCCTTTCTGTACCCCTATCATTTTGCCATCAATCTAGATCCACCACCATCAGTTGGATCATTCACAGCGGTCATCAGCAGCAGCAAGAAACAAACGAACGATCGCGGCCAGGCAGGCTTCCCAGTCCTAGCTCCAGAGCCCCAGCGTCTCGGAGACGCGCACGGCGAAGAAGCAGAGGTAGATAGCGATGAGCCCGACCCCGTAGACGCGGTCGATCCGCATCCCTCGGACGGGCACCACGAACAGCGCCCACGCCAGCGCCGCGCCCAGGAACCCCACCGCCTCGTACGCCGCCGCGTCCACGGGCACCGCGAACGGGGCCGGGTGCTGCGCGCCCGCCGCCAGCGCCAGCGACAGGCCCAGCCCCACCACCGTGTTGAACAGCGGGCCGGCGTAGCACCCGGACACGGCCGTCTGCGCGCCGCCGGGCCCGCCGTGCACCGCCATCGCCACGTTCGACACCAGGTCGCCCAGGGAGTCGCCCCACGCCAGCACCGTCACGCCCAGCACGCTCGGCTTGATCCCGGCCACGTACCCGATGGCCACCAGCAGCGCCACCAGCTCGCGCGCCAGGGTGTACGCCCACAGCACGCTCATCACGAACCCCGCGGCGAGCCACGGCACGCGCCGCCTCCGCCCGCGCGGGGGCGAGCTCGCGTCCGTGGTGGCCGCCGCGAGCGCCGCGAGCAGGAGGCCCAGGAGCGCGCCTCCTACGAGGACCGCGAGGCCGTGCCACGACGTCGGGTTGTGGCGCTGCGAGCTCCAGGTCACGGCGATGAGGACCGGCGCCAGCGCCGCGGAGGCCACGGCGTAGGGCCGGGACCAGCGGTGCCCCGCGATGTCCGGGATGGTCAGGCGGCGCGGCAGGTACAGCGGCATGCACAGCGCGGCCGCGAGGCAATGCAGCGTCGCAATGACCCTCGACGTGGCCGTGCTGGACGCCTCCGTCTTGGTGTGGGACGGCAGCGACGGGACGACGTCGCCCACGTCGTCGTCGTCGTCGAGGAGGAGCGGCGCCGAGAGGCTGTCGGCGGCCGGCTTGCCCTTCTCGGTGCAGCAGTGGGAGGTCCAGACGAGGACGACGTAGCCGACGTAGAGCGAGACGAACGACGCGGCCACCCAGACGGTGACCTCCCCGTGGACGAGCACCGCCAGCAGGTAGCAGAGCGCGAGGAGGAGGAAGCAGAGGTCGCGCACGAAGCCGCGCCACTCGACGACGGCCCCGCCCCGCGCGCCCACGGCGAGCGCGACGGCGCCCGCGACGACGGTGGAGACGAACAGCGCCCCGCCGAGCGCGCTGCCGAGCCCGACCCCGCCGCCGCCGTCGTCGCCCGACGCGAAGGACACGACGCTGGCGAACACGTCGGGCGCGCCGTTCCCCAGCGAGAGCAGCGTGACGCCCGCGACGGCGGGGGGCAGGCGCAGCGCCGCCGACAGGCCCTCCAGCGACGCGCAGAAGTACTCGGACGCGGTGTCGCCCAGGAGGTAGAAGAGCACCGCGAGCCACAGCGCGAGCGCGGCGCACGCGGCCGCCGCCGGCGCGCCGGCGAAGGCGCAGTAGAAGAGGCGCAGGTAGTCCACGTACCCCGCCGGGGAGCAGGGCGAGTTCTGCGCGCGGAGGTACGCGCACCGGGCCTCCCCGCCGCTGATGGACTGCAGCTCCTCGCAGCTGTCCCCCCGTGCCTTTCCGGAGGAGGACGAGGCGTCACCGAGAACTGACCCGCCCCCGGACTCTGCCCTGCCGCTGGTGGGGGCGGCGAGGAGTGAGGAGGATGTGAGGAGGAGGAGGAGGAGTAGTAGGAAGCAGGCGCTGGGGACGGCGGGGGCAGTGCGCGCTCGCCCGCGCGTGAGCGCCATAAAATGAGCGGCAAGGCGGGGTGGGGTTTAGCCGGAGATTTGGTCGGCCGGCATACCGTGCGGGGCGCGCGGGAGTTGGGGATCTCGGTGCGGGGCGAGGCGAGGCGGTCTTGACGAGATGTGCGGGTGGGCGAGGAGCCGAGGACTCGTGGATGGGTCTGCTCGTCTGGAGCTGGAAGATCAGGCAGGAGCAGGACAAGGTCACAAGGACAAGGACCGGAAAAGAGGCCACTGGCCTGGGGTGCTTGCTTCCGTCCGCGTTAAGTAATGACGAGGAACAGAGATATAGGAAGCCAAAGGAGTGCGAGAGCGAGACGACGGTGAGGTGGTGCGTCCGCGACTCCGCGTGGAGGATAGACGGGGAAATCGTCCGCGTGGTGGATCGGTCGGTGAATTGGAAGCTGGAAGAAGCGGCAGCGGGTGGCCGGCTCGTGTGGTGGTGGAACCGCGGATAGGCTCGTATCGTATTCGTAGCCATAGACAGCCGCGCGCGTTTTGGGCGGGAACGGCGGCTGTGCGTGCGTGTAGGCGAAGTGACGCGACGGTTTCTCTTAGGGCATGTACAGTGGTGTTTAATGTAAAGTCTCTTAAAGTGTTTAAGGGGTTATTTGCAAAAAAAATCTTAGAGCCGTCTCTTCGTGAAGAGACGCCTCTGGCTCGTATCCGTGAGGCTATTTTTCACATGGAACATAATAAAGCTCCTGGACCAGATGGTTTTCCGGCTGAGTTTTAATTAATAAAAGATGATTTACTAGCCTTGTTCATGGAATTTCACAATGGCACTCTCCCTGTCTATAGTCTTAATTTTGGAATCATTACTCTTTTACCTAAGAAATGTAATGCCTTAAAAAAACAAGATTATCGACCCATTTGCTTACTTAATGTTAGTTTTAAGATAATTACTAAAGTCCTGACGAACAGAATTGGAGTGGTTGCAGACAAGATTATTAATCCCTCGCAAACTGCTTTTATGTCTGGTCGTAATATTCTTGAAGGCGTAATTGTGCTCCACGAGACTATTCATGAACTTCATAAGAAAAAAATGAATGGAGTGATTCTAAAGTTGGATTTTGAAAAAGCTTATGATAAGGTAAAATGGCCCTTCCTCCAACAAGCTATGTGAATGAAAGGTTTCTCGCAGAAATGGTGTGATTGGGTTCAGTCAATTGTCTCTGGAGGACATGCGGGGGTTAAAGTTAATGATGAAATTGGCCCTTTCTTTTCTACTCATAAGGGTCTCCATCAAGGTGATCCTCTCTCTCCGATTCTCTTTAATATAGTTGCGGACATGTTGCCAATTCTATTTTTAAGAGCAAAGGTAAATAACCAATTCACGGGTGTGGTTCCTCATCTAGTGGATGGTGGCCTTTCTATCCTCCAGTATGCGGATGATACCGTTGTTTTTCTGGATCATAACTTGGATCAAGCACGAAATGTGAAACTTCTCCTGACCGCTTTTGAGCAGATGTCAGGTTTGAAAATCAACTTTCACAAAAGTGAGCTTTTTTGATATGGGTTAGCTAAGGATCATGAAATGGATTATTCTTGTCTTTTTGGTTGTGGGATCGGTTCTTTTCCTCTCAAATACCTTGGAATCCCTATGACCCATCGCAGGTTACGAAATAGTGAGTGGCAGTGTTATTGATAGATTCGAAAAACGATTAGCTATGTGGAAAGGTAAATTACTTTCTTCCGAAGGTCGTCTAGTGCTCATTAATTCAGTCTTAAGCAGCCTCCCTATTTTCATGATGTCCTTTTTTGAGGTGCCTATCGGGGTGTTAAAAAAAACTAGATGCCATCCGCTCTCGGTTCTATTGGCAAAATGGCCAATTTAAAAAGAAATACAGACTTGCAAAATGGAATATTATTTGTCAACCTAAGGAGGTTGGTGGCTTGGGGGTAGCTAATCTAGCCACTAAGAACATTTGTTTACTCAGCAAGTGGCTCTTTAAGTTATTGAATCAAGACGGTACATGGCAACAACTTCTAAAAATAAATATTTAGGATCCAAATCACTTACTCAAGCCGTGAGAAAATCAGGAGACTCTCATTTTTGGGCTGGTCTCATGAATATTAAGGAAGAATTCTTGAGGTGGGGGAGGTTTCGAGTAGGTGACGGTCACGCAACTAGGTTCTGGGATGATAGATGGATTCTGGATAGACCGCTTAAGGTCATTTATCCAAACCTTTTTAATATCGTGCGGAAAAGAAAGGCTTTAGTCAAAGATGTTATGAATGGAAATTTACCCAACCTTTCTTTTCGCAGAGCTATTGTAGGGGTGAAGCGGGTCGAGTGGCATAATTTATCAACTTTACTCGCATCTATTCCTTTGGGTCATTCGAAGGACAAATTCTTATGGGGACCTCACCGAAATGGAGTTTTCTCAGTCCAGTCAATGTACCGCCTTCTAATGAATACTCCCACTTTAACCCATAATATGTTGCTTTGGAAACTAAAAATCTCTCTCAAAATTAAAATTTTCTTGTGGTACTTAGGGAGAGGAGTTATTCTCACTAAAGAAAATTTAGCTAAACGTGGGTGGACAGGAAGTATGAAATGCTGCTTTTGTAATCAGAATGAGACTATTCAACATATTTTTTTTGATTGTTACCTTATCAGGAACATTTGGAGAATTATTTACTTTGCTTTCAACATAGAGAGACCCATCAATATTAATCATATAATTGAGAATTGGGCTACTAACAAGGGAATAGCTCATCGGAAAAAACTTTTAATTGGAGTGGCAGCAATGTTTTGGTCTATTTGGTTGTGCCGCAATGATGTGGCCTTTAATTTTAAACCAATACCATCAATTTTGCAGGTTCTTTTCAGGGGGATGTATTGGCTCAGACTCTGGAGATTATTGCAGAAACAAGAAGCTCACCAAGAGATTCTTGTGGTATGTCAATCCTTAGAGATGGTGGCAATGGAGATCCTTGCAAAACATGGTTGGAGTTCTCATGCCAGATTAAAGGACGCTTGATTCGAGAACAAGTTCTTGTCAAGGATGTTATTTTTTAATGATGCATGTTTTATTAATTTTCAATCTGTAATGCCGTATGTAGGAAACTACAAAAGGCTGGAACATTTTTTGTTTCCATTATCAAAAAAAAGTAGCAACAGACGCCTCACTTCCCACTGTACGAATTTGTCGTCTGTTCTATCGATCTGATGCTATACAAATACATTTAATTCTGTATTTATTAATAGACTACGTTTATAGACACTTCATTGTACAATAGAGTCTTTTAGTTGTCTCATGTGCTTGGAGAACCGTTTTGGTGTCTCTCCACTGTACATGCCCTTAGGTTGCCGTGTGGGCCGTGAGCTGTGTGGTCAGGCCTCGTGTCGCTGTGCAATGGGGCATCATGACAACTTTGCCCGACATGGGGCCACAACAATTTCCTGCGCGAATCGGCCGCCGTGTGTGAAGTTGCGAGTGGTTGTGATGCACTGGTGTCAGGTGGACTGTGGTGTTTGTCTTGAGCCGGCAAAACAAAACGTTCGTTGCTCTCCGCGGCACGCGGAGTGCGACACCGACCGGGACCGGACGGTGGCAGAGTGCAGTAGAATTTGCACTGAAAAATTTGTTCGGATAAATGAGCAGACCTTAGGAATGTTCTACGCCCGTACGTACTTTGCCGACACTGGGTCAGCGTCGTCTTGCCAATTTTGCGTGTAGGAGAAGTGACGGTTTCTCTTTAGGTTGCCCGTACGTACTTTGTTCGACTTTCAGTTTTCGACTTGCCATAGGTGCTCACGTTTTTTCTAAATTTTTTTTATCGGAGTGTGTTTCCATGCTTATATCCACAGGATGGATATACGTGCATGGTGTGAATATCGGTATCATACTATATAGTTTTCCTCATTACAAAAAAAAAACTAGCGTGAGTGTTGATGCTTTGCTCGTGTGTCCACAATGTCGGAATCACTCATCGATCAGCCAAACCTCGTATCCCCGTAACATAGCTACACACATGCGCCAAAATCCATCACGTCGCTCTCGATATTCACAATGTGTGTATGCGTGCCTTGAACGTCTGTATTATACTATTTAAAAAACGTCTGTATTTTCAAAAAAAAAGGTCAAGTATCTGCTTTGCTGAGGCACCCACCGCGGCCAGAATGACTCGCCGCGCCGGTCAGCAAAAACCTTGTATCCCCGTAGATAAGGCCGGATGAAATACTCGTGGCTCGATAACGTACTCGACTCGGCTCGTTTTAATTTTTTAGTGAGTAAAGCTAGCATTCTAACTCGGTTCTCTAATGAGTCAACTCGGGTTAGCTCGTAAGCTAGCTCACGAGCCAAAACGAGACAAACCACAACACAAGTTTGTCTAGTCGTTGGTGTCGTCTTATCTCTTATAGTCTTGTTTTCTCGTAGTTATGATCTGTGATATGGACATGTGTGGACGTGTCATGCGCTTAAATATTTGCATTATTGCATGGCTACATACCTACATTGTATATTTAATATTTGATTATTGGTTATGGTTTTGTTAACTTTATTTCTAGCAGCATATGATGTTAGTGTTGTGCGATGAAATATTACATGTTTGTGGAATGGATGATGAATTGCTTTATAATGATGATTGCTGGTATCTTATTATAATACGGGTTTGTAAATATGTAAGTTAATATATATTTGCTTATTTAATTTAATATTAAAAGTTAGAAGCTAAGATGATGATATAATAATAATATTATAATTTTTTAAGGTTATATTTATGTATATATTTTTGTATTTAATTGTGTAGCTTGTGATTCTAACGAGTTGGCTCGAACTTTCTAATGAGCAATGACTTATTACCGTAAAGAGCCGTAACAAGTCGAGTCGAGCTGGCTCGTTATCCATCTCTGCCGGTATCACGACTACACAAGCGCTGGAATTCATCGCGTCGCTCTCCGGTGTCCCGTCGACACCGGCCGAACCGACTAGGCATAATCATGATCAGTGCGACCGGTAACCTGGGTAACAACAAACGGCGCGATTGCGCGAATAAACAAAGATACGAGGGAGGGGTGGGGGAGAAGCGGGCGGAAGAGACGGCGGCGCTGCCATCCGCCGCCTGCGTCGTCGTCGTCGGCTCGCGGGCGCGGCGCGTGACCGAGACAGCAGGACAGGCATGGTGTCAGCGTCGCCGTGGCGTGCACGGACATGACGTGGCCATCCCGGGCACTCGCGGAGACGCTTACACGTAGTGGAGTGCGTGTGACACCAGCGCACAGCAAAAAAAAAAAAAAAAAAAAAAGGACGGCCAGTCCAGTTCAGTTTCGTCTCTAAAAATGCAATACTGCCACGAAACGGTGACTGCTGACGCCGTGGGTTGAACTGGGAAGGGCTCGTGGCCATGCGGACCGCCCACCCGCAATGATTCGTAGAGAAACGTTGCAAATCAAAAACCAAATCGTCCTACTTAGGGCGTAGTAGGCTCTCTAGTAGTAAAGGCTTGATCTCGTCGCAGAGACCTCCTACTCAAGGAAAGCGTCTCCGATACGGAACAAAGGCTGCGGTTAAAAGTGGGGACTTGCACAGAATTGTTCGCAAGAAGCCAAACCCGGCAAAAAAAATCTGATTCTTGTAACGACCCCAACGGCCAGCATATCTGTGAAACCGAATGCCCGACCTGCGCGAACTGTGAAGCCGCAAGCCAGACCTCATCTTGGGCGCCACCCAACCCACCAGGTGCCGGGCCCAAACCGGGATGGACGCCGAACCGCGCGCGCCATAGGAGTGGACTGACAGCAGGAGGACGGCCGACGCGACTGTCAAGGTCGGTGAGAAAGGACATCAGGTCGTTCGATCGGGGACCTCCGCTGAAACGACGCGCTGATCAGGCAACACCGCGTACCAGTTGACACGACGTGGCCGTCGCGTCGATCTCCGTCGTCTCGTCTCCCGTATCCGTCGCGCCAGGAGCGCAGCGATCCGTGACGTTGCGATGGCCTAAACCTCTGTGCACGTGAAGAAGACAGACACAGAGGCGGGGAAGAGGGCGACTTCTAAAACACACCTACCTACAAGTATACATAGAATTTTCGAACACATGCAACTATCCCTAAAACATACAGCCGCATCTTTAAAACGTGTTAAAATCCAATAAGTACAGATACGTGTATTGCTGCGAAGTCATGATCGTACCATACGTACAGGACCGACGGAGAGGTGGTCCACAACGAAAATGTTGGACGTCTCTTGGGCTGTAGTCAAATTCCCAAGATGGACACCGGCCCACTTAACAACCAACCGCTGCCGCCCTAAGCTCTTCTTAGCCCATAAAGACAGCCCAGCACGCAGTATTGTTCACTCCATTCTTGACGGGCCAGAGGAGACTACAGCCTTGTTTGTTTCGGATTATAATTGTTGAGAACTACGTTACCACAGATCGCCAGATCCGCTCCCTTCCCTCCCGTCAGCAGTAGAGGCGCGAGAAGCTGTAGAGAACCCGTCTCCCTTCCCAGAAGCCCGACAGAGTAACACACGAGACACAATGTATAGGGTTGGGCCTCTGGCCTCTTTCTGATCTCTGTATTATGAGGGGATGTACAGGTTCCTTATATAGAGATGTGAGACCCCTCAGGGGCAAAGCAGGTATTTGCCCACATAACCCTAACTAGGGTTACTTAACACTCCCCCTTGGGCGAATACCGCGACCAACACATGCCTCGTTAAAACTCCGAAAAACCCAGTGGGAAAAATATGGAGAAAGAGTGCATGGTGATACAAATTGCATTTGCACTTTGTTGCCTCGTTAAAAACCTCATGTGAGAAACTTCAAGAAAACTCACCAAGGGAAAAAAAGAGTACAACAACTGTCATCGGGACATATTTCGATCCTTTGGGGTCTAAATTCTATCATCGGGACAGATTTCGATCCTTTGGGATCTAGATTCTATCGAATCTTCTACAAGGGCTAACTTTAGAAATGTGCTCCCCCTGATCCTTGCAAAACCGTATCAATAAGGCAAAACATCTTCTTCTAGAAGTATATGCACATAAAGGTTTAGCAAACGGATTGCATATCCTTGCAAGGACTATTTCAGGAACTTTACCTCTACTCACTTCTAGGATATACGAGGTAAGTGCACGTATCAATATAAATAAGCCACTTTGACTGATGGTGTTCGATCGACTGGATCTATATATTTGATAGAAAGTTCCATAAAGGTTCACATATTGATCATCAAACTCACGCCTTCAGGGCATAGAATATGACATTTATTGTCTCACGATTGTGATCAATATAAGCATTCACACCCCCGACGATGACATCTGTCAAAGTCGTTATCCCTCATAACTCAAGCATATTCTTCAAGATATATGTCTCATTGTTCATCTGGAATAACAAGAATGGATGAGGTTGGGATGCTATCATTTTCTACCTTACACCATAATTTTATACATAGTTGTGCAAAGCAAATAACATGTCCTTCAATAGGACTTAGGGGATAATGTAGTTGCAATAGTACATATTCTAAATATGACACATCGCTCCAGGCGTTCATCCTTTGGAACATCTATGATGGTATAACAAAAGTCCATCAAAGATTATAATCCAGCAGGGATTTTTCATCGATTAGATATATCGTTATAGTCTGTCATTCTGGCATAATGGGGATATTTTGCCAGTAACACCTAAACCTTATAGGTTTCTGCCATCAGGGCTTTAGAGGATACCGTAATTCCACATCTAGTGGAAATTACCATGAGTAAAACTCATGGAATGCACATGTGCTTATTTGGTGAACTTCAAGTCCTTTGGTATCTCATCTTATTCCTTTTTGGGTCTGTATAGGTCTTTATCCCTTTATAGGGATTATCAAACTTTGGTGTTCAACACAGACTTTGTTTCTTCTGGAAAGGTTCCATCAAGGAACTATAATCTCATCTATGAGATATTCTCTCTATATATGAGAGTGCTCATTCGTCAGGAATGTATTATTCAGTACGAGATTTATATGTTGCATATTTACAATTCAAAGATACGAGTCCTCCTAGGATCTCATGACGGATCTTCAGAATCCTATTAACTGCATATTTGAATTCATGCCATTTGCCAGATATATTACATAGCGGAACTGTGTTTATTCAACACATATGTGGGATGGATCTCTCACAAGACCACTTGAACCATCGCATTCACCACACATTATTTCAGTAGTGCCCATAAATGTCTGAACTTCAAGCTCATGACTTTCATTCTGCGATTATTGGTTCAGCCTCGATTGCATTTATCAATGACCCGATAAGAGAGCTTCAAACACTCATGCCTAGGACTTTGTTTTGGATCCCTTTGCAATCTAGAGAGGCAAGATAGATGTCGACATATTTGTCTCCCACATTTAATAATGATCTTCGTCATTTTCCAAAACGAAAGATTCATTGTTCCATATTCCTAGCACAATGATATTGTGCGCATTGCTAGGAACTTCATCATGAAGATGAACCTCTTCGTGAGGCAAATCACCAGCAGGGCGAGTTCATCGGAGGAGAGTTATTACAGACCACGTGAATCTGCAATCAGAACATATGCTTTGACTAAGGCCAATGGATCATATTCGCAGGCGTCCCCGAGAATAGATCAAATGCCAATAAGTCAAATGTGGATATGATATTAATCCCGGGTATATCCACATCTACATCAGGTAGAAGCATTCAAACCAATATGGTTACTCCTCAACGATTTCTGGCAAACTCCATATACACAGGAGTACACACCGAACGACAGGTTCAGTTTGGCTTTTGTGCGTTTAATAGAATATTGAGGCATTATACTATATGGGCATTCCTCCCCCTAATGCCGAGATGTTCTAAAAAGCATACAGATAAAATCCCCAAACACAATCAGCTAGTTGTGGCCAATGTATGCTATGTGGTGATTTATTTGGGAAATCTTACGCACATTACAGATAGGGGTTTTATGCAGTGAGCATTGGACTTAGATTAATGTAGTGGCATGAATACTACATGTTTGTCCTTCACATGAAGGGTTAGTCTCAACATCCAGCGAGACTCGCAACAACAAGTTGCTTCATGGTTACAATTCTGCAAACTTATTGTTATTACTACCAAATGCATAGTCAATCATTAAGATTTAGACTGATATGCGCAACACTATTTTATCCATAAGGGTCCTTCAGAGGCTCATGCATACCATTCGTCGTTTGGAGCTATTAGTTGACTTCAGATCAACAAGTAAAATGACCATCCGGGTCTAGCGCTCACAAGGACATTCACTGGTTGCATTGTGCTTTTAAGCACATAGGAAAAATGTGTGTTGGTAGTAAAGTGCACGACATCAGGCCAATGCTGCCAAGCAAAGATTTTTATATGCAGAGATGTATAGTCCAGCTCGTTTTTATCACTGCCCATGGTTTACCCAATTACTCATACTGCTCTGAAATTGGGTATCGATTTATGCAACATTTCTAGGTATAATAATTTTGAGAGAGAACTTATAACAATAATTAATTATTTGTGGTGTTGCCAGCAAGGCAAACATTTCTCTTCATATTATATACCAAATTTGTTCTATAAAGCATTATTTCGATCTCTTCATATTGTTCAGCAAAAAGAGAAGCTTTGCAATAGAACTGACAGGGCCAAGAATTCATTTTATCTGGGAAAATCACCATATAACTAGCTTTTGATGAAGCAAATGATGATAACTGCTTGGCAAGAATGAAATTAGGACTGGTGTCCGCCAGGATCCATCTTCAACAACAGATATTACTGCTCTCATACGAAGAAATCATCAGGAGTAGAGAGGGTACAACAGGTCTCTACAAGATCTTCATATTTCTATCACAAATTATCATCACTAGCAGTCTAGTTGTCAAGATATATGACTCTTCTGGCTCCGAGGACCAAGGACATGTTAATGTCTAATTTAGCTTCAAGCTCTATGGTGATGTGGGATTTCATAGTTATTTGTCTACTCTTCTCACTTCTGGTAGATCGGAGGTAGATAATAGTAAGCATGCCAAAGTGTGGAATTCAGTGTAGTTCGGCTACATAAACCCCAGGTATGTGTCCATTCAGGATCGACCTTTACCATTTAGCTTACAGTGTATACCAAACTTGTTAAATGACTATCCTGAGTCAATTCAGTGACTATAAGTATTTACATTTCCGAGAGATGTATGTGACACAAGCATAGAGGTCCTCGATAGAACGAGTAAAGTGGTTCGACGGGAACACACTATGGTTTTCACACCAACATAGTGAAAATTTTCTTAGAATAACCTCTCGGTATACTCGCAACTTCGTGTTGCTAGCGGTTACATGTCCTTTTATCTCATAGTTTGCTTCATGTCATCCAGCGACAAAGAGAGCAATGTGCTAACATCTGGTTGAGCAATGTATGACTAAGATTTCTGATCTTAAATCATTTGGTAAGGTCTTTTTGCTTACTAATATAATCCCAATTTGTGATATCTTCTATGCCGAAAAGGCTTTCATGCATTATATTATATACCTTCGGGTTACTTCGAGTAAAACTTTATGCACGAGGAGAGAGCGGAGAATGAACTTATCTGTGTTTTATAGATATTTCAATTTAATTTCCCAGATTTTCAAGCACTATATAGCTTGATATAGTTGTTATGGCCACTTGGCGATATATAAATATATAATGCCACACAACACAGTCTAATAAAATATAGAGCCAAACAAAATTGTTTATGAAGGTTGCGCATAATGTGACTTTAGGGTCTTGAACAACCCACCACAATCTAACGAGTACAAGCTCTAGCATCTGGTGTCAACGTGTGTGCGACCATCAGAGCTACAACAGTATAGCAAGCCTTCGTAATAAGCGCAACAGGCACAATTATGCCTCTATGATTGGGGTACACGATAAGTCCACGCAACGTGCGCAACAGGCGCAATTGTGGCTCCATGATCACGACAGACAGATAGTGCCTACAGGGCATGCGAAAAATATGCGACTCAGCGATGGCGGTCTGACTCAACGGGAGCGATCCGATTAATGGAGAGCGCGACATAGCAATCACATGACGCAGCCAAGTTCGAACGACTCAAATATTGTGTCGTGTTGCCAGGGCGCAGTCAATATTCAGCTAATGTCATAACTCACCCGATTACCAACGCAGCCTGATCGGTGTGTCTGAGTACCCATTATACAATTTAATCGCTCGATGTGAGTCCGAAAGCTCAACGCAATAGAAATATTTAGAGCGATTTAAATATACACAATATAACCTTCACATGCATTTTAATAATTTGTCTGCTATTTATTTACTGCGGGAATACAAGCAGAAATAAATAACGAATTTAATGCATGAACATGACACATCAGGTGTAAAAAGCATTTTCCATATTCAAACATGTACTAATTATTTACTACGGGAAATAATTAATTAAAATACAAATTGTAACATAACATGCTTTATTCTATTCGTTATTTACATCAGGAAATAAATAACATGAAGCATGCATGTAAATTAAAATTATACCAAAGTTTCTTAATTCAATAGATTTTTATGGAGAAAATGGCAAGCCTATTTTCCTTTTTTTTTTCAACCGTGACATGTAACATGGATGCATGCGGCCATGCGAGGTGGGCCATGCGGGCTATTTGGAATCACAACCACTACTTCCATGCGCCTTTTTTCTAGCCACATGCAGATGTGCCGCGTGGGCAGCGATGATGCAGGTCCCATTACAATTGACAGATCCATATTTTTAGCGGTTGCTTTGAACGACCGCCTGGTTAAAGTCGCCGCCTGGTCAAAGGCGATCCCGTAAATCATAGATCCAATCTAAAAATTACATACCGTTAGATTGGATAGAGGAATCGAAGTCTGTCGCGTAGGACAGTTCGGCTAGGCCGGAGGACCTGCCGGCGTGGTGGAGAGTCGGTGTCGATCGGATCCGTAGCAACATCAAGGTAGAGCGTGCTGATAACGTGTTGAGAACTACGTTAACACGGATCGCCAGATCCGCTCCCTTCCCTCCCGTCAGCAGTAGAGGCGCGAGAAGCTGTAGAGAACCCGTCTCCCTTCCCAGAAGCCCGACAGAGTAACACACGAGACACAATGTATAGGGTTGGGCCTCTGGCCTCTTTCTGATCTCTGTATTATGAGGGGATGTACAGGTTCCTTATATAGAGATGTGAGACCCCTCAGGGGCAAAGCAGGTATTTGCCCACATAACCCTAACTAGGGTCACTTAACAATAATCTCTCTAGATTATATAATCCAGTGCAAATAATCCAATAGGTAAACAAACATATAGATTATGGGTTCAGATTATATAATCTAAAGCCCAGATTATGATAATCTCATAATCTCTTCAAGAGTAGCTTATTTAAGATTATTTTGGCAAAAGACCCACTACCCATGGTTATGTAAATAGAAATTACAATATATGTCATCCTTCTTTCCTCACCTCAAATAAACGAACAAGAGTATTATTGTCTTTATGAATAATCTATATTTGTATAATCTAGACTACCAAACAACTATATGTAGATTATATTATGTCTAGATTATAATTTAGATTATATAATTTACAGATTATATAATCTATAAGCTGAAACAAACAGGCTCTACCTCTCCATCTTCCGGCCCATAGCCGCATCTCTGCAAGTGGGCCCTCTCCCGCGGGGAGGGCGATGGACCCGAAGCTGCTGCGGCATGGAAATCTGAGAAGTATTGTCCTCCCCCCAGTCCCCAGACTTGCGCGCGCCTCCGCTGCTGCGACTGCGAGCCCAAGAAAAATTTTCCTCTACGAGCGCATGGAGGTGTCCGCTGGGCTCCGGCTGCCGCCCGTCGCTGCGGCAGCGTCGCTCCTTGGCTGTCGGTCCGCGTCGGTGCCGCCGCGCGCGGCGGCTTCCCATTCTGTGCGGTCCGTGTCCCGCGCGGTTAAGGTGGGCCTCCTTTCGCTCTCCCCTCTTGTCGCACCCCCTCGCGAGGTGTGAATTTCTAGTCTAGGGTCTGCGGGGCCGTCGGGACCAATGGGTACGCCGATCTCGTCCTCCTGTTCGACATTGCTGCTTGCAGGGCTCCAGGGTCTCTGGATTCTGTTGTAACTTGTTCGCCATTTTTAGTTACGTTTTGCTCCCCGCAGATAGTGCTTTCTCGCCTTATACTGAATAAAGTGTTGAAGGCAAACATTATTTAACGGAAATTTCGCACCAAGAAGATACCTTGTGACTGACAGCATGGAAGGCTCTTAAATTTTTCTGGCCTCTAAAAATATTGCTGTTCCGCTTGTTACCTGTTCTCTAAATGTGCCAACAACATGCTTAAAGCCTTAAACCAATGAATTGTGTGGAACAGTAGGCTCCATGAACGAATTGGATGGCTACAATTTTTGTTGACTATTGCACTAGAAAAAAAACTGTCACCTGATCTGTCGCCGGAGGGATAAGCTCTTATATCTGTGGTCATACTACCTGTTCATTTTAGTTTTTTTCGGTGCTTGATGAGTGATGGTACTGTTGCTGAAGTTCACAAGGAAATAACTGATTGATAAATTAAGGAGCTTTCAGTTGAGTATACATTTACTAACAATGTGTATATTAGAATTTACAAAAAGCTACAATGAGGAGTCTACCAGTGCAAGAAACAAACCCTAAAAAGATATTTTGAGAAACCGGGTGATGATGTCTGTAACACGATGATGGCTGCCATGAAGTCCGATTTAATTGTTGGCTAACACGGCTTGTAGAAACGCCCGATGAATTCATCTGGACCCGACACCCTATCAGCAGGCAATTCTTTTATTGTTGCCCAAACCTCTTCTTCTGTTACTGTTATGTCCTTGTCCATCTCCAAAAGATCAACTCTTTGCCTATGAAAACCATGTGAATATAGCTGTAGTATGCGTGCTTCGGTGTAACCATGTCAATAAGCTGCAGTATGTGCACTTTTTATTTAACCATATGAATGTACATGTAGTACTTGTGTGTGATCGATTTTCATCTAATTGCCCTCCTGTTACTGGGATCTCCCTGTTGTCAAATTTGGTACCTGCATCTTGCTTAGGCATGTTTATCTTGTTTTCATGCACACAAGTGTGTGTCTTTACATATGACAAAGGCAGCATCTGAATACCCCTCAGTGGTAATTGGCATTAATTTTTATTGTGCAAGCCTGAACCTGTAGTCTTGCAGTATGTGTTTTCTTTGAAATTTAGAGAGTTGCCATGGTAATTTAACTAACTGCCATCACCAATGTCTGTCAATGATATAAAGTACTGATCAATATCCAGTGTTCAGCATACAGAAACCTATCTCTTCTCTACTATATAAAGCACCATTTTCTACGGATTCGAACCATGGTTGTTGGTTCTAAACTCACATTCACATTCACCTAACCAACATAACATACATGTCTTTATATTTTATACTTTATACTCAAACATAAATAAAAACCGTAGCAACATACACACTTTGCTAATATGCCTATATATGAATCACAGGCACGCTTGCCATGCTTATCGATTGTCGTGTGTTTTCTTTTGTTGTGATCGATTGCATCATGAGCGTTGGATTTTGCTTATCAGGCTGAAAGGAAATTTGTTTCAAGAGACTGATAACTTTCTCTTGCCGCACAGATCAGAGCAGCTGCAATTAACGGCCTCCAAAGAAACAGAAGTAATCTCGAATCATTATTCTGCTACGACAAATCTGTCCCCGAGCAGGACATTGGAGAACCATCTGGTCTAAATCTGGAAAAGAAGAATGTCGGGGACAAGCCTCCCTGCTCAAGCTGTGAAGCTAAAGGTGCCTTGCTGTGTGCAACGTGCGCTGGTTCAGGCTTGTACGTCGACTCGATACTAGAGAGCCAGGGAATCATCGTGAAAGTCAGATGCCTAGGTAAATAAGCTTTGACAAGCACATTACGTGCGACAGTTGCTTCCTGCTATACAGTTGATACATGACATGACCTATACGACCTGCTGATATCCAAACCACTGTAGGTTGCGGTGGAACTGGGAACATCATGTGCTCCAAATGTGGAGGCCGTGGGCATACATAACATGAACGCTAAAGCTTGCACCTTGCAGATCAAAGGAGTTGACTCTATGGAGAATTTTCTCTGTGTTACATGTTACGGTGTGCTGAGCTAGCTGCTGTAGCTACATCGAGACATGCTTTAGAAGGCTAAGTTAATGAACTATCCTCTTTTACTTTTTTTTTGTTCCCCACTTCCCCTCATTCCGTGCTTAAAAGCATGATGCGTCATGGGATTTCATGTGATGTTGTAATCGTAAAGGTGTAATGGTATGTGAAAGACACACTTCGTACATGGAGGAGAATGAGAGATTAAATTCAGTTGTGCTAGTACTCCTGTGCATTAAATTTTTACTCAAACGCTCTGCTTCACAGTGCTTGTGGATATGGGCTTTCGCTCTCCTCCACAAATCACAATGCTCGTGCATACGGAATTTCCTGACGGACCACGCAGCCGCAGGAGCAGTCCGCCGCCACACATAGCGCTCGACAAAATACTCGTGGCTGATAAGCTCATTGTTGACTCGACTCGTTTTCAATTTTATCGCGAGCTAAACTACCATCTTAGCTCGGTTTGTTAAGGAGCCAGCTCGTTAGCTCGAACTAGCAACTATTTGTTAGAAAAGCAAAGCCTACACTTGTATTGGATGAACTAATAAATGATGAGCTTTGTTAATTTGATGTTGGATTCATGCGATATGTGAAACTATAAGTATTATTACACTTTTTTTAGTTTTAAATTATCTAGGATTAACTAGAAATTGATTATATTGTTTTAATAATATGTATATTGTTTTTTACCGTGGCTCGCGACCTAAAGAAGCTAGCTCAAGATTGAACTGAGCCGAGCTGGCTCGATATGCAGCCCTAGCCACATAATTCATTAGCTTGCACAAACCTCATGGGCATGTGTTACAGTTTTTTTTCCTGAAGATTTTTTCTGAGAATCTGACTGTAAAGAGAATCTTAGTATCATAAAAAAAGATTACATGTGGAGGAACATGAATAAATTTATAGAGTTTAGGATCTTTAATGTGACTGATTCCTACTATTACGATGACTCGATCGATCATGCGTTCACGTTAATTTTTGACGGTTTTCAATAAAAGCGATTCTCACAAAAGTGCTTGAAAATCTAGGTGTTTGATAGTTCGCAATATCTTCTAGTAGTTAAAAGCTGAAAAAGTTAAAAGAAACGGCCCGCTCGTGCGCCGCCGCTGCCCGTGCAACCGTCCACCACCGCGACGCAAGCTGCTCCCACTTATAGATGTCCAAACGGGCGGCACGGCCCGACCCAACTCGGCCCGGCCCGTTTGAGCCCGACACGGTTAAGCCCGACCACTTAACCGTACCGTGTCGTGCCGCCCGACGGGCTCATACCTCTTCCTGAGCACGGCACGGTGGAGGCCCGACCGTGCCGGGCGGCCCGAATAGCACGACCCATTTAGTAGCCCGTGCCGGCTCGAGCCCGCAAAACACAAAACTATATTTAGCAAAAAAAACCCTAAAACCGACAACACAAAAAACCTAAAACTTACAGCACAAAAACCCTAAAACAAAGAACTGTCCACATAATCAAATTTGCTCCACTCGGTAAGAAAATTTAGCAAAGAAGAACCGATGCAACTCACCTACAGGCGCGGTGCTCGCCCGGCGCCGTCGGAACCGCTCCAGCACGCCGCGCAGCACCACATCGAGGGTGTCCTCCATGCCGTCGCCGAACCCATCGGACGATGACGCGTACACCAGCCGCGGGATCATCTTCACCACGCGCTCCTGCATCCGTTGCACCCGCCGCTCACTGAGCCCCTTAAGAACATAGGAGGAGGGAGGAGGTGCCGAGTGTGCACCGTGCCGTCGTAGGGAGGAGGGAGCCAGGAGCGAGAGGGAGGAAGAGTGGGAGAGTGGGTTAGGGATTGCATTAGGAGCAGACGCGGCAGCCCTCGGGGACTTGTGGGCTAGCGGCGGGGGTGGGTGGGTGGGGAAATGGGGATTTAGGTTTTAGGGTATTAGATTAAACGGGCCGGTTAAAAGGCCCCGCAGATACCGGGTCGTGCTCGGGCTAGCCCAACGGGCTCAAATGTCTGTCAGGCCCGTCACGCTATCCGGGCCGGGCTGAGCCCGGGCCCGCTTCAATTCGTGACGTGTCGTGCTCGTGTCGTGCTAAAATAACGTGCTTCGTGGCGGGCTAACGGGCCACATGCTTTCTGAACATCTATACTCCCACTCGATACAGCTCTTGCCGCCGACCGTGGTAACCTCTACTCTAGCTATCATGTTGTGTTGGGAATTAGGGCGTATAGTACCCCATTTATTAGATGATCATTTAAGAGGTTTTTATGGGATTAATTCAAAAAACAAGAGACACGTTGGCTCTTAACTTCATTTATGACTAGGTGAGTAACCGTGCGTTGTAACGGGAACATATAATAATATAATAACTTATATACAAAATGTGTCTTATATTATTATAAAAAATATTTCATAATTCATTTGTAATCCTAGCCATACATAAATTTTGTTATTTTAATTTAGCTGTTTCACTACTACATTGCAACCATCAGTATCATGCAGGCTTCGATATATGCCACGATTTGTATGGTCTCATTGAAGAGCAGTGTCACACCTGCCGGTAGAAGTTCCCTCGTACATTGTCAGTCATCAGGTACACACCACCATACACGCTTGCTTAAACAAAAAAGCAAGTGTATGTGTTTGCGAAGAGAATTAAAGGCAGGCCGGCACAAAAGCTACCCCGACAATGACGAGTGGTCATTGCTGTCGGTCCTCCTCTGCGTCACATATTGTCGGCGTTTCGAGACCGGGGGGTCCCTGGGCCGACGAGTGAATGTCGCCGCGTACCCCAGCCCAGATGGGTCGAGCGCGGGGGCGAGCGCGAAGGGGGGAGAGCGAGGCGGCCGGAGACCGGCGTGAGAGAGGTGGGAATCCCGCGGCCTTCGTGTTCGTCCCGCGCCCAGGTCGGGTGCGCTTGCAGTAGGGGGTTACAAGCGTCCACGCGGGAGAGGGAGCGAGCGGCTACAAGCGAGCGCCTGTCTCGTCCTCGTCCCCGCGCGGCCAACCCTCTCTAAGAGGACCCTGGTCCTTCCTTTTATAGGCGTAAGGAGAGTGAAAGGATCACGATGCCCAAGAGGGGGGGTGAATTGGGCTTTTCTAAAAATCAACACTAATTAAAACCTAGGCAAGAGCTAAACAAGAGCCCAACTTCACCCCAACAACTAGCACTAAGAAAATAATACTAGAAATGAACAAGGCTAAAACAATGCTTCAAATACTTGCTAAACAAATACACAAAGTAAATAGCTTGAATTAAGTGCGGAATGTAAAGCAAAGTTTAGAAGACTCCTCCAATTTTTTTCCCGAGGTATCGAAGAGTCGGCACTCTCCACTAGTCCTCGTTGGAGCACCCGCGCAAGGGTATCGCTCCCCCTTGGTCCTCGCAAGAACCAAGTGCTCACTACGAGATGATCCTTTGCCACTCCGGCGCGGTGGATCTCTCGAGACCGCTTACAAACTTGAGTCGGGTCACCAACAAGATCTTCACGGTGATCACCGAGCTCCCAACGCCACCAAGCCGTCTAGGTGATGCCGATCACCAAGAGTAACAAGCCATAGACTTTCGCTTGACCAAGAGAAGCCTAATGCAAGTGGTGTGTGCTCTAGGTGGCTCTCACTAGCGCTAATGAGGAACAAGCGCGGATTATGATTCTCTAATCTCCTCACTAGGCTTTTGGTGCTTGCAATACTCTACCAAGGTGCTGGAATAAATGTGGAGTGCAAGACATTGAATATGGTGGGTGGAAGGGGTATAAATAGCCCTCACCCACCAACTAGCCATTACAGGAAACTTGCTGCGCGATGGCGCACCGGACAGTCCGGTGCGCCACCGGTGCGCCAACGGTGCGCCACCGGTGCGCCAACGGTCACTTCCAACGGCTAGTTCTGACACAGAGCCGTTGGACTCATGGCGCACCGGACAGTGAACAGTCCACTGTCCGGTGCACACCGGACAGTCCGGTGCGATGTCCGGTGTGCCACTAAAATTCATCTCCGAAGGCAGCGCTCTCGGGTTTCTGCGACTGGGAAGGCTCTGCTGTGAACCAGCCTGGTCCCACCTGGCAGAGGGTGCACCGGACAGTCCGGTGCACACCGGACAGTCCGGTGCCCCAAAGCCAGAAACCCTAAGTCTTGTTTTTCAGCTGATTTTCAAATCGGTTTTCGCTCTAACTTGTGTGTGAGTTCTAGAGTGACACCTAGCACTGTGTATGAGTGTGATTGTGCACCAACACTACACTAGAACTCTCTTGGTCAAACTACTCATCGACAACCCCTCTTTATAGTACGGCTAAAAGAGAATAAAAAGCCTAATTAAAATGCGAGTGTCCACATCTCCTTGACACTCGGACTCCGTAGGCCTTCACCTTTTGTTTCGTCGTTTTAGCCGTCGCTTCGAGTTCTTATCTCCGGGATTGTTTTCTCCGTTGTAGTACTTCTACCTGTCATGCGACCTAACTTACCATTTGTCTCTGCAAAACACACGTTAGTCACATATAATAATACGTTGTCATTAATCACTAAAACCAACCAGGGGCCTAGATGCTTTCAATCTCCCCCTTTTTGGTGATTGATGACAACCCTACAAGTTTTGTGAGAGTAGTTTGTTTTGAAGATTCTGTCAATAGAAAGAATGGTTAGTTATACTCAGTAATTTTTGACAGAAGAAATGTGTACCATAATAATAAGAGTGAGCGCATACACATCATAAGATTCTTGTTCATATAAAAGAGAAAGTAAATTAATGAAACAAGAGCTAGAAGACTGGTGATTTGAAATAAGGTGAAAACGTAATACACACAGTCAACCAAAAGCAACGAGAGTATATGACGAGTTTGTGAGCCAAAAACATAAAGCTAGTACAGAGAGTAGCAGGCACAAATATTACATCAAAAGAACACTGACTCTCTCTCTAACTCCCCCTAGCTCTCACAACTCATATCTCTCCCCCTTTGGCGTCAAACACCAAAAGGGACCTAAACATCGGATGCAGGAGGAGGCGACGGGGGCGCATCCGGTCGAGGTCGAGGTAGCAGAGCAAACGCCGACGGAGGGTCAGAGTCAGGCTCGGATCCAGGATCTGCGGTAGAAGCTGGAGCTGGTACTGACTCGGACACAGGCAGCGCTGCAGGAGCTACCGGAGCAGAAGCAGTCACAGATACTGCCACAGCGGTGGTGGAAACAGCAGATGCTGGTGGCACTGGCGGCTGCGGGCAGACAGAGCTGAGAACTGGTGAAGTGAACGCCAAGGTGACCGGCCGGAGCGGAGAGGTAACAGCAGGGGGTGCAGACAAGATCGAAGGCACTACTGGAGCGTGAAGCGAAGAAGGCGGAGCAGACTGAACTGGAGACGCTGAGATACCAGAGTGCTGAAGCATGAGGGCCATGAATGCCCTATTCTCTGCCCTATCCTGAATAAGCTGCTGCTGAAGAGCATCCTGCCTGTCCTGCATGCTCTGAAACATCGAGAGCATACGGTCAGATAAACGGGCCTGCTCGGCTGCCAGGAGAGCCTGCTGCTGGGTGAGAGTCTGCTGCTGCTGGGTGAGAGTCTGCTGCTGCTGGGTGAGAGTCTGAAGAATCGACGCAAGAGCAGGGTCCAAAGCTGGAGGAGCAGGGGCAGCACGGGAACTCCCAGCCTCATGATCATGTGAGCGTGGAGGCATAGGAGGCGGAGGCGGAAGAGGAACCCCAAAATCATCATCATCATCATCATCATCTGCTGCACCCTGGGTGTCAAACTGGCGAAGTGCTGCATCCTCAGCCTGAGTGTCAAACACAGGAGCATAAGCTGGCACTGGAATCTCTGGAGCAGGACGGTAAGATCCAAACACAAGGCGAGAGGCCTCAAGGGTGCTCTGAAAGCGAGGTGGCTGGATCAGCTGCGCAAATATGTGGCATAAGTAGTGAGCATAGGGTAGCTGCCGCCGAGCACGAATCCCATCCAGAACAGTGTCCTCAATCTCACAGATCAGAAAGTCAACAACATCAAACTCAGAGTGGGATACCAGGGCACCAAGGAGCCAAAGCTGGATATGAGTGGTGGCCTCCCTGTATCCCATCCTAGGCAGGAGTGTCCGTCTGACGAGCTCATATAAGTACTTCGCTGTCGGAGTGAAGTCTGCTGGAGAACGTCGCGACCCATCTGTGAAAGGCGGGCGGAACAGAGCCGCGACGTGAGCTGTCCCTGGAGCCACACCGCCGTGAGGGCGACGTGGAGGATCTGAAGTGCCATAGCAGAGACTGTGCAGGCGAGTCGACGAATCAGGGAATCCAAAAAGCTGTCTGATCTGACTGGCAGTGATCGTGACATCCTCGCGCTCAAAGCGGAACCTCATCCACTGATGATCCGGGTCAATCCAAACAGAGGCATAGAAGACGCGGACCCACTCCTCAACGTATCTGCCGCTGATAGTCAGAAAGGACAGAAGACCTGGCAAATAGGTGAGATGTGCCTCAGACTCAGCACCGGCTGCAAGCAAGAAAGCTGGAAGATCCAATAGGCGGTGCACTCGTAGCGCAATCTGAGCTGACATCTGAGCCCTGAAGAAAGTCTCCTGAATCCGAGTGCTGAAAAGAACTCCTGCTGCTGGGTCTCTCTGAGCTGGCAGCCAAGACTCCACGGGTACGTACCTGAACCGACGTACCCGGGCTGCAGTAGCACGTTGAAGATCAAATAGACGAGGATCCGAAACCAGAGGACGAACCTCAGTCTCATCACGCTCCCGGAAGCGAGGTGGAGGGACAGGAGGAGCTGAAGCGGGAGCGGGAGCAGGGGAAGCAGTGGAAGCTGGCGTGGTGCTGGTAGTGGGTATGGCGGTGGAGGTGGATGGAGCAATAGGAGTGACTGGAGCAGGCAGAGTGGGTGGCGGAGTGGAAGCGGAGGTGTGAGTGGAGGAGCGAGACCGGGAGGCGAGACGACGAGCACGGAAAGCAATCTGATCTGATGGAATATCCGGCTGATCTCCAAGTGCTGCCTGTGCAGCGGCTGCGGCAGCTGCTGCTGCTGCGCGAGCCTCTCTGTCTGAACGCCGCTTCTTGCGGCCTTCCTGCTGCTCCAGATACACAGTCTTCCCCTTCACCTGCCTGAAGGGGCGACGAGGGTCCTCGTCATCGCCACCCCCTGATGCCGACGCATTCTTTGTGCGCGGCATCCTGGACTAAAGTCTGCAAATGAGATAGAGAGACTAAGCACAGAGAAAAAAATGACCGATAGATTTAGCAAAGAGTGAGATGTCTACCTGGAAAGCTCACACTAGAGGTGACGATCCAGGCAGGACGGGAGACGGCACACGGTCACACAAGGTCACTGAAATGACAGAAGAGGTGAGCACGTATTAGTCACATAGTCATAAGCATATGAAATGTGAATAAATACATACACAAAGAGATATGGCACGAGATGGGACGATTGATAAGTCAAAAGCCGTGAAAACGACGTTCGACGGACAAATAGAGACATAGAATGATTGGAATTCAAATTGAGGCACAAAACGATATGGGATTGAGCCGATACTTCACGAATAGGTTTATATGGGTCAATATGAGTGAAGTGTGTGCTTGGTTTGAATTTAGGCGAAGAAATAGGGTTTTGGGCACTCGGCTCGGAAACGATCGTGCAAAACGAGAATTTTGGTTAAATTTAAGCCTGGGATCTCGGATTGGCGTGAAATTTGGCAAGTAGGTTACTGGAAGTGTGGTGAAGGTGCCTGAAAAATTTGGGTTCAATTGGAGCAAGTTTGGCTGGTTTGGGCATTTCACCGAGCACTTGGTGGGCGGGGATTTAGGGTTTTAGGTATATGGCCATTTGAGGTGGGAATGCCCTCCCGAAGGAGCTAAGATTTTGCAGGGATACACAACAGAGACATTAAAGCACAAACCACCAATTGGATTCACAGGATTTCACAGAAATTGGAAGGATTGGCAAAAGGGTGGAGTTACTGCCTAAACAACAGAGAAACGAGAGAGAGAGAGGGAGGACAGTGGGTTGCTCACCGAGGGGGATCAGAGGGAGTGCGCAGGTCCACCGGAGTACGGCCGCAGAGGATGGCCGGCGGAGGAGATCGCCGGCGAGGAGAAGGTCGCCAGCAGTCGCCAAACGCAGAGAGCTAGGCGGCAGGGAGAAGAACTAACGTCTCTGGCTCGGCTCGGTCGGGCTGGGGGCGGTTTTTTAAAACGCGATATGGGCACACCGGACAGTCTACAGTGGCTGTCCGGTGCACACCGGACAGCGCACAGTAGATGTCCGGTGAACCACCGGACAGCGCACAGGAAAAGAGGAACTTCGCGCGCGGCTGTCGGTGCACCGGACATTGCACAGTGCAGTGTCCGGTGCACACCGGACTGTCCGGTGAGCCCAGACAGAGGGGAGTTTGGAAAATTTTGAATTTTTCTATCTAACTCCTAACCAAACCAAATCCCAACTTATAATCACACAAAAGAACACTTGTTGGGACAGGTATTGGCACCCTCATATACTTTTCAAAATATTTTGCCATAGGCTAGATAATTTTTAGAGAAAATAGGCAAATGGTGAAATTTGCATTTTGGTTTGCACTAGGGGTTTTCATGAGTGATTTGAGTTTTGAATACTCCCCCTAAGTGCAGTACCTCATGCATATTTCAAGAACCAATAATTGCATGAAAAGAAAGAATTTAAGTGCTAAAAGCTTAAAAACTAAGACTTGTCAGGTTTGACCCGAGTTAAGCTTTTTCACTCGCTTTATTGGCGGTTATCTCAACTAGGTTAGACGAGTCCTAGATGCAATACAAGGAGTTTAAATATGCAATGCAAGTGACAACACCATTTGACATTTCACATAAAATTTCTGAGATCAAGAATATTTAGTTCATTCCTCAACATGCAAAAGCGGGTCTTATCAAGTGG
This sequence comes from Zea mays, assembly GCF_902167145.1. Lineage (NCBI taxonomy): Eukaryota > Viridiplantae > Streptophyta > Magnoliopsida > Poales > Poaceae > Zea > Zea mays. The sequence goes on from NC_050100.1 coordinate 16,173,801, forward strand.
CTTAGTGAAAATATCCGCTAATTGATCTTCCGACCTCACTCCTTCTAAAACAATATCTCCTTTGGCAACATGATCTCTAAGGAAGTGATGACGGATATCAATGTGCTTGGTGCGAGAGTGTTGTACAGGATTATTAGCAATTTTAACAGCACTCTCATTATCACACAACAAAGGTACTTTTTCTAGAACTACGCCATAGTCTAGAAGAGTTTGTTTCATATATAAAATCTGTGTGCAACAAGCACCTGCGGCAATGTATTCCGCCTCGGCAGTTGACAAGGCAACACTATTTTGCTTTTTGGATGTCCATGAAACTAGTGATCTACCAAGCAAATGGCATCCCCCAGAAGTACTTTTCCTATCAATTTTGCAACCGGCATAATCCGAATCGGAATAGCCAATTAAATCAAAAGTAGCTCCTTTGGGATACCACAGACCAACGCTTGTGGTGTGCTTGAGATACCTAAGAATTCTCTTAACAGCGCGAAGATGAGCTTTCTTAGGATTAGATTGAAATCTAGCACACATGCAGACACTAAACATGATATCGGGCCTAGATGCGGTAAGGTATAATAAACTACCAATCATAGAACGGTAGAGAGTTTGATTAACCGGGTTACCTCCCTCATCTAAGTCGAGATGTCCATTTGTAGGCATGGGGGTCTTGATTGGTTTGCACTTCTCCATGTTGAATCTTTTCAACAAGTCTTTGGTATACTTCTCTTGAGAGAGAAAGTTACCATCTTTCATTTGCTTGACTTGAAAGCCGAGGAAGTATGTTAGCTCACCAATCATTGACATCTCGAACTCCTTCGACATCAACTCACCAAATTCCTTGCAATGACAGTCATTTGTCGAGCCAAAGATTATATCATCAACATATACTTGACAAATGAAAATATCACCGTTATGTTTCTTGGTGAAGAGAGTTGTGTCGACGGTCCCGATTTTGAAGCCCTTTTCGATGAGGAAGTCGCGAAGACGCTCATACCAAGCCCTTGGAGCTTGCTTTAGTCCATATAGCGCCTTGGACAACCTGTAAGCATGGTTAGGATATCTAGGGTCTTCAAATCCAGGCGGTTGCTCAACATATACAAGTTCATTTATGAAGCCATTTAAAAATGCACTTTTTACATCCATTTGATAAAGTTTTATATCATAACATGATGCATATGCAAGTAGGATACGGATGGCTTCCAGTCGAGCAACCGGTGCAAAGGTCTCTCCAAAGTCTAAGCCTTCAACTTGAGAGAATCCTTTTGCAACAAGTCTTGCCTTGTTTCTTACAATCACACCTTGATCATCCTGTTTGTTTCTGAACACCCACTTTGTTCCAATGATTCTTGCATCTTGTGGGGGCTTCTCCAGGGTCCAAACTTCGTTACGGGTGAAGTTGTTAAGTTCTTCATGCATGGCATTCACCCAGTCCGGATCCTGTAGCGCCTCATCTATACAAGTAGGCTCAACACAAGAAACAAAAGAGTGATGTTCAATAAAATTAGCATGTCTATGTGATCGAGTAATAACCCCTTGTGAAGGACTCCCGATGATTTGGTTTTGAGGATGAGCTTGAAGTAGTGATGAGTTTCTCCTGTTAACCACTTGGGAAGAAGATCCTGGAGCATCAACATCTTCGGCTTGTACCCTTGCTTGTTCATGAGAGACAAATGTATCTTCATTTGCATGCCTCTCATCTTTTTCATCATCTTGTGGTACATTTGATGAAGAAGGCCTGTCAATGATTCGCACCTCTTCTTCATCTTCTTTTGGTTTGATAGCTCCAATAGGCATGTTCTTCATTGCTTCCCTAAGTGGCTCATCACCTACATCATCAAGATTTTCAAGTGCTCCTTGGGAGCCATTAGTCTCATCAAATTCCACATCATATGTTTCTTCTACCACGCCAGTGGCATGGTTGAATACTCGATATGCTTTGGACTTTAATGAATAACCCAAAAGAAAACCAATATCACAACGTCTTTGAAACTTCCCTAAATGATGGCGTTTTTTGTAGATGTAGCATTTGCACCCAAACACCCGGAAGAAAGAGACGTCTGGCTTTTTCCCATTTAGCAGTTCATAAGGAGTCTTCGCAAGTAGCCGGTGAGGAAATAGCCTGTTTGATGCATAGCAAGCAGTGTTGACAGCTTCGGCCCAAAACCTCTCCGGTGTGTTATACTCATCAATCATTGTTCTTGCAAGAGTGATCAAGGTCCTATTTTTCCTTTCAACAACTCCATTTTGTTGAGGTGTATATGTGGCAGATACTTCATGCTTGATCCCAATTTCATCACAGTACTCATGAATGTTGGTGTTGTCAAATTCTTTGCCATTGTCACTTCTAATCTTCTTAATCTTGCAATCAAATTCATTTTGAGCTTTCTTGGCAAACTTCTTGAATATAGATGCAACTTCAGATTTGTCATGGAGAAAGAACACCCAAGTGTATCTTGAGAAGTCATCAACAATCACTAGACAGTAGAGGTTGCCACCGGCACTGACATAATTTGTAGGTCCAAATAAATCCATATGAAGTAGTTCCAGTGGCCTTGATGTTGACATGAAAGCTTTAGTGGGATGTGTATTAGCAACCTGCTTTCCAGCTTGACATGCACTGCATGGCTTGTCCTTTTCAAATACCACATCCTTTAATCCTCTAACCATATCTTTCTTTAATACCTTCTTGAGTGTGCTCATCCCAACATGTGCAAGCCTCCTATGCCAAAGCCATCCAAGAGAAGCTTTGGTGAAGAGGCAAGTTCTTAGGTCTGCATCTTCTGAAGTGAAATCCACTAAGTAGAGGTTGTTGTATCTAAAACCCTTGAATACCATTGATTCATCATCCATTTTTGTTACAATAACCTCTGATGGAGTGAATAAGCATTGAAGTCCAAGATCACAGAGTTGTCCCACTGATAATAAATTGAAGCTCAAAGGTGCAACTAAGAGAACATTTGATATTGATAAGTCATTTGAGATTGCCACCTTGCCAAGTCCTTGTACTTTTCCTTTTGAGTTGTCTCCAAATGTGATTTTATCTTGACCATCAACATTCTCATCTAATGAGGTGAACATCCGTGGGTTGCCTGTCATATGTTGTGTGCATCCACTGTCAATAACCCAATGGCTCCCACCGGTCTTGTAGTTCACCTACATTCACAGACAATTCAGGCTTGAGTTTTGAGAGCCCTATATTGCATAGGACCAGTGACTCTCTCAATTAAGGACTTTGCCACCCAGATTTGTCTAGGTCTACTCTTATTTGGTGGACCTAGGAATGTAACCTTAATCTTTCCATTTGCAACCTTTCTTAGAACATAGTGAGCATTGAAAGCAAATGGTCTTGAGTGCTTAGGCAAGGGAGTTGGTGGTTTAGCTTTGCAGTTGTGGGCAAAATGACCTTCATTTCCACACTCAAAGCATTTGATAGGCTTGTGAGTCTGCTTTGGCTTGTATTGAGTGATAGATTTCTTTTGCACAAAAGCATTGTATCCAATACCACTGTTGTTATTTTTCATAACAGTGTTCATAAGCAGCTCATTTTGGAGGTATTGACCCTTGTTGAACTTTTGCACACTTGTTGCAAGATGTTCATTTTCACTTTTTAGTTTCTTGACCTCATTCTTAAGCCTTTGATTATCCACTGCCAACTCATTGTTGAAATCATTGTTCTCAATAGCAACTTTTCCTCTAGTAGTTGCATCAGTCAAATAATTCTTCAATTTTTGGTTGTCTAAAGTCAGGACTTCAACTTTTTCAGTCAATTCAGCATGTAGACTAGTTTGCTCTTCTTGAATCAAATCATCACATGAGGTTGCTACATCAAGCTTAACAACAGGGTTAATAGCCTCATGTGTTTTGCAAGATAAAAGTTCATTTTCAACAAGAAGATTGTCATGATCAAATTTAATTTGAGTATAGTCTTCCTTGATCTTAACTAGTCTATTTTGCAACTCCCTATTAGCTTCATTTAATTTGTCATATTTTTCCTTAGCATCTTTTAGGGAGATTGTGAGCTCATTTACAGTTGATGACATAGTTTTATTTTCTTCTTTTATTTCATCACTAGCCTTTATAACTATGTCATACTTGGCATTTAAAGATTCATTTTCATTTTTCAACCTATCACATTTAGCTTTTGACTTTCTAATGATTTGAGTATATTCTTTAAGTAAGTCAGCTAACTCATCATATGAAGGTGAAGCAAATTCTTCATCACTATCACTATCACTATCATCAACAATATTAATATCATTATGTACCTTTCGTTCACCCCTAGCCATGAGGCATAGGTGAGAAGTGGATGATGGCGATGGTGGTGGTGAAGAGAAGTCCCCGGCGATGGCCGCAACTTTTTCATCATCCTCTTCTTCACTTGAAGAAGATCCACTTGATGACTCGACGTCGGTGAGCCAGTCGCCAACAATATAAGCCTTTCCATTCTTCTTTTTGTGGAACCTCTTTTGCTTCCCATCCCTTCTTTTGAAGAATTTCTTTTCTTTCTTTTCATCATCACTGTCATCTTCTTTCTTGCCCTTGAACTTGTTCTTCTTGGGCTTGTTGCATTGATGAGCAAGATGACCAAGCTCACCACAGTTGTAGCAGTCCATCTCAGAAATGGGCTTTCTTTTGTTGGAGAAGAACTTCTTCTTTCTTGAATCAAATTTGATGCCTTCTCTATTTAGCTTCTTCAACATCTTGGTGGTTTTCCTTACCATCAAGGCAATGTTTGCATCAAGGTCATCATCACTTGAGGATTCTTCCTCAACTTGAATTTTTGCTTTTCCTTTTCTTTCATGATTTGCTTTGAGAGCCAAATCCTTTCTTTTGGAAGATGATTCTTCTTTGTTGATGTGCATGTACATCTCATGAGCATTGATCTTTCCCAAAATTTGTGTAGGTGTGGTAACTGAAAGATCCATTTGATGTAGCACAGTGACAATGTGTCCATATTTGTCTATTGGGAGGACACTGAGAATCTTCCTCACAACATCCGGTTGTGAGATTTGAGTAAGCCCCAATCCATTGACTTCCTCTACAAGAATATTAAGTCGTGAGTACATAGCGTTTGCATTTTCATTAGCAAGCATTTCAAAAGAATTTAACTTTCGCATAGCTATGTGATATCTTTCCTCACGTTCACTTCTAGTTCCTTCGTGTAGAGCACAAATGTCCATCCACAAATCATGAGCATTTTTATGATTCCGAACTCTATTGAACACATCTTTGCAAAGGCCTCTAAAAAGGGTGTTTTTGGCCTTCGCATTCCATTTCTCATAATTGAACTCATCACCTACAAGATTTGTGGGATCTCTAGGTTGGGGAAACCCTTGTGTGGCGGCTTTATAGACACCAATGTCTATAGCCTCTAAGTATGCTTCCATACGAATTTTCCAATAAGGAAAATCGTCACCATCAAAAACGGGAGGAGGTCCATCCCCACCGGACATCGTAACTCTAGCGGTTAAGCTAATCTATGAGCAACAAGGCTCCGATACCAATTGAAAGGATCACGATGCCCAAGAGGGGGGGGTGAATTGGGCTTTTCTAAAAATCAACACTAATTAAAACCTAGGCAAGAGCTAAACAAGAGCCCAACTTCACCCCAACAACTAGCACTAAGAAAATAATACTAGAAATGAACAAGGCTAAAACAATGCTTCAAATACTTGCTAAACAAATACACAAAGTAAATAGCTTGAATTAAGTGCGGAATGTAAAGCAAAGTTTAGAAGACTCCTCCAATTTTTTTCCCGAGGTATCGAAGAGTCGGCACTCTCCACTAGTCCTCGTTGGAGCACCCGCGCAAGGGTATCGCTCCCCCTTGGTCCTCGCAAGAACCAAGTGCTCACTACGAGATGATCCTTTGCCACTCCGGCGCGGTGGATCTCTCGAGACCGCTTACAAACTTGAGTCGGGTCACCAACAAGATCTTCACGGTGATCACCGAGCTCCCAACGCCACCAAGCCGTCTAGGTGATGCCGATCACCAAGAGTAACAAGCCATAGACTTTCGCTTGACCAAGAGAAGCCTAATGCAAGTGGTGTGTGCTCTAGGTGGCTCTCACTAGCGCTAATGAGGAACAAGCGCGGATTATGATTCTCTAATCTCCTCACTAGGCTTTTGGTGCTTGCAATACTCTACCAAGGTGCTGGAATAAATGTGGAGTGCAAGACATTGAATATGGTGGGTGGAAGGGGTATAAATAGCCCTCACCCACCAACTAGCCGTTACAGGAAACTTGCTGCGCGATGGCGCACCGGACAGTCCGGTGCGCCACCGGTGCGCCAACGGTGCGCCACCGGTGCGCCAACGGTCACTTCCAACGGCTAGTTCTGACACAGAGCCGTTGGACTCATGGCGCACCGGACAGTGAACAGTCCACTGTCCGGTGCACACCGGACAGTCCGGTGCGATGTCCGGTGTGCCACTAAAATTCATCTCCGAAGGCAGCGCTCTCGGGTTTCTGCGACTGGGAAGGCTCTGCTGTGAACCAGCCTGGTCCCACCTGGCAGAGGGTGCACCGGACAGTCCGGTGCACACCGGACAGTCCGGTGCCCCAAAGCCAGAAACCCTAAGTCTTGTTTTTCAGCTGATTTTCAAATCGGTTTTCGCTCTAACTTGTGTGTGAGTTCTAGAGTGACACCTAGCACTGTGTATGAGTGTGATTGTGCACCAACACTACACTAGAACTCTCTTGGTCAAACTACTCATCGACAACCCCTCTTTATAGTACGGCTAAAAGAGAATAAAAAGCCTAATTAAAATGCGAGTGTCCACATCTCCTTGACACTCGGACTCCGTAGGCCTTCACCTTTTGTTTCGTCGTTTTAGCCGTCGCTTCGAGTTCTTATCTCCGGGATTGTTTTCTCCGTTGTAGTACTTCTACCTGTCATGCGACCTAACTTACCATTTGTCTCTGCAAAACACACGTTAGTCACATATAATAATACGTTGTCATTAATCACTAAAACCAACCAGGGGCCTAGATGCTTTCAGAGAGGATCCAGGTGTACAATGGAGGGTGTAGCAGAGTGCTACGTGTCTAGCGGAGGAGAGCTAGCGCCCTAAGTACATGCCGTTGTGGCAGCCAGAGAGATTTTGGCACCCAGCTGGTGTGATGTCGTGGCCGTCGGAGGAGCGATGGAGCCTGGCGGAGGGACAGCTGTCGGAGCGGTTGAGTCCTTGCTGACGTCCTCTTGCTTCCGTAAGGGGGCTGAGAGCCGCCGTCGTCACAGAGTACGCGGGGCGCCATCATTGCCTATCTGGCGGAGCGAGCCAGATGGGACACCGGTCTCGTTCCCTGCGGCCCGAGTCAGCTCGGGGTAGGGTGATGATGGCGCCTCCTGTTGACGTGGCTGGTCTGCGCCCTAGGTCGGGCGATGTGGAAGCTCCTCCGAAGCCGAGGTCGAGTCTGTCTTCCGTGGCCGAGGTCGAGTCCGAGCCCCTGGGTCGGGCGAGGCGGAGTTCGTCGTCTTCTAGGGCTGAGCCCAAGTCTGATCCCTGGGTCGGGCGGAGCGGAGTTCGTCGTCTTCTGGGGCTGAGCCCGTGTCCGAGCCCTGGGTCGGGCGGAGCGGAGTTCGTCGTCTTCCGGGACTTAGCCCGTGTCCGAGCCCAGGGTCGGGCGGAGCGGAGTTCGCCGTCTTCCGGGACTTAGCCCGTGTCCGAGCCTTGGGTCGGGCGGAGCGGAGTTCGCCGTCTTCCGGGGCTGAGCCCGAGTCCGAGTCCGAGCCCTGGGTCGGGCGGAGCGGAGTTCGCCGTCTTCCGGGACTTAGCCCATGTCCGAGCCCTGGGTCGGGCGGAGCGGAGTTCGCCGTCTTCCGGGACAGCCCGTGTCCGAGCCCTGGGTCGGGCAGAGCGGAGTTTCCTATGGTGCCTTCGGCAGGGTCTGACTGCCTGTCAGTCTCACTCTGTCAAGTGGCACCGCAGTCGGAGTGGCGCAGGCGGCGCTGTCCTTCTGTCAGGCCGGTCAGTGGAGCGGCGAAGTGACGGCGGTCACTTCGGCTCTGCCGGCCGGGGGGGCGCGCGTCAGGATAAAGGTGTCAGGCCACCTTCGCATCAAATGCTCCTGCGATTTGGTCGGTCGGTGCGGCGATTTAGTCAGGGTTGCTTCTTGGCGAAGGCAGGGCCTCGGGCGAGCCGGAAATATGTTCGCCGCTGGAGGGGGGCCTCGGGCGAGACGGAAATCCCCCGGGGTCGGCTGCCCTTGTCCGAGGCTAGGCTCGGGCGAGGCGTGATCGAGTCCCTCGAATGGACTGATCCCTGACTTAATCGCGCCCATCAGGCCTTTGCAGCTTTATGCTGATGGGGGTTACCAGCTGAGAATTAGGAGCCTTGAGGGTACCCCTAATTATGGTCCCCGACACATATGGTGCCAAGATGACGCCATAGTCCTTGATATAGTAGTCGTCGAACACGCACGACATAGCGAGTACCGATGACTCTTGGCTGGGCTGCCAAACGAAGTGCACCCCGGGCTCATCAGCGAGGTAGTACACCTAGCCGTTGCACCACCGGATGTGCTACTCCTCTACATAAATCTTATTCGAGGACACTCACACAACATCAGCAACGGCCGTCGTCCCAGCGCACAAGAATTCATGGCCGGTCCGTAGTGACTTACGTGGGAGGTTGAGCTTCAGGTGGATGATGAGCTGGACGGTGTGACGACGCCGTTGTCGGATGCAGTGCCCAGAACAACCCGAGAGTCGGCGGCATTGGCGACGTCCATGAGGTCCCCCTATTTGAAGATGGACAGCGTGGTGCAGCCGTTCTGGACCGCGTCCAAGCGGCGGCTGCGCCGGAGCTTGCCGAACACAACGACACATGCGGCCACGTAGTACTGCTTCCAGAGGTCGAACTGACAGTCGTCAAGCTTCTTCTCGTCGTCGATGAGCGACGCCAACGCGAGCGCCTCCTGCCAGTGGTGTTTGTTCGGGGTTTCCAAGTAAGAAACATGGATTCATCTTTGGCGTTGGTTTATGAAAATGACTCACAGATCAGATCCATGGAAAAATATGACAGAATAAATGTCACACATATAAAAAGAATTTAAGTTGAAAACATTATTCAAACAAAAGAAATTGCATGCAAGGCTCTTTTTTAAATACTACTCCCTCCATCCAAAAATATAATTCAGGAATCTCGTTGATAATTATCTACTACTACACATTGTGCAAAGGTAGCAGGTGGGCTTTGGGAGAGATGTAGTAGATATTTTTATTGTAACAGATATCGACATAAACACACATGTGGTGTAGTGGTAGCTACGAGCACAGTTGCTTGAGAGGTCGCAGGTTCGAATCACATTGGGGCCACATTTGTGTTTAATTTTAGCTAGGCGTGGGATGCACGTGGGAATGAGAATGAGATTTGCGGGGAGGGGGAATGAGAAAGACATGAATAGGAATGGGAATGGGAATGACAGAACACGGAATGTCAGCCTACCCCTTACCGCTTTTGTCGGTGTTTCGACCCCGGGGGGTCCCTGGACCGACGAGTAAATTGTCGTTGCGTGTCCCAGCCCAGATGGGTCGGCGCGAGACGGAACACAAGGGGGAGACAGTAAGGGGAATCACGGCCTCGTTTTGTCCTGCGCCCAGGGCGGATGCGCTTGCAGTAGGGGGTTACAAGCGTTCGCGAGGGAGAGAGAGAGAGAGAGAGCCTGTGCATCGGCCCGTTCTCCCGCGCGGACACCCTCTCGTACGAGGGCCCTGGACCTTCCTTTTATAGATGTAAGGAGAAGGCCCAGGTGTATAATGGGGGGGTGTAGCAATGTGCTAACGTGTCTAGCAGAGGGAAGCCAGAGTCCTATGTACATGCCATCGTGGCTGTCAGAGAGGTTTTGGCGCCCTGTTCATGTGATGTCGTGGCCGTCGGAGGAGCGCTTGAGCCCTGTAGGAGCACAACTGTCGGAGCTGTCGGGTCCTTGCTGACGTCTCCTTGCTTCCGTAATGGCCTGAGAACCGTCGTCGTCATGGAGCACGCGGGGTGCCATCATTACCTGTTTTACCGGGGCGAGCCAGATGGGACGCCGATCTTGTTCCTCATAGCCTGAGCTAGCTAGGGGTAGGGTAATGATGGGCCCCCTGTGACGTGGTTGGTCCGAGCCCGAGGTCGGGCGAGGCGGAGACCGTCTTCCGGAGTCGAGGTTGAGTCCGAGCCCTGGGGTCAGGCGAGGCGGAGACCGTCTTCCGAGGTCGAGGTGGAGTCCGAGCCCTGGGGTCGGGCGAGGCGGAGGCCGTCTTCCGAGGTCAAGGTGGAGTCCAAGGCGGAGACCGTCTTCCGAGGTCGAGGCTTCTCGCATGAATCGGGAAGTCGCGGCGCGATGCTCCGGGGGGTACCCCTGCCTTCGGGAGGCAGAGCTTTTGGCCCATCGGACCGCGGCATCTTCCAAGAGATTCTTGAGCTCTCCCTGGATACGCCGTCCCTCGGTGGTGGATGGTTCTGGCATCGCTCGGAGTAGTATTGCTGCTGCAGCCAGGTTCTGGCCGACCCCACTGGAAGCGGGGGCAGCCTTGCCCTGGCATCGTCGGCGATGCAGTTCTGGACGTCCTGTGCCGGATGACGCGCTTCTCCGGCCGGTGCTCGGCCTGCCCACTCCTGCCCGATATTTTGCCAGAGCTGCACAAGTTGTCCTGCTTCCTCGTCAAGCCTGGTCTGCATCTCGCGGATTTGCTCGAGCTGTGCGTCCTGACCCCCCGCAGGGACTGGGACCACAGCTAGCTCCCAAAGGATGTCAACGCGAGGCGCAGGCCTAGGGGGATCGCCGTCCTCCGGCATACCAAGGTGGTTGCCTTCGTCGAGACCCCCTAGATCGACGTGGAAACATTCGCGACTTGGGCCACAGTCCTCGTCGCCGAGGCTGTGGCTACTATCGGAGCAATCGGAGAGGCACTAGTCACATGCGGGCATGAAGTCCCGCATGACACTGGGGTTACCGAGCCCGGAGAAATCCCAACCATAGTCGGTCTCGTCATCTTCCTCGGAACCCGGGGCCCGTAGGTCGAGACGGCCGTGAGTCGGTCCCAGGTTGACCACATATGATACCCCGGAAGGTTTGGATATGCCTTTATGACAGCGTCCACCGAAGCGGGATCGCTCGATGGGTCGAAGCTGAATTTAAAAGGCACAGGATGGGAAGCGGACGATACCTCTTGATCGACGGATGGTGACGAAGTCGCGTCAGGGACGGACTGCACTGTTATCTCAGGTACGAGGCTCACGCCCAGCAAGCCCTTCGCGAGCGTGCTGGCATCGTCCGTCTGCTTGGGGTTGGCGTGTTGCGGGGAAACGACGCTCGTCTTCGTCTCAGACGCGAGGTCAACGCCCGTCGTGACCCCCGCTGGGGCGCCGGCGCCGTCGACTCGCTCGACAGCCGACGAGGTGCCGCCTCCTGCTTGGCCATGGTTGCCCCGCCTCCTCCTCCGTCGGCGGGGAAGGTGACGGGACAGACCCGGATGTTGCTCTTCCGCCACACGGGGAAGACGTCGTCGATTCCGCCGCCGGCGGGCGGGCTGACGACCGCCATTGTCGTTGTCGCGCGGCGGAGGAAGGAGTATCACGTCGTAGCTGCCATCGAGGGACACGAACTCAAGACTCCCGAAACAGAGCAGCGTCCCGGGCTGGAGAGGTTGCTGGAGACTACCCATCTGGAGCTTGACGGGAAGCTGTTCGTCAACACGCAGCAGGCCCCTACCTGGCGCGCCAACTGTCGGCGTTTCGATCCCGGGGGGTCCCTGGACCGACGAGTAAATTGTCATTGCGTGTCTCAGCCCAGATGGGTCGGCGCGAGACGGAACACAAGGGGGAGACAGTAAGGGGAATCGCGGCCTCGTGTTGTCCTGCGCCCAGGGCGGATGCACTTGCAGTAGGGGGTTACAAGCGTTCGCGAGGGAGAGAGAGAGAGGGAGCCTGTGCGTTGGCCCGTTCTCCCGCGCGGCCACCCTCTCGTACGAGGGCCCTGGACCTTCCTTTTATAGATGTAAGGAGAAGGCCCAGGTGTACAATGGGGGGTGTAGCAATGTGCTAACGTGTCTAGCAGAGGGAAGCCAGAGTCCTATGTACATGCCATCGTGGTTGTCGGAGAGGTTTTGGCGCCCTGTTCATGTGATGTCGTGGCCGTCGGAGAAGCGCTTGAGCCCTGTAGGAGCACAGCTGTCGGAGTTGTCGGGTCCTTGCTGACGTCTCCTTGCTTCCGTAAGGGGCTGAGAACCGCCGTCGTCATGGAGCACGCGGGGTGCCATCATTACCTGTTTTACCAGGGCGAGCCAGATGGGACGCCGGTCTTGTTCCCTGTAGCCTGAGCTAGCTAGGGGTAGGGTAATGATGGGCCCCCCTGTGACGTGGTCGGTCCGAGCCCGAGGTCGGGCGAGGCGGAGACCGTCTTCCGGAGTCGAGGTTGAGTCCGAGCCCAGGGGTCGGGCGAGGCGGAGACCGTCTTCCGGAGTCGAGGTGGAGTCCGAGCCCTGGGGTCGGGCGAGGCGGAGACCGTCTTCCGAGGTCGAGGTGGAGTCCGAGCCTTGGGGTCGGGCGAGGCGGAGACCGTCTTCTGGAGTCGAGGTGGAGTCCGAGCCCTGGGGTCGGGCGAGGCGGAGACCGTCTTCCGGAGTCGAGGTTGAGTCCGAGCCCTGGGGTCGGGCGAGGCGGAGACCGTCTTCCGGAGTCGAGGTTGAGTCCGAGCCCTGGGGTCGGGCGAGGCGGAGACCGTCTTCCGAGGCCGAGACGGGGGCCGAGCCCTGGGGTCGGGCGAGGCGGAGCTTCCTATGGCGCCCGAGGCTGGACTTAGCTGCTGTCAGCCTCACTCTGGCGAGCGGCACAGCAGTCGGAGCAGGGCAGGCTGTCGGTGTTTTGGGTCCGACCGCACACCCGGGGTTGCCCCTCACGGTGCTTTTAGGAGTAGGACGGTGTCGACGACTGTAGCAAAATGGTACGTGCCGATCGCACGAGGGACAATGGACAAGATTTGCAGGTTCGGGCCGCTTAGAAGTGCGTAACACCCTACGTCCTGGTGAGTATATGAGCGTGGTTACAAGAGGATTCTCTGGATAGAGGGCGCAGAGAGTTTTTGTGGGTGGCTCAGTAGAACAGGGTCGATCGGTCTAAAGGGGTGCCCCCTAGGCCTTATATACTCGGCCGTGGAGCAGTACATGTGATACGATAACAACAAGTAGCTAAAAGATAGTGAACCTCTTGAGTTTATCCCTACGTAACCTTCGCCGACTTATCCTCGCATGGCTCTGTTGCATGAGGGCTCCAGTGCGGGAAAGCCGGGTCTCTGTTGTGATCCATTCGTTCGACGTTGTGGGCCGCCTGTGTTTGCACTAATCAGTCTTACGCCTCCTTTGTTGGCTGTCTCTCCCTAGGCCCACGAAAGAATGACCTTACGAATTATTGGGCCCTTGGGCCGTTCGTGAGGCCTTTTACTTCTTTAGTGGACCCAGGGGATATCTATCCCCCACAAGCCCCCGATCTTTGGGTTGATTTAGAGGTAATCAACTCAAAGATCCAAGGTCCAAAAAATGATTCCTTGCTGTCTTCTCTGGTTTTGATCACTCGTCCGACCAAAGTTCGGCTTTGTGCTTGTGCCTTAGAGGTCGGCATTTTGGATTGTAAGACTCCGGAATTCATTGGGTGCACCGGGGGTGCACCCAATGGGTGTAGCCCCCGACCTTTGAGTAGATTTTAGAAGATAATCTACTCGAAGGTCTTCTTCCAAAGGTTATCTTCATTCGTACTCCTGCATTTCGGTTAAGGATTAGTCTTTCCGATTTTGCTCTACGCCTTAGAAGTCGGCGTTATACCGGTTTAGAATAATAGTCCATGGGGTGCACCGGAGGTGCACCCAATGGGTGTAGCCCCCGACCTTCAAATGGATTTTTTAAGGATAATCCATTCGAAGGTCTTCCTTTCACTTGCGGAAACTGGCATGAGGCTATTTTGCATTATGCTTTGGAGGTCAGCATTATGTCATCAATATTTTGCTGCCCAGGTCAGCGTATATTTTGTCTTTAGCAGCCGGGTTTGCAATCCATCCATATCTTGCTAGGTAGTGCAATTTATTTGCTTCTGCGATTGATTGGACGTTTGACGGACGTTCTCTGTCTGGTCTTCACGTCGCTTCTGTCGGCCATATCTTGTACTTAGCTGGTTATATTTGGCTTTCCTCTGATCCTTACTGATATCTCACTTTTGTCTTGAGGTATTCACTGCATGCTCTGCACAGATGTGACCGTTTGAAAAATATACCGATAATTCCTGGGCGTCCCCCCCAATGGGTGTGGGCAAGGGACGACTTGGTACGCTGAGTGTTTTAGCCGGTTGCCTCTGAGTAGTAATGCGATGGGACGGCTAGTGTAATCATATCCTTCGCGCTGTTGACTGGAGTCCCAATGGGTGTAGTGTTGCATGAAACGGCGTCCGCCGTCTGACGTGTCTTCGGGTGGGTGGAAGTGCTTATTGAATGCCTTGCGACTGTTCGGTGACCGCGGTTAGAAGTGAGCGGTTGCCTTTCCCTTCTATAAATAACCCATTTGCTTCTCTGGTTTCTTCGCATCTCTTCGCTGCTCCTTACTGCCTCTTCCCTTTCTTCTCTCCCAAAGCTTTAACCATGGGCAAGAACAACAAGCGCAAGCGTGAGCCGACTCCTCCATCGGAGGAGTTTGGTGATTCAGAGTACTCGGAGGAGGAGTTCTCCTCCGAGCCCGAGGGGTCTCCGGCTCCCGTCTCTCCCCCGGCGTCGTCCGATGACTCGGACGACTCCCAGGGGATAGCCGCGGAGGTCTGGACATACATCCGGGCCGTCGAGCGCGCCGGGCTCGAAGGCTCGGATGAGTCGGAGTACTCCTCGGATGAGGAGGACTCGGACGGCGGCGACGAGGGTGAAGACGACGACGACGATGACGGCGACGGCGACGGTAGTGGCAGGGGCGGCGGCGACGGTAGGGGCAGCACCAAGGGCAGCAGCAGGGGCAGCACCAAGGGCAGCAGCGGCGGCAGCGGGGACAGCACCAGGGGCAGCAGCAGGGGCAGCACCAAGGGCGGCGGCGGCGGCAGGGGAAGGGCCAGTGGCTAGGTGCCACTGGTCTTCTTAGATATTAGTATAGTTTAGTATAGTTAGAATAATGTAGTAGTAATTAGTGTAATTTAGTAGTAGTAGTAATGTAGAGTAGAATTAGGGAAGTACCAACTCATAAAGAGTTGGTTTGTAAGCTCGTCAACTTCCCTTTAATGAAGATTGTCGTTTATCCCCTCTTTTTGATGGCTTGTCACTGCTTTTGCTGAATGTTGAACCGATTCTTTTGATATAGTAGAAACAGCGCCGAGCGATTGCGAAGATTGACATCAGCGTTTTAGAAGTAACACTGAGCAATCGAACACAAGACCAGCGTTTTAGAGGCAATGCCGAATGATAGAAGGTCGGCATCGGCATTTTAGAAGTAATGCCAAGCGACAAAATACGGGGCTGGTATTTTAGAAATAACGCCGAGTGATTAAATGTCGGCATCGGCATTTTAGAAGTAATGCTGAGGGTTTGAACACGTGGTCGGCGTTTTAGAGGCAGCGCCGAGTGATTGAAGGTCGGCGTCGGCATTTTAGAAGTAACGCCGAGCGGTTGAACACGTGGTCGGCGTTTTAGAGGCAGCACCGAGTGATTGAAGGTCGGCGTCGGCATTTCAGAAGTAATGCCGAGCGATTGAACATGTGGTCGGCGCTTTAGATGCAGCGCCGAGTGATTGAAGGTCGGCGTCGGCATTTTAGAAGTAATGCCGAGCGATTGAACTCGTGATTGGCGTTTTAGAGGCAGCGCCGAGTGATTGAAGGTCGGCGTCGGCATTTTAGAAGTAATGCCGAGCGATCGAACACGTGGTCGGCGTTTTAGAGGCAGCGCCGAGTGATAACCAGCTTCTCCAGTTAATTTGAGGAAAACGGCCGAGTGATGAGGTGGCACATCGGCGTTCTTGGGAATGACTGTTAGATATCCACGTGGCATGCTGGGATTTCGGAGATGACCGCCGGGTGATGACTGGGCACTTTTGAAAAGGTATCTGGCTCAAGAATATCCCTTAAGAGTCGCGCTTTTAGCCGCCTTTGCTTTCCGTGCCCTAGTTCTTGCATTTCCGCATCTGAGTCTTCTCTGCCACTCGCCTCCTGCTCTGTTTCGCCAGCGAGAAGCAGAATGGCGCCCAAGAGGAAAACCGCGAACTCGTCTGCTGCAGTGATCCCCGCCATCGACCCCAACAGTCAGTTACCCTTCGCAGGTAACCATATGTCTGTGATTTCTGAAGTTGAGCTTCTCCGCCTTGTTTCCATCGGGGTTCTCCCTCCACAGGAACTCTGTTCTTGGCGCTCTTGCCACGGGACCACTGTCCCAACCGAAGATACCCACGAGTCAGTGGTTTACACTCCTTTTCTTCTTCGCGGCCTCGGCCTTCCCATATCTCCTTTTTTCCGTGGTATCCTTGATTTTTATCACATCAACCTGACTCACTTGAACCCTAACTCCATTCTCCAAATCTCTATTTTCGTTCACCTTTGCGAAGCTTATCTTGGCGTGCTGCCGCATTTTGGTTTGTGGAAGTATCTGTATCACTGCCGCCCTGGGATGGCCGGGGGGCAACATCAATTGGTCGGAGGTGCCAGTTTAGAGATGCGCCGGGGGCGGAAGACCGAGTATCTCGAGATACCTCTCAAGGACAGCATTAAAGGTTGGCGTCTGGAGTGGTTTATAATGGATAATTATGGAAATTCTCTCCCTCCTCGCTCAGGGAGACAAGCAGACGTTCGTACTCCGAGTTGGACTGAGTCTCCCACGGACCAAGAAGTAGCCGAGGCGGGCGTGTTGCTTACTGAGGTTGGATTACTGAAAGAGAGAGGTCTGACTGCCGAAGCCGTGGTCACAGATTTTGTTTTCAAAAACATTCAGCCGCTGAAAGACAGAGCTTATCCGGCATATCTTTACCGAGGGCTGGCCGACTCAACCCGAGTTACTAATAGGAGAATTCCTTCTGTGGATTTGGTGAGTCGACTCGAAATGATCCTTAGAGGTAAAGTTTCAAACGTTGGAGCTCCGGTGGCCTACTCGGCTTGGAACCTGCCTTCTCCCAAAGATTTCACTCTTTTTGTGTCAAATCCGCCCGTGACAGATAACAATTTGGGTCTTAGAGTGCGACCTTCTGCTGAAGAGGTCCGTTCCTTAGTTGCTTCGCTCGGGGAGATACCGGATGATGAACGGCAGATCTACTTTGAAGTGCCCCTGAACCCTAGTGACGCAGACATAAACGACATGCTCGATCTGCTAGCTGAGGATTCATCTGATACTGCTCCTGATGGTACATTGGCAGTGGTGCCGCTTCCAGAG
This sequence comes from Zea mays, assembly GCF_902167145.1. Lineage (NCBI taxonomy): Eukaryota > Viridiplantae > Streptophyta > Magnoliopsida > Poales > Poaceae > Zea > Zea mays. The sequence goes on from NC_050100.1 coordinate 16,191,161, forward strand.
GTTGATGCGACCTTGGATGTCTCGAAACCTGCCAATACTCGCCCGAGGCGTCCCAGCCGAACCAGTCAGCCCGAGCCTTCTGCTGATGAGCAGAAAAGGAAAAGAAGACGCCTCCGGCGAGTGTCTAGCTTTGATGAGGATGCCAGCACCTTAGCTCCTACTGCCGAAGAAATGACTGCAACTGGTCTTGCTGACATTGATCCCAATGGGTGTGCTCCGCCTGCTGCTGACCCCAATGAGGATGCTGCTTGTGCTGTTGCTGTGGAAGATGAGGAGGAAGACAACGAAACTCCATTAACTCGGAAAAACAGTCGGCAGTTCGTCGCTAGCGGTGGTAGTAGTGGGGTTCCTTCTCCTGCCTTGTCTGCTCTTATTGGTCTGCAAGAACTGTCCATGGCCAATTTTGATCAAGCTCTAGAGGATATGGTCCCTGAGAACTTGCTGTTGGAACCTGTAGACGTTGATGCAACAGAAACTTGTGCAGCCATGCCAGATGCTGGGTTGAGGTCGTCCCGTGCCTCGTCGACCTTAGAGCACGATCTCGAGGGCCGGGATGATGACTTGGACCGTCCTGATCCTGTGGAAACAGCTGAAGGCCCGTCGACCTTAGAGGTGGTCACGGCAGAGAGCTTGGATCCTTTGAATGGTGCTGACATGTGCCCAGCCCCCGAGGGTGTCGCCGGGGAGGACTCAACTCAGGCGAGGAGTGTAGGCCACTACCCAGCCCCCGAGGGTGTTGCCGGGGGTGACCCGGCTCAAGTGGGCAGTGCCAACCTTGACCCAGCCCCCGAGGGCGTCCGAGCGGGGTCTCCCTCCTGCACTTCCATGGATGTTCATGTGGGTTCACCTCCACACTCTGGCGGCATGATGGTGGCTCGGACTCCGGATCAGGGGGTCGCTTTGGAGGGGAGCATCCCCACTGGTCTGGAGTTAAACTCTGCTGAATGTACTGAGCTTGTTCCTGCTGGTCTGCTGCAAACTGCTTCGAGTGGTGGTTTGGCACCTGGTCATCAGCCGATTTCGAATGACTTGGGGATCCCTTCGCTTTTCTCCAACCTCCAGGTGCTGTGCTGTGCTTTAGTTGGATCTTTATGTTGCGTGAATTGTTGCCATTATGATCATCCGCTCTTCTTATCAGGCTTTGGTGGATGGAATGGTCGGCCAGCTGAAGTCGCAGGGTGCTTCCATCCCGGAGGTGGCTTCATCTCTTGAGCGTTGGAATCCGGTGTTGCTTCGGAGTCGTGTATCTGAGTTGGAGGCCGCCAATGCTGGTTAGTGTCCTTTCTTCTTCTTCTTTGTTCTTGCCCGTGGGTTGTTTTACCTTCTGACCTCATTTTGTTTGAATACTTCTTGATAGGGATGACTCGGCAGATCACAGTTCTTGAAGAAAAACACTCTCAAGATCAAGCCGAAATGGTTCGACGATGCGCTGACTTCGAGGAGAAGTATTCTCAAAGTCAGATCGAGTTGAGTCAGGTCTCTGCGGCTTTGGATGATGCCAACGCTCTGAGTTCCTCCCTTCATGTCCAGCTTGACTCTGAGAAGGTAGCTTACGAACCTGTGCTTTGCCTTATGATGCTCTTGGATTCTGAATGAGTTGATTTCTGCTTGTAGGAGGAAAAACGCATCCTTGCCGCTTCTCGCGATAACTTGGACAGATTGTACCGAGATTCCAGCAACTCGCTGACCATCTTGGAGAGGAGCCACCGTTTTACGATGGAGGAGCTTGACAATCAGCGCCGTCAACTGCAAGAATCCTCGGATGAAGTGGCCCGCCTTACACAGTTGCTATCGGCAAAGGACGCCACCATCAAGGGACTCCGAGCTTCTAAGAAATCCATTGCTCAGGAGTTAGAAACTGCTCAGCAGGCTGTTAAAGTTGCTGAAGAAGCTGCTGTCACTTTCAAAACTCAGCGCGATAAGGCCCTGGACAAGGCCATTCGAGCAGGACGAATCTTGATGAGAAGACCCGGCGTGGCTGTCCCTGAAGATATAAAAGCCGACGTGAATGCTGCCCCTGATTCCTCGAATCGCCCTTCTTCGTCAGCCGTTCCTGAGAAAGACATTAGAAAATAAAGAAACAGTTCGCGTGCTCTGAGCGCGCAGTTAGCATGATCAAGTATCGGTTTATCATTCGAATGACGTGATTACTCCCTTATTGTATCAGAATTTATTAGTTTGCAAGTTTGTGGTAACGCTGCATGATGATTATGAAGTTTGTTTGTGGGATATGGAGATCATCCCTTGAACTGCATAAGCGTGAGTATGCTATACTGGTTCAAGCCATCAATTACTTTTAGCCGGTAACTTCCGTTAGTAGGGCATAGTGGTCACCCCCGGTAGAGTAAGCGCGAGCATGTTGCACCGCCTCAAGTCGTTGCCGACTTAAGTCGATTGCTCCGTTTGTAGGGCATAGTGGTCACCCCGAGTTAAGTAAGCGTGAGCATGTAGCACCGCCTTAAGTCGTTGTCGACTTAAGCCGATTGCTCCGTTCGTAGGGCATAGTGGTCACCCTGAGTTAAGTAAGCGTGAGCATGTTGCACCGCCTTAAGTCGTTGCCGACTTAAGCCGATTGCTCCGTTCGTAGGGCATAGTGGTCACCCTGAGTTAAGTAAGCGTGAGCATGTTGCACCGCCTTAAGTCGTTGCCGACTTAAGCCGATTGCTCCGTTCGTAGGGCATAGTGGTCACCCCGAGTTAAGTAAGCGTGAGCATGTTGTACCGCCTTAAGTCGTTGCCGACTTAAGCCGATTGCTCCGTTCGTAGGGCATAGTGGTCACCCCGAGTTAAGTAAGAATGCAAGTCAATCATAAATGAGTCAAGTATCTTTGAAATCTCTCTTTATTGATGACGTATTTCCCTTATACAGAATACACGGTCACCCTGGTTGTTTTGAGATACAGCTAGGGGTAAAACTTTCGGAGGTGCTCTATGTTCCAGGAGTTCCCGACTTCTGTACCATCCATTTGGGTGAGGCGATATGATCCGGGGCGAGTGACTTCTGCTACTATGAAAGGTCCCTCCCATAAGGGTGATAACTTGTGCCGTCCCTCCCCCGTTAGAATTCGGCGGAGGACTAGGTCTCCCATCGAAAAGAAACGTTGCCGCACAGCTTTGTCGTGGTAGCGCCTTAGAGTCTGCTGGTATCGTGCTGATTGAATCACCGCATTCAGTCGCTCTTCCTCGAGTACGTCGATATCCTCCAGCCTGGTGGCTTCGGCTTCTGCTATGCTTTCGAAAATCAATCTTGGCGCCCCAAACTTGAGATCAGCGGGTAGCACTGCCTCCGACCCATAGACCATAAAGAAAGGAGTGTTTCCATGCAGGGCCCGGCTAGGTTGAGTTCTCAAGCTCCAAACAACATAAGGCAATTCTCTTATCCATTTTCCTGCGAATTTTTCACTTTTATCAAAGACCCTTTTTCTAAGTGCTTCCAATATCATTCCGTTGGCTCGCTCAACCTGCCCGTTGGCTCTCGGATGGGCTACAGATGCATACTTGATCTGAATGCTTTTTTGCTCGCAGAAGTCAAAGAATTCTGAACTGGTGAAGTTGGATCCCAAGTCAGTGATGATACTGTTCGGTATCCCAAATCTGAATATTATGTTTTGTATGAATTCCACGGCTTTAGCAGAGGTTAAGGAGGCAATGGGCTGAAACTCTATCCATTTAGTGAACTTGTCAATTGCCACCAATACATGGGTGTATCCTCCTTGAGCTTTCTTGAAAGGTCCAATCATATCCAATCCCCAGCATGCAAAAGGCCAAGTTACTGGTATGGTTTGTAGCTGCTGTGCTGGCATGTGCTGTTGTTTTGACAGGTACTGGCAAGCTTCGCATCTCTGAACTAGCTCGGCTGCATCATTCTTTGCCGTCGGCCAATAGAATCCTGACCTGAAAACCTTCCCGACTAATGTTCTGGATGCTGCATGTACTCCGCACTGCCCGGCATGGACTTCCTCCAGAAGTTGTTTCCCGGTGGACGGGAGAACGCACTTCATGAGGACGCCTGACGCGCCCCTCCGGTATAATACCTCCCCAATGAGTGTATAGTGAGCTGATTGTCTGGCAATGCGCTCTGCCGAGTTCTTGTCATCTGGCTCTTCTTCATTCTTTATATACTTGATAATCGGTTGCCTCCAGTCATCAGAGTCTGACTCGGGTTGATCTATGATCATGCACTCTTCTATTTGATCCGTCGAGATGCTCGGCTGGAGAATTTCTTGCACGAAGACCCCGGGTGGGACTTGAGTCCGGCCGGATCCAAGCTTGGACAGTACATCAGCCGCCGTGTTCCGATCTCTTTCTATATGATGAAACTCCAGACCTTCGAATTTATCTTCTAGCTTTCGGACGGCGGTGCAGTATCTTCCCATTGAATCACTTGAACAATCCCATTCCTTGTTTATCTGACTGATGACTACCAGAGAATCTCCGTACACCATCAGTCTCTTGACACCCAGTGATATGGCGATGTTTAATCCGTGTATCAAAGCTTCATACTCGGCTGCATTGTTAGAGGCCGGGAATAGCAACTGGAGAGCATACTTGAGGTGCTCGCCTCCAGGTGCAGTGAAAAGAACTCCTGCTCCTGCTCCCTGCAGCTTCAGCGAGCCATCAAAATACATTCGCCATACTTCTGCGGTTTCTGGATTATCCGGCACTTTGAGAGCACCTAGAGGGGGGGGTGAATAGGTGATCCTGTAAAAACTTCAAACTTAAGCCACAAAAACTTGTTAAGTGTTAGCACGATTATTGCCAAGTGGCTAAGGTGAAGTCTCAACAATCTCAACAAAACACAGTACCACAAGAGAATCAAACACAGAGTGACACAGTGGTTTTATCCCGTGGTTCGGCCAAGACCAACGCTTGCCTACTCCACGTTGTGGCGTCCCAACGGACGAGGGTTGCAATCAACCCCTCTCAAGCGGTCCAAAGACCCACTTGAATACCACGGTGTTTTGTTTTCCTTTCACTATCCCGTTTGCAAGGAATCTCCACAAATTGGAGTCTCTTGCCCTTACAAGTATATGATCACAAATGAAACACAGAGTAAGGGAGGGAAGCAACACACACAAATCCACAGCAAAAGCGCACACACACGGCCAAGAATCGAGCTCACAAGACTATCTCAGAGTTCTCACTTAGAACGGAGCTCGAATCACTTAGAAACACAAACGAATGCGCAGAGACTTAGTGTGGATGATCAAGAATGCTCAAAGGTTGCTTGTGTGTCTCCTCCATGCGCCTAGGGGCTCCTTTTATAGCCCCAAGGCAGCTAGGAGCCGTTGAGAGCAAATCTGGAAGGCCATCTTTGCCTTCTGTCTCGTGGCGCACCGGACAGTCCGGTGCACACCGGACACTGTCCGGTGCCCGATTTGTTTCCTTAAATGGCGAAGCCGACCGTTGCCGACCGTTGCAGATCTGGCGCACCGGACAGTCCGGTGCACACCGGACAGTCCGGTGCTTCCTTCCGACCGTTGGCTCGGCCACGTGTCGCGCGCCGATCGCGCGGCCGACCGTTGGCTCACCGGACAGTCCGGTGCACACCGGACAGTCCGGTGAATTTTAGCCGTACGCCGCCGGCCAATTTCCCGAGAGCGGCCAGTTCGAGTCGCGCCAGCCTGGCGCACCGGACACTGTCCGGTGCACACCGGACAGTCCGGTGCTCCAGACCGAGCTGGGTCTTGGCAGCACACAGCCAAGTCCCTTCTCCTTTTCTCTATTCTTCTTCTTTCTGTTTCTAACACTTAGACAAATATATTAGTACTTAAAACCAATGTACTAAGGCTTAGAAACATACCTTTACTTCATGATTTTCACCTTGTTCATCCATGTACATAAATTCACATTTAGGCCCTTGTGTTTGCACTCAATCACCAAAATACTTAGAAATGGCCCAAGGGCACATTTCCCTTTCAATCTCCCCCTTTTTGGTGATTTATGCCAACACAACATAAAGCAAGTGGAACAAGTGCAAAATCACTTCAAATAAAAACTCAAATTGGTTTTGATTCAATTTTGGCATATATGGATCATCCTTTGCCACCACTTGGTTTGTTTTTGCAAATCAAACTCAAATCTCTATCTCTAAGTCAAACACACATGTTGAAGTATAAAGAGAGTCATTCCAAAAGAGATTGATCAAAGATTTCAAAAACTCCCCCTATTTCCCATAATCAATACTTCTCCCCACAAGAAGCCAACTTTTGACAAGAGAGACAATAAAAGCTTTTGACACAACAAAAACTCTATTCTACTATTTTCAAAATCTCTCAAGTGGTAGCTGATCCATTTATCGCTTTGGCCTTTATTTTCTCCCCCTTTGGCATCAAGCACCAAAACGGGATCAATCCTGGCCTTCTAACCCCATTGCCTCACCAAAGTCTTCAATTAAGAGCAAATGGCAATAAGATTTCATGAGATGAACTTGGAATTAGTTACCCTCTCATCGGAGTGCAGTGGAAGTCTTTCATGGTCCAAGTCCACCTTTTCCCTTTCAATCCTCCTTCGAGACTAAATTACCAAACTCAAGCACATGGTTAGTCTCAAAGGGTCAAGTTGTAACACATCTCCCCCTAAACATGTGCATCACTTTGCAACGGACTTGTGAGGTCCAGGGAGTGTTTGTACAACTTGAGCACCATAATAAGCAACATAATGCAAAAAGGAACATGATCAAAAGCATAACTACATGTATGCTACAATTCAATCCAGGTTCCGCGAATCTAAGACATTTAGCTCACTACGCAGCCTGCAAAAGGTCTTCTCATCTAGAGGCTTGGTAAAGATATCGGCTAGCTGGTTCTCGGTGCTAACATGAAACACTTCGATATCTCCCTTTTGCTGGTGGTCTCTCAAAAAGTGATGCCGGATGTCTATGTGCTTTGTGCGGCTGTGCTCAACAGGATTCTCCGCCATGCGGATAGCACTCTCATTGTCACATAGGAGTGGGACTTTGCTCAGATTGTAGCCAAAGTCCCGGAGGGTTTGCCTCATCCAAAGTAGTTGCGCGCAACACTGACCTGCGGCAACGTACTCGGCCTCAGCGGTGGATAGGGCAACGGATGTTTGTTTCTTAGAATTCCATGACACCAGGGACCTTCCTAAGAATTGGCACGTCCCCGATGTACTCTTCCTATCGACCTTACATCCAGCATAGTCGGAGTCTGAGTATCCAACTAAGTCAAAGGTAGACCCCTTTGGATACCAGAGCCCGAAGCAAGGCGTAGCAACCAAATATCTAAGAATTCGCTTCACCGCCACTAAGTGACACTCCTTAGGATCGGATTGAAATCTAGCACACATGCATACGCTAAGCATAATATCCGGTCTACTAGCACATAAGTAAAGCAAAGAACCTATCATTGACCGGTATGCTTTTTGATCAACGGACTTACCTCCTTTGTTGAGGTCGGTGTGTCCGTCGGTCCCCATCGGAGTCTTTGCGGGCTTGGCGTCCTTCATCCCAAACCGCTTTAGCAGATCTTGCGTGTACTTCGTTTGGGAGATGAAGGTGCCGTCCTTGAGTTGCTTCACTTGGAACCCAAGGAAGTAGTTCAACTCGCCCATCATCGACATCTCGAATTTCTGCGTCATCACCCTGCTAAACTCTTCACAAGACTTTTGGTTAGTAGAACCGAATATTATGTCATCGACATAAATTTGGCACACAAACAAATCACCATTACAAGTCTTAGTAAAAAGAGTTGGATCGGCTTTCCCAACCTTGAAAGCATTAGCAATTAAGAAATCTCTAAGGCATTCATACCATGCTCTTGGGGCTTGCTTAAGTCCATAGAGCGCCTTAGAGAGCTTACACACATGGTCGGGGTACCGTTCATCCTCGAAGCCAGGGGGTTGCTCCACGTACACTTCCTCCTTGATTGGCCCGTTGAGGAAGGCGCTCTTCACATCCATTTGAAACAACCTGAAAGAATGGTGAGCGGCATATGCTAGCAAGATACGAATTGATTCTAGCCTAGCCACAGGAGCAAAAGTCTCCTCGAAATCCAAACCTGCGACTTGGGCATAACCTTTTGCCACAAGTCGAGCCTTGTTCCTCGTCACCACCCCGTGCTCGTCCTGTTTGTTGCGGAACACCCACTTGGTTCCCACAACATTTTGCTTCGGACGAGGCACCAGTGTCCAAACTTCATTGCGCTTGAAGTTGTTTAACTCCTCTTGCATGGCCAACACCCAGTCCGGATCTAGCAAGGCCTCTTCTACCCTGAAAGGCTCAATAGAAGAGACAAAGGAGTAATGCTCACAAAAATTAACTAATTGAGATCGAGTAGTTACTCCCTTGCTAATGTCACCCAGAATTTGGTCGACGGGATGATCCCTTTGAATCATTGCTCGAACTTGGGTTGGAGGTGCCGGTTGCACTTCTTCCTCCATCACTTGATTATCTTGTGCTCCCCCTTGATCAAGCGCCTCCACTTGAGGTACCTGTTCGTCATCTTTGGTTGGGGGATGCACCATAGTTGAGGAAGAAGGTTGATCTCGTTCATCTTGTTCCTGTGGCCGTACTTCTCCAATCGCCATGGTCCGTATAGCGGCTGTCGGAACATCTTCTTCATCTACATCATCACAATCAACAACTTGCTCTCTTGGAGAGCCATTAGTCTCATCAAATACAACGTCGCTAGAGACTTCAACCAAACCCGATGATTTGTTGAAGACTCTATACGCCTTTGTATTTGAGTCATAACCTAACAAAAACCCTTCTACAGCTTTGGGAGCAAACTTAGAATTTCTACCTTTCTTCACTAGAATGTAGCACTTGCTCCCAAATACACGAAAGTAAGATACATTGGGTTTGTTACCGGTTAGAAGCTCATACGACGTCTTCTTGAGGAGGCGATGAAGGTAGACCCTGTTGATGGCATGGCAAGCAGTGTTCACGGCTTCCGTCCAAAAGCACTCGGGGGTCTTGAATTCTCCTAGCATCGTCCTCGCCATGTCAATGAGCGTCCTGTTCTTCCTCTCTACCACACCATTTTGCTGTGGTGTGTAGGGAGCGGAGAACTCGTGCTTGATCCCTTCTTCTTCAAGGAACTCCTCCACTTGAAGGTTCTTGAATTCGGACCCGTTGTCGCTCCTTATCTTCTTCACTTTGAGCTCAAACTCATTTTGAGCCCTCCTGAGGAAGCGCTTGAGGGTCCCTTGGGTTTCAGACTTATCCTGCAAAAAGAACACCCAAGTGAAGCGGGAAAAGTCATCAACAATAACTAGACCATACTTACTTCCCCCTATGCTTAGATAGGCGACGGGTCCGAAGAGGTCCATATGCAGCAGCTCCAGGGGTCTTGAAGTGGTCATCACATTCTTGCTGTGATGCGCTCCTCCCACCTGTTTCCCTGCTTGACAAGCTGCACAAGGTCTATCTTTTTCGAATTGAACATTGGTTAGACCTATCACGTGTTCTCCCTTTAGAAGCTTGTGAAGGTTCTTCATCCCCACATGTGCTAAGCGGCGATGCCACAGCCAGCCCATGCAAGTCTTAGCCATTAAGCATGCATCTAGACCGGCCTCTTCTTTTGCAAAATCAACTAAATAAAGTTTGCCGTCTAATACACCCTTAAAAGCTAGTGAACCATCACTTCTTCTAAAGACAGACACATCTATATTTGTAAACAGACAGTTATATCCCATATTGCACAATTGACTAACAGATAGTAAATTATATCCTAGTGACTCTACTAAAAACACATTAGAGATAGAGTGCTCATTAGAAATTGCAATTTTACCTAACCCTTTTACCTTGCCTTGATTCCCATCACCGAATATGATTGAATCTTGGGAATCCTTATTCTTGACGTAGGAGGTGAACATCTTCTTCTCCCCCGTCATATGGTTTGTGCATCCGCTGTCGATAATCCAGCTTGAACCCCCGGATGCATAAACCTGCAAGGCAAATTTAGGCTTGGGTCTTAGGTACCCAACTCATGTTGGGTCCTACAAGGTTAGTATAAATATCCTTAGGGACCCAAATGCAAGTTTTGTCTCCCTTGCATTTTGCCCCTAACTTCCTAGCAACAATTTTCTTATCCTTTCTACAAATAGCAAAGGAAGCATTTAAAGCATAATAAATTGTGGAAGGTTCATTTACTATTTTCCTAGGAGCATGAATAACATTCCTTCTAGGCACATGATGAATAGCATTTCTTTTAGGAACAACATTTCTCCTAGTAACATTTCTATCATACACATAAGAGGAACTAGGAGCAAACATGGTATGAGAATCATAAACACATGAATCATAAGTATCATGACTTACATTTCTAGTTTGTCTTCTATCATGATACAAAAATGCATGGTTCCTTTTAGCACTAGTAGCCATAGGGGCCTTCCCTTTCTCCTTGGCGGGAATGGGAGCCTTATGGCTTGTTAAGTTCTTAGCTTCTCTCTTGAAGCCAAGTCCATCCTTAATTGAGGGGTGTCTACCAATTGTGTAGGCATCCCTTGCAAATTTTAGCTTATCGAAATCATTCTTGCTAGTCTTAAGTTGAGCATTAAGACTAGCCAGTTCATCATTAAGCTTGGAAATTGAAACTAGGTGTTCACTACAAGCATTAATGTCAAAGTCTTTACACCTAGTACAAATTTCAACATGTTCTACACAAGAATTGGATTTGTTTGCTACTTCTAATTTAGCATTTAAATCATTGTTGACACCTTTCAAAGTAGAAATGGTTTCATGACAAGTAGATAGTTAAAAAGAAAGCATTTCATTTCTCTTAACTTCTAAAGCATAGGATTTTTGTGCCTCAACAAATTTATCATGCTCTTCATACAACAAATCCTCTTGCTTTTCTAAAAGTATATTCTTTTCATTCAAGGCATCAATTAATTCATTAATTTTGTCTATCTTAGATCTATCTAAGCCCTTGAACAAACATGAATAATCTACTTCATCCTCATCACTAGATTCGTCCTCACTTGAAGAAGCATAGGTAGAGTTGCGAGTACATACCTTCTTCTCTCTTGCCATAAGGCATGTGTGACGCTCGTTGGGGAAGAGGGTTGATTTGTTGAAGGCGGTGGCGGCGAGTCCTTCATTGTCGGAGTCGGACGAGGAGCAATCCGAGTCCCACTCCTTGCCTAGATGCGCCTCGCCCTTTGCCTTCTTGTAATGCTTCTTCTTTTCCCTCTTGTTCCCCTTTTCCTGGTCACTATCATTATCAGGACAGTTAGCAATAAAATGACCAAGCTTACCGCATTTGAAGCATGATCGCTTCCCCTTGGTCTTAGTCTTGCTCGGCTGTCCATTGCGACCCTTTAGCACCGTCTTGAATCTCTTGATAATGAGGGCCATTTCTTCTTCATTAAGACCGGCCGCCTCAATTTGCGCCACCTTGCTGGGTAGCGCCTCCTTGTTCCCTGTGGCTTTGAGAGCAAAAGGTTGCGGCTCGTTGATCGGTCCATTCAAGGCGTCGTCCACATACCTTGCCTCCTTGATCATCATTCGCCCGCTGACGAATTTTCCTAGTACTTCTTCGGGCGACATTTTGGTGTACCTGGGATTCTCACGAATATTATTCACCAAATGAGGATCAAGAACGGTAAAGGACCTGAGCATTAGTCGGACGACGTCGTGGTCCGTCCATCGCGTGCTTCCGTAGCTCCTTATTTTGTTGACAAGGGTCTTGAGCCGGTTGTATGTTTGAGTTGGCTCCTCGCCCCTTATCATCGCGAATCGTCCAAGCTCGCCCTCCACCAACTCCATTTTGGTGAGCAAGGTAGCGTCATTTCCCTCATGAGAGATCTTGAGGGTATCCCAGATTTGCTTGGCGTTATCCAAGCCACTCACTTTATTATATTCATCCCTGCACAATGAGGCTAGAAGAACAGTAGTAGCTTGTGCATTCTTATGGATTTGCTCATTAATGAATATAGGACTATCCGAGCTATTAAAGTGCATTCCACTATCTACAATCTCCCATATGCTAGGATGGAGAGAGAATAGGTGACTACGCATTTTGTGGCTCCAAAATCCGTAGTCCTCCCCATCAAAGTGTGGGGGCTTGCCGAGTGGAATGGAAAGCAAATGTGAATTTGAACTATGCGGAATACGAGAGTAGTCAAAAGAAAAGTTAGAATTAACCGGTTTCCTTTGTTTGTAGTATTCGTCGTCCTTTTGGGAAGAAGAGGACTCATCGCTGTCGTAGTAGACGATCTCCTTGATGCGTCTTGTCTTCTTCTTCTTCCCATCTCTTCGCTTGTGGCCCGAGCCCGAGTCATTGGACTTGTCATCCCTTGGCTCGTTGACGAAGGACTCCTTCTCCTTGTCGTTGATCACAATTCCCTTCCCCTTAGGATCCATCTCTTCGGGCGGTTAGTCCCTTTCTTGAAGAGAACGGCTCCGATACCAATTGAGAGCACCTAGAGGGGGGGGTGAATAGGTGATCCTGTAAAAACTTCAAACTTAAGCCACAAAAACTTGTTAAGTGTTAGCACGATTATTGCCAAGTGGCTAAGGTGAAGTCTCAACAATCTCAACAAAACACAGTACCACAAGAGAATCAAACACAGAGTGACACAGTGGTTTTATCCCGTGGTTCGGCCAAGACCAACGCTTGCCTACTCCACGTTGTGGCGTCCCAACGGACGAGGGTTGCAATCAACCCCTCTCAAGCGGTCCAAAGACCCACTTGAATACCACGGTGTTTTGTTTTCCTTTCACTATCCCGTTTGCAAGGAATCTCCACAAATTGGAGTCTCTTGCCCTTACAAGTATATGATCACAAATGAAACACAGAGTAAGGGAGGGAAGCAACACACACAAATCCACAGCAAAAGCGCACACACACGGCCAAGAATCGAGCTCACAAGACTATCTCAGAGTTCTCACTTAGAACGGAGCTCGAATCACTTAGAAACACAAACAAATGCGCAGAGACTTAGTGTGGATGATCAAGAATGCTCAAAGGTTGCTTGTGTGTCTCCTCCATGCGCCTAGGGGCTCCTTTTATAGCCCCAAGGCAGCTAGGAGCCGTTGAGAGCAAATCTGGAAGGCCATCTTTGCCTTCTGTCTCGTGGCGCACCGGACAGTCCGGTGCACACCGGACACTGTCCGGTGCCCGATTTGTTTCCTTAAATGGCGAAGCCGACCGTTGCCGACCGTTGCAGATCTGGCGCACCGGACAGTCCGGTGCACACCGGACAGTCCGGTGCTTCCTTCCGACCGTTGGCTCGGCCACGTGTCGCGCGCCGATCGCGCGGCCGACCGTTGGCCCGGCCGACCGTTGGCTCACCGGACAGTCCGGTGCACACCGGACAGTCCGGTGAATTTTAGCCGTACGCCGCCGGCCAATTTCCCGAGAGCGGCCAGTTCGAGTCGCGCCAGCCTGGCGCACCGGACACTGTCCGGTGCACACCGGACAGTCCGGTGCTCCAGACCGAGCTGGGTCTTGGCAGCACACAGCCAAGTCCCTTCTCCTTTTCTCTATTCTTCTTCTTTCTGTTTCTAACACTTAGACAAATATATTAGTACTTAAAACCAATGTACTAAGGCTTAGAAACATACCTTTACTTCATGATTTTCACCTTGTTCATCCATGTACATAAATTCACATTTAGGCCCTTGTGTTTGCACTCAATCACCAAAATACTTAGAAATGGCCCAAGGGCACATTTCCCTTTCACACTTGCTGTTCTGTCCACTCTGATACGAAATCGACCAATGCTTGAGTTTTGATGGCAGTGCGAGGTCGGAACTCGATATCATGAGACCCCAACTCGCAAGCCCACTTGGCTATTCGGCCAATGGCTTCCTTGTTGCGAAGAATGTCCCCTATTGGAAAACCAGTAACTACTATGACTTTGTGGTCGTCAAAGTAGTGGCGCAGCTTGCGGGCAGTTAGAAGTACTGCATATAATAGCTTCTGAACTTGAGGATACTTTTTCTTCGATGGGCCTAGCACTTCACTGATGAAATAGACGGGATGTTGTACTAGGTAGGCATGCCCTTCTTCCACTCGCTCGACTACCAACGCAGTGCTTACCACGTGAGTCGTGCAAGAGATATATAACAGCAGATCTTCAGCCGGCTGAGTCGGCGTAGCTCGCCGGGGCGGTTTCAATACTGGCGGCGTTGTCAGGAATTTCTTCAGTGCGTCTAGAGCTTCCTGTGCCTCTGAAGTCCATTGAAACTTATCCACCTTCTTCAGCAGTTTATAAAATGGTAGACCTTTTTCTCCCAGCCTGGATATGAATCTGCTCAGGGCTGCCATACATCCAGTGAGTCGCTGAACCTTTTTTTGCGATCGAGGAGCTTCCATCTTCATGATAGCTTCAATCTTATCTGGATTAGCTTCGATTCCCCGGTGGCTGACAATAAATCCGAGTAACTTTCCTGCTGGTACCCCGAAGACGCATTTCTCAGGATTGAGCTCCCATCTATATCTTCTCAGGCTATTGAAAACCAGCTGTAAATCTTCAATGAAATTTTCCGGATTCTCCGTTTTGATCACCACATCGTCTACGTAAGCCTCCACACGCTTGCCCCAGTGATCGGCTAAGCATGTTTGAATAGCTCTCTGATAAGTCGCTCCAGCGTTTTTGAGGCCGAACGGCATGGAGGTATAACAGAAAGCACCAAACGGGGTGATGAACGCCGTTTTTTCCTCGTCTTCTTTTGCCAAACTAATCTGATGATACCCGGAATAGCAATCTAAGAAAGACAGCATCGAACATCCAGCGGTGGAATCCACCACCTGATCTATCCTCGGGAGCCCGAAGGGATCCTTCGGACAGTGTTTGTTGAGATCAGTATAGTCGACGCACATGCGCCAATCCACTTTATTCTTTTTGAGTACAAGAACAGGGTTGGCTAACCACTCGGGGTGTAATACTTCTCTAATAAATCCGGCCGCGACCAAGCGGGCTAACTCGGCACGAATGGCTTCTCTCTTGTCAGGCGTGAAACGACGCAGCTTTTGCCGGATCGGCCTCGCCTGGGGATAGACCTTCAATTTGTGCTCGGCCAGTTCTCTTGGGACTCCCGGCATATCCGCAGGTTGCCATGCGAATACGTCTCGGTTATCTTGCAGGAACTGGATGAGCGCGCCTTCCTATTTGTCACTCAAACTGGAGCTGATGATGGCCGTCTTGCGCTCATCAGCGAACCCCAGGTTGATCCGCTTGGTGTCCTCAGTCGGCCGCATAGAGGTCGCGGCCTGAGCTTCGTTTGCCGGCACGGCGAGATCTTCATCAGGCTTAGAGTTCGCCGGTGTAGAAGGAACCGCTGATGGCTTGGTGGTGAGGGCTGCTTGGATGGCCACTCGGAAACATTCCGCGGCGCCTTGGAAGTCGGCGCGCACAGTTATGATTCCTTGTGGTCCTGGCATCTTCAGTATCATGTATGTGTAGTGTGGGATGGCCATGAACTTGGCCAGCCCTGGCCTCCCGATGATGGCGTTGTACCCGCAGTCGAAGTTCGCCACCTCGAACCTCAGGAACTCGGTTCTGTAATTATCCGGAGTCCCGAAGGTGACCGGCATGTAGATGTGGCCCAGCGGGTATTCCCCTTCCGTCGGCACGATGCCGAAGAAAGGAGTGTCTGACTCGTGGAGCTCTTTGAGGTGAACTCCCAAGCCTTGAAGCGTACGGGGGAAGGTGACATTGATGCTGCTCCCCCCGTCCACTAGCACCTTCTTCACCCGGCTCTCTCGGATCACCGGATCGACGAGGAGCGGGTATTTGCCTGGGTGGTCGAAGTTGAGCCATTGATCCTCCCGAGTGAACGTGATTGGGTGCTCCGACCACCGGTATGGGGCGGGAGGGCCGGTGGTCGCCACCAGTATCTGGCGGTCGTTGAGCTTTTGTTGTCTCTTGTTCTCCTGTGACCCATGTCCGCCGAAGATGACGTTGACCTCCCTGTCAACGCGCGGGAAAGCTCCTCCTCCCCCCTCCTCCGGCTGATGGGGCTGTCGCGGTTCGTCTGGTCCTCCCCTCGGCGGAGGAGGTGGTAGAGGTTGGAAGGGTCGGCCATGCCCGACGGAGTGCTTGAAGTCTCGGCAGTTGCGGAGAGTGTGGCGCATATCTTTGTGGTACGGGCACTGGGCGTCGAGGATGTCGTCCAGCGTGCGTTCGCCTCCACGAGGTCCTCCTCGGGCGCGAGAGGTGGGTGGTCCGGCGGCGTGTACCTCTTCGCGAGGCCTCTTCTCCCAGCGCTTATCGGGCGGCTGGTTCGCGTCGCGTCGTGGTGCCGCCGGTGCGGGCTTTGCTCCTCCGATGAGGTCCTGGGCCCGCTCGTCAGCGGTGATGTAGAGGTCGGCCTCTCGGAACAGCTCCTCGGAGGTAGTCGGCGCCTTTTGCAGTATGGCTCGGACGAAAGCCGAGTCGTTAGATCCTCTGTAGAAGTCCTCGATCACGGCCGCCTCCGTGACCTCGGGGATGCGGTTTCTCATGGTCTGGAACCTTTTAAGGTACGACCTGAGAGTCTCATCCCCCCGGCGCTTGATGGATTTGAGGTCCCATGGTTGTGCTGGCTTGTCGGAGAGAGACTGGAAGTTGGCGGTGAAACGTCGACTGAAGTCTCCCCAGTCGTCGATGCAGTGTCGGGGTAGATGTCGTAGCCACTGCAGCGCGTCTTGCCCGAGGACGATGGGCAGATATGCAGTCATGACGTCCTCGGATGCCCCGGCAGCCCGAGCGGCGGTGGTGTAGACGGCCAACCAGCCCCCCGGGTCCTGCTTAGGTTCATATTTGTCGACATTGGATACCTTGAAGTTTGGAGGCCATTGGATGGCCCTAAGGCGCGGAGTAAGAGCAGATACTCCGCACGTGTCCTCCTGTCGTCGAGGATGTCGTCTGTCCCGGGGAGGGGAGTGGCGGTGGTGGTTCCTCGACCGTCCCCGGGTGGTTTCGCCAGTTGAAGCTGTTGCCGACTCAGTTCGGGTGGCCTGGCTTTGAGTCGGGAAGCCATGATCTCGGTCATACTCCTCCCGACGGCGAATTTCGTTCTCGTGCCGCCGTTCGCGCGAAGCATTGATAGAGCTTCGCGCGTCTCGGCGACTGTTGATGGCGTGTCGCAGATCGTTCGGCGGGTGGGCGAGCGGTAGAAGATGGTTGGCTGCCTGAGTGAACAGGCGCCGGTATCCCTCGGCATCGGGGGTCCGAGGAAGTCCGTCAGCTATCCGGGCCAGAACGCCTCCGACTTCGCTCGGCGTATTCATAGCTCGGGCGAAGTCGGGGTTCAGGTTGCGCCCGAAGAGCGGATTCTCGCGTCGTTGCCTTGCATCTTGCTCGGCTTGCTCCTGAGTCCGACGACGATCTCGTCGTCGGGAGTTCCTTCGTTCCCTGAAGACGCGTTCTTCCGGAGTTTCTCCTATCTCTGAGACCTCGTCTCGCGAGACAGGCTGCTCCGGATCCCGTTCTCCAGCTGCGTGATGTCGTCGAACATTCCTGCGTCGATTCCTTCGTCGGCGGGACTCTTGCTGAGGTGGTTCTTCTCCGGGCGCGGTCGGTTCATCGTCGGAGACGGCGGGTGATTCTGCTCTCCCGATGAAGAGGACGTCGGGGTAGAGCGGTATTGCTGCCGCGGCGACTTTCTTTCCGTTCTCCTTTGAGGTCGGAGGAACGGGAAGGACGACTGGCCTCTCCTTGATCTCCTTCCTTCTCATGACCTGTGTCCATTCTTTCGTCGGGGAAGTAGACAGCGGAGTCTTCCGGGTCAGCGAGCTTCTAGCTCCAGCCTCCCCGGAGACGATCTTGTTCCGAAGAGCCGGAGGTAGCGTTTTTCTAGCATTTTCGGAGTTTGTTGGAGGAGACTTCTGTTCCGGTAGATCCGCGAGGCGGTGTAGAATTCCTTCTTCGTCCGCCACGAATGAGATTGTCCCGAAGCAGAATGTGGATCCGGGACGCACGGTAATCTTGCTGTGGAAGGTGACGGCCATTGAGCTAGCTTGGATCGTCGACACACCCCCTACCTGGCGCGCCAGCTGTCGGTGTTTTGGGTCCGACCGCACACCCGGGGTTGCCCCTCACGGTGCTTTTAGGAGTAGGACGGTGTCGACGACTGTAGCAAAATGGTTCGTGCCGATCGCACGAGGGACAATGGACAAGATTTGCAGGTTCGGGCCGCTTAGAAGTGCGTAACACCCTACGTCCTGGTGAGTATATGAGCGTGGTTACAAGAGGATTCTCTGGATAGAGGGCGCAGAGAGTTTTTGTGGGTGGCTCAGTAGAACAGGGTCGATCGGTCTGAAGGGGTGCCCCCTAGGCCTTATATACTCGGCCGTGGAGCAGTACATGTGATACGATAACAACAAGTAGCTAAAAGATAGTGAACCTCTTGAGTTTATCCCTACGTAACCTTCGCCGACTTATCCTCGCATGGCTCTGTTGCATGAGGGCTCCAGTGCGGGAAAGCCGGGTCTCTGTTGTGATCCATTCGTTCGACGTTGTGGGCCGCCTGTGTTTGCACTAATCAGTCTTACGCCTCCTTTGTTGGCTGTCTCTCCCTAGGCCCACGAAAGAATGACCTTACGAATTATTGGGCCCTTGGGCCGTTCGTGAGGCCTTTTACTTCTTTAGTGGACCCAGGGGATATCTATCCCCCACACAGGCGGCGCTGTTTTCCTGTCAGGTCAGTCAGTGGAGCGGCGAAGTGACTCGACCTTGTCGACTGAGGAGTGCGCGTCAGGATAAGGTGTCAGACGATCCTTGCATTGAATGCTCTTGTGATACGGTCGGTTGGCGTGGCGATCTGGCCAAGGTTGCTTCTCCGCGAAGCCTGCCCGAGCTGGGCCTCGGGCGAGTCGAAGGTGTGCCCGTCGCTTGAGGGGACCCTCGGGCGAGACATGAATCCTCCTGGGTCGGCTGTCTTCGCCCGAGGCTGGGCTCGGGCGAGGCGAGATCGTGTCCCTTGAGTGGACGGAGCCTTGACCTGAATTGCGCCCATCAGGCTTTTGCAGCTTTGTGCTGATGGGGTTACCAGCTGAGATTAGGAGTCTTGAGGGTACCCCTAATTATGGTCCCGACAGCTTTAATAAGTAGTAGAGATTGAGAAGCTTAAATTATATAATGCACTTTTGTATTTTTTTATTGCGGTTGTCTTTTTTACTTAAAAACCGTCCTATCGTCCCGGGTTGTACATACCCTTAGGGCTTGTTCGGTTAGCTCTCAATCCATGTGGATTGAGTGGGATTGGATGAGTTTGAATCCCAAACAAGTCAAACTTCTTCTCATTTTTTTCTAATCCCATCCAATCCATGTGTGTTGGGAATAACCGAACAAGCCCTTACGTGGTGTCTGCCATCAGCGCACACACTCTATTCTTATATCTATTCAAACACAAAGGCCTTTTTACTGGGTTCTATTCACATCAACACTGAGAAATAGGGGGAAAAGGATCAAAATGCAGCCTGGTCATTTGTTATTCCATACTGCTCCGTCGCCGAATCATGGTCCTCAAGTCTAGAAATACCTATCCCACTCAGATTAATATGCTTCGCTTCAGGCGCGGGCCAACGTCTCCTGCAAATTCACATGCATTGATAAAATCCATTCTCTGGAAATAGGCAAGGAATACTTCATCGATTGCTTTGCGTTGCCCGGGCTGGGAGGCGAGATTTTTTTTTCTTTTTATTTTTTTGCAGATGGTCACTTATGCACAAAGCCATGTCCATCCTTCTCCCCCGCGCGCTGCACTTGGCAGTGTCTGTATATATACATCCACCACGAACATCCAATTGCCATCAACACACCACCACCAGCAGCAGCAGCACATCAATTTAGCTAGTTCCAGGAACACGCGAGGAAACCGCAGGCATGGCCAACAACCGCATCTTCGACGAGTACAACCCCGCCGTCGAATGGAGCCGCTCCGACGAGGCCGATGCCGTCAGGATCTCGCTCCCAGGCAAGCAACCCCTTGGCTGGCTCCTTTCCTGAGAAAAAGCTCGGCGACGGATCACGCATGGCATGCGCCTTATTAGCTAGCGATGGCCGATGGTTACCATTACTGAAAAACTGATCGCTGGGGCTGCAGGGTTCAAGAGGGAGGACATACGCGTGCTGGTGGACAGCCACGGCCACCTGCGGACGCGCGGCGAGCGGCACATCGCCGGCAACAGGTGGAGCCGCTTCCAGACGGACGTCGACCTCCCCGCCAACTGCAACGCCGACGGCATCCGCGCCAAGTTCGAGAACGACAGGCTCACCATCACGCTGCCCAAGAGCACCTCCTCGGCGCCCATTCCGGCGCCGCCGCAGAGGCCGCACGTGAAGGCGCCGTCGACGTCGTCGGAGAGGCTTCCGCCGGTGATTGCTAAGCCAGTGGCGAGGCCTGCCGCGCCGCGGCCCCTGGTGCCGCCAGCGGCGCCGCTGGCTCCTCCTCCTTCCGTGAAGCCGCCCGCCGAGCCCAGGCCGTCGATGCCGAAGAACCCGTACGCTTCCGTGCCGGCACCGGCACCAGCGCCGGCGCCGGCGCCGCAAGTGGAACAACCTGCAACCACCACCAAGCCCGCCGAGCCCAGGCCGTCGATGCCGAAGAACCCGTACGCTTCCGTGCCGGCACCGGCACCAGCGCCGGCGCCGGCGCCGCAAGTGGAACAGCCTGCAACCACCACCAAGCCCGCCGAGTCGTCGCTGGGGGCTGTTCAGAGGCCGAAGGAGCAGGAGGACAGGCAGAGGAAGAGGGAGGAAGAGGGGAAGATGGCTGAGGACAGGAAGGAGACGGTGCAGGAGAAGGACACGGTCACGGAGCAGCACCAGCAGCAGGAGGAGAAGGCAATGCTGGCAGAGAAAGAGATGGCGTTCGCGAACCAGCCCGGGCCGGCCTTCGCGAGCCGCGGCCTGCTGATGAACGTGGCGATCGCCGTGGTGGTGCTCCTCGGGGTCACCGTCCACTTGTGGCTTAGCCTGAGGAACGCCACTGGAGGCGCCGGCGAGCACGGCCACGGCCCACGGGCAGATGGGGGCCGGTAGACATACGACCACGCGATGTGAACAGGGCTGACTCGAGCTGGGGCGTGAGTACACTGTACACACTACACAATACACGTACACAGTACACTAAACTGAAAGGGGAAATGGGAAATAATCCAAGTACATACAAAAGAGGCGCGGTACAGTACATACTCGTATATGCATGCTGTTTGTTTATCATCTGGTTCCAATTCTATTATCGGCCTTGTTTATCTAGCGCTTTAGTGTACGGCCTAGAGTTTACAGAATATTAGTTGACATAGTACATATTATTTATAAAAACTTAAAATACATCTGACTGCATAGTTAAACGAAAAAAATCATGTAATAAAATAAATAAAATTACAAAATTCATAAAAAAACAAATTCAAATTACATATCTTAGACATAAAATAAAAAAATGTAAAAACAAATAATAAACTACTGGTCCTTGTCTTCTTCTAAATTAAGTTATTTTGTCATGTTTTCAAGACTAATTTATGCTTGCTTTTCATGTCTTCGTTCACGCCAGCGATGAAACGATTTAACAGTTCGTTAATTTGCCCAGATAATTTAGTTTGAGTAATTCTCTCACTAGACTTGTAGAACTTTTTTAATATTTCTTTCTCCACATACGAGGACTCATGCTACATGTTATTGGGGGTCCTTTCTCTTTCGATTAGCTCTTGCCCTATACCAGCATGGTGTGGTGCATACAGGAATTTCCTGTGACGTAAGATAAGATCTTTTACTCTCATCACTAGCTCGTCTTTGTCACAGTGCTTTGCGCACCACTTAGGTTGATGGCGAAGAGGGCATGATATGTGCTCTAGTTTGCACTCAGTTTCTCCAGGATCGTTATAAAAACTCTGGCCGGCCGTTTCAAACAACATAACATCATCTATTTGTCCACTCGACCGAACCACATACAAGTGATTGTAGATGACGTTAAAGAGAACGATCTTCTGGTTGCTTGTTTGTCACCAATCCTTCAACTGCTTGGGGGGCTACAAGTCAAGGAGCTTCTATGGTGGAGTTATGCATGTTGGCTATTTATCCCCGAACGATGATCTCTTCTTACCGTTGTCATCAATGGGTTCCACCGAGAGTAGTAGCTACACGTACACTAAAAATGTGAACTTTAAAAACTATTATGAACCTAAAAATGTGTGGACTTTGAAATATATATACATGTACTTACTACCTTTTCATCATCTATCTTCGTACAATTCCTTCATTGTCGAAAATATAGGGGATTGGAGTAAGAAGACTTGTTCAAAACGACATCACTGTTGTTTAGGGGCATTATCATGGTTGCAGGAGGAAGAGCACCATACGAGGGAGAAGCATCAATATTTTATAAAGGTATTCCACGCTCTATCAAGAATAATAATTGTGTATAAGAATATCAAAATTTTATTTTATATATTTAGTTAAAATTTAAAATATTTAATTTCTTAAGAAGTGAGGGGGAAAGCTATAGAACTAAGGGACTATATAACTAAAGGTGTAATCAGATCGGATACAGATGGATATTACTTGTCGGTGTTTCGTACCTTGCTCCGACAAGTAAAATTATTGTGCGTGTTCCGGGCTCTGAAGGGTGTGCGCAGAGGGTGCAAGATTTATACTCATTTGGGCATAAAGTTCCTACTTACGGTCACCGGTGGTTGCGCTACCGGCATCATTGATGATCAAACTCGTAGTAGGGGTTACAAGCGGCCGAGAGAGAGAGGAGAGGCTTCCAAGTCTCTTTATCGGGGTGGAAGTGAAGCATAGAAACTGTTGGGTGGAGTCCTAGCTAAGTCTTGGCTTGGCGGAGCTCGACCTCCTGGTGCTCGTCGGCGCCCCTCCTCCTCCTGTTCGTCCTTTTGGGTTCATGTCCGTTTGAAGGTGTCTCGTTGCCTAAGAGCTGAAAGTTCTCTTGTGGGTTTTGGTGTTTAGATGACAACCCAATTAAAGGACTAACAAGTGTGCTAAGTGTTGAACAGGTGCTTAATGCAAAGCTAATAGGGTTCAACACAAGTGAACAAGTGTGATGGTCCAAAGACTAGATTATCTATAGATAATGGACATCACAAGTAAGATGGACATTGCTTAAGTGAGACTCGATGTGCGTAACTCAGAGACAACCGATCAAGCCAAGGATGGAGGCAAGAAGAGCTTCGAGGTACCGAGTGCACGGGAGAAGGTCAAGGAGACCAGGAACCCAAAGTTAGGGGTCAAGAAGAAGACTTGCAAAGTCAAGGTTGATCGAGTTAAGAAGAGTTATGGTGCATCAAGGATCACTACATAAGGACATGACTTACAACCAATGAGGCAACATCTACAGTTATGTGGTGTAAGTCATAAGGCTCAAGATCAAGCTCGGGAAGTAAACAAGGGGGTTGGAGCTCAAATATGTCAATCTAGATCAAGTCAAGTTGACTTGATGGTTTAGAGTCCAACATCGACCTCAAACATGCCAAATTGGGTAAAACGATGAAAAAGGTTAAGTATGTAAGGTTTGAGTGTTCAACCATGTTGCATACACCTCTTACTACAAGTTTTTGCTTATACTCTAAATGTGTTTGTTTAAGTCTCAGGAAAATCCTCCCAAAAGTTGAAGTCAAACGGAGAAAGAATGGAGGAAAAATCACTTAGTGTGTTGTTGGCTAGTGCACAGGACAGTGAATAGTAGCTGTCTGGTGCACATGACAGTGAATAGTAACTCGGTCCGGTGCACAGGGCAGTGAATAGTGACCTGTCCGGTGCACAGGACATCGAATAATAGCTATGTCCAGTGCACAGGACAGTGAATAGTAGCTGTGTCCGGTGCATAGGACAGTGAATAGTGACATGCCCGGTGCACAGGACAGTGAATAGTAACATGTCCGGTGCACCAACGGCTAGCTGTTCCAGAGACAGAAACTGTCAATCAGATCCGTCACTGTTCACTGTCCGGTGCGCCACCGGACAGTCCGGTGCACCCGCAACCAGGGAAGGCTGGGAGCTTCCAAATGAAGCTCCAACGGCTCCTAGGCCCTTTGGGGCTATAAAAGGGACCCCTAGGCGCCTCAAACAAGTACAAAAGTGCAGCCAACAAGTGCATATATCATTTGGATCAATGCTCTATCTCCCTCTCTTGTGTATCTCTCTAGTTTGTGTAGAGGCAAAGTTATAAGCCTTTAGAGAGAGGGGAAGTGCTGATGAGAGCTAGAGCAATATTTTGAGCGCATTGTTACTCTGCCGGAGTGCTGTCGAGAAGATTGTAAGCATCCACGGCATCGTTGTAACTGATATCAACATAGTTGAAGGCTCTATCTATCGCATTGACAGATCTGAGCAAACAGAGGAAGGAGTTGAAATAGACTCCAAGCCAAGGTGTGGCTAACTCCAACGAGGACTAGGCAAGCATTTCAGGCTTGGCCGAACCTCGGGATAAATCCCTGTGTCTGTGTGCTCTGCTCTGTGTTGTGTGCTGTTTCTCTGTCTTATTTGTTGTTTATACTTACACTTCAATATTTATATATGGTTCAAGCTGTCTTCGAAGTGCAGGGTATTTTAAGACATGAACTTCTATTCCGCTGCAACCTACTCGAAGGGTCTTTCATTCCACTACGATCCAGCCTTTGAGTAGAGTAAGAATTTCCAGTTATAAAGTGATAATTATTATTCGCCTATTCACCCCCTCTAGGCGACATCCAGATCCTGTTCCCGGGCATAGGGAACTTTCAAGAGCTCTCTCTCCATTCGATCCCGTCCGATCTCCCTTGCCCTGAGGCCATCCTCCCTTTTTATAGGATGGAAAAAGGGTCGGCCAGCGGTGGCTTTCCTGGGAAGGAGCCATAAGGCAGGGGTAAAACCAGTGTTTTACCCTAGGTGGAGCCACGCGTACTCATGGGACCCAGGACTGCCTACCTGTCTTGTATTTATCGTGGCGGACGATGTGGGGACGACGATAATCCTAGGCGACATCATTATGGCTACACTGACCCTGGCCTCCGTATCATCGGGCTCGGCGCAACCCGTCGTGTAGTGCCATGCGAGAAGTCTGCGTAATCAAGCCTAGTTCGATAGGCCATAACTTTGTTGTAGACTGAGGGTTGCATGGGCGATTAATGCGTCTCAGTCCGAGGGTTTCGTAGGCCATGAGTGCTATATGGACCGAGATGCTCGTAGGTGATGAGTGGGAAGCGGACCGACGCCGCGCTGTGGCTCAGCGCCAGACGTGGTTAAGTGTGGTTGGCTACTTAAGGATAGTCAGTCTGGGGCCGGGTGCGAGATCCACTCGAGTGGTTCCCTTCCAACACACCCGACCTCACTTGTCAGGTTCTGCCACACCCGACCCTGGGCTTGGTGCCGAGGGGTTCGACTAGGGGCGGGTCCTTTCAGAGTTGATGTATCTGCCTCTCCCAAATGACTCACGGGCCCTAGCGATCAAGAGCTCCTTTCCTCAGTGAAAGGGAAATGTGCCTTTGGGTCATTTCTATAATGTTTTGGTGATTAAATGTCCAACACATCTGATTAAGTTCTTATGTGACAAATAAAGTGAAAAGTGCAAATCAAGACATGAGGTATGTGAAAGCTCTCCTGTGGGTTTTGGTGTTTGGATGACAACCCAATTAAAGGACTAACAAGTGTGCCAAGTGTTGAACAGGTGCTTAATGCAAAGCTAACAAGGTTCAACACAAGTGAACAAGTGTGATGGTCCAAAGGCTGATTTATCTATAGATAATGAACACTGTTTAAGTGAGACTCAGTGTGCGTAACTTAGAGACAACCGATCAAGCCAAGGATGGAGGCAAGAAGAGCTTCAAGGTACCGAGTGCACGGAAGAAGGTCAAGGAGACCAGGAACCCAAAGCCAGGGGTGAAGAAGAAGAAGACTTGCAAAGTCAAGGTTGATCGAGTTAAGAGTTATGGTGCATCAAGGATCACTACATAAGGACATGACTTACAACCAATGAGGTAACATCTACAGTTATGTGGTGTAAGTCATAAGGCTCAAGATCAAGCTCGAGAAATGAACAAGGGAGTTGGAGCTCAGATATGTCAATCTAGATCAAGTCAAGTTGACTTAATGGTTTAGAGTCCAACATCGACCTCAAACATGCCAAATTGAGTAAAACGATGAAAAAGGTTAAGTATGTAAGGTTTGAGTGTTCAACCATGTTGCATACACCTCTTACTACAAATTCGGTGCTTTGGTTTGCTCTCTAACTCTTTCTGTAGAGAAAGTACCATTCTGAGCTCTGCTGGAGGAGAAATAGAAAAGCTAGGAGAAGAACAAGAAAGATGTAAGTTTCTAGGACTAAATCAATTGGATTACTCTAAATGTGTTTGTTTAAGTCTCAGGAAAATCCTCCCAAAAGTTGAAGTCAAACAGAGAAAGAACGGAGAAAAATCATTTAGGGCCCGTTTGTTTCGTTGGAATTGAATTCCATTTTAATAATTATAATTTAGATAAAACTAATTAAGTTCATATATTTATATATGTAATATATTTGTATATTATCCAAAATCATATGAGAGAGATAGTTATATACTACATTTATGTCATAGTGAAGCAATTAGAAGAGTGTGCTACACTTGTACATCAGAAAAATAACATGTAAATCTATAGAATCAATTTCCATCTCTCACCCCATGAATTTGAGATAGGCTTATATGATAACTTTGGAAAGTGGTGGAATGTCACATTCTAAAAAAATAGCCTATTTCATTAGTATGATTCCAATTCCACGAAATGAAAGGAAACAAACGGGACCTTAGTGTGCTGTTGGCTGGTGCACAGGACAGTGAATAGTAACTGTCCGGTGCACAGGACAGTGAATAGTGACATGTCCGGTGCACAGGATAGTGAATAGTAGCTGTGCCCGGTGCACATGTCAGTGAATAGTAACTGCGTCCGGTGCACATGACAGTGAATAGTAGCTGTGTCCGGTGCACAGGACAATGAATAGTGACCTGTCCGGTGCACAGGACAGTGAATAGTAACCTGTCCTGTGCACCAACGGCTAGCTGTTCTAGAGAAGGAAACTGCCAATCAGATCCGTTACTGTTCACTGTCCGGTGCGCCACCGGACAGTCCGGTGCACCCGCAACCAGGGAAAGCTAGGAGCTTCCAAATGAAGCTCCAACGGCTCCTAGGCCATTTGGGGCTATAAAAGGGACCCCTAGGCGCCTCAAACAACAACACAAGTGCAGCCAACAATTGTATACATCATTTGGATCAATTATCTCTCTCCCTCTCATGTATATCTCTCTAGTTTGTGTAGAGGCAAAGCTATAAGCCTTTAGAGAGTGGAGAAGTGCTGCTGAGAGCTAGAGCAAAGTCTTGAGCGCATTGTTACTCTGCCGGAGTGCTGGAGAAGACTGTAAGCAGTCACAACGTTGTTGTAACCAATATCAACATAGTGGAAGGCTCTATCTGTCATACTGATAGATCTGAGCAAACAGAGGAAGGAGTTGAAATAGACTCCAAGCCCAGGTGTGGCTAACTCCAACGAGGACTAGGCAAGCATTTCAGGCTTGGCCGAACCTCGGGATAAATCCCTGTGTCTGTGTGCTCTGCTCTGTGCTATGTGATGTTTCTCTATCTTATTTGTTGTTTATACTTGCACTTCAATATTTATATGTGGTACAAGCTGTCTTCGAAGTGCAGGGTATTTTAAGACAGGAACTTCAATTCCGCTGCAACCTACTCGAAGGGTCTTTCATTCCACTGCGATCCAGCCTTCGAGTAGAGTAAGAATTTCTAGTTATAAAGTGATAATTATTATTCGCCTATTCACCCCCCCCCCCTCTAGGCAACATCCAGATCATGTTCCCGGGCATAGGGAACTTTCAATTGGTATCAGAGCTAGGCCTCTCCAGTGTGGGCTTAGCCGTCCGGAGATGACGATGTCGTCACAAGAGGTAACTCTAGAACTTCTTTTAGGCAATGGTTCTAATTATAAATCTTGGTGTGTCTCTATTTATAATGCTTTCATGCATATTGATCCTGATTTGAGACAGATCTTTAGTAGAAGTATTTTTCCCTCTAATATTAGTAAAAACCCTTCTAATGTTGAACTAAGATGTCTGTCTCTTAATCACCATGCTTGCAACATCTTAGTTGACTCTCTTTCTAGAGGTGCTTATTTTTCCATCATGAGTAGTGATAGTGATTTATTTGTTGATGCTCATGATCTAATAAAATATTCGGAGTCCAATTGTACTACTTCTACTCCCTATGTTGCTTGTGGTACTAACCTTTCAAAGGGAGAAGAAAAACGATGGCAACCAAATGATGAATCCACCTCACCGACAGGTTTGTCTTCCACTAGTTAAAAATGTCTTATTGCTAACAATGATAGTGGAGACGAAAGCGATGATGAGGAGGAATATGAGGATGATAGCGAGGATGAGTCCTCATCACCACAAGGTACATTTTCCTGTATTGCTTCCACTAATAATAATGACAGGGAAAATGAGACCGGTGATATGGAAGAAGAGGAGATTCGTCGGTTCTACACCCATCTCAACAAAAAAGACAAAGTGCTCTTGGTTAAGCTGTTGAGGAGGAACAAGGAACA
The DNA here is from genome assembly GCF_902167145.1 of Zea mays. NCBI lineage: Eukaryota > Viridiplantae > Streptophyta > Magnoliopsida > Poales > Poaceae > Zea > Zea mays. The sequence goes on from NC_050100.1 coordinate 16,219,634, forward strand.
AGGCGAGACGCTTCTCAGGGTAGAGGAGACTCTCATCAAAACCAACGACAGCCTGGAGAAGATGACCAAAGAACATGAGGAGCTAAAGTGCTCTCATGATAATTTGGTCCAACTATATGAATCTATTTTATTCGAGCAAAGAAATAATCATGATGTATTATCTGATGTTGCTCAACTTAAAACTGAGAATTCTATGCTTAAGAGTCAAGTAGAGATGATAAATTTAGAAAAAATTGCTTTAAGTGAAAAATATGATATGCTATCTTATTCTCATAATGAATTAGTTGATGACCATATCATGCTTAATGTTGCTCATGAGGTTATAATTGCGAACTTAAATTCATGTGAACCTCATTCTTGCACACGTGCGCATTTAGATAATATATCACCATGTGCTAACCCCTGTTGCTCAAAAGAAAGCCAATTTTTTAATGAGCATCAAGTTGTAGGATCAAAAGAAAAGTTGCTCATCAATAATGAAAGGAACAAGAAAGCAAAACAACTAAGGAGAAGACGCATTGCTCAACCTCCTCAAGATATCCACGGACGCGTGGTGAAGAAGCTTGAGACGGGAGAAACCGCAGCAAGTGTTAAACTCCATAAGAAGGATGTTCCCAAAGCAATAAATGAAGAAATCAACATGAACAAGGAAAAAGGTAAAAATTCAATTAGTCATGTTGTTTGCACTTATCATATCTCTATGTCATCCAAGAGCAAAAAGGGAAGAGGAAAAAGGAGGTGCTTCAAGTGCAAGGAATTAGGTCACTTCATTGCGTCTTGTCCACACAAAGACAAAGATGAAGGAATGAGGAGATGTTTTGGATGCAACGATAAGGACCATATGATCACTTCATGTCCGCTCATGAAGAATCAAAGATGTGCACCCTCCAAGATGACCCTCACTAAGAAAAAAGACAAACAACAATTGTCATGTCAGGTTGAGCGACGCTTCTGCTACATGTGTGGTGAGCATGGTCATCTACCTAAGGTATGTAAGAAGGGTAAGGTTCATAAGCAAGTAAATTTATCTCAATCTTATTCGCTTAGGAGACCCAAATTATACACTTGTGCTAGATCAGTAATGAGATCACCTGGAACTAGCACAACTGCTATTTGGGTACCAAAGGCTCTTTTAGATGAATGTTATGGACTCATCCCGAGATGGGTACCAAACTGTGCCGACTAGACCATGCAGGTGCCTCGAGATTGACTGGAGATCTTGGGAGAGCTTAAGATGGTTAATTCAAACTCTATGCTTAAGCTGTCAATTTTACTATCTATTTATTGACCCAAGGTTGAATTATTGTGCAATACTAATCTCATGTTCATCTCGAGTTAAATAAGTTGTAGAGGTCCTTAATCATTATTGGTGAATCAAGCAAAGGACTTTGATGAGAATCTGCAACTCGCTCTCTAAAGGACGGTACCCGTGTATCTTAAGTGCATTATTTCCAATCAGTATTGCTCTTAAGTTGGATTATTGTGCTATACCTAACATTGGAGTAGTTATGCTTTTGAGATTTCTTGTGTTGAATATCTTTCAATTAATGATTCATGACTTCCAAGATCATAATCATGCTTGCTCAATCGTGACTGTGTGCTTTATAGGTTATATCTCTTGAATCATTCAATGGGTAGCTTTTCATTTGATATATCCACCATGATTAACTCTCTTGGTGTATGTGGATAAACATATATCTTTTTGTAAGTCATGCTATGTGGTTTTTAATGATTAACCTATGTGCAAGCATGATAGTTTTGTTTAGTCCATGTTCACATGATTACTTTGTCTTGGTACTCTGTGTATACCAAAACAAGAAATCCATGTTGTGTCTCTAATGCACCCTCTCGAGCTATGAGGTGCATGAGCAAAAGGAGCCCTAAATTGGTGACAACAGGTGCTCTCACTACACACTACGTAAAAGAATGAATCTCAAGGCATTCAGGTAAAAGGCAAAGGTATGGAGAATGGAACTATGCAATTTCATTGAATATCTTGAAGTTCCGTTGATTGTGATCATATCTATGTTCTTGCCTTTCAATTGGTAGTATCTTGGCTTAGGTGCTTTATGCTTTAAAATGTTGTTTCCTTTGGTGTACCTAAGAAAATACTTCTTAATCATGGTGTGCTTAGACATTGTGCTTTATATGCATGATCTTGTCGTTTTTCAATTGGTATATGTGTTGCAATGATCATCATGTGTGAAGCGTGCCTAGGTGTTTTTGAATGTTATATATCATGATGCATGCATTGTTTCCACTAGTCATAAGTTGTATTATCTCATCTATTCAATTGGTATCTTTTTGTGATGTAATTGATATATTATGCCTAGACCAAGGTATGTTGTGATCCCCTTTAGTTCTGAGGATGCTAGAATGTGCAAGGTGCAAGTCATTCAAATACTTGATGCACAACTTTAGGGGTGCACACATAACTTGTGTCTTTTGAGACTAACTGTTTTTTGAGTGATCCTATATAGTCTCAAGGTGGAAAAGGGAAGATGAGCAAGAAATGGAACAATTAGGACTTCGGTACCTCTACAAGTTAAGTAATTGGTATCTAAAGTTGTGAGTAATTGTGTATTTAAAGATTGCTCATGCTCTATAATAGTTGGTGATCCTAGATGCTTATCTTTAAATATCATGGAACTATGACAGTGATGATCTTTCAATTAGTAGCATTGGTAGTGTGCTTCAATTTGTAATTTTTGGTAATCACTAGAATAGAAGCTTCATCTTGTGCCCCAATATACTATAACTTGTTCTAAGTTTGGTGTCTTAGCAACAAGAAAAGGTCAGGATAAAGGATCAGGTACAAGTGTGAAGAAGCTCCCTAGAGATAAACCTTTCAAGATGGAAATCTTAAATTGATGGCAAAAGGAACTCCGCCTACATAGATGGAAAGTACACCATAACATGGTAAAGGTACAACAGGAGGTATTGACCTTTTGCATATTTGTATCTTAATTTTCCTCCAATGCTTGTGTTGCATATGTTTAATGTGTAAGGGGGAGTAATGTTAGTGTGTTGCATTTTACCTGCTTAATACCCTGCTGTCTCTTGACATCATCCTATGTTCTTGCTTGAATATGGTTTTGGTGTTTGATGTCAAAGGGGGAGAATTTGTGCATTAAAGCTCACCTCGACCTGAGAGGAAAGCTTATCTTAAGTGTGAAGAGGGTGTGAAGAGGGTGAAGATTAATTTTTTGTGTGCTAAAGGACCCAAAGGGGTTTCCTTGAGTTCCTTTGATCTTAAGGAAGAATGTGTTAGTTTTGTTGATAATACTTATCATATGCTTATTGTTGTATTATATGGTGATAATGCATAATTAGTGCTTCCGTTGATATGAATCAATTGGTATCTATTGTGTTTCTCCTGTAATAGATATTCATATGGTTCTGGTGCTTTAAATTGGTATCTTAATGGTGAATAGTGGTAGGTTGATATTCCTATGGTATATCCTTTTAATTGGTGTTTAACTCTTATTATGTGCATTTGTGTGTTATATGCATCACAATTTAATTCTTGACACAATGCATCCCACGGGTGCTAAGGTGTAGTAATGCTTCGAATTAGCCTAAGTATGTGCAATTTGGCATATAAGGCCAAAGTTAAGATTTTAATGTAAGCACATATTTAGGGGGAGCATTCTATAAACTTAGAATTCAAAATTTGTGCTTTAAATCTTATTCTTGTGTAAGCTTTAATTGTGTTGCCATCAATCACCAAAAAGGGGGAGATTGAAAGCTCTCTTGTGGGTTTTGGTGTTTGGATGACAACCCAATTAAAGGACTAACAAGTGTGCTAAGTGTTGAACAGGTGCTTAATGCAAAGCTAACAGGGTTCAACACAAGTGAACAAGTGTGATGGTCCAAAGACTGATTTATCTATAGATAATGAACACTGTTTAAGTGAGACTCGGTGTGCGTAACTCAGAGACAACTGATCAAGCCAAGGATGGAGGCAAGAAGAGCTTCGAGGTACCGAGTGCACGGGAGAAGGTCAAGGAGACCAGGAACCCAAAGCCAGGGGTGAAGAAGAAGACTTGCAAAGTCAAGGTTGATAGTTAAGAGTTATGGTGCATCGAGGATCACTACATAAGGACATGACTTACAACCAATGAGGTAACATCTACAGTTATGTGGTGTAAGTCATAAGGCTCAAGATCAAGCTCGAGAAATGAACAAAGGAGTTGGAGCTCAGATATGTCAATCTAGATCAAGTCAAATTGACTTAATGGTTTAGAGTCCAACATCAACCTCAAACATGCCAAATTGAGTAAAACGATGAAAAAAGTTAAGTATGTAAGGTTTGAGTGTTCAACCATGTTGCATACACCTCTTACTACAAATTTGGTGCTTTGGTTTGCTCTCTAACTCTTTCTGTAGAGAAAGTACCATTCTGAGCTCTTCTGGAGGAGAAACAGAAAAGCTAGGAGAAGAACAAGAAAGATGTAAGTTTCTAGGACTAAATCAATTGGATTATACTCTAAATGTGTTTGTTTAAGTCTCAGGAAAATACTCCCAAAAGTTGAAGTCAAACGGAGAAAGAACAGAGAAAAAATCACTTAGTGTGCTGTTGGCTGGTGCACAGGACAGTGAATAGTAGTTGTCCGGTGCACAGGACAGTGAATAGTGACCTATCCTTGCACAGGACAGTGAATAGTGACTGTGTCCGGTGCACAGGACAGTGAATAGTAACTGTGTCCGGTGCACAGGACAGTGAATAGTGACCTGTCCGGTGCACAAGACAGTGAATAGTAACCTATCCGGTGCACCAACAGCTAGCTGTTCCAGAGAAGGAAACTGCCAATCAGATCCGTTACTGTTCACTGTCCGGTGCACCCGCAACCAGGGAAGGCTGGGAGCTTCCAAATGAAGCTCCAACGGCTCCTAGGCCATTTGGGGCTGTAAAAGGGACCCCTAGGCGCCAACAAGTGCAGCCAACAATTGTATACATCATTTGGATCAATTATCTCTCTCTCTCCCTCTCGTGTATATCTCTCTAGTTTGTGTAGAGGCAAAGCTATAAGCCTTTAGAGAGTGGAAAAGTGCTGCTGAGAGCTAGAGCAAAGTCTTGAGCGCATTGTTACTCTGCCGGAGTGCTGTCGAGAAGACTGTAACCAGTCACGGCGTTGTTGTAACCAATATCAACATAGTGGAAGGCTCTATCTGTCATACTGATAGATCTGAGCAAACGGAGGAAGGTGTTGAAATAGACTCCAAGCCCAGGTGTGGCTAACTCCAACGAGGACTAGGCAAGCATTTCAGGCTTGGCCGAACCTCGGGATAAATCCCTGTGTCTGTGTGCTCTGCTCTGTGTTGTGTGCTGTTTCTCTGTCTTATTTGTTGTTTATACTTGCACTTCAATATTTATATGTGGTACAAGTTGTCTTCGAAGTGCAGGGTATTTTAAGACAGGAACTTCAATTCTGCTGCAACCTACTCGAAGGGTCTTTCATTCCACTGCGATCCAGCCTTCGAGTAGAGTAAGAATTTCTAGTTATAAAGTGATAATTATTATTCGCCTATTCACCCCTCTCTAGGCGACATCCAGATCCTGTTCCCGGGCATAGGAAACTTTCATTATGTTTCTAGACTTAGTACATTTGTTTTTGAATACTAACGAGGTTATCTAAGTGCTAGAAACAGTGAGAAAAGAAGAAGTAAAGAAACCGAAAAGACTTGGCTCTATGCAGCCAAACTTCAGCTCAGTATGGCACACCAGGCTGGTCTCCGGTGAAAAGGCCGCTCTCGAGAGTTGACGATGGTGTACAACTATAATTCACCAGACTGTTCGGTGGTGCACCGGACTGTCCGTTGAGTCATCCACGGTGAACTCGTCGCTCTCGGAAAACGGAAAAGGCGATGTGGCTATAATTCACCGGACTGTCCGGTGGTGCACCGGACTGTCAGGTGGTGCACCGGACTGTCAGGTGGTGCACCGGACTGTCCGGTGAGCTAACGGTCGCCATCTCCAACGGTCGGCCGCAAAATCTACGGGCGACGTGTGGCAGCTCCAACGGTCGGCATGTTGCACCGGATAGTGTCCGGTGCGCCAACGGGCCCGAAGCTGCAATGGTCGACTGTGCCCGATTTGGAAGGAAATCACGCACCGAATAGGCTACAGTAGCTGTCCGGCGCGCCACTCGACAGAAGGCAAGGATGACCTTCCAGGTTTGCCTCCAATGGCTCCTAGCTGCCTTGAGGCTATAAAAGGGACTCCTAGGTGCATGGAGGAGTTACCTAAGCATTCACTAAAGCATTCTAAGACTCCCACACTCCGCCACCGCGCATTTGATCGATTGTGTTAGTGATTTGAGCTCTGTTCGAGTTGTGAACTCTCTGTGCTACGTTTCGAGCTCAAGTCTTGGCTTGTGTGCGTGTGTTGTGTATTTGTGTCTGGTGTGTGTTGCTCTCCCAACCTTACTCTGTGCTTTCTTTGTGATCTCTATTGTAAGGGCGAGAGGCTCCAAGTTGTGGAGATTCCTCGCGAACGAGAAAATACACTAAAGAAAAAGACTGTGGTATTCAAGTGGATCATCAGATCACTTGAAAGGGGTTGAGTGCAACCCTCGTCCATTGGGACGCCACAACGTGGAAGTAGGCAAGTGTTACTTGGCCGAACCATGGGATAAAATCGTGTGTCTCTCGTGATTGTTTTCTCTGTGATTATTTTGTCCACAAGAACTCGCTTCAAAACTACTTAGTCGCACTAACATCTCTATAACTAAGTTTTGTGGCTATTTATTGTTTAATTTTACAGGATCACCTATTCACCCCCCTCTAGGTGCTCTCAATTGGTATCAGAGCCGTACTCTACATCTAAGGGACTAACTGCCCGAAGAGATGGATCCTAAGGGAAAGGGGATGGTGGTCAACGATAAGGAAAAGGAGTTCGTCTTCAACGAGCCAAGAGACGACAAGCCTACTGACTCAGGTTCGAGTCAAAAGAAGAGAGACGGGAAGAAGAAGAGGCGCATCAAGAAGATTATCTACTACGACAGCGATGCCTCGACTTCTTCACCACACGACGAAGACGATGACTCTTCAAAAAGGAAAACGGTTAATCAAAACTATTCATTTGATTATTCCCGTATTCCATTTAATTCAAATGCTCATTTGCTATCAATTCCACTTGGGAAACCTCCACACTTTGATGGAGAAGACTACTCTTTCTGGAGTCATAAAATGCGTAGTCATTTATTTTCTCTCCATCCTAGTATCTGAGAGATTGTTGAAAACAGAATGCATTTTGATAGTACTGACAATCCCGTTTTCATAAATGAGCAATTTCATAAAAATGCACAAGCTACTACTGTCTTGCTAGCTTCACTTTGCAGGGATAAATATAATAAGATGAGTGGCTTGGACAACGCCAAGCAAATCTGGGACACCCTCAAGATATCTCATGAGGGAAACGACGCCACCATGATCACCAAAATGGAGCTGGTGGAAGGCGAGCTGGGAAGATTCACGATGATCAGGGGAGAGGAGCCAACTCAGACTTACAACAGGCTCAAGACCCTGGTCAACAAGATCCGAAGCTATGGAAGCACAATATGGACGGATCATGATGTCGTCTGACTCATGCTAAGGTCATTTACTGTAATTGACCCCCATCTTGTCAATCTTATTCGTGAGAATCACAGGTACACCAAGATGACGCCCGAGGAGATTCTTGGAAAATTTGTGAGCGGGCGCATGATGGTGAAGGAGGCTCGATATGTGGACGATGCTCTAAACGGTCCACTACCCGTCTACGAGCCTCAACCTATTGCTCTTAAGGCAACCAGTAGCAGGGAGGCACTTCCAAGCAAGGTGGCACAAGTGGAGGCTGCTGGCCTCAACGAGGATGAGATGGCGCTTATCATCAAGCGCTTCAAGACCGCGCTTAAAGGACGCAAGGAGTACCCCAACAGGAACAAAATAAGGGGAAATCGCTCCTGCTTTAAATGCGATAAGACTGGTCACTTTATTGAAAATTGTCCCGATAATGATAGTGACCAGTGACAAGAAAAGAGTGGGAAGAAGGAGAAAAAGAAGAACTACCGGAAGGCAAAGGGCGAGGCACACCTTGGAAAGGAATGGGACTCGGACTGCTCCTCTTCCAACTCCGATGACGAAGGACTCGCTGCCTCGGCCTTCAACAAATCCTCACTCTTCCCCAATGAACGCCATACTTGTCTTATGGCCAAGGAGAAAAAGGTACGTGTTCGGGACACACCCAAGTACACTTCATCTAGTGATGAAAAATCCTCCGATGATGATGTAGATTACTCTAGTTTATTTAAAGGTCTAGATAGAGACAAAGTAGAGAAAATTAATGAATTGATTGATGCTCTAAACGAAAAGGGTAGACTTTTAGAAAAGCAATAGGACATTTTATATGAAGAACATGATAAATTTGTTAGTGTTCAAAAATCTCTTGCTCTAGAAATTAAAAGAAATGAAATGCTATCCTCAGAGTTGTCTGCATGCCATGAATCTGTCTCTAGTTTAAAGAATTTAAACAATGAATTAAATACTAAGCTAGAGGAGGCAAATGCAACTAGATCATGTGTAGAACATGTAGTTATTTGCAATAGATGCAAGGACTTTGATGTTGATGTCTGTGATGAACATCTTATTGCTATTACTAAATTGAATGATGAGGTGGCAAGTCTTAATGCTCAACTTAAGACTTGCAAAAGTGATTTTGATAAATTAAAGTTTGCTAGGGATGCCTACACTATTGGTAGACACCCCTCAATTAAGGATGGACTTGATTTTCGAAAGGAAACCAAGAAGTTAACAAGCCAAAAGGCTCCCGTTCTCGACAAGGAGAAAGGGAAGGCCCCTATGGCTAGTAGTACTCAAAGGTATCATGCTTTTATTTATGATAGGAAAATTGCTAGTCATAATAAGAGTTATGTTCTACTTTTGTGCATGGTAGAAATAGGCCTAGGAAAAATCATGTTGTGCATCATGTGCCTAAGAAAATGTGTAATAAACCTACTACTGTTTTCCATGCTTGCAACACTTCATTTGTACTTTCATGTAAGAATGAAAAAGTAGTTGCTAGGAAGTTGGGATCCAAATGCAAGGGAGACAAGACTTGTATTTGGGTTCCAAAAATTATTGTGACTAACCTTGTAGGACCCAACAAGAGTTGGGTACCTAAAACCCAAGCGTAAATTGCTTTGCAAGTTTATGCATCTGGAGGCTCAAGCTGGATTATTGACAGCGGATGCACAAACCATATGACGGGGGAGAAGAAGATGTTCACCTCCTACGTCAAGAACAAGGATTCCCAGGATACGATCATCTTTGGAGATGGGAACCAAGGCAAGGTCAAAGGCTTGGGCAAGATATCCATCACCAACGAGCACTCCATATCGAATGTATTTCTAGTAGAGTTGCTTGGTTACAACCTTCTGTTTGTAAGTCAATTGTGTCACATGGGTTACAATTGTCTTTTTACAAAAGTTGATGTATCTGTCTTTAGAAGGAGTGATGGTTCATAAGCTTTTAAGGGTGTATTAGATGGCAAACTCTACTTAGTTGATTTTTCGAACGAGGAGGTCGATCTAGATGCATGCTTAATTGCTAAGACTAGTATGGGATGGTTGTGGCATCGCCGTCTAGCACATGTTGGGATGAAGAACCTTCATAAACTTCTAAATGGAGAACATGTGTTAGGACTAACCAATGTTTGTTTTGAGAAAGATAGGCCTTGTGCAGCATGTCAGGCAGGGAAACAAGTGGGAAGCACTCATCATAGCAAGAATGTGATGACAATATCAAGACCACTGGAGCTTCTTCACATGGACCTCTTCGGACCTGTTGCCTACCTTAGCATCGGGGGAAGTTAGTATGGTCTTGTAATTGTTGATGATTTTTCCCGCTTCACTTGGGTGTTCTTTTTGCAAGATAAATCAGAAACCCAAGGGACCCTAAAGCGCTTTCTAAGGAGGGCTCAAAACTAATTTGAGCTAAAGGTGAAAAAGATAAGGAGTGACAACGGGTCCGAGTTCAAGAATCTGCAAGTTGAGGAGTATCTTGAGGAGGAAGGCGTCAAGCACGAGTTCTCCGCTCCCTACACACCACAGCAAAACGGTGCGGTAGAGAGGAAGAACAGGACGCTTATCGACACGGCAAGAACGATGCTTGGAGAGTTCAAGACGCCCGAGCGGTTTTGGTCAGAAGCTGTGAACACAGCTTGCCACGCCATAAACTGGCTCTATCTACATCGCCTTCTCAAGAAGACCTCCTACGAACTCCTTACCGGTAACAAACCCAACGTCTCCTACTTTCGTGTATTTGGGAGAAAATGTTACATTCTAATGAAGAAAGGTAGACATTCTAAATTTGCTCCCAAGGCAGTAGAAGGGTTTTTACTAGGGTATGACTCAAATACAAAGGCGTATAGAGTCTTCAACAAATCATCGGGTTTGGTTGAAGTCTCTAGCGACATTGTATTTGATGAGACTAATGGCTCTCCAAGAGAGCAAGTTGATCTTGATGACATAGATGAAGATGATGTTCCAACGGCTGCAATGCACATGATGGCGATTGGTGATGTGCGACCACAGGAACAACAGGAGCAAGATGAAGCGCCCCAATCCTCTGGGACTCAAATGTGATACAATTACTAGTCCTAGGAGGCTAGTAAACACATTTATACATCAGATGATTACAGATCTGCTTAAACGAGACAAACCTATAAAGGTGGCAAACAACTTTAAGAGTTGGTCCACAACTCGGGACATATCATCAGAGTGGGGCTGAAGCAGCCCGATATACGCAGCGAAGCAAATCAGCGGTCCAACAGCCACAGGCAAGGTTGGGAACATGCGTAACTCTTACCTGATCTCCTTTTCTAAAAAAACAACAAATAAGCAAGGGTGAGTACAAACGTACTTAGCAGCCCACCTTCACCCGCGGAATGGGGAAATCAGATATAATGCATGGAATATGTGGAGCTCAGGATATTTTGCAGAAATAACAATATTTTATGCAGGGTTGTTTTGAAAAACATTTTGTATTTTGTAAAGCGCATCCTCTCCAAAAGGAGCAGGAAGTTTTTCAGTATAGAACAAAATCCCATGGACTAAACCATCCAGGTATCTCAACAGTTTCCCACTGGTTTTCATTTTCAAAAACAGCTACTGGACTTCCCGTCCACCATAGCTCACGACTCAACCGTCGGACCTTTTAAAAATCACTTTTCTCAAAAGCACCCTTTTTTTTAAAAAACAAAACACTAATTGTCATACCACACCAGACTCGTCCATTCCTGTGGACACAGACTATTCGAATAGGTTTTCAAACTCTGCGCAGAGGTGTACACTTTACCCACTAGTCCGGCTCTGCGATCTCATAGCTAGTGAGACCCCGAATCCGAATCTGTTTCTTTCCTCGCACGTCCCTACCTTAACGGTTATACCGGAAGGAGTCAGGCCATCGCCATGCCCAAACCGGACAAAACATTCCCCCTCCATATCCTCCCGGTGCTCCCCAGCCTTCATAACCCTGGGTTTGAACCGTACGAGTTTAGATTGAGTGACTGCCCACACAGTCTTGAGTGGTTGTACTTATCTTGAGTACAGGTAGTGAAGGATGACAAACCGGTCCTTATATGAGGGGACAATCCTTCTGCTCACGCCTAAACTAGCTGAGCCGTCACCTTAGGCCCTCCCCTAAACTAGGGAGTCCCTGATCATCCCTACTCAGAGGTGATGAGGGTGAAAACCCTTCATCATACACATTTTGAAAAGCATTTTCTTTTGAAAACTCACACCTTTTCTCAAATCATTTGTAACAAATATATCAAGGATTGATTACGGCAAGCGGCTGGGTGGCCATAATAACTTGTCTCAAAATCATATCATTCATAAAATAACAGGTTGAGGGTTGTGGTTGTAAAACATAGGTAATTTATGCATCAAAGGGATCCAGTGAGCTTGCCGTGCTTATCCGGCGAAGGGGGACGGGGAGCTCGCGGAACTGGCTTCTGGCTCCACCGCCTGGCGTAGACTTGCAGTTCTGGCCTCCACGAGACGGCACGAACGCTCTGATAACTATGCAACATGAATAAGCAAACATACAAACAAGCAAGGATGCCAACAAATATTTAGTATAGTGGTCTGAATAGCGATATATGGATGGGTAGAGTCTTGAGTAGAATCTGTGTCATGTGGTGTTGAGATACTACTAGTGGTGGAGCGGAGGTGCTTACCAGGAGGGTGGACTAGAGGCGAAGCGACACTATGCGTGTAGCCGGCAGAGCGGAGTAACTGAGTGGGTGGGGTGTTTGCCTTGGCTGAGGGTGTTGAGTGTGTGTGGAGAGGGAGAGGGTAGCTGGGTGTATGTGGTGTAGCACAGTGAAGTTCACTGTTGGTGAGAATAGTGACGAATGAATCGTCTGACTTAGTATGAACATGAGAGTTATAGGCAGAATATGGGACAAGAGTATTTTGGGAGTTTTCTGGAACATGAACCATGCTTAAGGGATGACATGATTGGATAGGGAATACTTCGATAAGAATTTAGAAACAAGAATTATTGGAATCAGAGTTTGGAAGCCTGGTTCAAAGGAATCTCAAAGTTAAGCATGCTCATCTTGGAGAAACCTAGGATGGGTGACCAGATGGGAAGTTCCCTACTGGAAGGAAAATCACAGTCACCGGAGTTCGTATGACTGGAATATGTGTCTGGCTGGTCTTAGGTGGAATGGACATCATGATGGATGAGTAGTTGAAATTTGGGGTGATCGGATGATCGATGAATAGTAACCGTGAATAGTAACGGTGAATAGTGACAACGAAAAGGGTGCCATAGATATCATTGATGAATAGTAACGATGATGAATAGTAATGATAAATAGTAATGGTGACTAGTGATGGTGAATAGTCGTATGAACGAACGATGAATGGTGATGATGAACGAACGATGAACGATGAATAGGAACTATGAACGAACGGACGAACGAACGATCGGAATTTCGGCAGCATAACGGCAGGACAAAGATTATCTAGAAGAACGATGTATAGGGACTATGAACGAACGATGAACGATGAATAGGAACTATGAATGAACGATGAACGATCGAATGATCGAACGGACGAACGATCGGAATTTCGGCAGCATAATGGCAGGAAAAAGATTATTTGGACGAACGAACGGACGAACGATCGAACGAACGGACGAACGATCGAACAATCGGACGAACGGACCATGAACGATCGGACGAACGAACGAACAAACTAAGAACAGGGGGACGAACGATCGAAGAACGACCGAACGATCCTTGTGCTAATGTGTGCTTGTGTGGAACATGGAGTGGGTGTGTGGGGGGGAGAGAGTTGCCATGAAATGGCTTGGGGTGGGATGAGAGGAGGCCCTTGCCCCTCTATTTATAGCCATGGTGGGGGATTAGGGGGAGGGATGAGAGGATTAGTGAGAGGATGAGAGGATTAGTGAGAGATTAGCATGGATTTGTCTTATATGAGTGTAATTAGCTTGTAGAGCTTACCAGAGGCATACATATACGTATGAGCATGAGGAAAGTTATGAAGAAAATATTTGTAGGGACTTGAAAATGATTCTCAAGGTATTTCTCGAGAGGAAAATATCTGGAGGATTATCGGTGGAATATTTGAGCAGTATTTCTGGAAAGAACTCGAGGGGGATCACTGGGAAATATCTAGGCAATATTTCTGGAAAGAATCAAAGGGGATCACTAGGGAAATATCTGGGCAGTAGAATAAGAGGGGATCACTGGGAAATATTTGTAGGATATTGAAAGGGAATTAGGCTTACACCTATTTTCCTAATTGATTTTGGTGGTTGAATTGCCCAACACAAATAATTGGACTAACTAGTTTGCCCTAGTGTATAGATTATACAGGTGTAAAAGGTTCACACTTAGCCAATAAAAAGATCAAGTATTGAATTCAACCAAGGAGCAAAGGGGCAACCGAAGGCACCTCTGGTCTGGGGGCACCGGACAGTGTCCGGTGCACCAGAGGACTCCAACTCAAACTTGCCACCTTCGGGAATTTCCAGAGGCACTCCGCTATAATTCACCGGACTGTCTGGTGTACACCGGACAGTGTCCGGTGCTCCAAGGAAGAGCCGCCTCAGGAACTCGTCAGCCTCGAGAAAACGCAGCGGCTGCTCCGCTATAATTCACCGGACTGTCCGGTGTACATCGGACTGTCCAGTGAACCAGCAGAGCAACGGCTACTTCGCGCCAACGGTCACCTACAGGCGCATTTAATGCGCGCCAGAAGCGCGCAGAAGTCAGGCACGCCCATACTGGCGCACCGGACATTGAACAGTACATGTCCGGTGTGCACCGGACATCCAGGCGGGCCCAGAAGTCAGAACTCCAACGGTCGAAATCCAACGGCATTGGTGACGTGGCTGGCGCACCGGACATGTCCGGTGTGCACCGGACTGTCCGGTGCACCATACGACAGACAGCCTCCACCAACGGTCATGTTTGGTGGTTGGGGCTATAAATACCCCAACCACCCCACCATTCATTGCATCCAAGTTTTCAGCTTCCAACCACTATACAAGAGCTAGCATTCATTGCAAAACACACCCAAAAGAGATCAAATCCTCTCCCAACTCCACATAAAGCTTTAGTAACTAGAGTGAGTGATTTGTAGTGTTCATTTGAGCTCTTGCGCTTGGATCGCTTCTTTTCTTTGACATTCTTTCTTGTGATCAAACACTCACTTGTAATTGAGGCAAGAGACACCAATTGTGTGGTGGTCCTTGCGGGAAGTTTGATTCCCAAGTGATTTGAGAAGAGAAGCTCACTCGGTCCGAGGGACCGTTTGAGAGAGGGAAGGGTTGAAAGAGACCCGGCCTTTGTGGCCTCCTCAACGGGGAGTAGGTTTGCAAGAACCGAACCTCGGTAAAACAAATCCGCGTGTCACACTCTTCATTTGCTTGCGATTTGTTTTGCACCCTCTCTCGCGGACTCGTTTTTATTTCTAACGCTAACCCGGCTTGTAGTTGTGTTTATATTTGTAAATTTCAGTTTCGCCCTATTCACCCCCCTTCTAGGCGACTATCAATTGGTATGAAAGCCCGGTGCTTCATTAGAGCCTAACCGCTCGAAGTGATGTCGGGAGATCACGCCAAGAAGGAGATGGAGACCGGCGAAAAGCCCACTACAAGCCACATGAGCACTTCATCGGAAGAGTCCCGCACCAAGAGGAAGGAGAAGAAAGACTCCTCCAAAGGGAAGGAGAAGAAGAAGGACTCCTCCAAGGGGAAGGAGAAGAAATCTTCTTCACACAAAGAAAAGAAAGAGAAATCTTCCTCCCACAAGCCGCAACGGAGTGGGGACAAGAAAAAGAGGATGAGGAAAGTGGTCTACTACGAGACCGATTCTTCATCGACATCCACCTCCGGCTCCGACGCGGCGTCCGTCACTTCTAAACGCCAAGAGCGTAAGAAGTATAGTAAGATTCCCCTACGCTACCCTCGCATTTCTAAACATACACCTTTACTTTCCATCCCATTAGGCAAACCACCAACTTTTGATGGTGAAGATTATGCTAGGTGGAGTGATTTAATGTGATTTCATCTAACCTCACTCCACAAAAGTATATGGGATGTTGTTGAGTTTGGTGCACAGGTACCATCCGTAGGAGATGAAGACTATGATGAGGATGAGGTGGCCCAAATCGAGCACTTCAACTCCCAAGCAACAACAATACTCCTCGCCTCTCTAAGTAGAGAAGAGTATAACAAAGTGCAAGGGTTGAAGAGCGCCAAGGAGGTTTGGGATGTGCTCAAAACCGCACACGAAGGAGATGAGCTCACAAAGATCACCAAGCGGGAGACGATCGAGGGGGAGCTCGGTCGGTTCCGGCTTCGCAAAGGGGAGGAGCCACAAAACATGTACAACCGGCTCAAGACCTTGGTGAATCAAGTGCGCAACCTCGGGAGCAAAAAATGGGATGACCACGAAATGGTTAAGGTTATTCTAAGATCTCTCATTTTTCTTAACCCCACTCAAGTACAATTAATTCGTGGCAACCCAAGATATACACTAATGACCCCCGAGGAAGTAATCGGGAATTTTGTGAGTTTTGAGTGCATGATCGAAGGCTCGAGGAAGATCAACGAGCTTGATGATCCCTCCACATCCGAGGCTCAACCTGTCGCATTCAAGGCGACGGAGGAAAAGAAGGAGGAGTCTACACCAAGTAGACAACCAATCGACGCCTCCAAGCTCGATAATGAGGAAATGGCGCTCGTCATCAAGAGCTTCCGCCAAATTCTCAAACAAAGGAGGGGGAAAGACTACAAGTCCCGCTCCAAGAAGGTTTGCTACAAGTGTGGTAAGCCCGGTCACTTTATTGCCAAATGTCCATTATCAAGTGACAGTGACAGGGATAACGACAAGAAGGGCAAGAGAAGAGAAAAGAAGAGGTACCACAAGAAGAGGGGCGGCGATGCCCACGTGTGCCGCGAATGGGACTCCGACGAGAGCTCCACCGACTCCTCCGACGACGAGGACGCCGCCAACATCGCCGTCACCAAGGGACTCGTCTTCCCCAACGTCGGCCACAAGTGCCTCATGGCAAAGGACGGCAAAAAGAAGGTTAAATCTAAATCCTCCACTAGATATGAATCCTCTGGTGATGATAATGCTAGTGATGAGGAAGATAACTTGTGTACCCTTTTTGCCAACCTTAACATGGAACAAAAAAAATTAAATGAATTGATTAGTGCTATTCATGAAAAGGATGACCTTTTGGATTCTTAAGAGGACTTCCTTATTAAAGAGAATAAGAAGCATGTTAAGGTTAAAAATGCTTATGCTCTAGAAGTAGAAAAATGTGAAAATTGTCTAGTGAGCTAAGCACTTGCCATGAGACTATAGACAACCTTAGAAATGAAAATGCCAATTTATTAGCTAAGGTTTATGCTCATGTTTGTAATGTTTCAACTTCCAATCCTAGAGATGTTAATGATGATTTGCTTGCTAGGATTGAAGAATTGAACATTTCTCTTGCTAGCCTTAGAAATGAAAATGAAAAATTACTTGCTAAGGCTAAAGATTTTGATGTTTGCAACGCTACTATTTCCGACCTTAGAAGTAAAAATGAAATATTGCATGCTAAGGTTGTAGAATTAAAATCTTGCAAACCCTCTACATCTATCGTTGAGCATGTATCTATTTGTACTAGATGTAGAGATGTTGATATTAATGCTATTCATGATCACATGTCTTTAATTAAACAACAAAATGATCATATAGCAAAATTAGATGCTAAAATTGCCGAGCATAACTTAGAAAATGAAAAATTTAAATTTGCTAGAAGTATGCTCTATAATGGGAGACGCCCTGGCATCAAGGATGGCATTAGCTTCCAAAGGGGAGACAATGTCAAACTTAATGCCACTCCTAAAAGATTGTCTAATTTTGTAAAGGGCAAGGCTCCCATGCCTCAGGATAACGAGGGTTACATTTTATACCCTGTCGGTTATCCCGAGAGCAAGATTAAGAGAATTCACTCTAGGAAGTCTCACTCTGGCCCTAACCATGCTTTTATGTATAAGGGTGAGACATCTAGCTCTAGGCAACCAACCCATGCTAAGTTGCCTAAGAAGAAAACTCCTAGTGCATCAAATGAACATAGTCTTTCTTTTAAAACTTTTGATGCATCATATGTTTTGACTAACAAATCCGGCAAGGTCGTTGCCAAGTATGTTGGGGGCAAACACAAGAACTCCAAAACTTGTGTTTGGGTTCCCAAAGTTCTTGTTTCTAATGCCAAAGGACCCAAAACCGTTTGGGTACCTAAAGTCAAGAACTAAAATTGTTTTGTAGGTTTATGCATCTGGGGGCTCAAGTTGGATACTCGACAGCGGGTGCACAAACCATATGACAGGGGAGAAAAGGATGTTCTCCTCCTACGAGAAAAACCAAGATCCCCAACGAGCTATCACTTTCGGGGATGGAAACCAAGGTTTGGTCAAGGGTTTAGGTAAAATTGCTATATCTCCTAACCATTCTATTTCCAATGTTTTTCTTGTAGATTCATTAGATTACAATTTGCTTTCTGTATCTCAATTATGCAAAATGGGCTACAACTGTCTATTCACTGATATAGGTGTCACTGTCTTTAGAATAAGTGATGATTCAATAGCATTTAAGGGTGTGTTAGAGGGTCAGCTATACTTAGTAGATTTTGATAGAGCTGAACTCGACACATGCTTAATTGCTAAGACTAACATGGGTTGGCTCTGGCACCGCCGGCTAGCCCATGTTGGGATGAAGAATCTTCACAAGCTTCTAAAGGGAGAACACATTTTAGGATTAACAAATGTTCATTTTGAGAAAGACAGGGTTTGCAGCGCATGCCAAGCAGGAAAGCAAGTTGGTGCCCATCATCCACACAAGAACATCATGTCGACCGACAGGCCGCTTGAGCTACTCCACATGGATCTATTCGGCCCGATTGCTTACATAAGCATCGGCGGGAGTAAGTATTGTCTTGTAATAGTGGATGATTATTCTCGCTTCACTTGGGTGTTCTTTTTGCAGGAAAAATCTCAAACCCAAGAAACCTTAAAAGGATTCTTGAGACGAGCTCAAAACGAGTTCGGCTTAAGGATCAAGAAAATTAGAAGCGACAACGGGACGAAGTTCAAGAACTCTCAAATCGAAGGCTTCCTTGAGGAGGAGGGCATCAAGCATGAGTTCTCTTCTCCCTACACGCCACAACAAAATGGTGTAGTGGAGAGGAAGAATCGAACTCTATTGGACATGGCAAGAACCATGCTTGATGAGTACAAGACTTCGGATCGGTTTTGGGCTGAGGCGGTCAACACCGCGTGCTACGCCATCAACCGGTTATATCTACACTGAATCCTCAAGAAGACATCATATGAACTACTAATCGGTAAAAAGCCCAACATTTCATATTTTAGAGTCTTTGGTAGCAAATGCTTTATTCTTGTTAAAAGAGGTAGAAAATCTAAATTTGCTCCTAAAACTGTAGAAGGCTTTTTACTAGGATATGATTCAAACACAAGGGCATATAGAGTCTTTAACAAGTCCACTGGACAAGTTGAAGTTTCTTGTGACATTGTGTTTGATGAGACTAACGGCTCTCAAGTAGAGCAAGTTGATCTTGATGAGATAGGTAATGAAGAGGCTCCATGCATTGCGCTAAGGAACATGTCCATTGGGGATGTGTGTCCTAAGGAATCCGAAGAGCCTCCAAATGCACAGGATCAACCATCCTCCTCCACGCAAGCATCTCCACCGACTCAAAATGAGGATGAAGCTCAAGTCGATGAAGTAGAAGATCAAGCAAATGAGCCACCTCAAGATGACGGCAATGATCAAGGGGGAGATGCAAATGATCAAGATAAGGAGGATGAAGAGCAAAGGCCGCCACACCCAAGAGTCCACCAAGCAATCCAACGAGATCACCCCGTCGACACCATCCTCGGCGACATTCATAAGGGGGTAACTACTAGATCTCGTGTTGCACATTTTTATGAGCATTACTCTTTTGTTTCCTCTATTGAGCCACACAGGGTAGAGGAAGCACTCCAAGATTCGGATTGGGTTGTGGCGATGCAAGAGGAGCTCAACAACTTCACTAGGAATGAGGTATGACATTTAGTTCCACGTCCTAATCAAAATGTTGTAGGAACCAAATGGGTCTTCCGCAACAAGCAAGATGAGCATGGTGTGGTGACAAGGAACAAAGCCCGACTTGTGGCCAAGGGATACTCCCAAGTCGAAGGTTTGGATTTCGGTGAAACCTATGCACCCGTAGCTAGGCTTGAGTCAATTCACATATTATTGGCCTATGCTACTTACCATGGCTTTAAGCTTTATCAAATGGAAGTGAAAAGTGCCTTCCTCAATGGACCAATCAAGGAAGAGGTCTATGTTGAGCAACCTCCCAGCTTTGAAGATAGTGAGTACCCTAACCATGTCTATAAACTCTCTAAGGCGCTTTATGGGCTCAAGCAAGCCCCAAGAGCATGGTATGAATGCCTTAGAGATTTCCTTATCGCTAATGGCTTCAAAGTCGGAAAGGCCGATCCTACTATATTCACTAAAACTCTTGAAAATGACTTGTTTGTATGCCAAATTTATGTTGATGATATTATATTTGGGTCTACTAACGAGTCTACATGTGAAGAATTTAGTAGGATCATGACACAAAAGTTCGAGATGTCTATGATGGGGGAGTTGAAGTATTTCTTAGGATTTCAAGTGAAGCAACTCCAAGAGGGCACCTTCATTAGCCAAACGAAGTACACTCAAGACATTCTAAACAAGTTTGGGATGAAGGATGCCAAGCCCATCAAGACACCCATGGGAACTAATGGGCATCTCGACCTCGACACGGGAGGTAATTCCGTGGATCAAAAGGTATACCGGTCGATGATAGGTTCTTTACTCTATTTATGTGCATCTCGACCGGATATTATGCTTTCCGTATGCATGTGTGCAAGATTCCAAGCCGACCCTAAGGAAGCTCACCTTACGACCGTGAAACGAATCTTGAGATATTTGGCTTACACTCCTAAGTTTGGGCTTTGGTATCCTAGGGGATCCACATTTGATTTGATTGGTTATTCGGATGCCGATTGGGCGGGGTGTAAAATCAATAGGAAGAGCACATCGGGGACTTGCCAGTTCTTGGGAAGATCCTTGGTGTCTTGGGCTTCAAAGAAGCAAAATTCGGTCGCTCTCTCCACCGCCGAAGCCGAGTACATTGCCGCAGGCCATTGTTGCACGCAATTGCTTTGGATGAGGCAAACCCTGCGGGACTACGGTTACAAATTAACCAAAGTCCCTTTGCTATGTGATAATGAGAGTGCAATCAAGATGGCGGATAATCCCGTCGAGCATAGCCGCACTAAACACATAGCCATTCGGTATCATTTTCTTAGGGATCACCAACAAAAGGGAGATATCGAGATTTCTTACATTAACACTAAAGATCATTTAGCCGATATCTTTACCAAGCCTCTTGATGAACAAACCTTTAACAAACTTAGGCATGAGCTAAATATTCTTGATTCTAGGAACTTCTTTTGTTGATTTGCACACATAGCTCATTTATATACCCTTGATCATGTCTCTTTCATATGCTATGAAAGTCGATTACAAACCAAGTCATAGGTGTATTGAAAGGAAATTGGAGTCTTCGGCAAAGACAAAGGCTTCCACTCCGTAACTCATCCTTCGTCGTCGCTCCATGCCACTCTCCATCTTTGGGGGAGAGAGCAAAAGGACTTCATCTTTGGTATAATCTTAACTCATTTATTTATGACCAAAGGGGAAGAAAGTACTTCGAGGGCTCTAATGATTCCGTTTTTGGCGATTCATGCCAAAGGGGGAGAAAGTAAGAGCCCAAAGCAAAAGGACCGCACCACCACCAATTTCAAAAACTTAGTTTTTTAAGAGTATTTTCAATTGATATCTTATTATGTTCAAAAAGGGTGAGAAAGTAGTATTTCAAAAAGGATATATCAAACCCTCTTGAACAACTAAGAGGTGGATCTCATTTAGGGGGAGTTTTGTTTAGTCAAAGGAAAAGCATTTGAAACAGGGGGAGAAAATTTCAAATCTTTAAGATGCTTTGCAAAATCTTATTCATTCACCTTTGACTATTTGCAAAAGAACTTTGAAAAGGATTTACAAAAAGAATTTGCAAAAACAAAACATGTGGTGCAAGCATGGTCCAAAATGTTAAATAAGAAAGAAACGATCCATGCATATCTTGTAAGTATTAATATTGGCTCAATTCCAAGCAACCTTTGCACTTACATTATGCAAACTAGTTCAATTATGTATTTCTATACTTGCTTTGGTTAGTGTTGGCATCAATCACCAAAAAGGGGGAGATTGAAAGGGAATTAGGCTTACACCTATTTTCCTAATTGATTTTGGTGGTTGAATTGCCCAACACAAATAATTGGACTAACTAGTTTGCCCTAGTGTATAGATTATACAGGTGTAAAAGGTTCACACTTAGCCAATAAAAAGATCAAGTATTGGATTCAACCAAGGAGCAAAGGGGCAACCGAAGGCACCTCTGGTATGGGGGCACCGGACTGTCCGGTGTACACCGGACAATGTCCGGTGCACCACCGGACAGTGTCTGGTGCACCAGAGGACTCCAACTCAAACTTGCCACCTTCGGGAATTTCCAGAGGCACTCCGCTATAATTCACCGGACTGTCCGGTGTACACCGGACAGTGTCCGATGCTCCAAGGAAGAGTCGCCTCAGGAACTCGTCAGCCTCGGGAAAACACAGCGGCTGCTCCGCTATAATTCACCGGACTGTCCGGTGTACACCGGACTGTCCGGTGAACCAGCAGAGCAACGGCTACTTCACGCCAACGGTCACCTGCAGGCGCATTTAATGCACGCCAGAAGCGCGCAGAAGTCAGGCACGCCATACTGGCGCATCGGACATTGAACAGTACATGTCCGGTGTGCACCGGACATCCAGGCGGGCCCAGAAGTCAGAACTCCAACGGTCGGAATCCAACGGCATTGGTGACGTGGCTGGCGCACCGGACATGTCCGGTGTGCACCGGACTGTCCGGTGCACCATACGACAGACAGCCTCCACCAACGGTCATGTTTGGTGGTTGGGGCTATAAATACCCCAACCACCCCACCATTCATTGCATCCAAGTTTTCAGCTTCCAACCACTATACAAGAGCTAGCATTCATTGCAAAACACACCGAAAAGAGATCAAATCCTCTCCCAACTCCACACAAAGCTTTAGTAACTAGAGAGAGTGATTTGTAGTGTTCATTTGAGCTCTTGCGCTTGGATCACTTCTTTTCTTTGACATTCTTTCTTGTGATCAAACACTCACTTGTAATTGAGGCAAGAGACACCAATTGTGTGGTGGTCCTTGCGGGAAGTTTGATTCCCAAGTGATTTGAGAAGAGAAGCTCACTCGGTCCGAGGGACCGTTTGAGAGAGGGAAGGGTTGAAAGAGACCCGGCCTTTGTGGCCTCCTCAACGGGGAGTAGGTTTGCAAGAACCAAACCTCGGTAAAAAAAATCCGCGTGTCACACTCTTCATTTGCTTGCGATTTGTTTTGCACCCTCTCTCGCGGACTTGTTTTTATTTCTAACGCTAACCCGGCTTGTAGTTGTGTTTATATTTGTAAATTTCAGTTTCGCCCTATTCACCCCCCTCTAGGCGACTATCAGATATTTGAGGAGGATTTTGGAGAGAATATAGACCACTATATTTTATTTGATGATATCAACTTGCAAACAAACATTTTGAAATGAAATTTTAATTTTATTTTGAATTTATAGCGAGTTTGAGAAAAATTCAAATCTACCCCACTTAAAAGGAATCTCGTCCTCGAGATTCGGCTTAGAAGGGTTATGGGTATAGCTTTACTTCAGCTACATATCTTCACTTTCAGACGCTTCGAGCAGATAGAACTTCAACAAAATCTGGCCTTTCAGGAGCATCTGGTTGCCGATTGCAAACGCTGATTCTGGCTAATCAAAGATCATCTTCAGGCTTCTAGGTTTCGCTTGGCAGCTAGCTTATTGAGGAAGCATCGATGCCAACACACAAACCTTTCTCTTGCGAACTCCCACATGGATTCCTTCCTTGATTGGTCTTCTGGTGCTTCATCAACGGAACTTGGGTGACCACTTCTCATCCAGAAACTTATATGCTTCGATGATCTGGTCCTCCACAAGCTTGCTACAAGCCTTCTTCTTTTTTCCATGGCAGGAGCTTTACTGGAACACTACCCCACTTAAAAAGAATGAGGGTAGATCTCTTGAATTTTGGGGATTTGAACTCCTTGAAGTACCTCATAACAAGGGTGTTACGGGGCCTTCTTCTGTTGTTGCTGCTTGAGCGGGCTGCGGAGAAATGACTGACACAGGGTTGATTCTAGGAGAACCTTATTCTTATCTTCTCTTCACTATCTTCTTTTCACTGACCCTTTCTTTCTCTTTGCTCTTCCCACTGGAGGATTCTATCAAAGAGTATTACCATCATACAGAGGAGGAAACCAAAGATGTTGAACCATGTACAACAGTCTTCAACCCAAGAATCACCAAGCATTGTGATCTTAAGGGCGAGGAGTGGAAAATGGAGTTTCTTGTTATTTGGCAGAGGGGGTTTTATCAGGTGTGTTTTTGCTTTGAGCGATGTGGGGATTGAGGGAGCTGGTGGGGGATTTTATAGGTGAGCGGTATGCAAGGGTGTGGAGTGGTGGTGATGGAGCAGGTGACATGAGGCAACAAGTGCGATGGAGGGGGGATGGTGTTGCTGGCGGTAATGGCGGTGGGTGCGCTGCAAAGGGGATAGGGGCGATGGTAGTGCGCTGCAAAAGGGGGCGTGGGAAGCGGTGGTAGTGCGCAAGGAGGCAGGGCACGCGTGCGGGGGGCACGGGTGAGTGGTGGGGTCAATGACCCTAATGTTTGTGGTATCTGGTTCCAAGAATCTTTGCCTCTCTGTATGGTAATAACTCCTTCTGTCATCTTTTACTGTTTACTTTGACTCAGGGGCAGTCCTTTGATTCTCACGGTCGGTCCTTTTGACTGAGCGGTGGATATGTTTCTTCTGTAGCTTATTGCGGCTTCAAGGGTAAGCTTCCTGGTATCTTCTTAGGTAAGGTGCTTTTCTCTTGAGATGGGTTAAGATGAAAATGGAAGCATAAGATGAGGATTAGATCTATTTCGTTATCTATGTTTTTAGAGAAAAATCTTTCTTAAAAAGAAAGAAAACACACAAGCTCAACAATGATAAGCACAAACAAATCAAATGTTTTGAATAAGGGAAGAATAGAGTTTTTCCAAAGCACGGACTACTCAGGTTCGGGGGCTAAGCATAACTACTATTGCTCAGCTCCTAAACTGAGGACTATGCTAAATGCAACTTATGAGCACTAACGTTAAAGCATCACATATGCACTCAAAAGGGGAGAAAACATCAAGCGAAATTCATTTTGAAATGCCCTAGGGGGCCACACAAATAGAGTTTTGCAAAACACGAGGCTACACGATTACCTCTCATACATGCAGGGCTCTGACCAAAGTGAAGAAAAACTTCACTGCCCAATGCACGCAGAGGACTGGGCATAACTAACTTCAGATCATGCAACTTCTCTTCTGGCAAGGCTTGCACACAACTTCAATCTGAGACATCTCCTAGATGGGTTAAGAGGGAGCTGATGTTGATGACTTCTTCTGGCGGCGACTGAGATGGCAAGATGGGGTTGAACTCTTCTTCAAGTGGGACTGGCTCTTATAGCTCCTCAGAGGGCGGCGGTGCTTGCAGCTTTTCCTTGACTTCAAGAGATGGTGCTGGAATCTTCTTCATGGTGAGGGGCTCAAACAACTCTAGCGGGGGATCTTGGGAGGACTCAGGGTGCTCTTGCTTATCCATAGCCTGAGGGGAGACTGGAATTCCTTCCAAGACTATGGCTCCTTCCGGTAGTTCCCAAGCCTTCTTTTCTCCTCTGGTAGAGACCGGGTGACCTTCAAGAATCTGGGGATCTTCGGCTCTCATGGGTTGAACTGGGTTGGATGAAGCGGGTTCTTCGATCCGCAGAGCTCTACGTTGGTTATGGGTGACCAAGTAGGCCTCCATTAACTTCTGGACGTTCTCAACCTTGGCTTGCTTCAGGGCTTCAACAGCAATGACTTCACGACTTTCCAAGGCAGCTAAACGAGCTTGAGCTGTGGTGAGATCCACATGGAGCTGACGATTGCGCTTCTCTGCATCTTCTGCTCGGGCAATCATCTGACGGTGGTGCTGAGCCAAGAAATCATACTGCGCATCCAGGGTGAGCAGGTATGCAGTGAGGTACACGACTGAGGGGTCGTCCTCAAGCAGCAGCTGCTCTTCCAATGCACGCATCCTGGCCATCCAAACTGGACGGTCTCTCTGAAAGGGCGGAAAGAATCTGAGCGGGGTGTCGGCCACTTCTTCTTCATAGGTCTAACACAAGGCCCTCAATGCCTTGCGAGCGATGACTTGGCAGGTGTCTTTGAATGTGTGTCCAGCAGCAGTGACACTCTATTCCACATAGTGCGGACTGGATCCAATGTATACAGTCACGACACACTTCTCTGTGCCATGCTCGACGAATTCACGACCATCATACTCTGGCTGGCTCCTGATTCCGAGGCGAACTGTGCATGCTCTCAGCAACTTGGGGAAACTGAAAGGGAATTAGGCTTACACCTATTTCCTAATTGATTTTGGTGGCTGAATTGCCCAACACAAATAATTGGACTAACTAGTTTGCTCTAGTCTATAAGTTCTACAGGTGCCAAAGGTTCACAATAAGCCAATAAAAAGACCAAGAAAAGGGTTCAAACAAACAGAGTAAGGGAAAACCGAAGTGCTCAATGGTCTGGCGCACCGGACTGTCCGGTGTGCTACCGGACAGTGTCCGGTGCACCACCGGACAGTGTTCGGTGCACCAGGGGACTCCAAGCTGAACTCCTCACCTTCGGGAATTCTCAGAGGCGCTTCGCTATAATTCACCGGACTGTCCGGGGCACCACCGGACAGTGTTCGGTGCCCCAAGGGAGGGCGACTCTGAACTCGCCAGCTTCGGGAATCCGCTCCGCTAAAATTCACTGGACTGTCCGGTGTAACACCGGACTATCCGGTGAGCCAGCGGAGCAACGGCTACTTCGCGCGCAACGGTCGACTGCAACGCAATAAATGCGCGCCTACGCGCGCAGAGGACAGAGCACACGCGGGTGGCACACCAGACAGTCTACAGGACTTGTTCGGTGCACCACCGGACAGCCAGGCGGGCCCACAAGACAGTACTCCAACGGTCGGAACCCAACGGCCAGGTGACGTGGCTGGCACACCGGACAGTGTCCGGTGGCGCACCGAACTGTCCGATGCGCCATGCGACAGAAGCCTTCACCAAACGGCTAGTTTGGTAGTTGGGGTTATAAATACCCCCAACCACCCCACATTCAAGGGCATCCAAGTTTCCACACTTCTACACCTTACAAGAGCTAGCATTCAATACAAGACACACCAAAGAGATCAAATCCTCTCTCAACTCCACACAAAGCATTAGTGATTAGAGAGAGTGATTTGTCGTGTTCATTTGAGCTCTTGCGCTTGGATTGCTTCTTTTCTTTCTCATTCTTCTTGCGATCAACTCAATTGTAACCAAGGCAAGAGACACCAATTGTGTGGTGGTCCTTGCGGGAACTTAGTGTTCCGTTTGATTGAGAAGAGAAGCTCACTCGGTCCGAGGGACCGTTTGAGAGAGGGAAAGGGTTGAAAGAGACCCGGTCTTTGTGACCACCTCAACGGGGAGTAGGTTTGCAAGAACCGAACCTCGGTAAAACAAATCATCGTGTCTCACTCTTTATTCGCTCACGATTTGTTTTGCGCCCTCTCTCTCGGACTCGTTCATATTTTTAACGCTAACCCGGCTTGTAGTTGTGATTAAGTTTGTAAATTTCAGATTCGCCCTATTCACCCCCCCTCTAGGCGACTTTCAATTGGTATCAGAGCCCGGTGCTTCATTAGAGCCTAACCGCTCGAAGTGATGTCGGGAGATCACGCCAAGAAAGAGATGGGGACCGGTGAGAAGCACATTACAAGCCACGGGAAGGCTCCATCGGGAGAGTCCTACAACAAAGGGAAGGGGAAGGAAAAGGAATCCCCTTCACACAAGTCGCGTCAGAGCGGTGACAAGAAGAAGAAGATGAGGAAGGTGGTCTACTACGAGACCGACTCCTCATTGCCATCCACCTCCGGCTCCGACACACCGTCCGTAACTTCTAAGCGCCATGAGCGCAAGAAGTTTAGTAAGATCCCCCTACGCTATTCTCGCATTTCTAAACATACGCCATTACTTTCTATCCCATTGGGCAAACCACCAACTTTTGATGATGAAGATTATGCTAGGTGGAGTGATATGATGCGATATCACCTAACCTCACTCCACAGAAGTATATGGGATGTTGTTGAGTTTGGTGTACAGGTACCATCCGTAGGGGATGAAGATTATGATGAGGACAAAGTGGCCAAAATCCAACACTTCAACTCCCAAGCCACAACTATACTCCTCACCTCTCTAAGTCGAGAGGAGTATAATAAGGTGCAAGGGTTGAAAAGTGCTAAGGAAATTTGGGACGTGCTAAAGACCGCGCACGAAGGAGACGAGGTGACCAAAATCACCAAGCGGGAAACGATCGAGGGGGAGCTCGGTCGCTTTCGACTTCACCAAGGGGAGGAGCCACAAGACATGTACAACCGGCTCAAAACCTTGGTGAACCAAGTGCGCAACCTCGGGAGCAAGAAATGCGATGACCATGAGATGGTCAAGGTTATTCTAAGATCCCTCATTTTTCTTAACCCTACGCAAGTTCAATTAATTCGAGGAAATCCTAGATATACACTGATGTCTCCCGAGGAGGTAATAGGGAATTTTGTGAGCTTTGAATTGATGATCAAAGGCTCAAAGAAAATCAACGAGCTTGATGGCCCCTCCACGTCCGAAGCACAACCGGTCGCATTCAAGGCGACGGAGGAAAAGAAGGAGGAATCTACATCAAGTAAAACACCCATCGACGCCTCCAAGCTCGACAATGAGGAGATGGCGCTCATCATCAAGAGCTTCCGCCAAATCCTCAAGCAAAGGAGGGGGAAGGACTACAAATCCCGCTCCAAGAAAGTTTGCTACAAGTGTGGTAAGCCCGGTCATTTTATTGCAAAATGTCCTATTTCTAGTGACAGTGACAGGGGCGACGACAAGAAGGGGAGAAGAAAGGAGAAGAAGAGGTACTACAAGAAGAAGGGCGGCGATGCCCATGTTTGCCGGGAGTGGGACTCCGACGAGAGCTCCACCGACTCCTCCTCCGACGAGGACGCCGCCAACATCGCCGTCACCAAGGGACTCCTCTTCCCCAACGTCGGCCACAAGTGCCTCATGGCAAAGGACGGCAAAAAGAAGAAGGTTAAATCCAAATCCTCCACTAAATATGAGTCATCTAGTGATGATAATGCTAGTGATGAGGAGGATAATTTGCGTACCCTTTTTGCCAACCTAAACATGCAACAAAAAGAAAAATTAAATGAATTAATTAGTGCCATCCATGAAAAGGATGAACTCTTGGACACCCAAGAGGACTTCCTAATCAAGGAAAACAAAAAGCATGTTAAGGTTAAAAATGCTTATGCTCTAGAAGTAGAAAAGTGTGAAAACCTATCTAGTGAGCTAAGCACTTGCCATGACACTATTGCTAACCTTAGAAATGAAAATGCTAAATTAATTGCTAAGGTTGATTCTAATATTTGTGATGTTTCAATTCCCAATCTTAAAGATAATAATGTTAACTTACTTGCTAAGATTGAAGAATTGAATGTCTCACTTGCTAGCCTTAGGATTGAAAATGAAAAGCTAATTGCTAAGACTAAAGAACTAGAAGTTTGCGATGTTACAATTTCCGATCTTAGAGATAACAATGATATTTTACGTGCTAAGATTGTTGAACTTAATTCATGCAAACCCTCTACATCTACCACTGAGCATGTTACTATTTGCACTAGATGTAGAGATGTTAACATTTATGCTATTCATGATCATATGGCTTTAATTAAACAACAAAATGATCATATAGCAAAATTAGATGCTAAAATTGCCGAGCATGACTTAGAAAATGAGAAATTTAAATTTGCTAGAAGCATGCTCTATAGTGGGAGACGCCCTGGCATCAAGGATGGCATTGGCTTCCAAAAGGGGGACAATGTCAAACTTAATGCCCCTCCTAAAAGATTGTCTAATTTTGTTAAGTGCAAGGCTCCCATGCCTCAGGATAACGAGGGTTACATTTTATACCCTGCCGGTTATCCCGAGAGCAAGATTAGGAGAATTCACTCTAGGAAGTCTCACTCTGGCCCTAATCATGCTTTCATGTATAAGGGTGAGACATCTAGTTCTAGGCAATCAACCCATGCAAAATTGCCTAAGAAGAAAACTCCTAAGGCATCAAATGATCATAACATTTCATTTAAAACTTTTGATGCATCTTATGTTTTAACTAACAAATCCGGCAAGGTAGTTGCCAAGTATGTTGGGGGCAAACACAAGGGATCAAAGACTTGTGTTTGGGTACCCAAAGTTCTTGTATCTAATGCCAAAGGACCCAAAACCATTTGGGTACCTAAAGTCAAGAACTAAACTTGTTTTGTAGGTTTATGCATCCGGGGGCTCAAGTTGGATCATCGATAGCGGGTGCACAAACCACATGACAGGGGAGAAGAAGATGTTCTCCTCCTACGAGAAAAACCAAGATCCCCAACGAGCTATCACATTCGGGGATGGAAATCAAG